>NC_064619.1:104330504-104955504 GCF_023898315.1 Schistocerca nitens
CCTCTACATCCTTACATTTGTCCTCTAGCCATCCCTGCTTAGCCATTTTGCACTTTCTGTCGATCTCATTTTTGAGACGTTTGTATTCCCTTTTGCCTGCTTCATTTACTGCATTTTTATATTTTCTCCTTTCATCAATTAAATTCAATATTTCTTCTGTTACCCAAGGATTTCTATTAGCCCTCGTCTTCTTACCTACTTGATCCTCTGCTGCCTTCACTACTGCATCCCTCAGAGCTACCCATTCTTCTTCTACTGTATTTCTTTTCCCCATTCCTGTCAATTGTTCCCTTATGCTCTCCCTGAAACTCTCTACAACCTCTGGTTCTTTCAGTTTATCCAGGTCCCATCTCCTTAAATTCCCACCTTTTTGCAGTTTCTTCAGTTTCAATCTGCAGTTCATAACCAATAGATTGTGGTCAGAATCCACATCTGCCCCTGGAAATGTCTTACAATTTAAAACCTGGTTCCTAAATCTCTGTCTTACCATTATATAATCTATCTGATACCTATTAGTATCTCCAGGATTCTTCCAGGTATACAACCTTCTTTTATGATTCTTGAACCAAGTGTTAGCTATGATTAAGTTATGCTCTGAGCAAAATTCTACAAGGCGGCTTCCTCTCTCATTTCTTCCCCCCAATCCATATTCACCTACTATGTTTCCTTCTCTCCCTTTTCCTACTGACGAATTCCAGTCACCCATGACTATTAAATTTTCGTCTCCCTTCACTACCTGAATAATTTCTTTTATCTCGTCATATATTTCATCAATTTCTTCATCATCTGCAGAGCTAGTTGGCATATAAACTTGTACTACTGTAGTAGGCATGGGCTTTGTGTCTATCTTGGCCACAATAATGCGTTCACTATGCTGTTTGTAGTAGCTAACCCGCACTCCTATTTTTTTATTCATTATTAAACCTACTCCTGCATTACCCCTATTTGATTTTGTATTTATAACCCTGTAATCACCTGACCAAAAGTCTTGTTCCTCCTGCCACCGAACTTCACTAATTCCCACTATATCTAACTTTAACCTATCCATTTCCCTTTTTAAATTTTCTAACCTACCTGCCCGATTAAGGGATCTGACATTCCACGCTCCGATCCGTAGAATGCCAGTTTTCTTTCTCCTGATAACGACGTCCTCTTGAGTAGTCCCCGCCCGGAGATCCGAATGGGGGACTATTTTACCTCCGGAATATTTTACCCAAGAGGACGCCATCATCATTTAATCATACAGTAAAGCCATATGAAATGAGTATTATGTTAGGATTGTAGTGAGGAAGGTGAATAGTCGACTCTGGTTAATTGGGAGAATTTTAAGGAAGTGTGGTTCATATTTAAAGAAGACCATAGTAGGGAATTGCTATGACCCATTCTCGAGTACTGCTCCATTATTTGGTATCCACACCAGGTCGGATTAAAGAAATACATTGAAACAGTTGAGGTTTGTTACCTGTAGTTTTGGACAACAGGCAAGTATGGTGGTGATGCTTCTGGTACTCATATGGGAATCTCTGGAGGAAAGGGAACTTTTTTTTCGAGGAACACTATCGAGAAAATTCAGAAAACCGGCGTTTGAAACTGACTGTAGAGCGATTTTACTGCCACCATTGTACGTTTTGCATAATGTCCACGATGATTAGAGAAACTAGGGCTCGTACAGATGCGTACAGACTATCGTCTCTTCCTCACTCTGTCTGCGCGTAGAACAGAAAAAAATTAGTATTAGTGCTACAGATTACCCTTCGCCACGTATTGTACAAAGCTTTGCGGACGTGTAGATATGCCCGTACTGAGTGTAACAATGAACGCCACTGAAGAATATATAGACTGTACAGATCAAACTGTTAGAATAAGACATAGAAATGAATGTAATGCTCTTTCAACTTAAATTACCTGTGCTTACCATATATCTTCCAACAAATGGTTTTTTTTGTTTATGAAATTACTTATACTTAACAGATATTGTTCTTAATAATAATGAATTGAATTAGTTACAAAAGGGGCTCAGTTATAATTTGTCACCAAATACAGGAACTGCAACACGACGCATTAGCTTTAAAAGCAGACAGACGCAATAGTATAGTCTTGGTGAATAAAAATTCGTACACCACCACCACCATCATCATCATCACCAGCCAATTCTATCACTAGGTGATGTGGCCTCAATGCGTCGGCGTGCAACATACGGACTCCACGTGTTCTTCCGTTTCTGCCGATTCAAGACGGCTGCATTTTTCAAGTCTCTGGGTCACCTGCGTGGTGGTCCTCCCTTTGGTCTTTTGTGGTAAATTGGGCTCCAGTCTAGTACTTTCCATTATGTCATTGACCTTCATTGTCCGTCTGAAATCAACTGCTTTCTTTCTGTCCTTCTTTGTGTAGCCCAACATTGATGTTTCCGTTCTTCTTTGGGCAGCTGTTAGTGTTCTGAACTCATTTAACGTCCATTTCTTACAGGCTTAAGTTATCACTGGCAGTATGCATCGGTCAAAAACTGTTTTCTTCAGCTCGGCCGACATCAAAACTGATGAGTTTGACAAGTTGAAACATTCCCGGTTTTAGGATTCCTTTCATACCTGCCATGTTTAGCCGAGAGCGCTGATGCGTTGCTTCCTGGATTCGGGTAGGCGTGACGGCCCTGGATCAAATCCGCCTGACGGATTAATGACGGTTCTAGGCTACAGTCTGGAACCGAGCGACCGCTACGGTCGCTGGTTCGAATCCTGCCTCGGGCATGGATGTGTGTGAAGTCCTTAGGTTAGTTAGGTTTAATTAGTTCTAAGTTCTAGGCGACTGGTGACCTCAGAAGTTCATTCGCATAGTGCTCAGAGCCATTTGAACCATTTGATTAATGATTAATGTGTCGGCCAGCCTTGATGTGGTTTCTAGGCGATTTTCCATAGGTGAATACCGGGCTGGTCCCACATCCCGCCTCAGTTACACGACTGGCAGGCGTGTGAAAATGTTCGCACTATTTCATGGCTTACACTAGATGCAGATAGCTGGGGTGCATTAATTCCGTCCTGGGGGGTTTTGGGTGGCGACAGGAAGGGCATCCGGCCATCCTTTGCCACAAACATCGCCAAATGCATAGTAACAATGCCGACCCCTCGTTAGAGTAAGACAAAGACTCAAAGAAAATGAGGGTTCCTTTCATATTTAGCACTTGACCCAGAAAGACATATTCTGTGACCCTTTGAAGCTGCGTCGTTCCAACAGATACATTTCCCTCCGGTTTCTTTACGTTTATCGCGCTCTAGGTTTTAACGTATTTCATTTTTAGGCCAACTTCAAAGGTGACTGACTGAAGTTTAGTAACCAGTATTTGTAATTTTTCTATACTGTTTGCAATTAGTACAGCGAATCACGCGTTATTTAATCTCTTTCCCAGAATTTGGATTCCCTTTGTTTTCTAATCTTACTTAGACATTGCTTTATCGAGGACTGCTGAAAATAGTTTTGGAGATACTGAGTCATAGACTCACCTTGTTTTACGTTCTTTTTGTGCGTGAATCCATTGGTTTCTTCACCTATACTCACAAACGCTGTGTAGGTTTTGTACACTCCTGGAAATGGAAAAAAGAACACATTGACACCGGTGTGTCAGACCCACCATATTTGCTCCGGACACTGCGAGAGGGCTGTACAAGCAATGATCACACGCACGGCACAGCGGACACACCAGGAACCGCGGTGTTGGCCGTCGAATGGCGCTAGCTGCGCAGCATTTGTGCACCGCCGCCGTCAGTGTCAGCCAGTTTGCCGTGGCATACGGAGCTCCATCGCAGTCTTTAACTATGTGTCGTCATGGGAATTTTCCCCATAGATATCACCATCAGGTACCGCGCAGCAATGTACTGGCTTAGGGTGGGGAGAATAGACCAGGTTCGGCAGATCACTGGTGTACCGATTGAGACAACACGCCAACTCAGAGCATGGCGAGTGGATACCTGGCAGAGCGAGTGGGCCAACAGCGATAAGGGCCGCCGTGTCTACAACTTCTTCCCTGACATCCGGGAAAGACTAAAACTAAAACATATTGATCCCAGCCGCGGTATGGTACATTTCATCACAGGACATGGCCCTTATCCCACGCACCTGTACCGCGTGAGTCTGCAGCAGACTAATAGATGCACATGCGGGGAAGAAGGTTCCCCTGAACATACTGTCTTCTTCTGCGGACAACGCACGAACATAAGACACACAGTATACATAAATCGCCTGAACACACAGAACGAACTACATGTCATAATACGCGACCCGGAAAGGTGGACTGAACTCAACAAACTAACGGACGAAATCTCGAAGATCCAACAAATAGAATACTTGCGCAACAGACCCTACCGAAGGCAAGTCGGTCCAAACAGACGTCACGATGCCCAGGGGGATACAGATATGATTAGCACCACGAGTGATGAAGAAGAAACAGATACAGACCAGGGCACCAACACAGATATTGAAGCGTCCAGCGCGGATGATCCATAGTGTCAATCAAGTCAAATTCAAAGAACAGAGTGGAACAACCGACAAGAGGTGCACAAGTCACACACAATCCTAAAAACAGATTGCACCGTATATATAAATAGTTAACAGCATCTCCATGTCCAATAAGAGCTTAAAGCTAGGTACCTCTTCAAGGGACCTACACCCTCCGTTAAGAGGCAGCGCACAGTCTGGATGGAAGGATCTTAATTGTGGTCCCTCTCCTTTGAGCCCAACCCGACGGATACCTATGGTAGATCGGGGAAAACCACCGCTCAGGCTGTGTTGCTGGCGGGGCCGGAAGGTGCTAACTGCCACACCACGTATCATTGTAAGTCTCATTGGCTCAGTGTGAACTGTTTGTACAACCAACCTACACAGCCTATACCTCAACCTCCACTATACTAAGAACCTCTCATCTGAAGCTTAAAGTTGGGCACCTCTTCAAGGGACCTACGCCCCCCTGGTAAGAGGTGGCGCACGTCCTGGATGGAAGGATCTTAATTGTGGTTCCTCTCTTTTGAGCCCAACCCGACGGATACCTATGGTAGATCGGGGAAAACCACCGTTCAGGTCGTGTTGTCGGCGGGGCCGGGAGGTGCTTGCGCCTGATGTACTCTACTAGGAGCCTTGCAGGCTCAACACAAACCGTTAGCGTCATTACCTTATTACTTTTACCACGAGTACCCTTTCATTAGCAACTTTGAGCCAAGCACAAAATCAGTTACCTCTCTATTGTATATCGTAAATAGTTTAGCAGGCTGGACATGGAGGTCTTAGTCTTAGTTTCTAGCTTTAACGTACCATAATCTCTTCTAGTTAAGGTAGTTTTTAGGATGGTAGATGTTAAAAGCATGGTGAGCAACGGCCAGCGTCTTGAGGGTCATTCCAAGACCCGGGCCGCCGCCCACAACCAGGTGACGGGCCATATTATACCTATAACTTCTCTATTCAGTTCTCTTCCTTCCTTCTCTCTAAATATTAATTTCGTTTTGTTTATTAATATCTTACTTGATTTTGTATTAGTTATAAGTTTTTCTAATGCTGCACAAAAAAAAAAGGATATGAAATGGATCTAAACAGAGCCCGCCTCCACGTGGCGGGACACGGGCAACGGTGTGAGTGGGGACGGGAGCCGGTGTGGTGTTACTTTCAGTCACTGCGGACCCCGGACCCAGTCACAGCGGCTAAGTGGCAATATACGACCCACCATAAGAAATCAGACGGTGGGTCATAAAATATAAGCAGCTAGTGAAAAAAAAAAAAAGTCTTTAACACTGGTAGCATGCCGCGACAGCGTGGACGTGAACCGTATGTGCAGTTGACGGACTTTGAGCGAGGGCGTATAGTGGGCATGCGGGAGGCCGGGTGGACGTACCGCCGAATTGCTCAACACGTGGGGCGTGAGGTCTCCACAGTACATCGATGTTGTCGCCAGTGGTCGGCGGAAGGTGCACGTACCCGTCGACCTGGGACGGGACCGCAGCGACGCACGGATGCACGCCAAGACCGTAGGATCCTACGCAGTGCCGTAGGGGACCGCACCGCCACCTCCCAGCAAATTAGGGACACTGTTGCTCCTGGGGTATCGGCGAGGACCATTCGCAACCGTCTCCATGAAGCTGGGCTACGGTCCCGCACACCGTTAGGCCGTCTTCCGCTCACGCCCCAACATCGTGCAGCCCGCCTCCAGTGGTGTCGCGACAGGCGTGAATGGAGGGACGAATGGAGACGTGTCGTCTTCAGCGATGAGAGTCGCTTCTGCCTTGGTGCCAATGATGGTCGTATGCGTGTTTGGCGCCGTGCAGGTGAGCGCCACAATCAGGACTGCATACGACCGAGGCACACAGGGCCAACACCCGGCATCATGGTGTGGGGAGCGATCTCCTACACTGGCCGTACACCACTGGTGATCGTCGAGGGGACACTGAATAGTGCACGGTACATCCAAACCGTCATCGAACCCATCGTTCTACCATTCCTAGACCGGCAAGGGAACTTGCTGTTCCAACAGGACAATGCACGTCCGCATGTATCCCGTGCCACCCAACGTGCTCTAGAAGGTGTAAGTCAACTACCCTGGCCAGCAAGATCTCCGGATCTGTCCCCCATTGAGCATGTTTGGGACTGGATGAAGCGTCGTCTCACGGGTGTGCACGTCCAGCACGAACGCTGGTCCAACTGAGGCGCCAGGTGGAAATGGCATGGCAAGCCGTTCCACAGGACTACATCCAGCTCCTCTACGATCGTCTCCATGGGAGAATAGCAGCCTGCATTGCTGCGAAAGGTGGATATACACTGTACTAGTGCCGACATTGTGCATGCTCTGTTGCCTGTGTCTATGTGCCTGTGGTTCTGTCAGTGTGATCATGTGATGTATCTGACCCCAGGAATGTGTCAATAAAGTTTCCCCTTCCTGGGACAATGAATTCACGGTGTTCTTATTTCAATTTCCAGGAGTGTATATATTTTACGACACCTTAATGTACGCCTGTTCCTTTCCAAGCTCTGTTAGGGCTTCATACACAGTTGGATGACTGACTCAGATCTACATCTACATAAAAACTCGGCGAACTGCCGTACGATGCATCACCGAGGGTACCCTAAACCACTATTAGTCCTTTCCTTTGCTGTTCCATTTGTAAATAGAGCAAGGGAAAATCGACTGTCTATATGCCACGGTATGAGCTCTGATTTCTCGTATATTATATTCCTGGTCCTAACGCACAATATATGTTTTCAGCGGTAAAATCATTCCGCAAATGTTCGCATTCCAAATTTTCTCAAGAGCGTCGCATTTTTACCAAGGTATTCCCGTTTGAGTTCACGAGGCACCTCCGTAACACTGACGTGTTGATCGCAGTCTAGTAGCCTGCCTTTCAATTGCTTCGATGTCCCCCTTCCAACGCAACTGGTATGGATAGCAAACACTCGAGCAGTATTCAAGGATAGTTCTCACAAGCATCATATACGTATGAAGTCTTCTTTACACATTAACCACACTTTCTCAAAATTCTCCCAATAACTCGAGCTCGACCATTCGCCTTCCCTACCCTCAGTCCTCACACGCTCGTTTCATTTTGTATCGCTTTGGAGAATGACGTGTTACATAGTACACTATTAATGCATTATCCGAACATTACAGGTTTGTTTTTCCTACTTTTCCATATTAACTTACATTTTTCCCAGATGTAGAGCTATCTGATATTCATCACACCTACAAGAAATTTTGTAACGTCCTACAGCCACTCAACTTTGACACCTCACCGTACACCACTGCGTCACCGGCATACAACAGAAAATTGCTGCCCGTCCCGTCCGCCAAATCATTTATGCATGTAGAGCACTACAAAAAAAAAAAAAAATGGCTCTGAGCACTATAGGACTCAACTGCTGAGGTCATTAGTCCCCTAGAACTTAGAACTAGTTAAACCTAACTAACCTAAGGACATCACAAACATCCATGCCCGAGGCAGGATTCGAACCTGCGACCGTAGCGGTCTTGCGGTTCCAGACTGCAGCGCCTTTAACCGCACGGCCACTTCGGCCGGCCCGTAGAGCACTACAGAAACCCTATGACACTTCCTTGTGGCTCTCCTAACGATGCCCTTGTCTGTGATGAACACTCGCCGTCGAGGACGACAAATTGGGCTCTATTACTTAAAAAGTCTTCCAGCCACTGACATACCTGTGACCTTACTCCTTGCGCTCGTCATTCGTTAACTGCTTGCAGTGGGGCACCGAGTCAAATTCTGTCTGGAAGTCTAGAAATATGGACTCTACCTGTTGCCTCTCATCCATAGTTCGCAGTAAATGAGAAATAGGCAAGCTGAGTTTCGGAAGAGAGAATCTTTCTAAAACCATGCTGATTCGTGGCCATAAGCTTCTCTGTCTCAAGAAAATTTATTATATTCGAACGCCGGCCAGAGTGGCCGAGCGGTTCTAGGCACTACAGTCACGAACCGCGCGACCGCTACGGTCGCAGGTTCGAATCCTGCCTCGGGCATGGATGTATCTGATGTCCTTAGGTTAGTTAGGTTTAAGTAGTTCTAAGTTCTAGGGGAGTCATGACCTCAGAAATTAAGTCCCATAGTGGTCAGAGCCATTTTTATTATATTCGAAATGAGAATAGGTTCAAGGAGTCTGCAGCAAAACCTAAGCTAGGGATAATATCTGAAATTTAGCGGGTCCGATCTTTTGCCCTTCATATACACAACAGTCACCTGCGTTTTTTTCCAGTCGCTTGGGACTTTATCCGGGCGACATATATGTATAAAACGTCACATCACACATACAGATAAACACCCCCACAAACAGATACCATTCATTAATAAAAACAGTGATCAAGAACTACCATTTTCTCTTAACGGAAATGAAACACTGTAGACGTGTAATACTCACTTACAGTGTCCCAAGCTAAGAGCACAACTGGGAATAGACAAACCAAATGTTCCAATTATATCCATCGTATATTGCACAAACTGTCCTGCATACTTAAGTGAGAAGAAGTTGAAAATATTTATATGCAACAATTACACATACAATTAATAATATACTGTCATAAAGATGACAGACTTAATGGAACAATTAGACACAAAAATTCCAGACAATAGTAGATTGTGTCCTTTGGATGTCGCTAACCTAGGCACAATGTGCCCTTTGATGAGGTTATTGACATTACGAAGGCGAACTACTTTAAATACACAGTTTTATCATTTAGTGGAACATTTAACAATAATATCAGTATATAATATTAATTATACAATAATACAGCCATCACATAATGATGGTGTCTAGACAGGAAGTTGCCTGTCTGGTGCACTTGCAAATATGTTTCTAGATCACCTAGAAAATCAATTATTTGTAGAACATGACTACCGGAAAGGATAAGTTATATGCTATCTAAGATATGTAAATCACATGACCAGACTGTATACTGGATCAGTGGAGGACATTAGCAACTTCAACCAAAAGTTTATCAATATGCACAACAATATAATCTGACAATCACACCTAAACTTAACAGCAGGATTAGTTTCCTCGACTAAACTGTCATGAATAATGATTCAGTTCATGCTCTGAATATCTTCCACAAATCAACAACCACCATCATCGTCATTCATAATAGCTCTTGTTACCCAAGGATCCATAAAGAGGCATACTTCACATCAGTATTAGAACGAACCACCAAATATTCTCTCAGCAACACAAATATTAAATTAGAACTAAACACTCTTGGAGACAGAGATAGTCAACAAACTGTATAAGATAAATTAAATACAAAACGAAAAGCAATGAAGATAAAATCGCGTTGACAAAGATTGAAACAAACGAGACAGATAAATGTGTAGTACTTCCATAATGGAAACGTGTATCAGACAGAATAAATTACGCATTAGAGAAAACAAATCTCAAAATATCGCTCTGCAGGGACAACGCTTTAGGAGTTAACATCATGCGTAAAACAGACAAACCACAACGATACAGTATAGTCACTCAGGTGTTTAAAAAACCGAATGATGCGAATGTAATGAATTCTGCAATGGACGGATCGGCAAAAGTTTTGAAACAAAAAATAAAGCACATTTGAACTCCATTGAAAATAACTGTTTTGTTTTGGCACACAACTCAGCGAAACAAACACTCCACATAATGCCTCTATAGACAAATTAATGGTCATTTCTGAAGAAACAGAAATCCACGTTCACGCGACTAAGCATCCGCGTTCGCACAACTACGCGTCCTCAACAAGTATTAAGAAAGATAGCTGTGCAACATCAAATTCGTAGAAAACTTCCATAGCGTCTTAATCCACGTACACAATCCAACATTAATCACCAATACGAGATTACAAACGATTCATCACTCACCAAATACGCGGCTACAAAAGATTCATTGGAAACCCACTTGTAACAAGGTTCAGTATTGTCTGATGTAGATTATACAGAATTGTTGTTGTTGTTGTGGTCTTCAGTCCTGAGACTGGTTTGATGCAGCTCTCCATGCTACTTTATCCTGTGCAAGCTTCGTCATCTCCCAGTACTTATGCAACCTACATACTTCTGAATTTGCTTAGTGTATTCATCTCTTGGTCTCCCTCAACGATTTTTACCCTCCGCGCTGCCCTCCAATGCTAAATTTGTTATCCCTTGATGCCTTAGAACATGTCCTACCAACCGGTCCCTTCTTCTTGTCAGGTTGTGCCACAAACTCCTCTACTCTCCAGTTCTATTCAATACCTCCTCGTTAGTTATGTGATCTACCCATCTAATCTTCAGCATTCTTCTGTAGCACCACATTTCGAAAGCTTCTATTATCATCTGGTCCAAACTATTTGTCGTCCATGTTTCATTTCCATACATGGCTACACTCCATATATATACTTTCAGAAACGACTTCCTGACACTTAAATATATACTCGATGTTAAAAAATTTGTCTTCTTCAGAAACGCTTTCCTTGCCATTGCCAGTCTACATTTTATATCCTCTCTACTTCGACCATCATCAGTTATTTTGCTCCCCAAATTGCAAACCTCCTTTACTACTCATTTCCTAATATAATTCCCTCAGCATCACCCGACTTAGTTCGACTAAATTCCATTACCCTCATTTTGCTTTTGTTGAAGTTCATCTTATATCCTCCTTTCAAGACACTGTCCATTCCATTCAACTGCTCTTCCAAGTCCTTTGCTGTCTCTGGCAGAATTACAGTGTCATCGGCGAAACTCAAAGTTTTTATTTCTTCTCCATGGATTTTAATATCTACTCCGAATTTTTCTTTTGTTTCCTTTACTGCTTGCCCAATATACAGACTGAATAACGTCGGGGAGAGTCTACAACCCAGTCTCACTCCCCTCCCAACCACGGCTTCTCTTTCATGCCCCTCAACTCTTATAACTGCCATCTGGTTTCTGTACAAATTCTAAATAGCCTTTCGCTCCCTGTATTTTACCCATGCCACCTTTAGAATTTGAAAGAGAGTATTCCAGTCAGCATTGTCAAAATTACGAAATAAAATAAGAAAACTGTGTCCTCTTACAAAACGCTAGAAATAAAATGAATATTTCATGTACAATAATAATGTGATGGAACACTGTCTCACTCTGATATTGATACAGTCGTAGAATAAATGGAATATTTCAAAGATTACTCGAACATAAGAATATAGAATATAGATGTTTGCATCAACGTCTGTAAGATTTACGATTACACTTACGAAAAATAGGCCAGCAAGACACGTACTGAACTCGGAGAACAAATGTGTATTATGTATGAAATATCGCTGTTAGTTCATTGTGGATAACAAATGTACTGCAATTACGGCAAATACATTTTATGCATGTTATGCTCAAACATTTATGTGCCACAGTAAAGTTTAGCTACAATTCCGACATGTTTTAAGGCACCTCTAATCTATCTCTAAAGTGTGATGACATAAACAGAATTGTACAAGAAAGTATATCCCAGTACAAAGTACGAGATTCACTGTTATTGATACTTTAACTATCCACATTAGATGCACCCACTCATGAGATTTTGTTCTCTGTAATAGGTAGCTTGTGAAAACAGGCAAAGCCGTATACTAGTTATCCAATAAACAATTTCCAACAAACAATTAGCACCTTTTGAGAGCTGCTAAATACGATCTGTTGATAGGTGGTTCATCTGGACGGAACAGCAGAAAATCTTAAAGCACATATACTACTCTTGTGAAATAATTTTTAAAAAGAATCTGAATTTTAAAAGAAGGAGCACCTACTGCTATATAAACACTGACATAGAAATAAAGGAAATCCAGTCTTTTTTAAAAAATAGAATGAAACTTTAAATTTACTGTATGACACCTTCTACACACTTAAACACGTGAGATTTAAGAACGGAGGTCAAAGATCGAAAGATTGTATCTGTGCTCTTTCTATGAGTCAGAAATGAGAACAATAACATTAAGACAAAGTGATCCGATAACTGTTTTGTATTAATAATGTTCACTGGTTTTTCTGTCGCTCCTATGGAATAAATTCATATTTAAAAGTGGAAAGCAAACGTATTACGTTCTGTTCTACTCACATTTCTTTCACTGTGTCCAGTTTTGGCCAATTTAGCCACTGAGAGGTAACAGCTGACAGATGTCTAAAAGGTAACGGTGTGCAACAAATCAAACTTTTAAGAATAAAAATATCAACAGCATAAAAGTCTGGTCATGTCATTAGGCAGAAAATGTTGACTCGACTGTTCATCATATCAATAATTGTGGCATGTATGCCTTATTGTGTTTTACATTGTTATTTGTTCATCAATTTGTATCTGTTGTACTTACGCTTATTTTTATTTCCCGAAAATTACTTTTTAGAAATTATGTTTTCAATTATCCAGTGTAGACTATTCTAATTTGTAGTCATTAATGTTTGTAGTCTGAATCATATACTTTTCATAAGTGGATGTGGATGACCCTTGTTCCTTGTAATGTTCCCCATAAACACACTTATTTTTACCATTTTTTGTCCATTGCACTTAGCTCCTCCTAATCCCCTTGCTGCAATTTTTAATACATTCTTTGTTGGCGTTTTATAGCTTGTCATTAATTTTTGTTCGGGATTCCAACATTCCTGGTAACACTGTTTATATGCACCCCTCGCTTTCTGCGTATTAGTATACAGAAATCCTTTATATTAGAGTCCCACAGTTTGTTAAGCTTAATATAGGGGATACTGATGTTGTGTTATTTTGGTGCCATTCATTGCGTATATTGTAATTTAATACTACATCATATCCGAGCCTGGTTTTGGTTTATCACCGGCCTGCGAATGAAAATGTTCGGTTTAATGTCGAAATGTGGACTATGTGCATAACATTACTCGGTGAAAACCTGGTTTATCTGGTATTCACTGGGAAGTGGTTCAAATAACGCCACAAAAGTACGCGTTGATCTATGTGCCACAATTCTTAAGTAAAGTGTAGGCTATCCAGAGGCAGAGGTGCAGAGCCGCCATGTGAGCGTCGTTGTTAGTTTGAGTTTATGATACCATGGTCTCGTCAGCAGTAACTGTTTATGTATTAATAAACTTTATTTCTTCATAAATTATTTATATATTGCCGCGTAATACAGTTTTCTGTAATGAATTTGTTAAAGAAACGAATTAAGAGAGTCGAAGGAAATGTTTTCAAGATAAAGCTAAGACCTGAAGGGAAATCCTACAAGGACAACCAGAACGTGATAGTGTCTGAAAAACAACTCAAACAGTTGAGGAAGTTTTAAATACATCTATCACTTCATAGCTCTAGGCCGTTGTTTATTAACAGCTTAAAGTGATATTTCTCCTGCTTCTGCAACCACTGTTGTTGGCATATCTGTTATTGTTCTTAGTTTGAAGTAGCAAAAAGTAGGTTATTAGACGGAATGATAACGCCTATAATGATTTCCCTTTTGTTGTTTTGTATTTTTGATGCCGGTGCCAATATCAATGCAAAAGGATTGCCTTCGTTCAAAAACTGAACGTGAAGCAAAATTTATATATGATGGGAAGCATACGTATCAGTGAAGTTAAACGTAGGCGATGTGGGTAATACATTGATTCGGAAGGAAGTCAAAGGCAGTCTAGTGTACTTTTTTACGGCTGCTGGTGCAAAGGTAATCACCAACAAATGTGACAGCAAAACGTTCTGCAAATCTATGTTATCACAAAGCATAGGGCTCAAACCTTGGTTAAATCGTAAAGACGTGGTGACATTATCTACATTGAACGTATGGGGAATAAATCCAAAGAGAGTAAATGCACAGCTGATGATGTACAGCGTCGATAATAGTATCTTGTAAATCTTTTATTTATTCGTCTTTGCTTACAAAAAACCGCACTATGGGAATTGTGGGTCAGGCTTGATGCAAAACACTTAAATAAATATCAAAAGTGGGGAATAAATAAGTGACAAAAGCGTTTAGCACCAAGGTGGACCTAATATTTCCATGTTGTTGTACAGCGTCTAGTTGAGCACATTGAAAAGTTCCCCAAAGAGGAAAGTGTTCAAGAATTGAGTTAAAAGGACAGGAATTATCTCTTTGAACTGGAAGGTAGATGGAAAAATGACGAAAAGGAAGATTTGAAAAAGTTTATTCCTTATCTGAAAGAAGAGAACTCACTTATTTTTATAAAAAAATTACTTCAGGAACAGTGTTTTAAGACAGCTTTTGTGCACTGTTTTCCTGTTTTTACGTTGCAAATACTAAAAGATATTAAGTTAGTTTTTTATTGGTAATAAATTAAGCAATAAACATTTCTAGTTTTTTTCTAAACTAAACCTCAACTTGCTTCCTCTGACGGCACTTTAAATGAAAAACATACAACTTTATAAGGTAAGGAACATACCTCTATTCTTACTATTCACAAGGAAAACGCTGTTTTCATAAAGGTTAAAATTGGGTGGTCATTCAAACTATCAGTGTTTGTTGAATAATGTTAGGCACTAGTTAACACGAAAAAATTGGAAATAAATACAAACTGTTGTATTTAGGAGGTTTTTTGTCTTTTACTCAACACCTTTCGTTTTGGCAATTAGAACGGATCTTATAGCCGTTCTGCAGTTCTCTGTTAATAAGTATGTTGCATTAGAAATTAGACACTATATGACGTTTGCATTAAAATATGTCCTCTCTCATTTGTAAGACACTACAGTAAGTCGAATAGACTACCTATAGCAACATATTTCACAAATAACGTAATCGATGCACACTCGAATTGGCATTTCCTGTCTAAGTGTCAATCCCATATATTCTTTACAGATTCGTATGTTCAGTTTGAAAGGCTTATTTCCTTACACGCTAATCTATTTATGGACACTGACCAGTGGTAAGCCGATTATGAACTAATAAGCCGAAAATCCGAATATTAGTAATGAAGTATTAGTTGAAAAATACTTAATTTGTTAACATTTAACGTTTATAACGTGTTAATATCTTTGGGAATAATCAACTGATTATCTTTCTGAATAGCCAAGTGTGAAACCAAATAGAGCTTCAGTGAATGCATTGTGCCTCACTAATTCGGACTGTCGGAGATATTTCGAGACAAAAACGGCGGAAGTGGAAAGAAAGCTCCATTCGCTGCACAAACAAACGGCTGGATGATTCGTTCTTGTTGCTGCACGGGGCCCGGAGGGCCGCGCCGGGTTACCATAAACAAACCGATGAGTAATATACGTCACGAACGCTACTGGGATCCTGGAATACATCAGTGTTGGTAGCCGTGAGTTTCATAGTCCTCATATTCAGAGCGCGGAAAAGTTAAAAGCTTCCATCACAACACAGAGAATTATTTATAGCTGCGTGACGGCAACGGCATTACCACATCGTTTTAAACCAACGTGACACCATAACTCGAAACAGAATTCCTAATTGAAAATATTTAGCTTTAATAATACGTATGCTCTATTTCAAAGCGGCGCCAGTTTACTTCCTCTTTTTTTAAAAAAAACTTTAGTCCATTAAGGATATTTAATGCTGTATGCGAATCGGAGCATTAATGACTACTATGTTTAAAAATGTTTACCTAACTTGAACTGTTTCTAGAGTAACGTGAAGAGCCTTTGTTGATTGATTACAGTTAACATCAATGTAAAGTTCTACCATGTAACATGTTTCTCTCTCTGTTTCTATCTGTCTGTCTCTCTCTCTGTCTCTCTCTCTCTCTCTCTCTCTCTCTCTCTCCCTCCCTCACTCGGCACAATGTTTGGTCTTATTCATGTTTATTCAGGTGGTAGAACACATGTTTATGTAAGGTATTACAACTATCGCCATAGCATTGAAGCCAGTTTCATGTCAGGGAAATATTTGCAAACTGTCTAGGCATATTAATAATCGGTTATCAGAGAAAGTTGTTTCTTTATAAGTAAATTAATTCATTAGTTCTCTTTCAGTCTAAGAACAGTTTCTACCATTAAGGGCAATTCAGATTCGTTTACTTTGTCAGAATAAATATCCAAATTGTAGCCTAGGTAGAAAAAAGTCACGCACATCTAGTGATACGATCATATCTCAGTCGACGTGCTTCGAAAGGAAAAAGGGGTGTGATTTTCCGGTTAGGCATAGAATAAATAAATATTACCTATGTAAACATCGTTAAAATCAGTTAAAATGTAGTATATTGTTCACTCCATTCTTACAGCACTGGCTCTTTAGAATCCACACAGTTATCATTCTATAACACTACGTGTTCCTTCATCAGGTGGTATATACGCGCCGGTGTCGTGTACTTTGTGATGTATATTTGCGGACTTGAATTGATTCTCACTGTTTGTTAGGCAGGACGTGCACGTTTATTTTAGCAGAACGGTTTAACATATTTTACTATAAACAGTGTCCTTCGGCCGCTAAAACCTTCCCCCTCTTTTTGGAAAACAAATAGAACCAGCGTTAAAGAAAAGAAAAATCAGGATTTTTTTAGGTGAACGAGTCACGGAGCCAAGTTTAGAGGTAAAAATGGTGCTATTCAGAAGGGGCATGCTGCACGGACGCAAACAAATGGTAATCGCAAGGGGCCAGGTTTAGTGAATATGGCGAGTAGAGTTCGACTTCTTATGGAATTCCCTGGAAGATTTTGTTCAGTCGGATTTAGTACATGTGGTACGACATTGTGATGAAGCAGAACGAATTTGTTATGTCTCTGAGCATATTGCGGGCGTTTGTCTTAAAGTGCGCGGGTCATGTTGGGAACTTTAGCTTCGAAGTGTTCCGCATCCACCGTTTCACCAGGCTGCTTACGCTCATGGTGCGCCGCACCAAACATGGCACATTTTGTTACCTCAGAACCGTTGTCTTTGAATAGTCGAAACCATTATCTGCACATGGTTTCAAAAAGAGCATGTTCTCCAGACGCTTCCACTAGCAAACGATGTCTCTCCGCTGGACATTTCCTCAGGAGGAAGCAGAAAGGTAACTCATGCCACTAATGCTGTTTTGCAAGTACAAAACCCCAATGTTCAAGGCTCTAAATAGGTACGTTCTTTGTACTTAAAAATCAGAAACATATTTGAAAGCCTACTGTCTCTGCTGTTAAACAGGTCTCGTGTTGCTTTCCACAACTGCGGCACTCTCTTCGTCAACAGCGGGAATTAATTTAAGCTCCCAATAACTGCGTGTCAGAGGTATGACGTCCGGAGCTACAGCCGTGACTTGCTTCGGCGGTGTATTAAGCCTGTTGCTGTTATTGTCTCTCAGAAATTAGTGTCCATATACAGGCTCACTGACAGTCGACCTTCCTACGCTATTTTCGCCAACGCATCAGGGATCGAGGAAAATGCTAGTGATACCAAAGTACCGTGCACCAGACGTGGAAATGTGTCTCATGGAGAATGTATGTCGATGTAATTGGAGGTGTAGAAGCGATAACACAGAAACCGATATTCGAGTACATCATACCAATATCACTTGATTCCGAACTATCGATTCAGCATACATTGGCTACTGAGCTACACTCCTGAGTAGCTCACACTACTGTGCGTCCTGTTGCATAAGTAGCTTTACTGAAGTTTCTGTAGCATGTAAACGTAGGCTTTCGCAGTCGTTGTCACAGACAGCAAAATTCTTCTGGGTTTGGGACCGCATTGTCAAGTATAAAATTCCGACGTTTCGGCGACTATTGCAAGACGCCTTCCTTAGGTTGTATTGCTAATTGCAAGGCCTCTTGCAATAGTTGCCGAAACGTCGGAATTTTATACTTGACAATGCGGTCTCAAACCCAGAAACTGTTTCTATAGCATGTTCGCACAACTATTAAAATTTACTAAAGGTTACTTTAATCGGTGGTTACCTCGTCAATGGAAATATTCTCTCGTATTTTTGGCATTCTCATTTACTTAGAATTAAATATTTACATTTTCTCAATGGGTCCTATACCTCTTCTTTGTTTACAGTCTGCTGCATCTGTAGTTCTATACCCATCTAGACTGGCAGAAGTCGGATTTATGAAGGATGAACGAACTGTTCTTCTCATTTCGCCTTGTTCTTAAGGCCTTCTCCCTCTCTCTCTCTTTTATAGTCAGCTTTAACAACCAGCACTTTATTTTGTATAGGCTGATTAATCATATTTATTAAAAACCATAGGTCAAATTACTATACATAAGGCATCAGAATGGAGTTGAGGTATTGTTTCGTTGAACAATCATCTGCGATCGTCACTGTATAACGGAAATGAATTCGACGATGAATCTACTGAAATATGCCTATTTTCATATTACCTTTTATGTATAATAACTCCTTGTTAAACACAAATTGTTCATCTGCGGTTGAACAAGTAGTGTACATACGCTAGGCTAAAATAATAAACCATCGACAATTATATATTAAAAAATCCTGAGTTCTTGAAAAGTGGTAAAAAATTATCTAAGTGCACACATGTCCTCCAGTTCTCAAGCCTTGATTTAACAGACACATTATTCCTCTAGATAAATTGATCACTTTACCATCCACCTTATACTGTACATTCCATCAGAAAGCTTGCATCAGCCTTACGCTGATGGGTTTTACTAGTTATTAATTTAGCGAACATAATAGTAAAAAATTTTGACACGGTCAGCCCACAACCATTCCTTGCTGGACAAGCATTTTCTCTTTAAAAAATACTTTTGTGCCGCCCTGCGCATAATACTAAATATTACCATCTCGTTGCCTATGCAATGCACTTAAAACTAAACAAATAAGAAATCGTGATCACCAAAGAGAAGTTACTTCGTTGATATCACAAATTATATATATATATATATATATATAAGTATTACTGAACGAGGTGGCGCGGTGGTGAGACATTGCGTTAGTGTTCGGAAGGGTGGTGGCGCAAACAACCACCGCCCTTTACGGTTTTCACTGGTTTGTCAAAATCACTTGAGGTGAATTCCAGGATGGTACTTGGGAAAGGCGATCAGTGATTTCCTTCCCCCTTTCGAGCTTGTTGTCCGTCTGTATTTTGACCCTGATGGCAACAGGACTCTCAGTTCTTTTTCCTCTTCTCTTTCCCTTACGTCTATAGAAAGCTATGTTAAAATACCTATAGTAAGTTCTAGCACATATTTGACTCGTGGTTCTAATAGCAGTTACAAGAACGCAGTTAACTGATAACAACAACCTTCCCTTTAATAGGCTGTTGTAGTACCTATACTCGCTAGTATGAACGACTCACTTGTCGTATGAAATGAAATCTATTCATGAACTGGTGCACCCTGTTTGCAATTTATGTTTCCACTTTTGTCGTAGATGTAAAATTCATTCCTGTCATACAACTGTTTGAAGAAATGTACGTTGCTGTGAAATGTAAAACGAATCTGTCATGTCCGAGCAACTGATTTACATTCGATATGGCTCTTGTCTTTATGAAGGAAAATTTTCTTTACAGAGATCTACACAGTGAAACGAAAATGTTTATCGGAAATTTCAGGACACAAAACGGGAGGGGTGACAGTTATTGAACTATATAAAAAAACATAAATTTGTTACAAACTACGGCGTGCGCACACTTTACTCGACATGTAAACGTCACTACAGATATTCGGATTTAGGTTATGACATGTTCGATATGCCTGCCATCATTGGCGATTATGCAGCGCAGACGAATAGCAAAATTCTCCATGACCCGCTGAAATGTCGGAAAATCGATGCAGTCGATGACCCGCCGAATGGCTGTTTTCAGCTCAACAGTGGTTTTAGAGTTACTGTTGTACACCTTGTCTTTAATATAGGGGAGTCACAATGTTCTCAGACTCGGAAATATGGCGGTCAGAGGCCTCTGGGTACTTTAGAACCAGAATGCGATCCCCAAAAGCTCCTTCAGGACATCCTGCTTCGATGGGATCCAGCTCCGTCTTGCATGAACAACATCTTATCGAAATCAGGGTCACTTTGGACAATGGGGATGAAAAAATTTTCGGAAGTCTTCACATACCGTTCGGTAGTCAACGTGCCCTCAAGGAATACGGCACTGATTATTCCGTAACTGGGTATCACACCATACAGTCCCCGTTGAGGGTGAAAAGACTTCTCCATCGCGATTTGCGGATTCTCAGTCCTCCAAATGCCCCGATTTTTCTTTTTCACGAACCCATCCAAAGGAAAGTGGGCTTCGTCGCTAAGCCAAACAATAAGGCCCATACCAATCCGCATCAAGCCCCGCGGCCAGCCGTGCAGTTTGGACGTCCTAACGCAAACCCTTCAAAACTTATGACGATTTAATTTCATATAGTTCAATAATTGCCACCCTGTATTTGTCTCTTTGGTAGGTGGCTCACGTCTATTTTATTTCCATTACATGACAATCCATCAATCTGAAAGTAACAGAGGGGAAAAGATCGTGGAGCACACTGTTTTGCCGTGTTAGCCAGTAACTGACGAAGTACGAAAACTGGAGATGAACGCACAGATATCCGTGGTGAACAATACAGAATGCCCCCTTCAGTCTAGTTATGCTGACACGATGTTGCCGTTCCTAGATCAGTTACGTTTCAGTTTCTTATTTCACGTAAATCGTGACACCTGCTGCTACTGTAGTTTTTTTTTTTTTTTTTTTTTTTTTTTTTTGAATTTTCATCCGCATTCCTGTAAGTGAGAGGTTTGCTCTTTGACCGAATGCTGAGAAAGTCTTAGTTTGACGTTATGGAGAGATACGATTCATCGAAGACGAAAGATAGATTTCCCAGAAGGACCCAGAGAGGAATTGTTTGTGTCACCTTCTGACAACACCTCTCGCAAGGCATGTTTATACGCTCGGTGAAAAGCCGTTGGGGGAGATACGTCCCTCACCGGCACTCAGTAAGACGAAACTAATAAATAACGAGAGAGAGGACAAGTGTTCCCTAGTCGCATCTGTCACTGAGCGCCTTGAAGAAGCCGCTCCGCTGCCGACCACATGTTCCCACGGGAGGCCGGCCCCACATGCGACTGCCGACGATATCTGGAGCGATACCCGCAGCCGAGTCACACAAGAGCCTCTCCGGCCTCCAGATGCTACTCGCTTCAAAAGTGCTTTCGTCCTTCGTGTGCGCTGCTGAACAGGCTTTGAGCTCTTTATTCAGTAGTATCGTCAAGTATATTACTTTAGGTTTTCGGGGAAGGGACGTTTTCGACATATATATCCGATACTCTAGTCCGGTGGTCGTCAAACTGCGGCTCACGGGCCGCATGCAGCCGGAATTAAGTATTTATGCGGCCTGCTGTTCTCACTCGTATTTTATAATAATATGTATCTGGTAACCAACAGCTGAATCCATAAAAATCAACTAACGTTAAGACCTTGCCATTCAGTAACACACCAAATTTCTAACAGAGACAGTGATATTTTAAGATGTGCTTAACTTTAATTGATGTTAGTGAATTGGACAGTGAGCTAAATATATTGTGACTAGGGCCTCCCATCGGGTAGACCGTTCGCTGGGTGTAAGTCTTTCGATTTGACGCCAATTCGGCTACTTGCTCGACGATGGGGATGAAATGATGATGATTAGGACAATACAACACCCAGTCCGTGCGTGGAGAAAATCTTCGAGGCAGCCGGGAATCGGACCCGGGCCCTTAGGAATGACATGCTGTCGCCCTGACCACTCAGCTACCGGGGGCGGACAGTGTGCTAAATGAAGTTGGCCACGTATTCGAGGGCGGAGAGGTAAGTAGGGTGGCCACTGCGGATTTACGGGATGGGAGAGGGGGAAAGTTTTGCTATCGCCCAGACAGCTCATAGGCGTGTACGTCTCGTACCGATCAACTGCTGTGTTATACATTTCAAACGGAAATACCATTCGGTCGTGGATGCGCGTTATAAATGTGGTCATCTTCAAATGCACTACATATTTATACATGGAATACGAGATTTAGGCTGTTGCAATAAATGCTCGGTTTAAAAGGATATAAGACAGGTGTGTAACCTTTCGTCCCTATTGTGCTATCTATACTTCGGACAAGCAGTTAAGAAAATAAAAGAAAGCTTCACAAGTGGAACTGAAATTCAAGGTGAAAGGATATCAATG
Source organism: Schistocerca nitens (assembly GCF_023898315.1). Classification (NCBI taxonomy): domain Eukaryota; kingdom Metazoa; phylum Arthropoda; class Insecta; order Orthoptera; family Acrididae; genus Schistocerca; species Schistocerca nitens. Next base: position 104,352,993 of record NC_064619.1, read on the forward strand.
ATGAGATTCGCTGATGACATTGCTATCGTCAATGAAAGTGAAGAATAATTACAGGATCTGCTGAATGGAAGCCGGCCGCGGTGGTCTCGCGGTTCTAGGCGCTCAGTCCGGAACCGCGCGACTGCTACGGTCGTAGGTTCGAATCCTGCCTCGGGCTTGGATGTGTGTGATGTCCTTAGGTTAGTTAGGTTTAAGTAGTTCTAGGGGATTGGTGACCGCTGCTGTTAAGTCCCATAGTGCTCAGAGCCATTTGAACCATTTTTTGCTGAATGGAAGGAATAGTTTAATGAATACAGAACAAGGGCTGAGAGTAAATCGAGGAAAGACCTAAGTAATGAGAAGATGCAGAACTGAGAACAGCGAGAAAGTGAACATCATGATTGGTGGTCACGAAGTTACCTAGGCAGCAAAATACCGCATGACGGACGGAGCAAGCAGGGAAGAAAAAGCAGACAAGTACCGCCAAAGAGGGCATTCCTGGCCAAGAGAAGTCTATTAGTATCAAACACGGGCCTTAATCTTAGGAATAAATGTCTGAGAATGTACGTTTCGAACACAGCATTGTACGGTAGTGAAACATGAACTGTGGGAAAACTGGAAGAATCGAAGGATTTGAGATGTCGTGCTACAGAAGAATTTTGAATATGGGTGGAGTGACAAAGTATGGAAGGAGAAGAAGAAGGGACAGGATGATAGGACATCTGTGACGAAGGAACACTACGGAATAACTACAATGATATTGGAGGGAACTCTACAGAGTAAAAACTGTAGAGGTAGACAGAGATTGGAATACATCCAGCAAATAATTGAGGTCGTTGGTTGAGTACTACTCTGAGATGAAGAGGTTGGCACAGGAGAGTAACTCATGGTGGGCTCCATCAAACCAATCAGATGACTGATGACTCAAAAAGTTACAACGCAGTGAGTAAAAAAAAAAAAAAAACGTCGTTCTCATGTCCTGTGTTGTATTATTATGCATTTAAATGTAAGTAAAGTTGCTGTTATTAATCAGTCATTCGCTGACATAGACAAAACAACAGCAGTGCGTCAGTCAGATACAGTGTCACAGCTTTGCGCTCATTGAGGGTGGCATAAATACGAAACAGAGAACATTCGACACGAAATATTCCTGATAGTGCCATCTTCTAACGATGTTTACTGGTTGCCTGGCAGCTAACGTATCGCTTCTTAGTAAAGATAGTCTGTCGGAGGCTCATAACAGAGTGTTCACGAGGATACTAATTAATAATAAGTTCGGTACATATACGGTCAGACGTGTTCGACCTCAGTATTGGCTCTTGAGCACAACTGTTTGATGACCATTGCTCCAATCCATGTCTGCTGGGATTCTGTCGGTATTGATGTTTTGATACATTATTTATTCATTCAGTACTTGGGCCCGGTCTTCAGTCGTGTAAGACGCAAATACATTATATGGACATGAATCAGCAAAAGCTTCCTTACAGCTCTTCTTTTATATGTACGTCTAAGCAAGCTACCTTACTGTGTGTGACGGCGGGTGCTTTGGTACCGCTATCACACCTGCTTCTCCATTCGCGAGTAGGACGTGTAATGAACGAATGTCGATGAATTTCTGTATGAGGTCTAATTTCTCTGATTTTTTTCGTTGTGTTCATTTCACGAGACTTACGTGGGAGGAAGCAGCATGCTGCCTGACACTGAGAGCGCTTTAACCATGGGGATATACTCTAGAATTGCAATTACCAGCATAGAGCAACTCTTGGTTATGTTATAGTTCTTAGACGTCTCGTGTTCTGTTTCATCGAAGACAATGTTGATGTGGGGTAAATATCGTTGCTTCTTTTGACATGACATGAGATTCATTTAATTTATCTTTCTTGTGTGTAGCATCATCACTAGAGGGAGAGCACTCAACAACTAATACTCATGGACTGATAATCACTACAGTGCAATGGCGGTGGGCGCAAACACGAAATTGGTAATTACATATTTCACTTACGGCTACTAGACTCTTATTCTTTTAGAGATTCGAAATCTCTTTATGGAAAGTCTTCAACGGCCTTGCCCTAGTCGTAAAACAGGTTGCCATCAGAACTCCGAAGCTAAGAACTGTCGGGCTTGGCTACCATTTGGATGGGTGACGGTCTGGATCTGCTGAGTGCTGTTGGCAAGTGGGATCCACTCAACCCTTGTGAGGACAATTTTGGAGTTACTTGAAAGAGAAGTAGCGGCTTCTATCACGAAAGCTCACATCGGTTGGGAGAGCGGTGTGTTGACCACATGTCCTTGCGAAGACGTGTTTGAAAGTTCCCCGGACAATGATGGGATACGACAACCAAGAACGATGATCAATAATGCCACTGCTTTTCATATAAGATAGCAGGGCCCCTATGGTCATCATCCGCGGGACCCTTATAGGCCCAACGGAGCGTCGACGATGTCCTGTGCGCCGTTTCGTTGCTATTCACGGCAAGTCATCCTGGACTTACACTTCAGCAAGGTAATGCCCGCCTGCACAGTTTTTCTATTGCTTGTCCCCATACTTGTCAAGTACTATTTTGGCCAGCAAGGCTGCTGGATCTTTCCTTAATTGAGAACGTTTGGAACATGATGGGCAGGGTTCTCCAACCTTCTCGGGAGTTTGACCATCTAACGCTGCCATTTGTACAGGATCTGACACGATATTCCTCAGGAGGACGTGCAATCCTTATCAATTAACGCCAAGCCGAAAAATTTCTTGCATAAGGGCCAGAAGTGGATAATCAGGTTACTGACTTTTTCAAATCGTGAAACTCTTTCCCTTGAATAATTCATTAATTTCTTCTGAAATTTTAATCTTTTCTTTGCGCGTACCGATTTCCGTCCTTTTGGGAAAATTAATTTCGCTCGCGGACGTCGTTCTCTTTTTTGTCCTAGGGTGTATAATGATGCTGTTGGGATGCCGATTTTATCGTAGATCGACTAATTACAATCATAAGACAGGAAAGACATTTTATTTTAAAGAGAAACCAGGCACAGCATTACTTTTGCAACGTAGAGGCTAATGACATTCAATAGCCTATTCAAAATTTCACCTCACCTCGCTCCAGGTTTCCGAAATGGTGCGGTGGCGATGCCAGGCGTTCTGAATCGAAAACAATGTCTCCAGATCTATTATATCTGTGTTGAACAAAAGGATAAATCTCCTGTGCTGTCACTGCTCCCTTCGTGCTCTTCCCGCGTGCGCGCAATTTGAAAATAAACTCGGCGCTGTCTTATTTACGGAGTATACTGGTCTATACAATGCCCTACATTGTAACTTTTGCGGAACAGTTTCAGTTCATTGACTGACAATACGTAATTCGAGGCTACTTCGCAACAAGCATAGCCTACGAAATGTACATATCTGGTATCTGTGACCCACCGATTTGCGCCCATTGCACACGAGACAACTAAGTTATCCCACGCATAACGCAGTGCGCACAGTTCACAGTTTAGTCAAACTTAATCAGCGTCTACCTGTAATTCACACGACATGGCGCACTCAAAGCTTTTAATGTTTTATCCATGTCTATCCGCACGGAAAACCAAAACACCAATCATTCCATACGTGAAGCTATTATTTCCGTTCGATTGTTCAGTAACAACGCTCGAAAACATGCACTCTTACAGCAAAGCTATCTTCAGATACATTGTAACATTTACGTTCACCTAGTATTTGAATCCATCGACATAATTGTTAAACGTAGTGATTAAAACATAATCATGAAAGGAAAAACAACACTTGCGTATTTTCCACAGAGCTACACATTTATAGGTATCAGATGTTGTCTACGTCAGTAGCAAAATGTGCTTGTGTACCATCAGGCATCTACGACATTCCGCTAACCGAAAAGTTCAAATTCAAATACATTTGTACGAACTAGACAATATTTCATACTGAGACAGCGGATACTCATAACCACACATTCGTATTTATGACGCAGTTACTACACACCGATAAATTTTTAGCAACAATGATGATACACCTTATGTAACGGAAAGAACGTGATGTGGTATCCATCTTATGACGCAATTTCTTCATCTATCTTTGTGGAACGTGGCTAAGCATTTCCTGTGCACCCTGCACGTCTTGGCAAAACGAAGTGCTCCCTTACGGGGAAGGCTACATATCTAACGCGAAATCAAGTGTTCGGACTTGGAGAGTTAACAGGACATTTGATAGCAACATAGGATTCTTGTAAACGTTATATCAGCTGGATGAGTGTTACTTACACGAGAAAATTTTTATCGGAAAACGCAATTAGTGATTTCCCGGCTAATCTGCGGTTCCAGGACCGTAGAGCCATCCTTCCTATTCATCAAGCTACTCTGGTTCTGACCTTGGTGCAGTATTTTTTTCAGTCGGCCTCTTTTCACAAACTAACGTATTCCTCGCTCTGCGGCGGCCATGCTTTCCCAGTCAGATGACTCTGCGACGTTTCTGCTGTTCGTCCCTGTGACGATTCCCAACAAATTCATTGTCTTCAGAGTAGATGAATACTCTTCGCTGAATGTACTTGCAGCTACATGTGCTGCTATTTCAACAGCTGCCGCGTCACAATGTACATATTTCGGTACCACTTTCCAGATGCTCACGTGGAAGCCCTCTTTGACGCTTTGCGTACTGACGCCTGTGCACCTTTTAAGCAAATCTTCCGTGGACAGAAATTCATATACAAGTCGAATCTTTTCTGGGACTCAGAGAGTGGCGCCAGCTGCCTGTACTTCGGTCGGCGCAAGGTTTTATTCAACACTCTGTAACTTCAAAACACTTCCTCAGTCAAAAACTACTTTTGCAGACATGATCTATACACTTCAGGAATGCAAATTGTGTTAAAAAATGTATTTCTTCATCGATCTCGGTCAGAACTTCCTTTTAAGTCGAAGACCGTACGAAGCGGCTTCAAAAAATAACTCACACGTTATTAAGGCAGATCAAGTAACTTTAATTGAATGCTGTACTATGAAGTGATAGAGACGCAGTGACAGAGTTTTTCAACATAGTCCCCACAACGGTCGGCACATTCAGCCAATAGTTCAGTTCCTCGCAAAGCTATTCAAGAACAACTAATTGAACGTTCTCACCGTGGAAAAATTTGCAATTTTTATGAATCAGTTCAGTTCCTGGACGTTTCCGTCTGTGGTCATCCCTCAGCATTGCACTCGTCTTTGCGGCCTGGGTCAGATTGGTCTGCACCTCTTTACCAAGGCTGCATGCCATATTGCACGTGGTCTGTATACTGCCAGAATTTCACGGTGACTATGTGTGCAATTTAGAAGGTTTGACCACAAGAATGGTACTATCACGCGTACATAACTTCGGAGTACGTTCCCATTTGCCGCACCATTTCGCTAGCACACTGTGATGTTATCCGTTCTGCAGCAGAACTGTGTTTGCAAGAAACCCAGAACTTGTACTCTCTCCTGACAATATGCCACCGTTGTTGCGCAATAGTCTTAACATGGGAAGAAATGAGTAACTTATCTTTTCAAGCCCGCTCGTAAAATGGCTAAGTAGACTGTAATTCCAGTTAAGAAACGAGTACGTAGCATGCCCCCGATACCGTGAAGCAAGAACTCAGCGATGTAGAAACAGATCTTATTTAACGTACTTTGGTAATGAACCGAAACTAAAACTAAAGTGATTGGCATATCTGTTTTTAATATTATTTTGAATGCCAGGGAGCTACAATTTACACAGGTGGATGTGCCTGATAGTAATTTCATCACTCATTTTCATGATGCTGTTCAATAGTTTATGCCTTTTTGTACTGTAAACATTTTCTTTTAAGTAAAGCATAAAGCATAAAGGAGTATGCGAACGTGGATATGAATTAAGAAGCTGGATTCACACAACGAGACCTAGCGCTGAGCTGTAGTGTGTAAATGTCACCCGCGCTCGCATAGCAGTTTCGCTGAAAGGAAGAATTTTACTTCTCGTCCGCTGTGCGTTGGTAACACACCGCGGACTAACTTTTAATGGAACGGCAGAGTCGCGAGCTGAGGCTCTGCAATACGCCACGTCACGAGAGAAGAGAATATCGCAAATGTTTTACAAGTTTTCTGCTATTCTAACGAGCTTGTGTGTGGTGGGTCGTTTCTGCGGAACACGGTGTCCTGTCAGACAATGACTTTCACTTCAACCCACAAGTTTTTTGGAACATAAATCTGGTTTTAACTTTTCATTTGCGTTGCAGACTATTATACGGTGTATATTGGCTTTAAAGGAATACATCTACACAAATTCCGAGTTAGAGTTAGACCGTTTATCTCGCCTCTGAATTTGTTTCACCAGAATATTCCGACTGTATTTCTCCCTCACGTTCGAGAAATGTATAGGGAAGGGATACACCCAAACGTTCCGCAACGTCTCTCTCGGTAGCTTTTTCTTCCTCCAAATTTAAGATACTTCAAGGCTGCAGAATATCTCTCCCCGTCCCCCCTCCCCCCTCCCCCTCCTATTTGGGTTTCTCTCAAAGTAGATTTCATCTCTCACCTTGATCCTCCAACGTACTTCCACATACTCCTCACCTGCCCTAGTCGGCGGTCAGACGTTTAGGAAGACGTATATTTTCCTATATCCTCTGAGTTACAGTTCTAGGAATCCTAGCAATGCAATAACATTTGCAAGAACAAAGTTATTCCGCTACTCGTATCTGACTGTAAGAAAATCCTAACTTTGGTTATTTCTGAATATTTATTTTGCTAACAAAACTAGTCCAGGAACATATTCTTGTTCGAAAAAAACCATTTGTGCAAGTTTACATTTTTTTACCAAATTGTGTAAATCTCTTCAGCAATTCTCTTCAGGGTAAATAGACTGAATTTAATTGGTTTTATAGCGTTTCGTATTGAAGCTGCCCAATATTCAATCCCATGGAATTTCAAACGGCACTGGCATTGGACGCCTTTGCAGTAATACCACAGAATCTTTACCTTGTACGATAAAACGTAAGAACTGAAATCAAAAACTCGAAATTAGTAGCCTGTTTCAAGACTTGTTACGCAACAAATTCACCAATCCCATATCTCCACAGGTAAAGTGCAATACTCTGAAACAGAAATTATGAACTCAGGAATGTTGTTCATTAGTAACGAAAGGTGGCAAACTGTTTCACACTTCGGCTGACAAGGTTATCGCTTTTTTGAAACAGATAACATAAAGCACAATCAGCTTTTACAATACCATGAATTTCCTTGTAAATAACAAATCAAGGAGGCGATCGAGAGAAAACATCTCACGTATCTTCATTTTCTACGAAAGTTCGTACGAAATTTCTCTTGTTTTCAGAAAATAAACATAAAAGAAAACTTAGAAATGTTTTTGTGTGAAATACAGAAGGGAGAGGGGGAGGGGAGGAGGAGAGAAAACGAGAGAGAGAGGGAGAGAGAGAGAGAGAGAGAGAGAGAGGAGCGCGCGCGCGTGTATGTGTGTGTGTGTGTGTGTGTGTGTGTGTGTGTGTGTGTGTGTGTGCGTGTTTGTTTGTGTGTGAGAGAGAGACAGAAAGAGAGAGAGAGAGAGAGAGAGAGAGAGAGAGAGAGAGAGAGATCGCTTTCTGATACAATGCTATCAGAGAAATAAATAAGATAAATACAGGAAACGTCATACGTACTTAGTGGTACTTAATTTGATTGTAATGATCTCAAACCACAAAGAAACATATTTGAAACACAACTAATGTCACGCATTGTTGTAGGTAAATCTAACATAAGAACATAAAAAAATTATATTCTGAAACAGAAACATTGTTCACTGGGTGTGAACTTATTTCTTGTAAACTAACTATCGTTCCTCGTTGTATTTCTAAGTGACATTAATCTGTAACTATTTTATAGTGTTATCAATTCTCGAATTACAGCATTATTTAAACTAATCACGTACGGACACGGAAAAATGATTTGTAAAATAAATAAATGTAGATATAAGTCAAAATCCACAATCTGGGGAAGCCACACAGGTGAACCTCAGGAACCCGACTTTCACACTATGACTTTCACATCTCTGTTTCTAATTAATGTTCTGTGCAGGCAAAAAATCTAAAAACAGTATGTCAGACGGGCATAATATTAGGTGAAAATTTCGTATAGGTAAAAGACAACTCAAGAGCACATAAGAGAGTATTATTAAATGAAAATTTAAGACAATGAGGTCACTGTTAAGAACCGAAACACAATGGCTTATACGCCTTTATTGTACTCCTGAAACACAATTTCAATTTTAAGTATTACTTAAGTATAGGAGTCACTGTACACTTCGGTTCTTTATAGATCTACTTATGATGTATAACACAAAGAAACCCCTTGTGAACAAAAGAAGTAATACTAAACAGTCTGTACAGAAATAAATTTATGTGAGTCTGGACTTCTCTTTATATACAAAACAAAAAGGGAGTTTATTTTCTTGGTCACTGTAAAGGGCTTCAAACTATTTAACGTTTGGAAATAATAATACATGACGCATATGGTAGTGAAGTCTAAGACTTCGGAAGAACAGAGTAATGAAGTAATGATTCGTAACTTGGCAGGAAATCTAAAAAATAACATTCTTTGTAAGGCCTGATGTAATGGCAGCGGCAGCTGTAAAACGTCACTAGCGTACCTTTTCTGCATATGTGTTTAATGTTGAACGCGTTTTGTTCATCCTGAAACTCTCCTTCTTATAGGCCCTGTAAAAGAACAGTGTGGAATATACTGTAATATATTTCGTCACATCTATTAATGTAACTTCGTCAGGTTACCTTCCGTTCAGAAGGCTGTTGCACTCAGTGATTGTTATATTGACTTTTAAATAATAGTTTTCAGCTATCAGCGGTCCTTTTGAAATTTTTTATTGGCAGATCTAGATTTCAGCTAGAAACTAGCCATTCTCAATGCACTATCATTTTTGATCAATGCATGTAATTCCTGTTGGTCAGGCTTCATCCACAGTTCATTAGTATTCAATGAACTGTGGAAGAAGCCCGACCAACAGGCATTACATGCATTGATCAAAAATGATAGTGCATTGAGAATGGCTAGTTTCTAGCTGAAATCTAGATCTACCAATAAAAAATTTCAAAACGACGACTGATAGCTAAAATCTGTTATTTACAAGTCTAATTTAACTTCGGTTGTTGAAATGTGAAACAGTAGGTAATTTTGATTGTACTATGACACAATAAAGAAATGAAATGGGAATCGGGTTATGTGAATGAGAGCGATTGCTGTTTCGAGCTCACACCAACACAATGAGCGTATACACGGACACACAGTTGACGTCTGCTACGGCTTCATACTATTAAAAGTGTGGGAAAACACATTGTAACTTGAAATATCTACTCATTGTCCGCTAATAGAAACTTTCGTCGTAGAAGCAATGAATTACATTGTGGTGACTTTAATTGTGCACAGTTGTCTCTCATCTGTTTTTCTCTCCTACATAAATCCGCTAAAATAGCTTCGAGGAATGTACTTCAGGAAGTTAGTATTGCTGCTTGAAATCTCTACAGATAACTCATTCCGTTATGTACTAGACTGCAGAACAATATAAAATATTGGAATGTTTACACAACTTCCAGATTTTCTCAAATTAACATCATATTTGTTTTTTAAGACAATAGTCGGTATGAACCAAGTTACTTTTGAGCATTACATTGCTATCTAGTACTAAACAATACTTACATACAACGTTATATTATACAAACCTATGTGCAGAGTCTATCAGAGGGTGGTAAGTAACACTTTTTTCCACGCAGTGTTCAATACCTAGCACTTATTGACTGAGAGATAATTACTCCTACGTGACTCGACACTTAGTAATCTCATCATCGCACTTCGCTATTGTCGATGGAAACAATGGAACAGTTGCACAGGCCACCTCAAATTTAAAATTTCTAAAGGTAATGTTGGTAACGTAAGAAATATTTCACTGGATATTGCAATAAGGAAAATAAATTTTTCAGTGGAAGAGAGGACCACAATGACTTACAAATTAAATCAGTAGAAAGTGCAGTAAAACTGAAGCGGTATCGATACAGTAAACTGTAAAGAAACCGGAAGGAAATGGTCCTTGGAAGGACGGATCAGCGCGCAGAATTTAAAAGCGTAAGAAAAAGAGTGCGAAAGGAAATCCACTATTAAAAGCAGAGGGGAGAGCGGATAGACGGAAAGAGTACACCGAAGGTCTCTACGATGGAGAGGAACTGGTTCCCATTGCCGTAAGAGAAGTCGTAGATCGCAAGTTTGAATGACTTAGGGTCAAGCAAGATGAAGAGATGGATAATAATCACTTTGAGCTTCTAGAAGCATTGGAAGCAACAAGTAACATTCAAAACAGGTTAGAGCTTGTAAGACTCCACAACTATTTGTTGACCCTCGAATTTTCGAAGAAAAGTCATTCATAGAATTCCATAGGAAACTAAGCGAGAGAAATGACACCCACAGCGCATCGAACTCACTACTCATCCATGCAAGACGATGAACTGAACGCCACAATAATCTGCAAAGATAACTGAGGATGACATAGACAACGATCAGCATGTTTTTAAAGAATGTAAAAAGACAATTGACGTCAGGCTTAACACTGTCAGGAAATCTTAAGGAAAACTGGCACATATATAGGTTTTGCGACTTAGAAAAAGCGCTCAAGTCCGACGTCCTCAGAAAAGCATGTAAATGCGGTAATAAATTTAAGGTAATATGCAATAAGTAAAATAAGGGAACATACAGAAGGAAGAAAGAAAGACTAAGAGAAAAGTTCTCGGAAAGAAAAGCGCGAGAGGCATGGATGCAGTCTTTCTACCATACTGTTCAGCCTTCGTATCAAAGAAGGCATGACGAAAATAAAGCTCTTCACAAGAGGAACTCACTTCGAACACCGGTCTTGGACTCTGGATAAGTGGAAACATGTTGTCTGGTCGGACGAGTCTCGTTTCAGATTGTATCGAGCGGATGGACGTGTACGGGTATGGAGACAACCTCAGGAATCCATGGACCCTGCATGTCAGCAAGGTACTGTTAAAGCTGGTAAGGCCCTGTAATGGTGTGCGGCGTGTGCAGTTGGAGTGATGTGGAACCCCTGATACATCTAGATACGACTCTGAGAAGTGACACATACGTAAGAATACTGTCTCATCCTGCATCCATTCATGTCCATTGTGCATTCCGACGGACTTGGGCAGTTACAACAGGACAGCGGGACGCCCCACACATCGGAATTGCAACAGAGTGGCTCCAGGAACACTCTTCTGAGTTTAAACACTTCAGCTGGGCACCAAACGCTCCAGACGTGAACATTAATGAGCATACCTGCGATACCTTGCAACGTGCTGGTCAGAATAGATCGCCACCCCCTCGTCCTTTCGTGGTTTTATGGACATCCCTGCAGGATTCATGGTGTCAGTTCCCTCCAGCACTACTTCAGACATTAGTCGAGTCCATGGCACGTCGTGTTGCGGCACTTCTGCGTACTCGCGGACACGATGTTAGGCAAGTGTACTAGTTTTTTTTGCTCTCCAGTGAATTTATTTTTTCAAGTTATAGTTGGAATCACCCAATCAGATACTACTGGTTTTGTCTTTTCCATAAAGTCGAATGCTAACATAAAACATCATTTAATTCTATGCTGCAAAGAACATGTTTTTAATCTGAATATTTGGTGGCATCTGGCTGAAGAACCCGGCATCACTCGGGTATTTACTTTTTAGAGTCTGCTAGTAATCCACCTCTTCCTCCATCTCTCCGTCTCCTTCTTTTTCCACTCTCTCTCTCTCTGTCTCTCTCTGTCCGTCTCCTCTTCGTTCTCTCATTCCATTTCCTCGTCCCCACTCTCTGTTCATCTCCTTCATCCTTCTTCCTGTGTTCATGTCCTCCTCCCCTCTCTGTCCATTTTCTTTCCCATTCTATAATCTCCTCATTCCTCCTCTTTTAGTGGAACTCCTGCCCCTCCTTCTTTGTCCAACATTGCGATGCCACCTCTCCCCTTAAGATAGGTTTGTGATTTTAACACCCAAAGTATCTCTCTCCACATAGTAAGTAATATGTGCCATGTTTGGTTGAAATAAATCCAGCGGCTTAAGAGAGTGTTGAACATAGGCGTATGTGACATGTAATGCACATATTTATGGCCGATTCTTTGCTGTTTTACACCATAAAACTCCAGAGAGAAAAATTTATCTGTGTGATCTTAAGTTCCACAACGCGAGTACAAAATTATGAGCTCGCTATAGTGATCATTATCACGACCTGGTTCACTCTATTAACAGCACAGAAAAGAGACAAATTACTCCTAATAGTTATAAACGTGTTTCAAGCGAACTGAATACGGGAAATAAACACAAAGAAATCAGTTTCCAACATTTTAAAGTCGACCCATCGCATCCACAAACCCACGACTAGTGGCAATGGGGAATATTACGCCCACAATATTTTTACACAAATAATATGTCATATACCTAACAAATTTGGCTAAATTGTCTCAGGTGTTCCTGTGTTACACTTCTATGCCACCCGTTTTTCGGTCCAAACCCCAGTGGATGTAGGGGATTCTTAACCCCACAGTTCTATTTTACATAGTAAGTAACCAACGAAACCCCGATTCTCTAAAGGTTTGAACTGTCGTGTTATGAAACAGCTTCGAACCATTTAATTATTTTAAAAATGAGTTAATGCGATAAAATTTGACGTAACGAAAAGTTTAGGAAATATATAAATGATATTTAAAGTTTGTTGGGTGTCGCTAAGTGCCCTCATTATAAAAGAGTGTGTGCTTATAATATGGGTGATTTGCGCTTCGTTTTAAGAAAATGTAATTTTTCATCCAAATCATTGCTTATGAATCGTATTTCCGTAACTTTGTATCGTATAATTTTGCAGGTGTGTTCAGTGGTATCTTTGGAGAGTGTCTGCGAACTATGTTGTGAATAGGAATATTTGCGAAGAATTAATAAATTAAAGCGTCATTCATGATGCAGCAGTTTTTCACGCATCGCAATGTTTGTGACTTTGTATCTCCTGTGCTACGTGTCGTACAATGATGTAATAGTGGAGCCTACGTTTGGATTCTGTCTAAAAATGTGTTGCGGATAGGGGCAGTAGTAACAAAGTAAAAAATTAAAAACGCGAAGCCTTATGAGGGAGTTTTAATGAATGTACGACAAAAATGTAGTAAGCGAGAAAAATTTTTAGTTTCACGGTTTTTGGGAGTGAATCTGATGTGTTAAGTTTTCTGGAAGTGGCTATGTTCAGCCATTCTCAAATACTGGATGAATAATTTTGAGTATTTGCGCACGATGTGTTAAGCTTCTTTTTTACACTGCTGATGTTGGAAGCAAGGCTAAACAAAAATCAAGACACATTCATAGGATTTGTCGACCTGGAGAAAGCGTTCGAGAATATCACGTAGCGGAAGATAGAGTTTCTGAGGAAAATAGGGGTAAATTATAGGGAGAGACGGGTAATATAAAATATTTACAAGAACCCAGAGGGAATATGGCTCAAATGGCTCTGAGCACTATGCGACTTAACTTCTGAGGTCATCAGTCGCCTAGAACTTAGAACTAATTAAACCTAACTAACCTAAGGACATCACACACATCCATGACCGAGGCAGGATTCGAACCTGCGACCGCAGTGGTCGCTCGGCTCCAGACTGTAGCGCCCAGAACCGCACGGCCACTCTGGCCCCCCAGAGGGAATAATAAGATTAGAACACAAAGAACTCTCGGATTTAAAGGGATGTATAAGAGAGGCTGTAGTCTTCCGCCTCTCGTGGACATCGAGGCAGGAATGATGGTAACAAAAGAAAGGTTCAGGAATGGAATTAAAATTCAAGGTGAAAGGATACAGATGATACGATTCACTCATGACATTGATATCCTCAGTGAAAGTGAAGCAGAATTACAGGACCTGTTGAATGGAATGACGAGTCCAATGAGTACAGAATACTGACTGAGAGTAAACGGAAGAAAGACGAAACAAATGAGAAGTAGGAAAATGAGCGAGAAAACATCAGGATTGGTGGTCTCGGAGTAGCTGAAGTTAAGGAATCCTACTACCTAGACAACAAAATAATTAATGACGGACGGAGCTAGCAAGACTTCAAAAGCAGACTAGCACAGGCAGAAAGTGAAGTCCTGGCCAAAAGAAGTCTACTATTATGAAATATGGGCCTTAATTTGAGAAACAAATTTTCCGAGAATGTAAATTTGGAACACAGCATTGTGAAATATGGACTGCTGGAAAATCGGAACAGAATAGAATCGAAGCCTTTGAGATGTGGTACAAAAGAAGAATTTTATAAATTAGGTGCCAGCTGGAGTGGCCGTGCGGTTCTAGGCGCTACAGTCTGGAGCCGGGCGACCGCTACGGTCGCAGGTTCGAATCCTGCCTCGGGCATGGATGTGTGTGATGTCCTTAGGTTAGTTAGGTTTAATTAGTTCTAAGTTCTAGGCGACTGATGACCTGAGCAGTTAAGTCGCATAGTGCTCAGAGCCATTTGAACCATTTTTATAAATTAGGTGGACTGATAATGTAAGGAATTATGAGGTTCTGCACATACTTGGAGAGGAAAGGAATATGTCGAACACTGACTGGGAGAAGGAAGACATAGATTGGAATACATGCAGCAAATAACTGAGGGAGTTGTTTGCAAGTACTACTGAAGATGAAGAGGTTGGCATAGGAAAAGTATTCGAGGTATGCCACATCAGACGAGTCAGGAGAGTGATGGAAAAAAAAAAAAGAAATGCTCTTTTTTAAAGCGGAAGCTAGTTTATCAAGTATCTCGTTATTTATGACGTCGTTTGTCCTGAATGATGTTGTACTATGATACAATTTTGCCGTTGCATACTGTAACACATTGAGGTGATGAAAGTTATGGGCTCTTTTAATTTTGTGTCACATCTCCTTTTGCGCAGCTTATAACATCAGCCCGACGTGCCATGGACTCATTGAAAGTTACCTGAGGAAATTTTAGGCCATGCTGACTCTACAGCCGTCTGAACTTTTGTTTAGCATCGAGAAAGCAACACAGCAACAGACAGACTCACTAGCTAGATTACCAAAGCACAGTAAACTTCACACTGCTGTGTGGGAAAATGCATATGTCTAAGCAAGATACAACACAGATTAGAGTACAGGAAAGTAACTGTCGGAAAATTCATGACTCCCAATGATATGCTGTTTAGAGTTCACCAACCTCGATGTGGAAACTTTTCCAAGTTTCAGGCCTCTTACACCAAATTTTTCAACTCCACGAAAATGTCACCAGAAGAATTTCAATCAGTTGGGAGTCAGGTGCGAATTTAAGGAGATGCGATCTGGATAAACTAACTAAACCAGAGGTTTTACAGAATTTCAGGGAGAGCATAAGGGAACAATTGACAGGAATTGGGAAAGAAATACAGTAGAAGAAGAATGGGTAGCTTTGAGGTTTGAAGTAGTGAAGGCAGCAGAGGATCAAGTAGGTAAAAAGACGAGGGCTAGTAGAAATCCTTGGGTGACAGAAGAAATATTGAATTTAATTGACGGAAGGAGAAAATATAAAAATGCAGTAAATGAAGCAGGCAAAAAGGAATACAAACGTCTCAAAAATGAGATCGACAGGAAGTGCAAAATGGCTAAGCAGGCATGGCTAGAGGACAAATGTAAGGATGTAGAGGCTTATCTCACTAGGGGTAAGACAGATACCGCCTACAGGAAAATTAAAGATATCTTTGGAGAAAAGAGAACGACTTGTATTAATATCAAGAGCTCAGATGGGAACCCAGTTCTAAGCAAAGAAGGGAAAGCAGAGAGGTGGAAGGAGTATATAGAAGGTCTATACAAGGGCGATGTACTTAAGGGCAATGTTATAGAAATGGAAGAGGAAATAGATGAAGATGAAATGGGAGATATGATACCGCGTGAAGAGTTTGATAGAGCACTGAAAGACCTAAGTCGAAACAAGGCCCAGGGAGTAGACAACATTCCATCAGAACTACTGACAGCCTCGGGAGAGCCAGTCCTGACAAAACTCTACCATCTGATGAGCAAAATGTATGAGACAGGGGAAATACCCTCAGACTTCCAATCCCAAAGAAAGCAGGCGTTGACAGATGTGAAAATTACCGAATTATCAGTCTAATAAGTCACGGGTGCAAAATAATAACGCGAATTCTTTACAGACGAATGGAATAACTGTTAGAAGCCGACCTCGGGGAAGATCAGTTTTGATTCCGTAGAAATATGGGAACACGTGAGGCAATACTGACCCTACGACTCATTTTAGAAGCTAGATTAAGAAAAGGCAAATCTACGTTTCTAGCATTTGTAGACTTAGAGAAAGCTTTTGACAATGTTGACTGGAATATTCTCTTTCAAATTCTGAAGGGGGCAGGGGTAAAATACAGGGAGCGAAAGGCTATTTACAATTTGTACAGAAACCAGATGGCAGTTATAAGAGTCGAGGGATACGAAAGGGAAGCAGTGGTTGGGAAGGGAGTGAGACAGGGTTGTAGCCTCTCCCCGATGTTGTTCAATCTGTATATTGAGCAAGCAGTAAAGGAAACAAAACATAAATTCGGAGTAGGTATTAAAGTCCATGGAGAAGAATTAAAAAGTTTGAGGTTCGCCGATGAAATTGTAATTCTGTCAGACACAGCAAAGGACTTGGAAGAGCAGTTGAACGGAATGGACAGTGTCTTGAAAGGAGGGTATAAGATGAACATCAACAAAAGCAAAACGAGGATAATGGAATGTAGTCGAATTAAGTCGGGTGATGCTGATGGAGTTAGATTAGGAAATGAGACACTTAAAGTAGTAAAGGAGTTTTGCTATTTGGGGAGCAAAATAACTGATGATGGTCGAAGTAGGATATAAAATGTAGACTGGCAATGGCAAGGAAAGCGTTTCTGAAGAAGAGAAATTTGTTAACATTGAGTATAGATTTAAGTGTCAGGAAGTCGTTTCTGAAAGTATTTGTATGGAGTGTAGCCATGTATGGAAGTGAAACATGGACGATAACTAGTTTGGACAAGAAGAGAATAGAAGCTTTCGAAATGTGGTGCTACAGAAGAATGCTGAAGATTAGATGGGTAGATCATATAACTAATGAGGAGGTAATGAATAGGATTGGGGAGAAGAGGAGTTTGTGGCACAAGTTGATTAGAAGAAGGGATCGGTTGGTAGGATACGTTCTGAGGCATCAAGGGATCACCAATTTAGTATTGGAGGGCAGCGTGAACGGTAAAAATGGTAGAGGGAGACCAAGAGATGAATACACTAAACAGATTCAGAAGGATGTAGGTTGCAGTACTTACAGGGAGATGGAGAAGCTTGCGCAGAATAGAGTAGCATGGAGAGCTGCATCGAACCAGTCTCAGAACTGAAGACCACAACAACAACAACAAGTGAAACCAACAAGCCACTCATTCATTCATACCAACTGTACCCCATTAGCTCTTAAAGCGTACTGTTCCAAGCCAATGTGGCCGCCGGCAGTATATAGGATCTATCGTTGCAAAATAGCTAATTTTTCATTTAACTTATTGCTACTATATGTATTACGTGTTAATTATGACTAGAATCTTAGCAACTTTCCTGTACTGGCTTTGGATTTTCTCTGGAGTTCTCGGTTTTCTTGTTAGTTATATTTCAGTCATTTATATAGTGGGGTTACCCTTAGTGGCTACTACTTATTATTGACCACAATTAAACTTACACTTTAAAAATAGCTGTAGTTGTTTACTGTCTCAGACTGCCGCAACATTCACTGATTTGTAGTTTTTAGTCTCCCAGCTAACATTCCATCTCATAGCTAGAAATGTACTGGTATTTTAATAATTAAAATTCTGAAACTATTTCGACTCTGCTATTCAAACGCTATCTGTGGACATTTGATTATTTATAATCGCTCAACCCGTCTGGAGGTTATTACTGGGTAACTCATTACGTATTTTCAAATCTTTCATCTTCAGTACCTTAGGAAATATTTTTTCTACAGACTGGGCGGTTAGAAGCACTTTCTTTCCTCGTTTTTATCTTTAATTAGGTGATACTGCCTAATTTGTAACTGTATTGGCCTGGATTTTATGCATTTTGTAATCGTGAAGTAATTTTCCGGGCTCTCGAGTCTTTGCCACGGTGGTGTCTCACGACACAGGTAGGCAGAACGGCCGGGCACCCGTATATCCCCGACTCGCAGTAACTCTCCAGATTACCCGCTGCCTTTCTTTTAGCCGGCTCAGCTCAGGGATTCTCATTCCGCCAGTTACAGAGACCGAAGCGTCTTCTGTGAGGAGGTAAGCAAACTGTTTCAGTCGCAAACCCCTCGCTTGTTATGCATCCCGTGTCTCACGTGGCACGCACCGTATCACCTGTGAAGCCACCACGCTTTTAACCATGCCTATCTGTACGGCAGGTATCAGATAGGTTTAGTAATACAGATGGAATTTCAGACAAAGCAGTATGCAAGTTTTTGTAATAGATTTAATGTTTTATGTTGGATTTAATTAATCAAATTACCGTTCATAATTCTCATTGTAATATTTTCTCAAGAATCATAACGCCTACTTTTTCTTCCCTGCCATACCATACAGGGAGATTATAATTAAAATTAAACTTTCAAAACGCTGTAGAAATAACGCCACTGGTTAGAATGATGTCAAATTGCTATGGAATATTATCGAAGAAGGGGGGAAACGTATGGTAGAAGAAAAAAAGTAGTGTGAAAATTGATCAATAGATGGCGCTGCATGTGTCAGAATACGTAAATGAAAATACCTCTCATACGCACGACCCATTGACTTTGGTATAAAGACACCGGGTACACGGCTTTTCCTACTTTATCATCTGCGACGTTCGCCATGACTGTCTAAATGCGGGATCGCGCTCTGCTTGTAAAGCTGCATTATAAGAATGATGACTATGTCGCTCTGTAGAAGTTCCGGACATTGAAAAGTTTGAAAAATTGCGTGGATTCTATGATAACCGTGGGTCTGGAGAAAATGATTCGGAAATTCGAAAAGACGGGTTCTTTTGATGTGCAGACTGATAGAGGGAGGAAACGAATTGATTCGACGTCAAGAAGCAGTGGCCACAGCAATGTAGGAGGAGACGAGTGGTCGAGTGCAAACGTGTAGTGCACGGAGAATTGCCCGAACATTGTACACACCCGTGAGTACGGTGCGTAAAATCCTACGGAACATCCTTGTTTGCTATCCATTCAGAAGTAATGAGTGCACGAGTTGCTTCCTGTTGACCTGCCAGCAAGAGAGAACTAGGCTTTAGAATTTCTTGCTCGCATGGAAGTGGAGAATGATTGGCCGTGGAAGATTTTGTGAACAGGCGAAGCCCACTTCCATCTGACAGGATGTGTCAATACACAGAATAGTCGAACATGGGCAACGGAAAATCCGTATACAAATGAATCAGTACCACTTCATCCTGAAAAGGTCACTTTGTGGTGCGGGTTTATGGCATCATGTATCATAGGGTCATATTTTTTCGAAGAGACAGGTGCTTCCGTCCTTGTTAGCTGTACCATCACTGGTTAGTGCTATGAGTGTCTTTTGCGCAACGACGTCATTCCAGCTCTCCAGCAGCGTGGATTATGGATGATCATTTTTATACATAATGACGCACGTCCGCATATAGCAAATCCAGTCAAGCAGCTGTAGAAGCGCCATTTCGGAAATGCTGTATTTCCATACAGCTGGCCGTCCCAATCACCTGGTCTTCATCCGTGTGACTTCTAGCTGTCGGTTTACCTGAAAGATGTTTTGTTCAGTGGTCCGATTTAAAACTTAGCGGCATTGAAGGCACACATTGCAGAACACATTCTGAACCTGACACCGGAAACACTTCGATCATTTGTGGAACATGCTGTTTCTCGATTTCAACTTGTAGCATAAAGAGGTGGACAGCATATTGAATATGTTGTGCACCAGTCACTCGGAAGATAATAATCCGATTTGATTTTTATTGACGTTTTTATGCGGATTTTGGCTTCAGGATAGTCAAAAACCCATTTTTCCCATCCAATGTAATAGGACCTTGACATGGTGGGTGGGCTTACGTTACTAACAGTACCACACCTGTACACGCATGAACACTGAGTAGTACAGTTTGTTTAACGTCAAACGTACAACTTAGACATTGTTGTATGATTCATGCGTCATTTGTAGTCGGCCACTATTAAATTATGATGCTTACAGCGCCATGTGTTGCAAAATTTGTAACTATTTGTTTTTCTTCTGCCATACGATTTCTCCCTTGTCATTCTGACCAGTAGTGTTATTTCTGTAGCGGTTTGAAGGCCTACCACTAATTATAATAATTCTGTATAACCAGAAAACCTAAAATTAGTCTGGAATAATTCGGCAGTTATCCTATTCTTATCCTATTTTCTCAGTTCCCTACAATTATTCACATCCTGTTGCGCATTGTTTCTAGATTTCCTGTACGTGTAAAGTTAAGTTCGTAGCCAACACGTTGCCTCACGTCCGCTTTAAGTCACAGTGTAAGCTACACTCTCCTATCGGTAAACTGCATATTTTCCAGCGTACTCTATAATGGAGCGGCAGGTACTCTTGCCCGAAAAGTCTGGAAGCCTACTTTTGTAAACGTCACATTATAGCAAACGAAAAGGCTGTTTCTGTGATGATGACACAGACCATCACATGTGCTGGTGAGAGGCAAATGTATCAATTTGAGGCGGCCGCTAGTTTGGAAGTAATTTATAAATCCGAACTTGTTATACGATGACTCTGCTAATGGAAAACGAGAAGCTCCGATGTAATTTCAGATGCACGTATTATAAACAGTATAGGCTAACTAAACAAAGACGTATGACACTCACGAGGGATAGGAACAGACAAGTCTACGATGTACTGCTGATGGCGTAATTTTTACACTAACATGGTCAGTCCTTCTGTAAAAGTCTGAGAATTTTCAGTCTATGTTCACAGATGGAAATGTCAGTTGACCGGCCGAAATAAATACGCGATTTGTCGGTTACTGAATTAGTGGATGACTCTATATCAAATTGATTGCATACTTCTAAATTTTCTAAGGCTTTTGACACTTTTCATCATAACCAGCTTCTAATCATGAGGCGGGAATTCTGGCCACGTACCTTTCTTTTTCTCATCATATTTTAACTAGATTGTTAAAAGTGGTCTACAGCAAAGAAACTGGTGGTATTGAGATTCATAAAATTTCAGAGACTGGACTGTTTTGCATTAGAAAGCATGATTCCTTTTCCTCCCTAACCTTGTGATGGCTGGCTTATTTTCGTAAGTCTCTGGTGTGTTGAAGAATGTAGAGTGCAGTGCATTTTTTAGGGGAACTGGACAGGTAGAGGAATGCTGCTACAAAAAACAATGTTCTTTGTGCAGAGGTCGGTCCGGCATGCGAGCGACTCTGTGTAAGGGTAGTCTGGCGCCGAGGTGGTGAGCAGCCACGTAGTACGTTGAGCTCTTTTATAGCAAGGGACAGACCGAAGGCCGAAACACTGACCCGCTCAGCTTTCTAAAGGCGGGACAGAGCCACGTTGCGCTATTTTTTCTTCTTTTCTTTTTTTTTCCCTCCCGAAAGGCCTAGCCTTGTATGTTGGCTAAAATTCTCAGCGCCTAGCGAGGCTACGGGAAAACACGAGAAGGCCCCATTTATAGAGGAGTCAGTGACTTCAAAGCGACGATACTGAAGCTACTGTTTTTTGAAAGTGGAAGTGGATTCCGAATGTCCGTTGGATTTGTTTGGAAAACGCGTTAGCTTGCAGGAATTTTCGATGACAAGGGTTTCACGCGATTAGAGCTGCGACCTCCGCACTTTTTACGATTGGAGGACTTGCGTGTTTTTTACGAAAATGTGAAAGAGTCTGCGAATGTGCTTCGTGGAGAGAGGTTGTAAAGTGCGTATCGAGGTGTCTTGTCGGAGGCATATCGCGCTGTAGATTGGTTTGGAGCGTGGTGCAGAGTCGGTTCCTGCACAGACGTCCAGTTTTCGAGGTGGAACGCGCCACTCTTCTGCGGCAGAGCTAGCAACACGTCAGTGGCGCCATTTTAGCACAAGGCGAGATAATTTTCAGCACCGGATCGTAGAAAAACACTGAGTCGTCAGTTCGGTTTTATGTAATGGGCATGTTTCTGTCTCAAATCCACAGTAGCTCGCTCTGTTGAATGGATCTGACTTGCCGAGAGTTCGGCAGATATCCACTCACTTAATCAGAATTTTTTGTGCAGTTGATCTGAAGTGAAAAGGGTTTAGGGTGTGTCAGGATCGCGTTTCTAGGGCCTAATTATTCAACACTGTGGTAATTCTATGAGCCACTGAACACAGTTACTTTGTAATTGAACACTGTTTCCTCATTATAGGTTTGATTTATGTATTATATAAATATCGACTTTCCATAAGAATAAATTACTGTTCAGTTATTCGGTGTTTATGTTTACCACCTATCACCGGCATTACAGTAGGTTTTATAACGCATTGCTTGAAAGAATGATAGATTTGGTGACCTTCAGATAGCATTAATGAGCTGTATTGTGTACATTGATTACAGGCTGTAAGGGACCTTAAGGTAAGTTTCTGGACGAGATATTCAATCTTACATACACATGGCATTCTGCATCAAACGGCATGCCTTTTCAATTGTGTAACTGGATTTGCTATTTCCTGTGAGAAGTGTCACTGCTCATAGTAGCTGGTGGAAAGCCATAGACGTGATATCTGTTGTTTCCAAGTATGTATTATAGCCCTTGTTCTGTTCCTTATCTGTATAAGACAGGTGTGACTAAGATTTTGGTTCACAGATATGCCTTTGGCCGAGTGCCAAAGAGCTCAGCCTCGCATCTCATTTCCCCCGCCGCCACGCCTCGCTATCGGAGCGCTAGAAGGGGAAGAGGGGAAAACAGCGAAAGCGCCGCACTTAAATGACAGTACAGTCGTACTGCGTACTACTGGTTTTGTATTAACGTTTCCCAACAACACAGATACCAAAATAAGTTTTCAGTATTTTGGCCCGCTGAAGACGTAATGTAATTTATATGATACACACTGTCAGCACGCGGTCAGACGCAGACGAGTTCACAGTGTCGCACTAAGCTGCCACATAACCATGAGTTATTTAGTTTCATAATCGAAAAATGTCTCTGACGCAAATATGTCGATAAAAACATTGTAGCACTTTTGCAACCTCATTATCGAGACTTGGAAAACCTTCCTGAGAAAAGCTATATAGACATACTGGACAGTTTTAACGGAAAAATATGTGTAATTAAAACTGAAATTAGCTTGTTGGTCAATAAGCGCCGGTCGAAGTGGCCGTGCGGTTAAAGGCGCTGCAGTCTGGAACCGCAAGACCGCTACGGTCGCAGGTTCGAATCCTGCCTCGGGCATGGATGTTTGTGATGTCCTTAGGTTAGTTAGGTTTAACTAGTTCTAAGTTCTAGGGGACTAATAACCTCAGCAGTTGAGTCCCATAGTGCTCAGAGCCATTTGAACCATTTGGTCAATAAGCTATATCTCCACGTGCACAGGGGCGCATTAAACTGAAACGACAAAAGGTCTCGGAAACAGTTCGAAAACAGATGTAAGGTTGAGTGTCCTCAAAAAAGTATCGTCGTAATTCTTGCAAGACCACAATGAATTCTGCAGACCTCACCCTTTTTTTAACGCCAGTGAGCTTAGGAAACTGGATTGCCTTTGTCAGAAAGTGTAGCTTCTACAGCATGATTTTGTTTTTAAATACAACCCCAACAAACCTGAAAGAAATTACCTTGCAGGGTCTTACTGTGAGCAACGTGCAGTCGAATTCACATAAAATGCAAGGTCGGCAATCAATTCTGGATGATCTAATTTTCGTTCTTGCACTCCGGTTTCCATCAAAAATTAAACAATAGCATAATTTAAAGCGAAAAATCGCACCAGACATGCCCCTTTATTTAAGGAGTGTTTCTATAATGTACGAAGTCCCCATACTCTTCGTTCATTTCTATTGAAAACTGTTGCAGCTGAAACTGTTATAATGGATGCGACTTCAGAAATTTCGCTATTCGTATCACCAGTTTTTTCAAGTGCTCCGTGCCAGCAAATTTAACATAAAGTTCTTCCTCATATACTGAATTATGAATCCCGTGTGCGTTCGTTTCAATTTTTTGTTGTATCATTGCCATTTGAAAGTTTAAATTCATTCTGCATGGTACTGTAACCTCGTTTCGTAGCGAATAAGCGGTATCGTCGCTTATGCGAACTGAGAACTCCGTCATTTCCATACAGCGAAAGGTAAAGAGCGCTGACACCACGATTATGCCGAACTCATAGAGTTGTGCCGACCGCAAAATCCTACACCGCAATGCTAAATGAAATGTCGTGCTATTCCAGGTACTTCCGAGAAGGACTGAGTAAACTCGAGAGCGTTGATCCGCCCGCGGCCTACACACGCAACAACCATGAAGTCTGGTACACCTTGGCAGGCCTTCATATAAACAATTTAGGAGACAGCGTGAGCAGCCTCCTTATATTGTTTGCAGATTATGCTTTCGTTTACCAACCAAACTGCAAAATGACTTAGGCGAGATATCGATACTGTGCGTATAATGGCAATTGACTCTAAACAATAAAAAAGTGTTAATAGGAGGCCGTTAAATTTCAGTTGCCCGAAAATAACCCTAAAGTAAAAGCTGTCAATTCAGCTATATTCCTGGAGATTAAAATTACAAACAAACTGAAACGATCACATAGAAAAAGTTGTGCGGAAGGTAAACCAAAGACAGCGTTTTATTTGCAGAACCTTACAGTACCATGCATAATGAATTTAAACTTTGAGATGACAATGAAAGAGCAAAAAGTTACAACAATTGACACACGGTATTCATAATTGAGTATATCAGAAAGAACTTTGTGTTAAATTTGCAGGCATGGAGCACTTAAAGAAAATGCACCAGATCCACTAAGGAGGCAGGCTACACAACTCTCTTCCGTCTTCTTCTGGAGTACTGCTGCGCGTTCTGAGATCCTTACCGCATAGGACTGACGGAGACATCGGAAAGGTTTGAAGAAGGGCATCTCGTTTAGTATTATCTCGAACTAGACGAGAAAGAGTCATGCATATGATACGCAAGTTGGAATGGCAGTCATTAAAACAAAGATGTATTTTGTTCCGGAGAGATCTTTTCACGAAATTTCATTCACTAACTTCCTTCTCTGAAATCGAAAATACATTGTTGATCCCCAACTACATATGGAGAAATGATCATCGTAATATAATGAGAGGAATTAGAGCTAGCATGGAAAGATTTAAGTGTTCGATTTTCCTGCTCGCTGGGTAATGTACGGCAACTGTACGGAAAGTGACAGTTTGTATCATAATTTTTAACATTTTTAAGCAGCGACAGCAACTGATATTGTTTATATAAGAATATACAGCCTACAGTTGCAGGTTAACTTTATCGTTTACCTAGGTTTCAACGTTAGTAATAACGTCTTCTTCAGAACATAAGTTGAAACCTAGGTAAACGATAAAGTTAACCTGCAACTGTAGGCTGTATATTCTTGTATATACAGTTTGTATCGTGCTAAGTACCCGCTCCATCTGCGTGGATGAGGTGGCTTTAACCAGCAGTCGAAAAATAGCCTGCGAAATGTGTGACGTGCACATCATTGTTTGGAAAGTAACACAGGAAGGACAGCTACTGAGCAACTATTCGCTGCCAGTGAAAACTCCTGACGACTTCAGAGCTTCTTTCCCACGCAGCCAGTCGTAGACGGGCGCTAAAGACTACACTGTTGAGCGCCCATAACAACATATCCATCCAGTCGTAGATTTCCAGCATATGTACATTTGACAGGTGAGACCTGGTTCAACAGATATGTTCTGTCGTTCGAATATTGATGTATGGATAACGGAGAATCCCGCTCTATAATAACGCTGATTTATAATGGGCACGTTGGCTTTCAGTGATTGTTTAATAAGTCCGCATACGATTCTCCGGCTTAAAATGCGCCGTTGTATTCCGCTTCTCTTTGTGACGTCCGTAATCTCCGTCTTATTGGAAGATATCCCACCTGATCTCCATGCACGTTTGTGGTTCCAATATGAAGGAGCACCACCTCAATTTGAAACTCTTGCTCTTGACCAGTTGTATCAGACATTTCCTGATGACCAGATGACCTCCCACTCAGGAGTCGCATATTTCCCCTGAACTGACCCACTTCACTTGAGCTTGTCGAGTCGTGCGAAATATCCTGTGTGCTAGAAATCTGTCAATTCTAAGAGTTTTTCATCAAAAATTGTCCCATCAATTTTAGAAGAACTAACGGATTTGTTCAGAGGGTGCGACAAAACCCTGTGCGATAATGTCTACACAGAATCTGCGGGTCGCTACTTTGAAGAATAATTCTGGTTTTACAAGGGGAGGCCGCCAATTGTGAAATTCAGATTCAATTCATACTGCGCATAAAAAAAGCTCATGGCCAGAGGTGTAATGTGGCAAAGCACCAAGATGCACTTCTCAGCCGTTGTCGAGAAAATCGACAGTTAAAATAAACCATTGCTGTGAAATACTCTCTACGATTAACAATTTCCTAGAGTGTCATGGCGCAGCGGTAAGCGCTCGGGTTCGTAATCCGAAGGTCGAAGGATCGAATCTCGCGCCATGAAATTTTTTTTTCTTAAGTATTTTTTTGTAATTCATATATATATATATATATATATATATATATATATATATATATATATATATATATATGCAATTCCCGGCAATCAGTTGCAATAATTATGCATATAATAAGTTGTTGAAAGTCGTTTGTCGTGGAAAAACTGGCGACTTCGAACATCATTATGTTTTCCGCAAACAAAGTTGTATTTCACAAATGTTATTAATTGTCTTCATAATGTTAACCACGTATAGTTAACGGAAGACGTAGAAACGATATTCCGAAACAAATACGTATAGCGTAAGTGAAACGTTCGAATTAGAATAGAAACCCCACGAACACTAATTTGCTGTGGCAGGTATGAAATATAAACTCCGTTACTCGCTCGTTACACTTGAAGGACAGACGTTGAATGGGCCGAAACGAGCCGCCGCATAACAGCGTAGTTGCCTGCTAACTTCGAAAGAAGGTAGATGCGGTCCCTAGCGCAACTTATAACATCGCCGAAAATCAGTGCGGACGTGAGAGCTTTGGTACACCCTGTTAAACAAACGGAAAAATGGAGGCGGTACAATTGGAGAGCGATCCGCCTTCACCAACATGCATAAGCAATTCATTAATATATATATATATATATATATATATATAAACTATTAATGAGTTGTAATATATATATATATATATATATATATATATATATATATATATATATATATATATTACAATAAACTAATACCAAAAAAAATGTTGCATGGCGCGAGATTCGATCCGGCGACCTTCGGATTACGAATCCGAGCGCGTACCGCTGCGCCACGACGATCTAGAAAATTTAATGATCGTAGAGACTATTTCACGGCAACGGTTTGTTTAACTGTCGATTTTCTCGACAACGGCTGAGAAGTGCATCTTGGTGCTTTGCCACATTACACCTCTGGCCATGAGCTTTCATTATGCGCAGTATGAATCGAATCTGAATTTCACAATTGGCGGCCTCCCCTTATTAGAGCTTTGTGAAAATATTTCATATGTTCATGATTGTTACTTAAATGCCCGACAAAGCAATGTATCGGAGTGTCTTTCTGGGGGAAGGTGCTTCAAATGGCAATACAATCACCGCTATTTAGAGTTTTCGCTGTTTCCATAAAATCTAAGGTTTCTCACACACACGCTTTTGTGCGGACTAACGAATACGTGAGGACAAAAATAAATTTAAATAGCTCAATTTTTTTTTAGACATCAGCGGGAGATTCCAACTCCGGACAGTCACAGCATTGTGGTCCGGATCATGGCAGCACTCTCCAGAAGACGACAGCCATGTGACGTAATAGCAGTGACCCAATGTTCTCCAGTCGTTGGCCGGCGAACTGCTTCCCTGTGCTGGTGCTGGACGGTTGAGACCGCGGCGATAGCAGCATTCCTGAGAGGGGCTGAGCGACACATTCTCACAGTGACAGAGCTACGATACTAACTGAAGTGTCATTAGTGGAAAACAGTTAGTTATTTATATTCTTTCGAGTTGTACCTGTTTCGGTTTGCCTCTCTTGCAGCACATATGAACACATTAAAAACGTTCTGCATCACCTCGTTCCGAGAGTTCCGTGAACAGTAAAGAAAATCGGAATAGAGATCAATATGATAATCATTTCTGCCCTTTTTTAATGCTCATGAAAACCACACATTACACTTTGTACCACCATACAGCAAGACCTTCAGAGGTGGCGGTCAAGGTTGCTATACACACCGGTACCTCTAACACCCAGTAGCACGTCCTCTGGCACTGATGCATGCCTGCATTCGTCGTGGCATACTACCCATAAGTTCATGAAGGCACGCACTGTTGGTCCAGATTGTCCCACAGCAAATGGCGATTCGGCGTAGATCACTCAGAGTGGTTGGTGGGTCACGTCATCCATAAACAGCCCTTTTCAATCTATCAAAGGCATGTTCGATAGAGTTCATGTCTGCAGAACGTACTGGCCACTCTAATCGAGCGATGTCGTTATCCTGAAAGAAGTCATTCACAAGGTGTGAACGATGGGGGCGCGAATTGTCGTCCATGAAGACGAATGTCACGCCACTAAGCTGCCGATATGGATGAACTATCGATCGGAGGATGGCATTCACATGGCATTCACATATTGTACAGCCGTTACGGCGCCTTCCATGACCACCAACGATTTACGTCGGCCGCACATAATGCCACCCCAAAACAGCAGGGAAGCTCTACCTTGCTGCACTCGCTGGTCCGTGTGTCTGAGGCGTTCAGCCTGACCGGATTGCCTCCAAACAAGTCTCCAACGATTGTCTGGTTGAAGGCATATGCGACACTCATTGGTGAAGAGAACGCGATGCCGATCCTGAGCAGTCCATTCAGTATGTTGTTGGGCCCATCTGTATCGCGGAGCATAGTGTCGTAGATGGACCTCGCCATGGACATCGGGAGTGAAGTTTGGCACCATCCAGAATGGACCTTGCCAAAGACATCGGGAGTGAAGTTGCGCATCATCCAGCCTAATGCGCACAGTTTGAGTCGTAACACTTCGTCCTGTGACTGCACGAAAAGCATTATTCAGCGTGGTGGCGTGGCTGTCACGGTTCCTCCGAGCCATAATCCGTAGGTAACGGTCATCTACTGCTGTAGTGGCCCTTGGGTGCCTGAGCAAGGCATGCCATCGATAGTTCCTGTCTCTCTGTAACTCCTCCATGTACGAACCACGTCGCTTTGATTCACTCCGAGACGCCTTGACATTTCCATTGTTGAGAGCCCTTCCTGGCACACAGTAACAATGCGGATGCGACCGAACCGTGGAATTGACCGTCTAGGCATGGTTGAACTACAGACAACATGAGCCTTGTACTTCCTTCCTGGTGGAATGGCTCGAACATATCGGCTGTCGGATCCCCTCCGTCTAATAGACGCTGCTCATGCAATGTTGCTTACATATTTGGGCAGGTTTAGTGACACCTCTGAACAGACAAAGGGACTGTGTCTGTGATACAATATCGACAGTCAAAGTCTATCTTCAGGAGTTCTGGGAACCGGGGTGATGAAAAACTGTTTTGATGTGTGTGCTAAGCATTACAGCGCTCGCCGGTGTGGAAAGACGTACGGTATTTACCACCTGGTACTGCTGCGTCAGCTGTTTCCAAACACTGCCAAACCAGCTCAACTCCTAAAATTGAGAGGACTGTGTCATATTGTGTAGCGCGTAACGCACGTTGTCGCGCCCCGAGACAGAGTAGGAAGGACGCGATTTGACTGACAAGAGCTTACCGCGATCGATGTAATCGAAGAGCGGCTTTCGCATTGGCAGCTTGCAGGACTCAATCCTGTAAAGGACTTACAATCTTACGGGTGTTTCAGGGACGCAGAATTCTGCTTAACTCACCAAGGAAACTCAGGACTACGTGAAACTCCCAATAACCAAAAGTCAGTGGAAGTATTTTCCTGGCAATTCTGAATAGAGTTGCTCCAACTCCAGACCTGTTGTTAGTTTATGCAGCCTACGCAGCTCTACTAATCAGCTGTCTGCGATCTCTCAATCCTGAGTCTACGTTCTCCAAACGGTCCCTGAAATATTCTGTCCGCAGCCTGGAGATGACCGACTGAGGTGTAGCGCTACAGACGACTACCAAAATGCGCGCGCGCCTGTGTGTGTGTCCGGTTTCAGGGCAGGTCTCTTCTTTATAATGCTCGTAGAGCGTCTGGGAAGTTCTCGCTTATGTACGTAGAGCATGTGTGTGAACATAATCATATAGGTCAAATTATGAGCCGATTACACTGTGGTCACGTACCCGGTACAGGACTCGAGTCACGCACACGCTGGCTACGGTTCGTGTCTTGTGAGTGCGGTGTCTGTGCACTGTCTGTGCAGTACAGCGGTGGTCTGCCGCTGCGAGAGAAAATTATTGCTCTAACATTTCCTCTGATTTCGCAAGACACCGATACTTCAGTGGCATCTTCTGTCTCTAAATTCGGTTTACTTGACAACGTGCTGGCCTGCAGGTGCTCGTGGTGCAATTCACTTCTAACCTCGAGTATTTGTGGCCAAATGTGATTTATGCATTACAACTCGCTGAAAAGAATAACGTTGTACAACATTCCGCTCAGATCTCATAAGAAGGGAACGAAAGACGTAAAAAAATTGGAAAATGCAGGATGGCTAATTTGAAAAGAAGACAGCCGTTTTGATTGCTCATCTTTCTCCTACAGGGTGTTTAAAAAATGACCGGTATATTTGAAACGGCAATAAAAACTAAACGAGCAGCGATAGAAATACACCGTTTGTTGCAATATGCTTGGGACAACAGTACATTTTCAGGCGGACAAACTTTCGAAATTACAGTAGTTACAATTTTCAACAACAGATGGCGCTGCAAGTGATGTGAAAGATATAGAAGACAACGCAGTCTGTGGGTGCGCCATTCTGTACGTCGTCTTTCTGCTGTAAGCGTGTGCTGTTCACAACGTGCAAGTGTGCTGTAGACAACATGGTTTATTCCTTAGAACAGAGGATTTTTCTGGTGTTGGAATTCCACCGCCTAGAACACAGTGTTGTTGCAACAAGACGAAGTTTTCTACGGAGGTTTAATGTAACAAAAGGACCGAAAAGCGATACAATAAAGGATCTGTTTGAAAAATTTCAACGGACTGGGAACGTGACGGATGAAGGTGCTGGAAAGGTAGGGCGACCGCGTACGGCAACCACAGAGGGCAACGCGCAGCTAGTGCAGCAGGTGATCCAACAGCGGCCTCGGGTTTCCGTTCGCCGTGTTGCAGCTGCGGTCCAAATGACGCCAACGTCCACGTATCGTCTCATGCGCCAGAGTTTACACCTCTATCCATACAAAATTCAAACGCGGCAACCCCTCAGCGCCGCTACCATTGCTGCACGAGAGACATTCGCTAACGATATAGTGCACAGGATTGATGACGGCGATATGCATGTGGGCAGCATTTGGTTTACTGACGAAGCTTATTTTTACCTGGACGGCTTCGTCAATAAACAGAACTGGCACATATGGGGAACCGAAAAGCCCCATGTTGCAGTCCCATCGTCCCTGCATCCTCAAAAAGTACTGGTCTGGGCCGCCATTTCTTCCAAAGGAATCATTGGCCCATTTTTCAGATCCGAAACGATTACTGCATCACGCTATCTGGACATTCTTCGTGAATTTGTGGCGGTACAAACTGCCTTAGACGACACTGCGAACACCTCGTGGTTTATGCAAGATGGTGCCCGGCCACATCGCACGGCCGACGTCTTTAATTTCCTGAATGAATATTTCGATGATCGTGTGATTGCTTTGGGCTATCCGAAACATACAGGAGGCGGCGTGGATTGGCCTCCCTATTCGCCAGACATGAAGCCCTGTGACTTCTTTCTGTGGGGACACTTGAAAGACCAGGTGTACCGCCAGAATCCAGAAACAATTGAACAGCTGAAGCAGTACATCTCAACTGCATGTGAAGCCATTCCACCAGACACGTTGTCAAAGGTTTCGGGTACTTTCATTCAGAGACTACGCCATATTATTGCTACGCATGGTGGATATGTGGAAAATATCGTACTATAGAGTTTCCCAGACCGCAGCGCCATCTGTTGTTGAAAATTGTACCTACTGTAATTTCGAAAGTTTGTCTGCCTGAAAATGTACTGTTGTCCCAAGCATATTGCAACAAACGGTGTATTTCTATCGCTGCTCGTTTAGTTTTTATTGCCGTTTCAAATATACCGGTCATTTTTGAAACACCCTGTATTTTACCCTGTTCCCGGTCTCTAATGACGTACTTTGCTGCTGTACGTCAAACCCTAGTCCCCTTTACTATTTATTTTTCTTCATTAAATTGTACCAATTTGTATTTCTGGTGCTATCAACTATCCAACATTAATGCTGACTACCTCTTTTCATCGCTCGTAATTTTCAGCTGAATCGAGTATAGAGAATGTTTCCGTATCCCAGTACATAGGTACTCCTCCATCGTCACGGGAACACCAACACTGAGTTCACGGGCCTGTTGCAGCTCCCACGAATAATTGCGAAATTCCGTAGAGTACTGAGATATTCCTGGTAATAAGTTAGTCTCCAAAATACCCGTGTCGTAGGTAATTTCCAGCCGTCGTCAAGACAAGAATGAGAGTTTCACTCTGAAAGAAGGATGCGTGTAATAAAGCTGCTCATATCTGCGAAGCGGATCTCAGTGGAGCAGTAATACCGGGCAGCGCTGGCAGACAGAGGTCGCATCGGCAGACGGCGACACTTGCTTGGCAGAGGCAGTCGCCGCTGTGTCAGCAGCGCCACTTGCCAGCCAGGGCGGCTTCTTGCTCCCCGCAGCCGGCTAATGGATGCCTGGCCGGGTCGGGCTGCCTCCGCGGCAAGAAACGCCGCCTCCGCCTCCGCCGCTTCCATCGCCTCCTCCGCCTCTACCTCAGCCTCCGGTGGCGCTGCCGACTCAGCGGCTGCGGGACCTCCGCGGGCCTAATTACGGCTCCCTTCAGAGGGCGTCCCAGCCGGCACGCACGCACCTGCCAACCCTTCTCTCACACCATCCCCCTCGCCGCCGGCTCCTCCCCCGTGTGTGGCGAATAAGAAACGCGTTTCCGCTTGAGGTGATGTGAGGTGTGACCTACAGATGTGAAATCGACTTACGATTCCGCCAAAGAAAAAATTCCGACCACTCTCTATATTAGCGACTCCGAACGTAGAATTGCCGGCTTGGGGATGAAAGAAAAATTTCTGATGAATTAAACCAAAAAATCTTTCGATACAGTGGGACGATAGCTATTATTAATATCTATATTTAGTGGTTATTACTTGAAATCATCTTCGGTGTTACATTGAGGTCACTTCCTTGTGAATCCGTTCCAAAAAATCATGATTTTTCATTTTAAATCAATGCTTATAGATTTTTTAACAGTATAGTGATTAAAATAACTGATTTGAACATCAGGAAGTAATTTAAAAACCAATTTGAAGATCTCTCAGTGAACCGCTACATTCGTGATTCCGCTGTTTTCACACGTCAAACTTTATCATCAGACTCCCATGTGAGGAAGATATAAAACTCTGTTTTGAGTTTGCAGCCCCGTTACAAATATGTGTTTTTTAAGTTGTCCCTTGTTTAGTTTTGGTTTGCGGGCCGTATTTTGGGGATAAACTTTTTGTAGTATGTTTTTTTTTGCTATTTTGACATTCTCAAAAGCTGTCATGCCTCGGGAAAGTGTTTTGGTACTGGTGGTAAGTTTTACAGTTCGTAAGACTGTATTATTGGGTTAGTATGAGATAATCGCTGATGGCAGTTCATTCCATGAGAGTGGCCAAAGCCGAAAGTGGGTCCTTGAGGCAAAAAATAAGCCAGAATAACAAGAAGAAACAGGAAAGGGGAGAGAAAATATCGGGAACATTTAAACCAAGAAGCTTATGCAGCTGGAATGCGATACAAACGACAAGATGAATCATAGATCAAATAGAACTTCGGACTGGATTTTCTGAGAATTAAGTTATCTGCAAGTTTATTTTATACATAAAAATTATTTCGGATACAGGTTAGATTTGTTTCTGGGACGTTCCAGGAACCATTTGGAGGAAATTAGACCACAGACACTAACGCACTGCCCCCAGAAAGTCAAGTGTACACTGATTAATTCCAAAAAATTTAACACAATTTTTACTATCAAATGTAAATATTTCTACAATAAAAACTTGTGACTGAAATGACGTGATTGTAGTATACATTTAGGACAGAAGTATTGTTAGTGTGTACTTACAGTTTCGAAGATCTAAGAGAGATAGTTTGTTAATGCATGGATTCCAAGTATTCGCCAGTAAACAGAACATGTAATTTATTGATATGCAGAAAAACCTGTAATTTACTCAGTATGAGGACTAGAGAGATTAATTGTGTATCAAAATCTGCAGAAAAATACTCTCCTTTTCTCCTACATTTTACATCCGACTAAGAGTTCATGAATTTTAAATCTCCTTTTCTTCACGTCTGTGGTCGCAAATGATTAACGGTTTCAATCTAACGGGTGATCAAAAAGTCAGTATAAATTTGAAAACAGAATAAATCACGGAATAATGTAGATAGGTACAAATTGACACACGTGCTTGGAATGACATGGGGTTTTATTATAACCAAAAACTACAAAAGTTCAAAAAATATCCGACAGATGGCGCTTCATCTGATCAGAATAACAATAAGTAGCATAACAAAGTAAGACAAAGCAAAGATGATGTTCTTTACAGGAAATGCTCAATATGTCCACCATTATTCCTCAACAATAGCTGAAGTCGAGGAATAATGTTGTGAACAGCACTGTAAAGCATGTCCGTAGTTATGGTAAGGCATTGGCGTCGGATGTTGTCTTTCAGGATCCCTGGAGATGTCGGTCGATCACGATACACTCGCGACTTCAGGCAACCCCAAAGCCAATAATCGCACGGACTGAGGTCTGGGGACCTGGGAGGCCAAGCATGACGAAATTGGCGGCTGAGCACACGATCATCACCAAACGACGCGCGGAAGAGATCTTTCACGCGTCTAGCAATATGGGGTAGAGCGCCATCCTGCATAAACGTCGTACGTTCCAACAGGTGTTTATGAGCCACGTTGGGTTGATGCGATTCTGTAACATATCGGCGTATCTCTCACCCGTCACGGTAGCAGTTACAAAATCATAATCACGCATTTCCTCGAATAAAAAAGGCCCGATAACGGTAAATACAACCCATACCGTGACTTTCTCGTCGTGCAATGGAGTTTCCACGGCATTTCTCGGATTTTCGGTAGCCCAAATTCTGCAGTTGCGGGCGTTGACAGACCCGCGGAGAGTGAAATGAGCTTCGTCGGCCCACAACAGGTTACTCAACCAATCGTCATCTTCCGCCATCTTTGAAACGTCCACACAGCAAATACCCTCCGCTTCACTAAATCGCCAGGTAACAGTTCATGATGCCGATGGATTTTGTACGGATAGCATCGGAGGGTACGCCTCAGAGCCAACCAAACAGTAGTGTATGGAATGCCGGTGCGACGTGCGACTGCACGGGCGCTGACTTCCCCGTGCATAGACGAACCCGCTACAGTCTCCATTTCTTCCTGAACTGTCTCAGCAGCATTACGCCTTGTGCTCGGTCGGCCACTACGGGGTCTATCATCTAAACAACTTCGAAATCATTCTCGCCCCAGCTGCATTTTTCAACGGACCTTTACCCGTTCGAATCCCCTTCCTATGGTGATAGGATCGTAACGCTGAACTAGCACATACCACATTCTGATAATACAGCTTCACTGCAAGCGTGTTTTCAGGCAACGTCAACATGCTGCCACTGGTGGCGCATTTGATTCTCTCTCTCATTACAGCTCCTTTTATACACTATTGTCATGCGCAGTCACTGGCATTTTGCTGTCGAGCGCCATCTGTCGGACATTTTGTTAACTTTGTTTTTTTTTAGTTCTAATAAAACCCCATGTCATTCCAAGGATGTGTGTCAATTTTTACCTCTCTATCTACGATATTGGGTGGTTTATTAAGTTTTCAAATTTATAGTGACTTTTTGATCACCTGGTATAATGACCATTTTCAGAATTGTTTCATAAAGACGTGTCCTAATATATTTGTGCCTTAGTGGCACGTCAAATGCTAAACACGCGTATTTCAGTGAGGGCCATGTAAAATTTATGAAAATAGTTCTTATTTTTCCAAGGTTTCACAGGCAAGTTACCTTACACTTTCTTTAGACCCTTCCACGATGCAAAGTGACCGTGCGGATACCAGGTAATCGTCGTTATGCCGTCGTTCATAGCACAGCAAGAAAGAATATTAAGACTAGTAGACATGCTGTACATCTGCGAGCTGAGTAACGATTATTTCTCGGAGTACACTTGACCACTTGGTATCGCATAGGGGCCTGAAGATGATTTAACACCGAACTGTAAAAAAATAAGACTACAAGTACACCTGAAAGTTACATACCAGACATACAATATGTGATCAAAAGTATCCGGACACCTAGTTGAAAATGACTTAGAAGTTCGTGGCGCCCTCCATCGGTAATGCCGGAATTCAAATGGTGTTGGCCCACCCATAACCTTTATGACAGCTTCCACTATCGCAGACATACGTTCAGTCAGGTGCTGGAAGGTTTCTTGGGGAATGGCAGCCCATTCTTCAGAGAGTGCTCCCCTGAAGAGAGGTATCGATGTCGGTCGGTGAGGTCTGGCATGGAGTCGGCGTTCCAAACATCCCAAAGGTGTTCTATAGCATTCAGGTTAGGACTCTGTGCAGGCCAGTCCATTACAGGGATATTATTGTCATGTAACCACTCCGCCAGACGCCGTGCATTATGAACAGGAACTCGATCGTGTTGAAAGATGCAATCACATCCCCGAATTGCTCTTCAACAGTGGAAAGCAAGAAGGTGTTTAAAACGTTAATGTATACCAGGGCTGTGATAGTGTCCAAGCCCTCTCCATGAAAAACACGGTCACAACGTAACGTCACCGCCTCCGAATTTTGCTGTTGGCACTACACACGCTGGCAGATGACGTTTACCGGGCAGTCGCCGTAACCACACCCTGCCATCGGATCGCCACATTGTGTACCGTGATTCGTCACTCCACACAAGGTTTCCCATTGTTCAATCGTCCATTGTTTACGCTCCTTACGCCAAGCGAGGCGTCGTTCGGCATTTACCGCGTGATTTGTGGCTTACGAGCAGCTGCTCGACCATGAAATCCAAGTTTTTTGACCTCCTGCCTAACTGTCATAGTACTTGCAGTGGATCGTGATGCAGTTTGGAGTTCCTGTGTGATGGTGTGGGTAGATGACTGCCTATTATACATTACGACCCTCTTCAACTGTTGGCGGTCTCTGTCAATCAAGAGACGAGCCAGTACGGTTTTGTGCTGTATGTGTCCGTTCACGTTTCCACTTCATTATCACATCGGAAACAATGGATCTAGGGATGTTTAGGAGTGTGGAAATCTCTCGTACAGACGTATGACACAAGTGACACCCAATCACCTGACCAAGTTCCAAGTCCGTGAGTTCCACGGAGCGCCCCATTCCGCTCTCTCACGGTGTCTAATGACTAGTCAGTTCGCTGATATGGACTACCTGGCAGTAGGTGGCAGCAAAATGCACTTAATATGAAAAACGTATGTTTCTGGGGGTGTCTGGATACTTTTGATCACATAGTGTACAATAAATTATTGATTATAGTTTAATCATGACGATAGTTAATTCAAAAAGCTCTCTTGTTATCACTGTTTTGGCATTCCAGTAAGTTTTTGTTCATCATTGTCAGTATCTTAATTATTTGTGTCATCGTGCATTTGATTTCCGTTGCTGAATGCAATCCTCTTCCGTGGTTCTGATGTATTACCGTTTTAAATGATGTTTATTTATGTTGCTATTGCTTATTTTCTAATGTTATTTCGGTATTAAGATTAACGTTGAGAGTGAACCGATACTTACGATGCAGTTTCCTCTCAGACGATGAGGAACGATGATCTACTTCAGTGGAATAAACAGTTGATTACAAAATATGGATTGAGAGTAAAAGAAAGTGCTAAGGAGTTAGGCAAGTTAAATTTTTTACAAATGTAACACCATGATTGTAAATAAAAAGCACGATCTGTTACTATAGTTAAACCGTCTTGAGCTGACTGCAAATTCCAAAGTTGCGTATTATCTATAAGATTAATTTGTTAACTGGTTTCTGGTTTGCTCTAAAAGCCTGATGATGGCCTTGCAAGCTGGAAACCGATTAACTCAGTACATTAACCTTTTAGAACTTACACGGTACTGTGTTTTCATTTATCGTTATGTTGTGTTACCCACAAGCGATGGTACAAAACAGTTAACGTAACACCATTATGGACCGTGAAGTAAACGATGTAAATATTTTTGGTTACTTCTTTAGTAACATAATGCGTGACAGAAGATACTTGAAAGAATGACATAGTGAGTTGACTTATCGTAAGCTTTAATTTTCTTTAGTTTTGAAGCAATAAATTTTTTGTGATCCAATAATAACCGGTGTAAGTCTTCAAAGGCCACCTTCAGGCTGTACGGTAGGGAACAGAAACTGTTAAATTAAAACTTGAAACAACTCTTTCCAATAGGTCGATCTGTGAACCTAGAAAAGTGGTATTAACACGAAATGGCTCGTACTCAAGGGTGGTGTTTGATCAACAAGTGTTCACACGTGTCAACAAATAATAGAAGCAGAAATCAGGGTATTACAGATATCCAAGTTTACTTCTCCTTCTCTACTCTTTGTGTTACAAGCGCCCGTCCTGCAGCTAAAAAAATATAAACCTTGTAGAATCAACTAAGGTCTTTACAGTAAAAAAGACAGAATAACAGTCCTTATGGTACATTTTTCGGTGGCCGGTGGCGCTGCACTTCGGGCTGCTAGATGTTTACCCACCGCAGATGAGCTTAGGAGAGACGAAATTGAAAGGACGACCAGGGCAGCTCGTTGTTGCATCTGGCGCTCTTCTTCCAGCGGCGAAGTGTTTGCGTTTGCTGGATAGATGTTAGAAAGCGCAGATGCGGCCCGGACAGCACGGTGCAGCTCACGTACACGAACGTCCCATGATCAGCTGAGCATGCATGTAGGATACAGCGACCATCTCAGATCAGTAAATTGTCGTAAATATTAAAGAATGTATTAGTTCCAAACTTATTTTGTTCTTTGAGGGGTTTAGCTGGTTCTTTTCGTTTCGTGAAATAAATCTCCGGTTCTTCTGAAATGTCTAACCGTCTACTTTTCTTAACATTACGTAAATTTTTAAATTGTTTGCCTCTGTTACCAATATCATGTCCCTCCTTTTGTATATGTATATTGCTTCTGCTACCAATATCATGTCCTTCCTTATTTGTATGTATACTTAACACTGTTTTATGGCCGGCGTAGGTGTGTTCTTTGAATCTCAAGTCAAAGGACCTGCTTCTCTGGCCACAATAGCTTTCATTACAATTAATTACGGCGCGATATTAAGACGAACCCAGATTTCCCACATTCATTACTTCTCTGTGGCAAGGTACCACACACTCGTGCTTTTATGTTATCTGCTGTCCTGAACACGGTTTGACCTCCATTTGTCCAGAATATGTAATTAATTCGATATGGAGATTTTTCTATGAATCCCTATTCGCGTTCTTGTATCTGTACATGCCGTCCATTTCTCTTCTTGATGTTCTTCTTAATTTTGTCGTATGTATTGTGTCCGAGTCATCTTCGTTCTCCAATTGATTTTTCCTTCGGTGGAAGCTGTATTATTCTACGCAACACAGAATAAAAGCATGCATGCTTCTGACGTAAGATTGTTAGAGTGGGTGCTGATAATAACATCCGTACATGTCTGTTTACTGTATAGTTGAAATGCACGTCTGCCATTTTTGTTGTGTGTTGTTGGATCTAGAAAACTAATTTTTCCGTCTTCTTCATGCTCCGTCGTCAATTTAATGGTGGCATGCCTACTGCTTATTTTCTTGACCAGGCTTGTATTTGCGTATTGTTCTTTTTGTAAAGCACAAATGAGCTATCAACGTATCTTTTGTAGTATACCATGTTGTTAACATTTTCTGGATTCGCCTTGAGAAAAGTCTTTTCTAGCTGTTTAATAAAGACATCTGCAATGGTTCCCGCTAAGCCTTACAAAGGCATCAAGGAAATCTGCTGCAGCAATTAAATTACAATAAAAAAATTAACTAGGAGCGTGGATTACAACTTGCGTTCGCTGACAAGAACCTAATATAAGAAAGGTGGTTTGAAAAAATCAGCACCAACGTTCTTATCGGTTCACTATGTCATGGTTTATTAAGTTACTAACTATGAAACAAATGTTTTATAACTTCGTACATTAACTAAATATAAATTATGAAATATAGGCAACATGTTTGAGCTCTGGCTATTGTATTTGACATAAAAAATGGTAAATAACAGTGCAAATTGCCATTTATTTTCGTTCTGCTGGAGGTAACATGTTTCGGTTACAATCTCTAGCAACAACTCGATTCATATAGGCCACAACTGTTCAGTCTGCATTTGTTCGCAAAATACCTTGAATTCTATATGGAAACCGACTGTATATCATGCAGTCCATTCTGCGAAACAAATATCTCATTTATTTCCTATTTTTAGAATAACGTCTATGAATCAAGAGCAGCCATAAGAAAATGGTTTCCGAGCAGCTGAGTATGACTCCACCAAGGAAATTTTAGCATGGTGGATTTTGCTTTATTTCCTCTAAATCGGTGTTCATTGTTTTCAACAGTTTTCTGATTCCTGTTATATGAAGTAGAATAAACGGAAAATTGATTTTAGTTCCTCGAAACAGTCTGTTTCTTAAATGGATTACACTTGATTTGTTAAGTCTTCCGAAAAACATTTAATGCATCTTGTTGACGGAAAGGAATGACCATCAAAGGAAGACCGAAAACTGAGGGAGAGGAAATTGATAAAATAGTGGAGGAGAACACAAGGAACTGAACATCCATTTTACCACTACCCTTCTGGTGAAAAGATAGTGCTAGAAATGGCTATAGAAAAAAGAACAAATCGAAGTACAGAAGACGGTGTTGAAGCCAAAAAACGTGTAGTTTATGGACAGAAGATGCTCCTTTCACGTTCTTCAGAAAGAAAGTACCTTCCGCAGTTTCGTATTTAATAAAATAATCAATATTTTGCAATTTTTAATTCTGAAAAACCGTTTTTTTCAGAATAAATAAGTTAGGATGTAAGTTTCAACATTTCTGTATTAGTTCAGTAAACTAAAACGTAGTAATATTTATTTTTACTTGTGTCATTTTGCCCTGCTAGTAACCTTACGTGGGATGTATGAAACGTAATCGGCAGCAGACTGTAAGCAATCGACAAACATTGTCCGTGAATACATTATGAACACAGGAGTGAATCAATGTATTAAAAGCTGACACCTTCGATTTACAGTGTTATTTTGGTTTCAGGTCTTTAGAAAATAGGAGTAATAACCATCATCAGGCGGAAATAGTGAACTGCAATAATACCAAAGTAGGGCATAATAGTGGATGACACACTACAGGCATAACTGAATCTTGGACGTAAATAAACTTTACTAAGAGCTTAAAATAAACTTTGCGCAGACCACATGAGCAAACGATGATTGCGGCTACTGTGTAATATAGCATGGAATCCGTCATCAACTTCTGATTAGCCAGTGCGAGCTGGGAGTCGTAAGAGCCATGAGTTGCCCACTGTTACCAGAGCGACCTCTATACGAAAGTGTTAAAACCCACCTGCAGTACATGTAGCAGGTAAAGAAACATCAGAAAGTATCTGAAGACCTAACTGGAAGTTGTTTAATATCTGTTATTTTTGTATTTACGTTTGTTGTTGTTGTTGTGGTCTTCAGTCCTGAGACTGGTTTGATGCAGCTCTCCATGCTACTCCATCCTGTGCAAGCTCCTCCGTCTCCCAGTAATCTCCCCTGTAACCTACAACCTTCTCAATCTGCCTAGTGTATTCATCTCTTGGTCTCCCTCTACGATTTTTACCCTCCACGTAGCCCTCCAATACTAAACTGGTGATCCCTTGATGCCTCAGAACTTGTCCTACCAACCGATCCCTTCTTCTAGTCGTGCCACAAACTTCTCTTCTCCCCAATCCTATTCA
The DNA here is from genome assembly GCF_023898315.1 of Schistocerca nitens. Classification (NCBI taxonomy): domain Eukaryota; kingdom Metazoa; phylum Arthropoda; class Insecta; order Orthoptera; family Acrididae; genus Schistocerca; species Schistocerca nitens. The sequence goes on from NC_064619.1 coordinate 104,395,278, forward strand.
ATACTTCCTCATTAGTTATGTGATCTACCCTAACTGTTCAAATTCTCGAAACCGTTAGCCAGAATTCTGAAAGATCACCCCCTGTCGACTGCCTGAGCGAATTATGAGGTTGAATACGTTTCCAGGTAAAGCTTATGGAAGAACGTGGTTTTGCACTTGGGCAAATATTATGTAAAGCATGACCGTAGTGGCAGTCATGGCGATGCATATTAGCTCATACTGTCATCCTGTTGTCAAACCGACGTCGCTGGTAGTCCGGCACCCGATTGCAGTCCAGTACTCCGCTTTACGGGGCGTCGTGTCGCAGCAGGTTCTGAACACAAGCTAGCCACTTGCTTCCACAGTCGGCATACCGCGTTAAAACTACCTGAAAACATTCCAAACAGTGCTACAACAAAATTTTGATACCAACGAGACATGATGTACACACACAGTATGTCGATAAGTATTTTCTCCATGTACCATGCCGTGACTTGTTGCTTATAATTTTCTTCTCAAAACCATCCCACAGAAGTTACGAAAACACGACACTGTATACATACACTTGTCAGTAACATATTAGTTCACGATACACTGATATGAAGAAGTCCTGTTGTTAACTATATTAAAGACGCTTTGAAAATAAGAAAAAATTTAGAACAATTGGTAAAATTATATGAATGTAGAAAACACTTCGTAACATTATTTCTATTTAAAGTTTATTTGCTCGTTTCACAAACTCTCGCTCTCTCTCTCTCTCTCTCATTGTTCCAATATTTCTTTGTCCTATGGCTAATACACCATGGCTCTGCCAAACGTATTTTGATGGGAATGATTGTATGCAGACTTTTAGTGTCTAAAAAAGAGTAGTTTGCATCACTCGGAATTCCGGTGTCATGTACTGTGCGGCCAGAAGGTAACTATTATTATTTCTCAAAGGTTGTCCATTCAACTATACGCTACTTACTTTAATGTATAACTTTTGCTCAGTTTGTAAGATGGAAATTTGATGTTGTTAACAACAGGTTTAATTGAGACGCTCATATAATGCAGTTTCAACTTTGCAAAACTTTTTTATTTACTTGGTTTCCAGATCTGCTACTTTACAAACACAACCCTCTTTGACTTTTTCCTCTGAGAATGCAGGAAGCTTATTGGCTAGGTGTTTTAAACAATTTCCATTTTTATCAAATGCCTTTGTAAATTGCTTCATTAGCCCCAATCTAATACGGAAGCGCGGTAGCGGAACTTTCTAAGGCACTGTTAAGTTCTTCCTGACGATGTTCTTGGATCCTAGAATTTGGCCGTTCTCGTGTTGTCCAATTCTCCTCCTGTCTCGGTTGTCGCATTCAATGATATAACATGGGTACTTGGTATAGCTCTGTTGTCCTCTTTAGAGCATACATAAAACCTTCAAATCACAGTAGATAATAATCGCTATATTCACTGTAATCTACCTCTTCGAGTAGCAGATCCAGATTCTGTCCTTGAGATGGACAGAGTGAGCGACTGGGGCTGTTGCTAGAATGGTGCTGTTATGTAGCAACACACTTCTTAAGCCTCTATTACTGTAATCAATGAAGAGTCTCCAGTCTTCTCTGTTGAATTGTGCTCCTAACTTGTTACTGTGGTTTGGAATGTCAAAGCAGTAAAGAGTCTTCCTGCCCAAAATACTGTTCGAGTCTTCCTCCCCGTGTCTGTAAAATGATGCACTTGATCCTGGAGCTAGTAAGTTCTTTTGTTTCAGCCTTAAAGGTAGGAGTTCTGAAGTACCCTCTGGGATGCTTAAATCTCTGACCAAATCGTTTAGCTCAGTTTATGTGAACGACTGGGGCATGTCTTGTGCACCTGATCAATCATAATGTTCAGAAGGCTCGACCCGATTTACAACATGATTCGGAGTGCAGTACCTGAAGGTTCGAAGGATAGATAGGCACAGGATCACCAGGATCATGTGGTACTGGTGTTGTAGTAGGCTCCAGGATAAATTATTCCTATTTTGTTTATGGTATAGAAGTTTTTGCTTTGAAAATGCAGAATCAAAAGTCACCCTGGCGGTTCTTTGGTGAACTTCACACCACTGGAATTTCAAAACTAAGAGACTTTTCCTGTGACCATTTTCGTAACTCTGCAAACTCAGACGTTACACATTCTATGAGGAGCCCATGATATATCCTGGTCCCTAAGTTTCAAGTCAAAATAGTCAGAAGAAACACTTTTAACAAAGAAAGTTATGTTCATCTCTATGTGGCGATCATAAAATATCCAAAAATGTAACAAAATGTATTTGTACTGTTCAGACGCTTTCTTCTCAAATGGTTACAGCTCAACAAATAGACCAAAACAAACCCGTCCACTGAAACATATTTCTTGACACTTTTCCTCAGTGCTAGTTGAAGACAAAAATAATGATATTATTGGATTCAGTCGAACGAAGTGGATATAAAACCGTTATCTTACTCAGAAAAGTAAAATGAGTGTTGACCTGTATAATTGTAGATTCATCACATTTAGATATTCTTTTTATTTTGGAATGAACTAAATAATAGTTTGTCTGTTAGCTTTCCAACTTTCGTTTGGAAACTCATTGTGGTATCTTATGGTTTTACATAGATTGCGTTTTTACGAAAGAAAGTTAATTTTTCGTTACTATCATATCGTTTCTGATAATGACATGTTATCTTTAGCCACTTTGGCGGTTTTCGTCCTTCCAGCAATCAGTTTAGTATTGTTACTAGTCACAGTTATTATATCTTTGCTATGTTTTTGTTTAATTTTCTCTATTTCACTTACTAGCCTCGTTTCTCAGATAATTTTTTGTCGATAGGTTTCTGCCAGTTTGACTGTTTTAACACAATGGAATTTGGATTGATGTGTTTTGTATTCTTTCAATGTAGGTCAGGCGTAGTATTATATTTAAGACATTTACGCAAAAGTTGAGTTTTTAAACTTGATTTTAGCAAGGCTCACTATTCTTGGATAGAAATAAACAATGCCTTTTGGCATTATTAATTAAATAATTACTATTTATTATTTACCTCTGATTGATTTGAAATGTAATTCTTTGAAAAAATGTAGCTAGGTTTCAAACATAGCTGGGAATTGGGTGACATCTGATCTAGTTCTGGGGTACCATAAAAGGAGTAAACTGCTGACACTAGTGCAATGTTTTAGGTTCCTTTCTTCCTAGACTGGTTCGCGACTGTTCCAGCGCGTGGGAGAGAGGTAATAATGGGTAGAGAAGGACGCAAAATTTACTGAAGTCGTCGAATATGAATATCGAATTTTTAGTATTCGGGATTGCTAGACTGAACTGGGATGGTTCTGAGGACGACTGATTGTTGGTAACAGGATGTCGGGGTGCGGGGCCGGGGGGGGGGGGGGGGGTGGTGGTGAGTTACTTTTAAAGCCTAATTATGGAATTCGTGAATTTTAATCAAAGGCGTCGTACATCACTTACTGTTCAGAACAACGCTTACCACCTAGAATAACAGTGTCCACCTGCAGCCCATATAGTGATATACAATTACATTACCGTTGTCACCGTCGCACTTAGTGGGGAAATATTAGCTGATTAACACTAGTTATTACTAAAAAAATATCAGTGATATAGAATATTGTCTATGATGTTTATTATACAAGAAGTTGCCGGCATCGAAAATATTGATTCGATGAAAACTGCTTACATATTAACAATGCTGATTTTACACTTGAAATATGTACCACACATAAACAGCAACTGATCGTGATGTAACTTTCGAACTAGTACAGGAAGGATAATCTCTTAGAGTTCAACAGAATTAAAGAACTGTTTGTAGGCAAATAATTCTATGCCATTGAAGAGTTTGTTAGTAGAATATCTTACATTTAATTTTTTTATTCTATTTATTAATAGCGCTATGATATAATAACATTTCACAATGTTAAATGATGTAACTCATTGAATTTCAGTAATACTGTACATATTTGAAATTTTCTTGACCGTTGAATAATATTGAAAACTATAAAGAGTAAGTAAGAGGACAGCTCCGGTTATTTATGTGACAAGCTATAACAAAATCAAATTCAACAGAACTTAGTTACATCTGTGTCTTTTTCTAGGAATTGTGGTGCTACAGTGTAGAAGACGTTGTCTTGCGAAGCGGTGCAGTGAAACGGTTATGGATGGGAAGATATTCAGGGATTAACGTTACATCCATTATCGAATGAGTGCGATCTCGGATTGAAAGGTTCCGGAAGGAAACTGATCGTATCATTTTCAATTGAACTATTCAGGAATCTGCCTTACGTGACTCAGGGGACACGACGGAAGACTGAAATTTTTACAGCCGGAGGTCGATTCAAACAGCCACTCTCCAGAACTCGAGTCCACAGCACTCGTTAAACGAGTTTCGGCTTCTATTACGTCAAGGCTTCACCTCACTTTTGGTGTCACCAAACATAAATAACTAAAGAGCTCTGCCGCAACCTGCGTCAGGGCCTTTCGCGATATTTTCGGACTTCCGCTGAATGCCTGACGGCGTCACAGTGCCTGCTGGCAGCTCCGTTAATAACTTAGATGGCGGGCCATACTGTCTGTTAACCTCTGAACCGAGCACTAGACACCTGTCAAACCCGGCGGGCGGCGCTGAAGTCCCGCCGCAGGTGCGGGAATACCAGACGTCAAATGCTGACCGCAACGTCGACGCGCACTTCTCTCCTTACAAATGTCACACTGAGTTGGTCACTTCGGAAGATGCAACGTATGTCACTGGACACGGGTGAAGCAGCGTCGGTTACTCTAGCGTTTCGGACTTGTTGCTGAAGTTATTTAGAAAATTAGGCAATAAAAGTTGTACTGGATAACAGTTTTACCACTTGCGGAGCAAAAATAAGTGAAGATGGAAGAAATAGAGATGTGGAAACGTAAACATGCAATATCAACAAATGCGTGACTATTTTTAAAAGTGTTGTTGCTCGGCTGTACTGATTAGAAACTACGTGATTCGTAACATCTGTGGCACCGCAATATAGTCAGACTGTACTGGAATCCATACAACGACGTATCGTTGGTGCTAGGCACATGGTCACAGATCTACACCTTCCCTAGCCTTTATGCTCTTCACCGGTCTCCCTGCCATGTGACCAAATAATATCCGATTGCCAATACTGAAATTTGCGGCTAGCAATAACCATAGAAATGCAGCCAGTCAGGATGGGACGTTACAAGGACTCATGCACGTGTAGTATTTGTGTCGTATTTTTTTCTGTGGAATGTAAAGGTTTCGATCAGTCTCAGATATACGGTTCGCAAGGCCCATGATATTGTCTCTAGTAGACACTGGAAAGTGTCACAACTCTTACCCGTTAGACTGCTTGTGAAAGGAAGGTCTTAAATCTCGCTTTCTGGTGCGCCTACACCTAAAATAGTGCAGAGGTGAGCTGTGGGTCGTTATTGGTGAGCACAGTACGCAGCAGTCGCTCAACAGCCAGAATTATGCTAAGGACTTGTTAGAGTCTGTGGTGACTGACCACATATTAAGGTCATACGGGGTTTTGGACGTAGCACACCCCTTCAGATAAGGTGAGGGTTCGGAAAACGTGTATGGTGATGACATTATGTATAGACATTCGTTTCTCGCTTCACTTCTTCATCCAATAACACTGGAAAGTCTTCTTTATTTCCTCCACACCGATTTTCTCATAAATAACTGTTCACAGAAATTTATTGTAGACTGAAAACTGATTGCATGAAAGGAATAATTTGCTCTCTTTTTAAACTTTTCTGCCCACGTGCAGGCAGATCAATACGGGTTATTTTCAACGTAATTATTAATAACAAGTTCACAAATTATACTGCATACTAAAATACGACAGAAGTTTAACATTCAGAAGTGTAATACAAATTCTGACCTTGCTACAGGTCTAGGGTTTCTTCTATCACTTGAATGAACTCCTGACACTTAAGCACTCTTCATTATTAAACAACTACAGGTGTTTCCTCTTTTTTCCTTCTTCTCCTTCATTTTTATCCCTTTGTTCCTCTTTTGCCTCTTAGATATAGAGGTGCAATTCCTTTGTTTACACAACTGCCAGTTAATTCTGCGTAGTTCTCATGGAGTGTTATTGTTTGCTAGTCTAATTGTACGTACGAGTAATAATCGCTGAAAAGGGCTGAGCGATTTTTAATTATGTAGGTACATCGAAAACTATGCTATCATAGCTTATACCCACATAAAATTTCTCATTCTATCTCCCCTCAGGCACTCTCTACAAACAAACGTTTCTGGTTGCGTCAAAGCGGTTTATTGAATTTGTAATAATCTGATATCAGCTAAACATTTTCCTCTATGAGCGACAATAATTACACGACTTTGTTATTAGCTTCCGCATAGTTACAGATCTTTTATTCAATATTTATTTATTCTCTTTTCTTTCTCTGCACAATGAATCGGTATTAAATCCCTTCACTACTGCTGTTGGCAAATGACAGTAGAAAATCAGTTCAAGATCTATTAGCGCAACATTCAGTTTTAATACTTTGTCGAATGGTATATATTAGTATAACGCTTTTGTCAATTGACGCGCAAGTAATGGTAGAGAGATACTGGAAAACGTTATTACAGCAGTGTATTCAAGTCAGAGGCACAAACGCGTATAATGGAGAAGACAGGCCAGCAACACTACAAGACAGGAAGAGAGAGAGAGAGAGAGAGAGAGAGAGAGAGAGAATTAACTCCAACGATAAAAACAGAGCAACATTATACTCATCTGTGCTACAGTTAGCCGATATCAGGATACCCATACGATCATAGCTGCTCTGCATTTAATGTACTTGCGTAAAAGGTCGTTTATACGATTCAGAACTTCCGTTTGTTGTTCACTAGAAACTTCGTTATGCTTAATCTTATGGGAGCTTAAAGACTTCTCTTCTCAGCTAAGGTACAGTAAATACCATCTACAAGTACGAGGGGTTATGGTACCCTGTATTGTTCTCTCTTATACTTCAGATACCGTGAGTTGAGATGGATCAGCTGAAGCTGCTGAGTGGCAGACCGATTCCCCAACTCATATGCTTCATAAACGTTGCACAACCGATTTAGTTAATGAAATTAATGAAGTGGGTGGCTCCAGCATTATAATTCAGGTACCGGTATTCCCGTAATTTACTGTTAACTAATGTCATAAAATGGATTTATTAATTACAAAATAAAAATCTTCACGCAGAAAAATCCCAGTCTTTAACGCAAGTTCTTAGTGAGCACAAATTTACAGACTTTATGCCTTCAGTTGATAAACTGGTAAAGGGTATTACAAGATTTTTAATGATGCACACAACGGATACGTTAGAAAGAGACAGGAAACTAAGTTATAAAAGATAGTGGTACATACTGCAAAGATAATTTGGCATGGGAAACGTGGTTGGTGCAAATATACTTCCTGATATATTAATACCATATAAAACAGCCGCAAAATGAAACCAGTGATTGCATGGTCGTGCTGGAAAGAGAAAATCAGATTACATGCAAGTAATGCTGTCAGTCGCGTCACGAAGCGCCAGTGTGAATTTGCTAAGGTTAATTCCGTTCCGCTCTAACCAGCCTACGCCGCTAGATACGCTCATCATTACGTGTATCTGGACGAGTAGATCGGGTGTTTCAGATGGACGTCGGCGATGCTCCTTCGCCAAATCAGCGCCCTCACCAGCAGTGAAGAATTTGAGTGCGATCGGCTCTTCTCCGTCCAAGTCTCGCTCCAGTCTGCTCTGCAAGTGAACTCCGTCTGTCTACTCCTAAGTCTGCCGTCCTAGTGTCGTCTGCTGCGAGACAGATGTCTGACCTTAGAAGCTGTAAATATTGAATAATCTTTGAAAGCATTGAGTGGTCTCTACTTCTTAGCTGTCTTTTTCAGAACATCCAAGGCGTAGCTTTCATGAACGTATGATAGAAAAGTTTTTCCCCATCACTCATACCTTCCGCAAACTTATTGGCCGACGTACAATGCCTTCTACAGAGAGACCATTGCCGAAAGGAAAACGTTTTAAGACGTCCGTTATTGCGAAAGGCGAGTCGCCACAGGCTATCTTTTAGTGTACACCCTAGGACCACGTAACATTATTCGCTTTCCAAATTTTCGGAAAAAGGTTGCTGTCCTCTGAATGAAATTTTCACTCTGATATGAAACTTACTGTCAGATTAAAACTGTATACCGGACCGACACTCGAGCTACGGATCTTTGTCTTTCGCGGGCAGGTGCTCTACCGACTGAGTTACCCAAGCACGACTTACGACCCGTCCTCACAGCTTTACTTCTGCCAGTACCTCGTCTCCTACCTTCGTAACTTTACAAAGGTTCTATTGCGAACCTTGTAGAACCAGAAATTCTGGAAGAAAGGATACTGCGGGGACATGGCCTAGCCACATGACTTGCGGATGTTTTCAGAAGGATATTTTCACTGGAGCTGAGTGAGGGCTGATATTAAACTTCCTGCAGATTTAAACTGTGTTCCGGGCAGCACAAACTGATAGATTCAGAAAAAAATACAGGAGAAGTTGCAAATCCCTTCCGCACTGCAACGCCACAAAAAGGAAAGTGCTACCAACATCACGAAGCTGAAAAATAGCGCGAAATTTTACGACAATCAGAATGGTACCCATATCGAAATTGCACCACCTTACCCCACGTCATACCTACCGATTTCCATCCCTCTGGTGCGTCTTTTTTCAGTTATATTATGATTCTCGTCCTTTCTTTCCTTTTGTTTCTTCTTCTAGGTATGTGAGGTTCACTGGACAGCATTTTTCATGCTCATAAACATTAGCGATTGCTCATGACAGTCATTAACACTCTATAGCACTGTACCTTTTTATTGTCAGAATAAATTTATGGGGGATTTTAAGGGAAAGTTCTCTTATCTGCATTTGTAAAATCTATTTTGTTGTGGAGGTACGTCGTCAGTCCATTCCTATAAATGGAAATGGCTCTGAGCACTATGGGACTTAGCTGCTGTGGTCATCAGTCCCCTAGAACTTAGAACTACTTACATCTAACTAACCTAAGGACATCACACACATCCATACCCGAGGCAGGATTCGAACCTGCGACCGTAGCGGTCGCGCGGTTCCAGACTGTAGCGCCTAGAACCGCTCGGACACACGGTCGGCTAGCCCATTCCTAGAGTGTCCTCATGGTCAGGATAGGTTGGTGACGCTTACGCAGCGTCGCAATTCCTCCAATGAAGATATAGTATTTATCATGGCTCTGGAGAACTATAAGTGTCTACCGGTGTATGACGAAGTATTACGATGAAAGAAAACTAGGTTTCTAGGGCACTGCGTGTAACGAAAGTCGATCCATACCAGTTTAGACTTAGAGGCGTCAACCTGCTGCCATTCTTCGCAAAGTGTGAGTGAGAGACGAAGTTCAGTTTGCAGAAAACACTTACTGTCTGACACTGAGAGTCTCCGGGACGAACTAATAGAGCTCAAGGCTAAATTCAGGAAAACTTGTATGAACAGCATCCTATGAAGAGACGTCCAGCAACCAAACTGCAGAGCAAAAAAGGAAAACTAACAGGTAAAACACGTAAAACCTAAGTGAATTCGGCCGTGTAGGGCCTATATTTCGAAAAATTGCCAGATTCAAGAAATACCACAAGGTGAACGTGTTCTTCTGCTCACAGACCAAGACGTCTGCATGTTTTGAATATGTGAATCATGGTCTGTTGTTACGTGTTCGGATTCTATGAAATCTCATGACAATGTGGTGAAAGTTATGTGGAACAAAACACACACGCAATGAGCAAGACCGGTGAATTGGATATCAAAGGCACAACCGCCACCTATGCACCCACTGGCCTTCGTGTGGATAACGAAGACGTTTAGATACTCGTAGTAACCTCATCGTACTGGCATGCTGCAATCAAAGATACAGTGAAAATACACTCCTGGAAATTGAAATAAGAACACCGTGAATTCATTGTCCCAGGAAGGGGAAACTTTATTGACACATTCCTGGGGTCAGATACATCACATGATCACACTGACAGAACCACAGGCACATAGACACAGGCAACAGAGCATGCACAATGTCGGCACTAGTACAGTGTATATCCACCTTTCGCAGCAATGCAGGCTGCTATTCTCCCATGGAGACGATCGTAGAGATGCTGGATGTAGTCCTGTGGAACGGCTTGCCATGCCATTTCCACCTGGCGCCTCAGTTGGACCAGCGTTCGTGCTGGACGTGCAGACCGCGTGAGACGACGCTTCATCCAGTCCCAAACATGCTCAATGGGGGACAGATCCGGAGATCTTGCTGGCCAGGGTAGTTGACTTACACCTTCTAGAGCACGTTGGGTGGCACGGGATACATGCGGACGTGCATTGTCCTGTTGGAACAGCAAGTTCCCTTGCCGGTCTAGGAATGGTAGAACGATGGGTTAAATGACGGTTTGGATGTACCGTGCACTATTCAGTGTCCCCTCGACGATCACCAGTGGTGTACGGCCACTGTAGGAGATCGCTCCCCACACCATGATGCCGGGTGTTGGCCCTGTGTGCCTCGGTCGTATGCAGTCCTGATTGTGGCGCTCACCTGCACGGCGCCAAACACGCATACGACCATCATTGACACCAAGGAAGAAGCGACTCTCATCGCTGAAGACGACACGTCTCCATTCGTCCCTCCATTCACGCCTGTCGCGACACCACTGGAGGCGGGCTGCACGATGTTGGGGCGTGAGCGGAAGGCGGCCTAACGGTGTGCGGGACCGTAGCCCAGCTTCATGGAGACGGTTGCGAATGGTCCTCGCCGATACCCCAGGAGCAACAGTGTCCCTAATTTGCTGGGAAGTGGCGGTGCGGTCCCCTACGGCACTGCGTAGGATCCTACGGTCTTGGCGTGCATCCGTGCGTCGCTGCGGTCCGGTCCCAGGTCGACGGGCACGTGCACCTTCCGCCGACCACTGGCGACAACATCGATGTACTGTGGAGACCTCACGCCCCACGTGTTGAGCAATTCGGCGGTACGTCCACCCGGCCTCCCGCATGCCCACTATACGCCCTCGCTCAAAGTCCGTCAACTGCACATACGGTTCACGTCCACGCTGTCGCGGCATGCTACCAGTGTTAAAGACTGCGATGGAGCTCCGTATGCCACGGCAAACTGGCTGACACTGACGGCGGCGGTGCACAAATGCTGCGCAGCTAGCGCCATTCGACGGCCAACACCGCGGGTCCTGGTGTGTCCGCTGTGCCGTGCGTGTGATCATTGCTTGTACAGCCCTCTCGCAGTGTCCGGAGCAAGTATGGTGGGTCTGACACACCGGTGTCAATGTGTTCTTTTTTCCATTTCCAGGAGTGTATGATCAGGCTTCTATCTCGACTATTCATGGAAGCCCCTTATTTCTCGTCTTCGGACTGGAAGTTGTCCACTCCAGTAGTTTGTTACGAAAAGATAAACACATCATTGTCCCGTTAACTCATAAAAATGCTTATCTAAAATATCAGGTGCTATTGAAATGCAGTTTGACAACCTCTGCAATGCTACTCGAGTTTAGGGGGAATACCAAGTGGGGTGAGGGGTGACTGGGTGTCTGGACTGAGTAGAGAGGCGTGCTAACGTAGTCCGTGCATTTTGTAGTGAATAATTCAGTTAGACTGCAGAGGGTAGAATTAGTAAAACTCCTCCTTTCCTACAAGCTTGTTTCGGCTGTAGCGACACTCTCAGGTAAACAAGTTGGACAGATGCTCATATTGCATCAATAAGTAAACTGTCGACTGTCTATTTGTTGCTAGATTGCTGTAATCTCGTAAGTGTTGTTTGTATGGAACATTCTCAGTTGGAATTATAGTCAGAAGTATGATTGTCAAAAGTATTTTGCGAAAATATTTCATACAAATAAAACTTACGCGATTATAGCGATATAGCAACAAGTAGACAGTCAACAGTTTACTCACTGGTGCATGAGCATCTATTTCAACAGAATGTTTACTTGGGAGTGGTGCTATAGCCGACATAAGCTAGTAGTAAAGGAGGAGAATTACGAATGAAACAATTTGCAGCTTACCTGGAACTACTAACTACAAAATGTCATATTGCGACGTAATTTGTGTTGTGGGCACAGCTGAAAATTAGTCCGTGCAGTTGTGCAAAGCCACTGTGCCAGCGTGGCGTAGTTGCTAACGCATCAGCCTATTGAGCAGAAGATGTGGATTCGAATCCTGACCTTTTTACAAATATTCATTCATCACCTCAGTCTATTGTCACCAAGAATAACTCAGAAAGTATGATAGAAGCTGAAATGTTTGTGGGACAAATGTTGCATGGGACAACGGGGGCCTTAATATGACGTCGGTTTTTTGTTGCTAGAAGGAGTCGCGTCAGAGATATGAATGTCAACTTTGTGTTTCTAAAGGGGATGCTTTAGTTTGGTACTCATTTTCTGTTAGCGGCTATCGAGACGAATCCAGTGAGGTATAACAGTAATATCTTTGAAGGTGAACATAGGTCACAAAGGTGGCATGAACGTTCATTTACAGGAGGTGTTCGAAGTGATGACCATTGGTATCAATGCAGTGCCGCAATCTTCTGATCATGGCCTGAGAGGTATTCCTTATCACGTCGGCAGTTATCGAAGCATATGCTCTGATAATTCTCTCTCGCATATCTTCAGGTTGGAACGTCTTTATAAACAATGTCTTTTACGAATCCCCACAAGGAAAAAAAAATCCAGAGGCATCAAATCTGGCCACGCAACATCTCCTGCTCGCCCAATCCAACGATTTGGAATTGTCTCTGCAAATCATTTCTAGCCATCATCGAAAAATGTGCCGGACGCCCAAGGTGTTGATACTACATTCTGTTCCTTGTCCCTAAACGCCTGCAGTGGTGACCGAGCGGTTCTAGGCGCATGAGTTAGATTTCCTTCCATTAAATAGGGGCCTTTAACTCTGTCCTCCAGTATCCCACACCATACATTCACAGACCACGGTTTTTGGTGTGCAGCTCGCTGCAGTCAACATGGATTTTCAGGTGTCTAATAATGCATGTTATGCAAATTAACATTTCCATGGTTCATGAATGTAGCCTAAATACACTGCTGGCCACCGTAAATGCAACACCAAGAAAGACAAGAGGTAGCACAACAAAATTTATTTTGTAGATAACATGTTGACCAAGTATCAAATGATTACGTTTGCAGACGTCTGTGACATGTGATTCCTGCCAGAATCAGTAGCCAGAGTAGCCGCCATTGTTGGAGACTACCGCTGCCACACGTCTCGGCATTGAGTCAAAGAGATGTTGGATGTGTTCCTGGGGTACAGCAGCCCAAGCAGCTTCCACACGTTTCCAAAGATCATCTGGTGTGGCAGCTGGGGATGTAATCTGGGTCACTCGTTGAGCAACCATGGACCACATGTTTTCTATCGGCGAAAGATCCGGAGAGCGAGCCGGCCAGGGAAGCAATTCAATCTGGTTATTGACGAAGAACCTTTGGACAATGCGTGCCACGTGTGGTCGCGCATTATCCTGTTGAAATATGGCTGTGGCCGAGTCCTGTCGGTAAGGAAGGACAACTGGCTCCAGCACCTCGGATATGTAGCGCCGGCTATTGAAAGTACCGGCAATGCGTACTAGAGGCGTGCGAGAGTAATATCCAATACCGCCCCATACCATAATACCCGGTGCAAGACCAGTGTGGCGGTGCATAATGCAGCTGTCCAGCATCCTCTCTCCACGGTGTCTCCACACTCGAATCCGACCATCGTGGTGCTGCAGACAGAAGCGTGCCTCGTCAGTAAAGACAACGTCATTCCATTCTGCCGTCCACATCCGTCTGTCATCACACCATTGGCGACGGAGACGTCTGTGGTTCTGCGTCAATGGTAGACGAAGCAATAGACGTCTTGCGGACAGACCACTCTGCTGTAAACGGCGTCGAATGGTACTCGCAGACACTGGATGATGCGTTACAGACGCAATGTGCTGTGCTATGGTTCGGGATGTCACTGAGCGATCCGTCACTGCCATGCGCACAATTTGCCTATCAGCACGTGCAGTGGTGCACCGAAGTGAATGCGATCGACCACGTCAGTCCGTCGTACCCTCCTGCACCCAACGGTCACATATCCGCATTACAGTTGTTTGGTTTCGTCCAACACGTCTAGCGATTTCTCTGTATGATAATCCACAATCTCGGTAAGCCACTATCCTTCCTCTGTCGAACTCGGATACTTGATCAAAAGATGTTCGCTGTTGTCTACGAGGCATAACTGATCGTCTTGTGAAACAACCACAAGGTAAACACACGTGCCGAACGTACACTCGTCGAAATCGCCAGGCCTTAAATGGCGCTATGAGGTAGCGCCACAGGCGCGCGTGATGTGCGTCTGCGCTGAAATTCTAATCAGTTGCATATCTCATCGCTGCAAACTCATGGTGTAAATTTCACTTGATTCGGATGCTTCCTTCAGGGTGTTGCATTTACGATGGCCAGCAGTGTAGTTCAAACGGCTCTAAGCACTATGGGAATTAACATATGAGGTCATCAGTCCCCTAGACTTAGAAGTACTTAAACCTAACTCACCTAAGGACATCACACACACCCATACCCGAGGCAGGGTTCGAACCTGCGACCATAGCAGCAGCGCGGTTCCGGACTCATGCCCCTGCAACCTCTCGGCCACTGTGGCCGGCTAAATGTAACCTCATCAGTAAATAAAATCAAATTAATAGATGGGTCATCCCTCTGAATCTAAAGTTGAGCCCGTTGGCAGAGCTCAGTGCGACGCATACAATCGGTACCAGTTAATTCTTGGTGAAGACTGATATGTTAAGGATGATATTTATGGCGATACAGAACACGAACAACACTACTCTGGCTCATGCCAGATTCCCTTGCGGTATGACGCGAACTAACACAAGAATCCCGAATCATAGTGGCAAGAGTACCAATATCTGTTTCCTCGTTAGTAACTTTCCCTTGTCGGATATGTTTCCGATGCGTTAAAGATCCAGTTGTTCTCAATTTATCATACACATATTTAAACGTACGACGTGTAGGGTGAGTACGTTGAGGATATCTTTCAGCGTATGTCTCTAGCTCTCACTCAATTTCGTTGGCATCCTCCGTAAATGAGAATGATATCGAAGGAATACATCATTCACCTTCGCTTGATTCGACGATACTAGTCTTACCGTTCCTATTAGTGTCGTATTGTGAAACCGTCGAATGGTGTTTACATGTCAATGGCACGTTAGATGGATACGCCGCATCCGGCGAATGTTTACTATTTGCACGATAAACGAGACACAATTGTCAGAGCATGTGCTTAGGCAAGTGCCGAAGTGATAAGAAATACCACTCAATTCATGATAAGAGGAATGCTGCACAACATTGATACCAATAGTCATCACTTCGAACAACTTCTGTAAATGGACATTCATGCCACCTTTATGACCTTCGTTGACCTTCAAAGACCTTAACTGTTACACATCATTGGACTAGTCTCGATAGCCGCTTTCAGAAAATAGGTACCAAGCTATAGCATCCCATTAAAACAAAGTTTACCTTCGTATGTCTAACGCGAACCCACCTAGGAGAAAAAAACCAACATCGTATTATTATGGCCCTCGTTGCCCCATACAACTTTTGTCCGACAAACTTTTCAGCTACTATCATACTTTCGGAGTTATTCTTCGTGGCAATAGTTAGTTACTCACCCTGTATATTTATGTATAAGTTATCAGATTTCGCTACGATTTGAACATTTGACCCTCGTCATTAACATTTTTAATAAATTTTAAATTATAAGGGGAAGAGTCCACTATGAACTCTAAATTACTCGAAATATAAATGTAAAAACGAAATTTTTTTCTTTCAGTGATGATTCCCAAACACTGTTCGAATACGGAATCTTTATATAAATAATTTATTATAAAATACGCATGTTAGTTAAAGAATTACAATTTGCCCGCATCTCGTGGTCGTGCGGTAGCGTTCTCGCTTCCCACGTCCGGGTTCCCGGGTTCGATTCCCGGCGGGGTCAGGGATTTTCTCTGCCTCGTGATGGCTGGGTGTTGTGTGCTGTCCTTAGGTTAGTTAGGTTTAAGTAGTTCTAAGTTCTAGGGGACTTATGACCACAGCAGTTGAGTCCCATTGTGCTCAGAGCCATTTGAACCATTTTGCAGTTTAGAAGACTGTATAAATACATCGGATACTACTATAAGCTACTTAGGACACAAATATGCCGAGGCGAAAATGATAAAGACGATCTGCAGTTTGATTAGAGTTGTGGGAATGCGCAAATTTATGATCTAGATCACCATGATCATGATCATCATCATCATTTATTGCACATAAACAGTCCCTTTAGACCTATGGCAAAACAGAACATATAAAAATAATGAAGTGATCAGCACATCCAGTCCACGAATCATGACTAAATAGCACTGTAACATCACAAAAACTGGTTCTACATCTACATCTACATCGATGCTCTGCAATCCATCTTACAGCGCGTGGCAGAAGATACCGCGTGCCACTATTGGTCACATCCTCTCCTGTTCCACTCCTAAACAGAATGAGAGAAAAACGACTGTCTAAATGCCTCCGCCTATGCCGTAATTTCCTAATTTCTCGTATCTTAGATTCGTGGTCCTTGAGCGTAGCGTATGTTAGAGGCAATAGCATCGTTCTGTAATCTCAATAGTGTTCTCTAAAAGAATGTCACCTTCCTTCCAGAAATTCCCATTTGGAAGCGTCTCCGTAACACTTGCTACTTGTTCTAACCTACCAGTGACCAATCTAGCAGCCCACCACCGAACTGCTTCGATACCTTCTTTTAATCTGATCTGGTACGGATCCCAAACACTCGAGCAGTAGTACTCAAGAAAGGTTCGCGGTAACGTCCTATATGCGGTCTCATCTACAGATGAACCGCACTCTCCTAGAATTCTCCCAATTAACCGAAGTCGACCATTTGCCTTTCGTACTACAACTCTCAAATGCTCGTTCCTTTTCACAACTAGAGGTCTGCCTCTGACGTTGATCCATGCCCGAATTGCTCGATGTATGTAGTTGCGCCTAATTGCGGCAGATGTCGATAAAGCGGCTTATGACTGGGAGGAGCAGCTACACTCTTATTTCCTTGCAGTCCAATCGAGCGTCTCAGGCTCTAATTGCCCGGCTGTCTACTTCAGTAACCCGAGCGCCAGTCAGTCGCCCGCTCTAGGATCATGGCGCATGAACCTGAGATGAAAGGCAGTGAAAGTGAATCATCATTCGAAAGAATAACTTGACTGCGAAAGACCATGGTCGTAACGAGGTCTGGGAGAGAATTTCATTAGTGACTGAAAAGGATGTCGACTACCTGTACTGTAACAAGTGCTCTGTTCCCCTTAAGGATCCACCATCACACATTTGAAGTCACACGTGTGCAGAACACGACAAAATGTAAGCTCTGACGCATCACAAGTTTCATTGAAAGCTGCGGTAATTAAAAAGGTGAGTGGAAATGTGTGTGCCAGAGATTTCATTTATATCTGAAGGTTGTAAACGTCGATACAGAAATTGTACACATAGATTGCCCCAATATCTAGCCTCATCTTACGAGTATCAGGAAACAGTGAAGGATGGGGGAGAATATGATGCCTAGAATTATCCAGGCCATAGGCGTGAATGCACGTGGATGTACAACGGATATATGACCGATACATGTAGGTAAACGTGTAACATATCTGTTACTGCGCATTTTGTTTATCAATATTAGGCACTGCGAAGTATGAAATTTGTGACAACTCTCTTTTAAGAGAAGAAAATATCTGGGGAATTTATTGAGAGCTACATAAGGAAACTTTCTTCAGATTTTGGAAGTAATTCTCCAGCACTTTAATACTATTTCATCTGTCGCGGGCCGCGACGGTAATGTATGCAAGGCACTGCAGCCTTTCAGACTTACGCATTCATTACACATATTTTGAACACAGGCTTGAATCACACTTTCGGTGAAGATTTTTTTCGTAAATGAGGTTGCTGGGTTTATTCCACAACTTATGCTGCCAAAGAGAGTATGTTTCATTAAGAAAATTAGTGACGTGAATTCCATACTCACAAACCTCAAGCAGGAAAAAAAAAGAGTACGTGGAACAGCTTTTTTAGAATGCTACAGTTTGTAGTTAAGCAGTACGATAAAATCATGGAAATACTTCCGAGGAAAGGAGTCTCTGATAAACTTACTGGTTATGGCAACAACACTGCAAACGATCTCGTGATATTTTTAGTGTAATCCAAAGATGCAGTAGGAGCTCTGGAAGGCGAAAAGTATCCATCAATTCAGTTTGTTTTGTTATGGGTTGAAAACTCAAAAGTCGTTGTAATACAGGGCCCGAAGATACAGAGGTACGTTTAGATTACTGTAGACCATATTTACTTGTTTAATACAAAGTGCGTGTCCAGCAAACGAAAATTGCACTTAATGACAAAACGCTAGTGCAGAGTCACCGATATTTTGGCAAGCACAGTATAGCTGTCTTATCATTGACTGTAATCTGTAGATACTACGAGCTCTGGAAGACGGCCGTCCTCGTGTCATAGAGGAGAACGTCTAAATTCGGACTGTCAGTCCAATATTTGATGAAACGTTGGTAACTTAAAAGCAACACAAAATTATAACGTGGCAGTAAAATCATACACTATGTTTGTAGTAACTGCAAAAGTTTATTTAAGGCCGCTGAGCGAAATGTCAGCCGCGCTCAGCATCTAAATAAGTCTTTGTTATGTAAGAGACTAGACCGTGGCTCATACCATACTCAATCTACCGATGATATAGACTTTTATTTGACCCGAATGGGTAGGGACGACGACGAAGATCGGCTTGAGAGGTGACAATGTAATCATAGTCCCTTCCTCATGTAATCTAATTTAGTGAGGAGAATGTGTTGTCTTTCAGTCTAATCTGTGAATAGTGAAAGTAATTCAGTGCGACATGGGAGCTTATCTCTGACGGACGAAGGAGACTTGATCTGAAATTAGTCGATTCAAAGTAATCACGATAACAGGGACTAAAATAATTTTGTTCATGTTCTTCTTCTTCTTTCAGTGCGTGTGTGGTTCGTATCTTGGCGATCATGATGGCTATTCTTCTCTTGTTGATATCAATACGGAATAGTTCTGTGAACAGATATTGAACCAGCACGCGAGGATGTCAAATCAAGATATTCTTCATGCAGAACCCTTTAAGTATTTTTTTTTGTAGCCAATCATATGTCTTTGTATTACGTATATGTCCTAGCTATAGCAACATCTGGCATTTCACTATGATGATTAATTTTGGTGTTGTGTTCATTCTTCTCAAAACTTCTTCGTTTGTCACCCTCTGTGTCCAAGGCGTCCCCAGAATCTGCCCATAAAGCCACAATTGAAAGGCCTCCAGCTTCTTTGCGTTTTCATTCCAGGTCCATGTCTGTACTCCATAAAGGAGGACAGAATATACATAGCAGTGCAAAACTCTGATTTTTGTTCTGAGAGTTAGGTTATGGTTTTTGAAGGCAGCACTTCTGGCTTCCCGAAGTGAATGTCGATTTATTGCGAAGTATCCCAATTTTCATTTATTGTGGTTTCAAGGTATGTATATTGTTTTACCCTTTCCGTAGTTGGTTTACGACTAAATTTACTCCTGTAATATTTTCCTTACTTACGACCATGAGTTCTTTCTTCGTGGTATTCATTTGAAACCCTTACTGACTTCTGTCAGAAATGTTTACTCTTATCCCATTTATGAAAGTTCCTTCTTCTGCTTCTTCCAGGGATTCTCAAAATATAAATTCCAAGTATATATTAAATAGTATGGCTGAAAACATACATTCCTTTCTTACTCCCCTGAGATTATTAATTGCTTCCGTGTGTTCTCCATCAATAAGCAACTTCGATGTTTGATCCAGTGCGCATTTTTGACGATTTTCAGATTTCTTTCCTCCATTCCAATATTTCTCAAAATCTCATTCTATTTGTTGTGTTTTACTCTATCAAAAGCCTTCTCGTAATCTATTAGGCAAGCAAATACATTTTTATTTACGTCTCTACATCTCTGAAGCAATACTTTTACACTGACCAAGGCTTCTCTTGTAACCCCGACATCAACAATTTGTTATTTGTTCCCCTAAGCAGTAAAGGAAACAAAAGAAAAGTTCGGATTAGGCATTAAAATCCATGGAGAAGAAATAAAAACTTTCAAGTTCGCCGATGACATTGTAATTTTATAAGAGACAGCAAAGGACCTGGAAGAGCAGCTGAACTAAATGGACAGTGTCTTGAAATAAGGATATAAGATGAACATCAACAAAAGCAAAACGAGGATAATGGAATGTAGTCGAATTAAGTTGGGTGATGCTGAGGGAATTAGATTAGGAAATGAGACACTTAAAGTAGTAAAGGAGTTTTGCTATTTAGGGAGTAAAATAACTGATGATGGTCGAAGTAGAGAGGATATAAAATGTAGACTGGCAATGGGAAGGAAAGCGTTTCTGAAGAAGAGAAATTTGTTAACATCGAGTATAGATTTAAGTGTCAGGAAGTCGTTTCTGAAAGTATTTGTATGGAGTGGAGCTATGTATGGAAGTGAAAAATGGACGATATACAGTTTGAACAAGAAGAAAATAGAATCTTTCGAAATGTGTTGCTACAGAAAAATGCTGAATATTACATGGGTAGATCACATAACTGATGATCGCTTGGTAGGGCATGTTCTGTGGCATCATGGGATCACCAATTTAGTATTGGAGGGCACTGTGGAGAGTAAAAATCGTAGAGTGAGACCAAGAGATGAATACACTAAGCAGATTCAGAAGGATGTAGGGTGCAGTAGGTATTGGGAGATGAAGAGGCTTGCACAGGATAGAGTAACATGGACAGCTGCATCAAACCAGTCTCAAGACTGAAGACCACAACACACACCTATCCGCATTAATTTTTCATGTTGGATATGTGACTCCTGAGGTGGCCAAATTCACATCTATACATTTGAATCATTAAATCATATGGTGCTACAAAAAAAGAGCAATTTGATGCTGAACTACCATCCTTACAATAGTTGGTAGTTACATTGAATCCCCTTGAAACTCGAGACTGTTTTAAAATTTTCGTTATTGCATAAAGCAAGTTATTTTCTCTTATCGATCATAGTGACGTCGCGATTAGGTACTACCATCCAGGAATGTACGTATACAGTGTAACCAGTTTGATGTGAGTAATCTTCCATGAACTGGTGGGAGTATGTCAGGATCGACACCAGCTTGCACACACACACACACACACACACACACACACACACACATACACACACACGCACACAGAGCTGCTACTAAAATGGTCGCAACAGCAGCACGACGAGCGCTGTCCTCCCACCCACACAGCGCCTCGTCTAAGCGTTCGTACTCGGGAAAGCCGTGCTCGAGCGCGGTGGATTCCAGCGTGTTAGAGCGAGCAAAACGCCCTGTTTGCTGACCTCTGTTTCCAGCGTCACGCCTAAATATTTAAGCGAACTGACTGTGTCGAGCTGGACACTACTAATGGTTTATCCGAACATTAAGCGTTTGTTTTGTCTACTCATCCGCATTAACTTACATCTTTTTCTACATTTAGAGCCACCAACAAAAAAATTTGTCTAATTCATCTTTTACCCTCTTACAGTCACCCAACAAGACACATTACTCTACACCACTGCATCGTATGCGAACAACCGCTGATTACTGCCTACCTTGTCCTCCTATTCACTTATGTATATAGAGAGTAATTGCTGTCCTGTCATCCCGTGGCACTGCGGACGATACCCCTATCTCTGATGAACATCCGCTGTCGAGGACAGCAGGCTGGGTTCTATTAGTTAAGAAGTGTTCGAGCAACTTATCTGTGATCTTATTCCACGTGCTCGTGTCTTCGTTAACAGGCTGCAGTGGGACACCATGTCTAATGCTTCCCGGAAATCTAAAAATAGGGAATCTACCTTTTACCATTCATCTATATTCCGCAGTACATCATGTGAGAAAGGGGCAAACTGAGCTTCTTACGATGTTCAAATGTGTGTGAAATCTTATGGGACTTAACTGCTTAGGTCATCAGTCACTAAGCTTACACACTACTTAACCTAAATTATCCTAAGGACAAACACACACACCCATGCCCGAGGGAGAACGCGAACCTCCGCCGGGACCAGCCGCACAGTCCATGACGGCAGCGCCCCAGACCTGCCGGCTAATCCCGCGCGGCGCGCTTCTTACGAGCAATGCTTTCTAAAACCATACTGATTCGTCGATATGAGCTTCTCGGTTTCAAGAAATTTCATTATATTCAAACTGAGAACATGCAGCAAACCGACGTTAGAAGTGTTGGTCCGTAATGTGGCGGGTCGGTTTTCTTTTGCCCTTCTTCTCGAGAGAAATCACTTGCGTTTTCTTCCATTCTCTTGGGACTTTGAGCTGGTCGACACATTCGTGACAATTGCATTCTAGGTAAGAGGTAATGTCGTGCAGTAATCTTTCAATAACCGGATTGGGATTCCTTCCTGACCTGGTGACTTACTTGTTTTCAACTCCTTCAGTTGTATCTCTACGCCAGGATTGCTTACTTCTATCTTCTCCATACGGGAGTCTGTTCTGGTCAAACGACGGTATGTTTGTTTGCTTCCCCTACGTGAACGGTTTATTGGATGTGATATTTTAAACATCGGCTTTCGGTTTGCTGACTTCAGTTACCTCGATAGACAGGTCAACAAGTAACCGGATGGACGCCTTAGGCCTACCTAGCGATTTTATATAGGAAGAAAATTTTCTTGGGTTCTCTGCCACATCTTTTTCTAAGGTATGACAGTGGTAGTAGTTGTATGCTTCGCGTTTAGACCTTTACACTGACTCACGAACCTCCACTAACGTTAGCTTGTCGTCATTTGCAGATCTCATTTGAACCGGGAGCGCAAAAGCCTCTGCTTCCTCAGCAGTTTCCGAATCTCGTTATTGAACTATCTAGGATATTTTCCCTCCTTAATCCAATTACTAGGCACTAATCCTCTAGACCATGATTTACAACCTCCTTGAAATTTGTCCATAATTTCTCAACGTCCATCTTACCGGAACTAAGCGATGTCCGTTCACTGCACAACAGAAATGCTAAGCACTGCTCTTTCTAGCGGATATACTCTCCACAGCTTCTTGACTCATTTATTAACTATTGTAACCATATTTGCTACAGTAACGGTATGGTTCCTAACCCTCGTTTGCATACTGATTGCATATTTTTCTCCGTTTACTTCTGCCAAGGGCATCCTCAGTGCTGGCTTTTTGATCTACTTCTTCCCGGTTCACTGAAGTTATTTCTATCCACCTCGTTCCCGGACAACCTCTCGAACTTCTACCATTTTGGCTGATGTAGTAATACTTTGTTAGGAGAATACTCTCTGCTCCGAGAACATGTCATTTCCACCGTCGTCTCCTTTTTTGCAGCCACTGTCCCCATATCAGCTTTCTTAAACAGCCGATACAGATCTTTCCCGTCTTCCATTTTCTGTGATACACACTGAACCACACATTTTTCTCAAAATCTTCCCCTTAGATGCACGGGTGCACTCTTCCATTGTCTGTGTCCTTGCCCATGTCTCACAACCATACATTATGACCTGTGGTACTAGCGACATGCACAAATCTATCTTGCTTTCATGGAATGCAAATCATGATATGTACAGGTGGTTTAAACTGTAGTACTCTCGGTTCGCATATATTATTTTTTGTCTAATTTCCTTCTCTATCACAGTCTTGTCCGGTAACATTGAACTTAAATACCTGAATATCTAAACTCATTCATAATTGTGACCGTCAATACTGATTGCGTCCATATCATTTTGTCGACGAGAGATTATCGTATACTTTTTTCTCTCATAGTTGCCCGGTAACCTTAGTTTGCTCGGTCTAGCATATACTGAGATGAATTTGCCTACAATCACAAAATCATTAGCAAATGCAGGGATCGTCTCACTTCCAACCATCTCCCTCATCCTATTACGACCAATCGCAGGTCTCTCTCTTTCCAACACAATGTTGAACAGCCCTTGCGGCGGAAGATCACCGTGTGTCAACCCATACTTAACTGTGAAGGGTGCCGGCAATTGATTTGTCAGATGATCCGTTAAAAAAATCTGCCGTCAGCCTAATGTGATTCAGTGGTATGCTAAACACCTTCGTTATCTTCCAGAGGACTGTCCGATCAACGCTGTCAATGAATGTGAGATGTAGGCCTTCATCGGATTCATAAAACGTCTCCATCATTTATCTCCATGTGAAGATGTGGTCATTGGTTGAGAATTTCGGGGTAAATACACACTGGTATGTGCCTAAAATCTCTGAGCTATGGATTTAGTCCTCTTAGTGTCAAAGATGTGTAAACTTAACATCTTAGCACCAACAGCGAGATCCGTCGGCAATGATGCACTTTTGTGACATAACCCTTTTTAAAAATCAGGCATACAAGTGCCTTTTTTCATTCTGCGCGGATCTCCTCAGCTTAACATGTTTCTGCCATAAGCCGCCTCAGGATTTCTATCGTCACTTTCCCCTCGTACCGAAATAGGTCCACATTGATGCCTCTATCGCCTGGAGACATAGTCCTTGTAAGGGCCTCCTGGATGCTTTTATCTCATTTGTGGTCGCCTCAGGATTTTCTTCTTGCATCACCCGTACTCACTCCTGTTCTTTAGTTTCTACCTGATCGTCATGATTTAGTTCCTTGTCAAAATACCTTCAAAAGGCACCTGCTTGCTCCACTGAGGACCACTCTTCTGGAATGAGATTTTCACTCTGCAGCGGAGTGTGCGCTGATATGAAACTTCCTGGCAGATTAAAACTGTGTGCCGGACCAAGACTCGAACTCGGGACCTTTGCCTTTCGCGAGCAAGTGCTCTACCAACTGAGCTACCCAAGCACGACTCATGCCCCGTCCTCACAGCTTTACTTCTGTCAGAAGTAAAGCTGTGAGGACGAGGCGAGGCGCGAGTCGTGCTTGGGTAGCTCAGTTGGTAGAGCACTTGCCCGCGAAAGGCAAAGGTCCCGAGTTTTGCCAGAAGTAAAGCTGTGAGGACGGGGCGTGAGTCGTGCTTGGGCAGCTCAGTTGGTAGAGTACTTGCCGGCGAAAGGCAAAGGTCTTGAGTTCGAGTCTCGGTCCGGCGAACAGTTTTAATCTGCCAGAAAGTTTCAGACCACTCTTCTGTCACCACACATTACGATTAAAACTTGCGGCTTGTAAATGCCTCTAGCAAAACTTGTCAGCCGAAAGAAGGAGCGCAATGATTTCTTGGAATTGACAATTTCCCTCAATAGTCGTTTCCCATATTCAGGATTCTTCTGCCTTACAATTCTGGCTGTCCGTCTTCTTTCTTTATATTTTCAGTGGTTCAGCTCTTATAATCTTTTGCCCGTTCTAGTCTTCACCTCCTCTTTAAACTCATCATGTTTGTATAGTTAAAAATAAAAAATAATAATCCAGTGGAATTACTCCTTAATTTAAGAAAGGAGAACCTATTCATATTATTAGTACTGGCAACACATAAAAAGTACAAGGAAAGAAGTAAAGATGTAAGATACAATATCAAGAAAAGTTAATATTTCACTTAGAGTTTACATTTGACATTACTGTACTTTCTGCTGTACGCTCTTGTAACAATGTGTAATGAACAGCAGAAGAAGTGAAATGATATCCAATAGTAACTTAAGATTTTAACATAAATTACATTACTGTGATGTTGCAGATAAATGATGCCAAGTTAAAGCTCTCATAGTAATTTTAGCTCTGAAGCTTCGCTATACCACCAATTTTAATGGCCAACCAAGTAAACTGGTAAGCAGTGTGGGTTTTACAGCTATTCGTGTGGCTCTACGTTTGTTTAGATCGGAGACTGCAACATTTCTATATTTGGAGCATTACTTTTGTCTGTGACAGACGCTTTTGTGGCGGCTTTGTGGACATTGGGCTTGGACGTACGGAACTGAATCTAGGGTTTGTCTTTCGATATCTGTCAAGTGCACAGTCGAAGTATCACCAGAGGAGTATTTGATGTCCTGGACGAAGTACTAAAGGTTATGGAATAGACTAAATTTATTGAAATTTTTACTGTTTTCAGTTACATCCATGACCCTTTTCTTCTCCGCATTTCCTCCCATTTGATATTACTACTCAATGCACATCTCAGTAAATATTTATGTATCAGCTACGGTCCAGGTGGAAGTTGCAGGAATCGTACCCCCGCGATTCAATAATTTTGTTGCATAAAAGTTTACAAAGAAATATAATGTCTGTAAGTTCTTCGTTGTTAATTTTTCAGAAGTGACTCAATTATTTCTACTGCAGGGCGCCTCTTAATTCGACTTTTCTTAGCTCTTGGAAAACAGTGTGTAACCCGGGATTCCTATTTTTAATATTGTGTGGATGAATATCGAACGTCAGCCAGCGAGCAATATTCATCAGCGGGCTATCGGAGTAACGCACGCTCTTCGATCTACTGGGCGGGGAGTTCCTTGGGACGCAGACGGCGTCTCTTCTGCGCAGCAAGAAGTTCATCTCGTTATTCAGGCCTCATACATATATATTGCCAGCGTTATCGTTATTCTATGCAGAAAGGCTAATCGGACGGATTTGTTTGCCGAAGACTGGCACAAACACTTCATCAACGGCGAAAGAAGCCGCGCTGTGGGACTGCAAAGGGGAACTGCTGACGGCCACCGCAGTCGAAATTTCTGGACTCTGAACTTTCTTACACGAGTAGGGCAGCAAGTGTCTTCCCGTCTTCTGCTGCCGCACGGCAGATGAAATAGGTTGATGGATCGTACGCACAGTAGGACGTTAAAGAGAAATGAATCTAAATTACGCATAATTCGTCTGGGATGGTCGAGATGAATGAGTATACATTACATTAGACAAGTCCTGCCTTATGTGTATGGTCGTTTCCTCCATAGCGTGCCAGCATTACGCACGTACAAGAGGTGGACAAAAATATTCGAACAGCAGACGCAAAACACATTACCGTGGATAATATGGTGTAGGAAAAGCATTGGCATCCAAACCAGCTTCCAGTCGTCCCGGAATAGCTAAATAGTGGTGTCGTACGTTTTCAAGAGAATCATATGCCATCCTTCCTACAAAGTAGTGGCTTGTCCAGGTAACGATGATTGAGATACATAGGGATCACGTATCCTTTTCTCTGAAGTAGACCATAAATCCTCAGTAATATTGAGATCTGGTGATGTGGTGGCCAGGGTGCTGCGACAGTTCTTCTTCGTGCAAACAAAACCGGTCCTGGACGATGCAACCTATGTAAACTGGGGCTCTGCGTCTTAGAACACAGCATTAGCACGGGGGAACAAATATTGTACCACGGGATGGACTTGATAAGTCAAAGTGGTCATGGAATGCCTGCCGAAATTATCCAATAAACCCAACAATGTTTCACTATTGGAACATAAACTGGGCCAGAAGTTGTAAATAGCGTGAAGCAAGACTCATCCGACCACATGACTTTCCTGCATCGCTTCATACTCGGAATTTCATGGTTTCAGCACCAAGTTTTCTTGTTACGGGCTTTTGCGTCACTGATGTGTGGCTCTGTAATTCCCACTCTCCCTGTAATTCCTTCCTTGCAGAGCAACCTTCATCTCGTGTTGGTTCTGTCGAATGTGATACCAGTTCTGCAGAGACTTCTGCAGCTGCCGTCCTTTATTTTGGTCACTGCCTTCTGCCACGAACGTCTGTCACAACCACTCAGTACACGCTATCGTCGGTACTGAGATAGCGGATGACGTTTTCCCACCTTCCCTTCGATGCGATGTCGTTTGAAACACAAAACACTTGTTTCTATTTTACTGTAAAGATAAGTTTATGGACTATAACGAGGAAAGAAATGCATACTCCAATGTATTTAATTTGTGTATATTTTTTATAAATAAACTGTAGCCTCGACATTTCATTGTATCTGAAGAATGAGATTTATTGTATCAATCACCTTCAACAATGATTCATAGAACTGAACTGTTATTTTTGGACATTTATCGAAAACATTTTAAGCCAATTCGACAGAGTAGTATACATATTTACTTAAGTCTTGTTTGCTATAATAGAGCCTGGTTGAGGGATGCTTCCTGTATTTGTGCGGAGGCATTGTGATATTTTGTCCCGATATGTGGTGCTGCACAGTGAATTGGATTTCTGGCGAGCGTTTTACGCCATTCATATTCGTAAAATGTATACGCACACAAAGTGATATATATCAGAGCTCTGTCTTCATCTCATTTACGAGCACTTAAGTCAATGTGAGAGCTTTTTAACGGATAACAAATGTATTATCCTGTATTATGTTATAAATAAATATTCCCATCCTGTCCTACTGCCCCTTGCAATCATAGCACTATTTAAAAAGCTTATCATGTCGACTGACGAAAAGACTTTACGATGTATAGATTATAAGTCGTTCCCTTGGTGTTCACTATTTTTGCTACGTGCACATTCAGTATCTTTAGTAAGTGTATTTTTGCGCCAACAGTGCACCTGAGCTTTTATTAGTGATAGATTATTAGAACGATGGCAACATTGACAATACAGCAAATATTTAACAACATTTTACGATGTAATAAGTGTCGTATTCATCGGATCTGTTGGGACTCTCGCAGTCAAAAGGCTGCATTTCATGTATTCATGTCAAATACTCTCATATTCTGACAGAATGCAAGTTATGCATATTTCTCACCAATTTTTATAATTACGCCACTATCTTAATGAAACGTTTGTTTAATTATGTATATACACCACGTGCTTCATTTTTCTGTTTTTTTTTTTTTTTGTTTAGGTAACTTTTTCAGTGTCGCTTGAAAATGGCTCAAAGGTCGAAATTGCAATCGTAATATTAAATATTTCATACAGTCAACGGTGACTATGTCTTTTAAGAAATATTATATGACTGTGTATCCTAACCATGAGAAGTTAAACAAAACACTTGGGCTACCTTGGTTACTGAAGCAGCCATGATAAGAACTCCAGCAATTTGCACACTTTCGAATTCATTTATCTCCGACATAATGCTCTCACATCTACACAAGACACCTTTCTGACCGCTACTGACACTAGCAACTTATTGACCATTCGTGGTCAAATACAACAATGTGACCCACAGCCTTGGCTAACATATGCATTTCTCGCGGTGTACCCATATTTTTATCCAGTCTGTGTGTAGCTATATGAAATACGTTCGGCATTAGGGTGCTTACAGGTTTATAAATGTGTAGTTATAGTATTTACATCATCGTCATCACCATCATCAACAACATCATCATACACATGCTGTTGTGTATGACTTTACACAGAATGGTAAGGAGAGGTTGGCTACAGACTGGTGTGGCAACTAACGTCGTAGGAAAGCTGGACAGGAGCAGAAATGATTAGCGAACAAATACAGTAGACAGAAAATTTACTTAACTTGTATTTTGTACCAAGACTCATTTCTAATAATGCGACAACAAATACAATCCTGCTCTCAGTGTCAACAAGGATGAAGCTCTCTGAACCAAGCGTGAACGATGGTGTGGGAGGCACGACTAGGCTGCTTCTGCGTACCAAAACTGAGTGGGATGTCTAGGTGATACCGGCGGCGGCGGCGGCGGCGGAGGGCGTTCGTGGTACCGACCTACTGCAGATGTGGCCCAGTAGGCCTGTATCATTCGTTCCGCTGGATCCCATACGGCCGCTATTGGATTCTCACGGAACCTCGCTATCCTATTGACAGTTTTGACGCCCATTGCATGATATCAATACTGGATACCACAAATTCATAATTCGAGGAACTCATTCCGTCCTCTCAGCTCCATCTTTTTCTGGCCTGACCTACTCCCCATTCCCCTTTGAGCATACCCTGTAAAAGAGTACCTGCTTTGTTGCATTCTTTTTAAATGTTTCATACATTGCCACTTATATGTATCGATTTTTCTCTGCTATTGGAAATATTTCCATCTTCGTTTTTTGATCCATCTTCTAGTTTACCTACTTTCTCTGATCTAAGGAACTTCATTTCTGACACCACTGTTCTTTCTGTGATTTCCTGGTTTGCTTCATTGGAACAGCCAGCGTTTAATAAAATTTCTGTGGCATTTCTTTTGTTGCCATTTCTGTTTAATGTTTTTCCATTGTTATGCAGACACGCTGAAATTTTGTTGCTGAATTCTTAATTTCTTTGTCATTGTCAAAAGAAATGTTATAGCCCCAGTAGTTAGAATTACTTCCCTGCTCCGTTATTTAGTTTTATATCACTAATATAGATATCACCTTTTGCTTTCCTAGGAATACCATTATTTGTATCTTTTCTATGGGTATTCTGAAATAATAATGATATCTTACTTAGTTTAATTTTAAAGTGTTTCTATAGTCTTCTTCTTCTGTACCGACTATTTTAGTCTGATCATCAGCCTACATTAATGTTTGTACACAAGGTAAATCAATAGGAAAGGTACATGCTTTGAGGGATAATGTTATTATTGATTCTGAATGAAGAATTTCAAACGCACATACGCCCTATTCGGAACTTTTTCCGA
The DNA here is from genome assembly GCF_023898315.1 of Schistocerca nitens. NCBI lineage: Eukaryota > Metazoa > Arthropoda > Insecta > Orthoptera > Acrididae > Schistocerca > Schistocerca nitens. The sequence continues at coordinate 104,425,848 of NC_064619.1, forward strand.
CAAAGAACACATTTAACGTACGGTGTTATTTATTTTCTGAATTTTTCAATTAGTTTTATGTTTTACAATATACCACAGTCGTGTAGAGGAAGTTGAGTCTAACAGTTTGATGCAGGACTACCTCAAATTGCCCTGTAAAAATATCCTGAACTGCGGTGCAGGCGGGTATCGCGAGATTTTCAATATTTTCGCGGTCTATTCACATTAATTATCAGACCTTTCTTGAAGGAAATCTAATGTACTTTGATTTTGTACTGTGGCAAGTATTCGCTGGAGGTCTGAAGGTGGCGGTTTTAGAGTTATTCATGGGAAACGTACAGAAATGATATTAAATGTGTTCTATGGGAAACCCTTCTGAATAGTACGAACCTCCATATGAGGTTTTTGGTTCAGAATCACCTTTCACAGTATGCACCTTTCCCCCTGACTCGTACTGTATGATGTTCTTTGTCTAATTTTATTCCTTTGTTGCTTTTTGTATCCTCATTCCACTTTTTAATCGTGTAATTTGCATATAAATTGAATTACATTGAGATAAGGCTGCAACACTCCTCAACTTCCTGGTTACTCGTAATGCCATTCTTACTTACTTTGTTCCTAGCTTTTATTACAAATTTAGTCTCATTATGTATATAAGTCTATCACGGCTCAAATCAAGTGTTGCGCAATTCCATGTTGAAACTATTACCAGAATTTTGTCCTGTTCAATCTGTCAGACGCCTTTACAAAATTACGTGCGTGCCACTACTAAATTTTCTTAATTTATTCATCAGTATCTTCACAGTGAGTCTATTACCTACTGTTGTTGGTTCAGCTCTAAATCCACTCTGTTCTTCCTCTAAAATTGTTTCTGAAATTACAGTTAAAATTTGGAATGTACAGGGTGATTATAATTAAAGTAAAACTGTCAAACCGCTGTAAAAATAAGACCACTGGCAAGAATGACGTCAGATTTTAAAGGAATATTATCGGAGAAGGGGGAAAACGTATAGCGAAAGAAAAATAAATAGTTACAAAATGTAGCAATAGATGGCACTGTAAGCAACGTAATTTAATAGTGGTCAACTATAAGTGACAAATTAATCATACAACAATGCCTAAGGTGTACGTCTGACGTTAAACAAACTGTACTGTACAGGTGTGGTACATTTTACGTAAGGCCATCCACCACAGGAAGGTCATATCACATCGGATTGGTGAAATCGGTTTTTAATTGTCCTGAGGCCAAAAACCGAATAAGAAGCATCAGTCACATCTGTTTTTAATTGCCCTGAGGTCAAAAACAGCATCAAAAGTATCAATCACATCGGTTTTTAATTTTCCTGAGGCCCAAAACCGCATAAAAAGCTTCAGTCAAAATCAAATCAGATTATTAATGTGCGTGTGACTGGCGCAAAACTTGTTCAATATGCTGTCCACCGCTTTCTGCAAAAAGTTTAAATCGAGGAACAACATTTTCCACAACTGATTGAAGTATTTCCGGGATAATGTTCAGAATGTGTTGCGCAATGCGTGCCTTCAATGCAGCTAAGTTTGCAGCTGCATCACTAAACACAACATCTTTTAGATAGCCCTACAGTCAGAATTCACACGGGTTAAGACCAGGTGATCGGGACAGGCTGTAGGGAAATGGCGGCTGATAGTTCCAACATTTCCGAAATGGCGCTTCAGCAGCTGCTTAACGGGATTTGCAATGTTTGGAGGTGCACTGTGTTGCGTAAAAATGTTCCCATCCACACATCCACGCTGTTTGAGAGCTAGAATGACGTGGTTGCGCAAAAGACACTCATAGCGCTTACGAGTGACGGTGCAGGTAACTGGAATGGAAGCACGGGTCTCTTAGATAAAATATGGCCCTATGATAAATTATGCCGTAGACCCGCACCACACAGTGATCTTCTCAGGATGAAGTGGTACTGGTTGATTTGCATGTGGATTTTCCGTTGCCAATATTCGACAATTCTGTGTATTGACATATGCTGTCAGATGGAAGTGGGCTTCGTCTGTCCACAAAATCTTTCACGGTCAATCATTGTCCACTTGCAGGTGAGCAAGAACTTCTAAAGCAAAGGTCTCTCTTGCTGGCAGGCCAACAGGAAGCAATTCCTGGACACGGGTAATTTTGAATGGATAGCAAGGAAGGATGTTTCGTAGCATTTTACTCACCGTGCCCACGGGTGTGTTCAGTGTTCGGACAGTTCTCCACACACTACACATTTGCACACCGCCACTCGTCTCCTCGTGCATTGCTGTGGCCACTGCTTCCACTGACGTAGAATCAATTCGTTTCCTCCCTCAACGAGGTTGCACATCAAAAGAACCCGTCTTTTCGAATCATTTTCTCCAGACCCACGGCAGTTATCGGACCAACGCCTTTTTTAAACCCTTCAGTGTCTGGAAATTTTCCAAAGCGACCTGTGCACAGTCATCACTCTTCTAACCCAGCTTTACAATCAGAGCGCGACCCTCATTGAGACAGACATGGCGAACTTCGCAGGCGCGAAAGAAGGGAACGCCGTGTACCCGGCGTGTTTATACCAACTTCAGTGGGTCGTGCGCATGACTGGTATATACATTTACGTATTGTGACACATACAGCACCATCTATTGATCAATTTTAACACTATTTTTTCTTCTTCTGCCGTACGTTTTCCGCCTTTTCCGATAATATTCCGTTGCAATTCGACGTCATTCTGACCACTGGTGTTATTTCTACAGCGTTTACTTATCATACCCCTGTACTTTATATCCAGCTGTCAAAACAAGTATTCCTATATAATTTTCACCTTCTTTTCGCTCTCATCTCTTAAAAACTGAGTCCACAACTATTTTCTGGGATTCTCGCTTTCTCCCAGCAAAAATTCAAAATTTTAGTTTAAGGAGAATTCCGCCGTACTTTAGTAACCTGTTGTCAACTCCGTCTGTACCAACTGCCTTTCTGTTTTTCGTTATTTTTGAACCATCTTCTATTTCTGCTAATGTTAGTATATCAACCTGTTTCACATTCATATACAGGGTGATTCAAAAAGAATACCACAACTTTAAAAATGTGTATTTAATGAAAGAAACATAATATAACCTTGTGTTATACATCATTACAAAGAGTATTTAAAAAGGTTTTTTTTTTCACTCAAAAACAAGTTCAGAGATGTTCAATATGGCCCCCTCCAGACACTCGAGCAATATCAACCCGATACTCCAACTCGTTCCACACTCTCTGTACCATATCAGGCGTAACAGTTTGGATAGCTGCTGTTATTTCTCATTTCAAATCGTCAATGGTGGCTGGGAGAGGTGGCCGAAACACTATATCCTTAACATACCCCCATAAGAAAAAATCGCAGGGGGTAAGATCAGGGCTTCTTGGAGGCCAGTGATGAAGTGCTCTGTCACGGGCTGCCTGGCGGCCGATCCATCGCCTCGAGTAGTTGACGTTCAGGTAGTTACGGACAGATAAGTGCCAATGTGGTGGCGCTCCATCCTGCTAAAATATGAATTGTTGTGCTTCTTGTTCGAGCTGAGGGAACAGCCAATTCTCTAACATCTCTAGATGCTGTAGTCCAGTTACAGTAGCACCTTCGAAGAAAAAGGGACCAAAAACTTTATTGGCTGAAATGGCACAGAAAACAACAGCGCCTCAAGCGAACAAATGTACAACTAAATGAAACTTTATAGCTCCCTTAATTCGCCGACAGATAGTGCTTAGCTCTGCCTTTTGTCGTTGCAGAGTTTTAAATTCCTAAAGTTGTGGTATTCTTTTTGAATCACCCTGTATTTTAGCTGGTTCCATTGAGTTCTGGTCATAAAGAAACTGATTTTCGTTGATTATGGTAACGCCTACTGTTCCTCGTTCTTGTCTATTTAAATATTACATTGCCTTACAAGCAATTGCTTACTGTCCATGAATGTCATTTTCTAGATTATCTATACAGGGTGTACCAGGGGGAATGGTCAGTTTCCAGGGATATGATAGGGACGGTAAGTCCAAGCAGAAAGGTCTCCTAAACATGGGCTCTAAAATCATACATTAAGAGCCGTGAGCACCTCTTCGTCCCCGTTAATGTGAAACGAATCTCGTCCTGTGCAAGCTCTCATCGGTCCATATGCTTACGCACTACTTAGTCGAACTCAGCCTAACTTACGCTAAGGACAGCCCCTCACACCCATGCCCGAGGTAAGACCCGAACCCCCGACTGGGGCAGCCGTGCGAACGTAGTAAGGCGCCCAAGACGGCGCGGCTACGATGCGCGGCTAAAGAGCTGGTAGTATGGTCCAAAGCGAGAAATAAATGTAGAGTGAATATGGTCTCTAAAGTGCATACATTAAGAACTATAGGGACTTGTCCATCTTCGGTGCTGTAAACTGCATCTCTTCTACCAAACACGTGGTCATAGCTCTTAAGTGATGTGTTTTCGACCCTATGTTTACTAGGCTGTTTTGCTTTGAATGATCGTTCATATCCCTGAATATTGGCCACTCCTCCTGGGACACCCAGTGCGTTTGTCCCAACTTATTGTGCATACTTTTCTATATTCTAGTTTAGCAATTGATCATTTTCGATTATATACAGCTCTTAATTCTGAAGATTATTTTGTAGATATTTTGCCAATGCTTCCTTTTACTCTCGTATAACTTTTTCTAATTCTTCGTACCATATTCTACATCCCTTCTTGCTATATCTTTTAAATCTGCTTTCCAGCGCTTCAAAAGCTGCCTTCTGAGCACTGCCATTTATATTGTCACGTTATTCATTATTATCTTGATTGGTGAATTTCATCAGCAGTTGTTTATTTACTGTATTTGCGTATAACAGTTTTATGCTCTTACAATCAGTATATTTTGAGTGTTGATTATTTGTTTCTATAAGCGTGATTACTCTTTCTCTACCTTAAAATATTCATTTTAGACACTACCAAATAATGGTCGTAATGGACATAGCTTCCTCGATATACTCTTGTGACAATTATCAGGGACGTTGCTTCTTTGTTAACTATCAAGTAATCAATTAATGATCTTTGACCTGGGACTGAATATATATGTGCACGCCGGTAACATTTGTGACACACGTTACAGTTATTATTATCAAGTACAAAGTTATTGAAAATATGAAAAATTTGCTGGGTTTGGAAGTTACAGTTCATCCGTTTCGCTATTTGATTCCCAACCGCTAATTCACAGTCTGGCCAGTAACTTTCAAATGCTGTAAATCGCTTGACTGTTTTTATGATGACATTTAATATTCAAAGCATTGTTCTTTTTCTTTTCTACAATGTCCAAGTCAATAGTAAATACATGCCACATTCGGAAAATGAGTATTCGGCTGTATTTGGCGTATATTTTATTCCGGCGTGAAATATACCCGCTACTCATAGCTTACACGCGATCTCGCACTTACCGCTCGAGTTTCTCACTATCGATATGACACTCGCACTTTCCCTGTACTTACAGCTGTTCCCTTCTTGGCATAACATTTTTCTACTTACGCTGCAAAAAATTTCATCACATTAAAATGAATGCACTTTCATTCCAAAAAGGCTGTAATACATTAGCATAAATAATGTTCCGTAACTGTCCAACTCACTGACATGCTAAGCCAAATAGACGCTTGCTATGCTAATTATGTATGTGATGCGTCTGTACCGCTGTGAATTGAGATCTACCTATGTTTAGTTTTTGGGTTAGAGCCCCCATTCAGTATTTTCTCGAGTCGATAGCTCCTGTGGATATACTTATCTTGAGGACGTTCTTTTATCCAGTGTTGCTGGTCCACAGCTTCATTTGATGTTTGAGGTATTAGTGAGGACTGAAAACCAATCAGAAAGCCTTACATTGTGTTTAGTTATATACATTATCTGTTTCGGCTTAGAGCTGCCACCTTTAGATCACCGCTCTTTGTACCATCTGATGTTATAATGTACTTTCATTGAAATATGTTAGCTGATTTAATGATGTTCGAAGCAACTAACTGCTTTTGTCATACAGGTTGATTCACCTAAACCTTGCGCGGCAAATATTGCGAAATATGGAAGCGCTATTGATGTGTGGTTTTCACGGAATGGATTGATAGTCAGAGGCTCTTAGATTTAGTCAATCAACATATTGTAATAATTCCTAGAAAAAGAATTTTTTGCAGACATACACTTTTTAAATGGGACAACTCCACGTTAACAAACTAAAAGTAGGGTAAGTTAGAGCAGCACGGATTGGCCGCGCGGTTTGAGGCGCCATGTCATGGACTGCGAGGCCTCTCCCGCCGGAGGTTCTAGTCCTCCCTCGAGCATGGGTGTGTGTGTTGTTCTTAGCATGTTAGTGTAAGTTACTTAAGTAGGCTGTAAGTCTCGGGACCCATGACCTAAGCAGTTTGGTCCCTTTGGAATTCCCACACACTTTTTAAACATTTAAACATTTGTTAATTAGAATGTCAGAAGTGTTTGTTACAGGCTTCTAGTGCGAGTCGTTCACGAGATATCTTGTATTGACAAGTTCCCACACCGACACTTGTATAATACTTGCGATAGCATATACTAAAGAACAACACAAATGCATTCACTAGTTACATAGATTCTGACCAGTGACGAGCAGTAGATCATCACGGGTTGTCTTCAAACTGACCACCAGCAGCGGCAATACATGAATCAAATCTAGTGTGGCAGGACTGCAGCACACGTGCTACCATTTCGGGGGAGATATCCAAGCAGGCTGAAGTAGTATGTCGTTGCATAACAATCGGGTGTAGTTGGTACGTCCCAGCGTCTTCAGCTTTCCCAGCAGAAAAGAGTCTACAGGTGTCAAAGCGGGGAATGGGCCGGAAAAGGCAAAGGCGTTCTGCGTCCAGTTCAACGGTTTGTGAACAATTCGTGAAGATATGCCGTCGTGCACTATGTATCATGATGTTGGTACCATAGATGTCTCCTAGTCTGCAGAGAAACGCCTTGTAGCATCCGTGGAAGATGGTCTGCTAGGAGACTGCGATCAGCGTTCCTTCTATGAAAAATGGGCATGTAGTGACCCGCAGCCGCGTACCATTTGTGTATGTGTGTTTGTGCGCGATTGTCAAATTTTCGCACGTGCGTCAGGAGTACCGTGCGAGCCGCCAGAGGTGCTGGGTATATTCGTGCGAAGCGCAGATCATTTATTCCTTTGTTTGTTGCCTTTTGTATGTTAATTATTCGGTGTTTTTAATCCCTCTTTCTCTAATGTGTGTGTACCTTTCATAAATGTTCAGTGACGCTAGCAACGAGGAGATCACTGGCCTGGGATAGACTATTGCACATTATTAGAATCGTGAGATCTGTATTTTAGTGCCGCACAAGTAAAAGAAAAGAAACAGAGTCACAGGACCCAATTCATTTACACTGCGGCTGAAGTGGTGGATCCTGTCCGCAGCACCACTTTAGCCACACACACACCCACACACACAAAGGGAATTTCTCTTGCTTCCTCCCTACAGTAGACCATTTGAGTGACTTTAACCACTACCTTTCACAAGCAATGGGATTAAAGAATTTGTCAGCAAGTAGTAGTACCTCATACAATTTAGGGCCGTACAATTAAGTCCCACAGAGGCAACATTGATACTGGTGGTAAAACTCCGTAGCTCTACCAACTATTTATTTTCAAAAAAATGTTGGGTTTTATCTGAAAGTAGAATAGAAAATCTGTTATGAAGGTACCTTAAACACATTTTCGTCGTACCAATTTTTCGAGTACAGGATATCTGAAAATATTTGTCAATCATATGACTTAATTTTTAGCAGTCAAATTATATTGTCATTGCGTGTATAATGTTAAAAGACACGATCGTCTGTTTCTTACACAGTGTTTAAAGGATTTATGTTAAAACAAGTGATAATGGCTTTCTAAGACTGTCAAGAAAGTATTTGGGGAAGAAATTAAAGTTCATATTGCGTGAAGTTTTATTTATTGTGAGCCGTGCGTGGCTCGCATTTCCGCCATCATGTATTTTACGCACTTCCATCTCAGGACGTTAATTTAAATTACTACTGTCACAGATTTGCTGCTTTGCCTGACCGTGAGTGGCGTTAGCAGCGCGTATCGATATATCCCCTCTCGTAGTATCTTTGCTCGACTGGTATTACTTCCCGCTCCATGTCTGTTGTAAGTTAGCTGGTCGCTGTTCAGATAGCAACTTCGGGTCAGTCAGTCAGTTGGAACATGTCTGCAGTGCAGTCAAAATGGCTCTGAGCACTATGGGACTTAACAGCTGTGGTCATCAGTCCCCTAGAACTTAGAACTACTTAAACCTAACTAACCTAAGGACATCACACACATCCATGCCCGAGGCGGGATTCGAACCTGCGACCGCAGCTGTCGCGCGGTTCCGGACTGCGCGCCTAGGACCGGAGACCACCGCGGCCGGCGCAGTGCAGTCCGGACCTGCCAGTCGGGGCGTTGCAATTTGGCAGTAGCGCAGTCGGATTGGAGCAACAGTGAGGCTTACGTCGACATGGCTCACCCGAGCATTGCCGCCACGCATCACTTGAGCCGGGCCACTGTCTTGGTGGATCGTCTATCGTTCGTCCAACCGGACGACACGTCTCGGCTCGCCGATCGTTCATGAGTCGCCTTTGAGTGTGTATGCGCATCGACTCCCGACCTGTCTTCCTGCGTGCTTAGTGACGATTCGGTATCGTTTAGGTCTTCGTGCAGTGTTTGTCAGGTTGCGTGTGTAGTTGGCGTTATTTCCACTCTGCGGGTGAGTAGGTCAGTTGTTGCGGACGAGGGAAGCTATCGTAGAGCGGTGCAGTCGGCTGGGTCCGATGGCAGCCCCTGCGCAGTGTCGAAGCGGGTGTGGAGCTGTCCAATCGCTACGAGCTTCGTGGTTCGCTGACTCAGGACGTCAAAGTTGAGAAGTGGTTTCAACTACCTAGGCCACGTCTATCCATGTTGTGGTGGTTCGCTTCGGTGGTTTGGTGTTGGGGAGGTTTTCCGGTGAGCAACACCGAGTGGTTCTACTGCTGGGATTTAGCCACCATGCGGTGCTATTAACTATATTGGTTGACTACAGTTCGAGAGTACCAGCGGAATTTTCTGTCTTGTGGTCGTTAGTGTTCTGGTTACCTGCCCTGGGCACTGACGTAAATTCAGGCAGTGTTCTTTGAGCGAGTTATCTATTACCGTGTTTCATATACAAGTTCAAAATGGCTCTGAGCACTATGGGACTCAACATCTGAGGTCATCAGTCCCCTAGAACTTAGAACTACTTAAACCTAACTAACCTAAGGACATCACACACATCCATGCCCGAAGCAGGATTCGAACCTGCGACCGTAGCAATCACGCGGTTCGGGACTGAGCTCCTAGAACCGCACGGCCACCGCGGCCGGCAAATTCAGGTGTAACAGCGGAATTTTCTGCCTAGTGGCCGTTAGTTAGTGTTCCGGTTACCTGCCCTGGCCACTAACGTAGTTTCAGGCAGCGTCCTTTCCTCACCTGTTGCCGCTGTCCAACACGATTTGTAATTTTGACAGCTAATACGTACTCCATTGTAGATTATCACGTTTCTAACATTACCAGTTGGGGATCTCATGTATTGATTGACTGTCCCCTGGTTGGGTTCCTACAGATCAAGTTTAGTTGGGCTCACCACCTAAGTGAACGAGAGGAGACCGATCTCCCTGTAGGCCTTCTGAGTGCCACCGGTGTTTAATTATCTGTTGTCAGCTATTTTAAATTTTAGGCTTATGGTTGTTGTTTGTTTCTTAAAATTTTGCAATTAATTTTAAATTTATCTTTCAAGCTTAAACACTGCGGATTCTGCCTTTAAAGATTATGGTAATATGTTTTGAAATTTTGAAGTTTGATTGTGGCCCTCAGCCATTTGTGTTGCACTTTGTATATGTAGACTTTTCGGTTTTAAATTATTTGATTGCTATCTTAACTGAATTTTTTTTTATATATTTCTTGTTGGCCTTTAAGGGTCCGTGGTAACATATTCTAATATTCTAAAATTTTGAAAATTAATTGTGGCCCTCAGCCATTTTTATTGCACTTTGCCTATGTTGTTTTTTGAATTATTTTATTGCTATCTCAATTGTTATATATATATATATATATATATATATATATATATATATATATATATATATATATATATATATATATATATATATTTTGTAGTCAGCTTTGTAGTTTCATTTTTCAATTTTTCATCGTACATCTTCTTCATACATCGTAATGAATCTTACTGTCAGTGTGGTTTACAGTGCCTCTGACGTCACACACTAGATGTCAACTCGGTTCAGTCAATATAGTACTAACATGATTTTGTGGTTTTTAGGTGAACACAACCGTCGGATTGTGAGTGTCCGCGATTTCCACTCTGACCACTAAATCATGCTGAAAAAAATGTCTTAACTCGGAGGACTCTTTGTAGTTCTGGCATTGGTCATAAGTGGCGTCATACGAATGATGGCAGACGCCATCGTAATAAGAGAAATTGTATTAGCTGAGGATGAGCAGATTTTTTCAGTGAGTTGCGGCAGTTTGTAGTAGGTTGATGGGAGCAACGGCTAGTGATTAGGTTCTACAGCATCAGATGACACTCTGTTCTGATTCTGATAAATAGATTGGCTGCGAACTGGAGGGTAAATCTCTGTATAATAATTTATTAGAACAACGTGCGCTTAAACGGATGTAAAATATACAAATTGCGGGAATCAGTAGTGACTGTTGTGACAACCTGAAGTACAAAGCATCGTACAGAAACATAGAGTGAATCACATAAAAAGTGCACCTAAATATTGAGTAAATGGAAAGTGTTATTAATGCGTGGTTTTCGTTGGACAGAATGGTTGTCAGGCGCTCGTACTGTTAGCCACAAACGGATTCTAATAATGATCAGAAAGTGTATTTTTTTGTGCAAACATATACTTCTTAAATGACCATTGCCTATTGTCATTAACACACTGAAGATAGGGCCAATTAGAATGTCAGAGGTATTTGCTGTACGAGCTTAGTGCAATTCATTTACAAGATACGGTATGTTGAAAAGTTCCCACATCGACAATTGTTCGTGGTGGTCCACTGATCGTGACCGGGCCAAATATCTCACGAAATAAGCGTCAGACGAAAAACTTACAAAGAACTAAACTTGTCTAGCGTGAAGGGGGAAACCAGATGGCGCTATGGCTGGCACGCTAGATGGCGCTGCCATAGAACAAACGGATATCAACAAAGTTTTTTATATTACATATTCGTGCAGTACGTAAAGAAATATGAATGTTTTAGTTGGTCCACTTTTTTTCGCTTTGTGATAGATGGCGCTGTAATAGTCACAAGCATATGGCTGATAATTTTAGACCTACAGTTCGTAACAGATAGGTTTTATAAATTAAAATACAGAACGTAGGTACGTTTGAACGTTTTATTTCGGTTGTTCCAATGGGATACAAGTACCTTTGTGAACTTATCATTTCTGAGAACTCATGCTGTTACAGCGTGATTACCTATAAATACCACATTAATGCAATAAATGCACAATATGATGTCCATCAACCTCAATGCATTTGGCAATACGTGTGACGACATTCCTTTCAACAGCGAGTAGTTCGCCTTCCGTAATGTTCGCACATGCACTGACAATGCGCTGACGTATGTTGTCCGTCGTTGTCGGTGGATCACGATAGAAAATATCCTTCAACTTTCCCCACAGATGGAAATCGGGGAACGTCTGATCAGGTAAACGTGCTGGCCATGATATGCTGCTTCGACGACCAATCCACCTGTCATGAAATATGCTATTCAATACCACTTCAACAGCACGCGAGATATGCGCAGGTCATCCATCATGTTGAAACATCCTGGAAGATTAAAACTGTGTGCTGGACCGAGACTCCAACTCGGGACCTTTGCCTTTCGAGTCTCGGTCAGGCACACAGTTTTAATCTGCCAGGAGATTTCATATCAGCGTACACTCCGCCGTAGAGTGAAATACTCATTCTGGACCCATCATGTTGGAAGTACATCGCCATTCTGTGATGCAGTGAAACATTTTGTAGTAACATCGGTAGAACATTACGTAGGAAATCAGCATACATTGCACCATTTAGATTACCATTGATAAAATGGGGGCCAGTTATCCTTCCTCCCATAATGCCGCACCATACATTAATCCGCCAAGGTCGCTGATGTTCCACCTGTCGCAGCCATCGTGGATTTTCCGTTGCCCAAAGTGCATATTGTGCCGGTTTGCGTTAACGCTGTTGGTGAAGGACGCTTCGTCGCTAAATAGAACGCGTGCAAAAAATCTGTCATAGTTCCGTAATTTCTCTTGTACCCAGTGTCAGAACTGTAAACTACGTTCCAAGTCGTAACCATGCAATTTCTGGTGCAAGCGATGTTGATGTATCATTCTCTACACTAACTTTTTCGAGATTCTCGATTCTCGCGCAATTTGTCTGCTACTGATACGCGGATTAGCCGCAACAGCAGCTAAAACACCTACTTGAGCATCATCATTTGTAGTGACGTTGCACATGTGGCTGAACACTTCCTGTTTCCTTAATTAACGTAACTATCCGGCAAACGGTGCGGAAGCTCGGATTATGTCGCTACTTGAGCATCATCATTTGTAGTGACGTTGCACATGTGGCTGAACACTTCCTGTTTCCTTAATTAACGTAACTATCCGGCAAACGGTGCGGAAGCTCGGATTATGTCGCCATGGATACCGAGCAGCATACATAGCACACTCCCGTTCGGCATTTTGATCACAATAGCCATAAATGAACACGATATCGACCTTTTCCGCAATTGGTAAACAGTCCATTTTAACACGGGTAATGTATCACGAAGCAAATATCGTCCGCACTGGCGGAATGTTACGTGATACCACTTACTTATACGTTTGTGAATATTACAGCGCCAGCCACCACTAAGCGAAAAAAGTGGTCCAACTAAAACATTCATATTTCATTACGTACTACACGAATATGTAATAAAAAATGGGGGTTCCTATTTTAAAAAAAAATTGTTGATATCCATTTGACCTATGGCAGCGCCATGTAGCGGGCCAACCACAGCGCCATCTGGTTTCCCCCTTCAAGCTAGACGAGTTTCCTTCTTTGTAGCTTTCTCGTTTGATGCTTATCTCGTGAGGTATTCGGCCCGGTCACTATAAATGGACCACCCTATATATATATAAAGGACAATCACCCACAATGCGATAATCTTCCAAAGAAGAAGGACCACTTGCCTTCACCCATAAGTGAATACTAGAATCAGAATTTATCTTGATACGTCTACGACAAGACAAAGACAAATTCCCGTGAGGTAGAAGGTAGGAACCCTCACAAGCAGTAATAATCTCGGAAACAGGTATAGTACGGTAGGCTAAGATTTCCCGAGTTTCAAAGGATTCCAAACCGGCTCTTCCTGCATTGTTGCAAGCAACGAAAGCTACAGTTACCCATCCGTTACCCAAACTGGAGGAAGAAGAAACTTTCATTAAGGAAAAATTTAACCTCGCACCACAAAATAAAGTAGGTCCATTAATAAGAACAAGTTGAGTAGTTTTACCTACTCCTCTTGTTTCGTTCTTTTTACCCTTCGCAGAAGATGTCGAAGCACCAAGAGTGCCGTCCACACACACACATATATATATATATATATATATATATATATATATATATATATATATATATATATGTGTGTGTGTGTGTGTGTGTGTGTGTGTGAGAGAGAGAGAGAGAGACAGAGAAAGTGAGAGAGCTTGAGCGTCGTATTGCGTGTACGTCGGCGTGTGAACTGAAGTGAAAGGGAATACGAAAGAGCTTGCCGCCGCTGCGGCGCTTCGTGGAGTGACGCTACACTGCCGCAGCACGGCACGCGGGGGCAGACACGGCCGTCACCGCGGCAGTCTCTGCCTCAGCCGGGCCGCGCCTCGCCGGCGATTATTGATGAGAGCCGTTGCGGGCTCAGCCGCCGGCAGACAGCAATGGAGACAAATGTCGACCTAACTCATCAGGCGCTGCGGCGGGGGCGGCGGTCGATAGCCGCGGGCGGCCGGCCGGCTCATAGCGGCCGCCCCCCACACCTCCCCCACACGAATCACTCAAAGGCAATACTGGACTTTAAATCTGGAATACCAAGAAGGACTGCAAATCACGATATGTTACTTACTGTGCGTATACGTTTTTGTAGGAACAATAAAATGTGGTCAGGTTAAACCGGTTGAGACAAGCTCGTGACCAGACAATTAGCCTGACTGTAGGTAAAGTAAGACCTCCGGCAGCGGCACTGGAAGTGGGCGTTTGGCAAGCCCAGCACCACGGTCGAATTTTACCCATGTGAAAAATCCCCAGTAGTTGTTGGGCTGCCGGCTAAGTGAAGCTGGAACCGCCCTGGAAGGATTGGATCCAGGAAAAACCTTCGCCCCCTGTCCTGGTTAAGCCCAGGACCTCCACAGCCAGAATGTACTACCCCGCGCTTTGGACCATCACGGTCATTTGCAAGAACAATATTTAACTAAAATTGTAGTTGATTGTGGGGAATTAAGGCATCAAGGTATTACCATTATAGTAGCTTATCAACAGCATAGGTCAAAATTTGTGGCAGACTGCGAGTGAGTTGCAATAGTCTGCCACAGGCAGCAGTTGTGGCATAATCGCTTGTGAATCTTTAAATAGTGATGTTTGGAGCTCTTGAAGCAATAATAACGGATTAGGAAACGAACTTCATGTCAGATGTATTCAAGGAATTGTGTGAATTATTGAATGTGAAGACGTTAAGGACGAGTTCTCTCCATCCACACCGCGCGACCGCTACGGTCGCAGGTTCGAATCCTACCTCGGGCATGGATGTGTGTGATGTCCTTAGGTTAGTTAAGTTTAAGTAGTTCTAAGTTCTAGGGGACTGATGACCTCAGCAGTTATGTCTCATAGTGCTCAGAGCCATCTTCTCCATCCACAAGCCGTTGGCAGAACTGAAAGGGTGCACAGGACAATCGGGAAGATGCTTGGGTACTACGTATGTCTGTTTGAAGTACGTCGTTTCCGTCTACAACTCAAACCAGCATACGAGTACAGCATTACCCCCATATGAAGTACATACGGTGGTAAAATGCCATCACCGTTAGACATATTGAAAACGAAGAAAGCGAAGACTGAAAAGTCTGTCAAAGAAATTGTCAGAGTGATTAAGTAAACCTGTAATGTTGTGCAGAGGGCAAGTAGTCAAACATTGGAGAAACAGGAAGATGCAGTGAGCCGTACGGAAAGAAAGCCGCAGTATAAGATTGGTCGGATGCTGATGCTATCAACTTCGTATATGCCGAATGGAACGACAATGAAAAATTTTGCAACGTATCAGGAACCATGCCACGTGGTAGAGACTGCATCGCCAGTAAACGTCAAGATTTAACTGCCGAAGAGGACGACAATCGCACATATAGGGTTGTTGAAACTTTTTCAAGGCGTCCGGAAGATTTCCCAGCGATAGGAGATGCGGACTGGAAAAGGAGAGTGAGGGTAAAGGCACCGGAAAATAAAGAACGGATTATGAATGAAACGGTAACGAGGAATCCATATGGATTAAGACCAGGGAGATAGTCATTTAATACTTTTCTTTGGTTAGGTATAAATTTTTAGGTATAAATTTTTTCCCCCCCATGAACCATGGACCTTGCCGTTGGTGGGGAGGCTTGCGTGCCTCAGCGATACAGATGGCCGTACCGTAGGTGCAACCACAACGGAGGGGTATCTGTTGAGAGGCCAGACAAACATGTGGTTCCTGAAGAGGGGCAGCAGCCTTTTCAGTAGTTGCAGGGGCAACAGTCTGGATGATTGACTGATCTGGCCTTGTAACAATAACCAAAACGGCCTTGCTGTGCTGGTACTGCGAACGGCTGAAAGCAAGGGGAAACTACAGCCGTAATTTTTCCCGAGGACATGCAGCTCTACTGTATGATTAAATGATGATGGCGTCCTCTTGGGTAAAATATTCCGGAGGTAAAATAGTCCCCCATTCGGATCTCCGGGCGGGGACTACTCAAGAGGACGTCGTTATCAGGAGAAAGAAAACTGGCGTTCTACGGATCGGAGCGTGGAATGTCAGATCACTTAATCGGGCAGGTAGGTTAGAAAATTTAAAAAGGGAAATGGATAGGTTAAAGTTAGATATAGTGGGAATTAGTGAAGTTCGGTGGCAGGAGGAACAAGACTTTTGGTCAGGTGATTACAGGGTTATAAATACAAAATCAAATAGGGGTAATGCAGGAGTAGGTTTAATAATGAATACAAAAATAGGAGTGCGGGTTAGCTACTACAAACAGCATAGTGAACGCATTATTGTGGCCAAGATAGACACAAAGCCCATGCCTACTACAGTAGTACAAGTTTATATGCCAACTAGCTCTGCAGATGATGAAGAAATAGATGAAATGTATGACGAGATAAAAGAAATTATTCAGGTAGTGAAGGGAGACGAAATTTTAATAGTCATGGGTGACTGGAATTCGTCAGTAGGAAAAGGGAGAGAAGGAAACATAGTAGGTGAATATGGATTGGGGGGAAGGAATGAAAGAGGAAGCCGCCTTGTAGAATTTTGCACAGAGCATAACTTAATCATAGCTAACACTTGGTTCAAGAATCATGAAAGGAGGCTGTATACATGGAAGAAGCCAGGAGATACTGACAGGTTTCAGATAGATTATATAATGGTAAGACAGAGATTTAGGAACCAGGTTTTAAATTGTAAGACATTTCCTGGGGCAGATGTGGATTCTGACCACAATCTATTGGTTATGAACTGCAGATTGAAACTGAAGAAACTGCAAAAAGGTGGGAATTTAAGGAGATGGGACCTGGATAAACTGAAAGAACCAGAGGTTGTAGAGAGTTTCAGGGAGAGCATAAGGGAACAATTGACAGGAATGGGGGAAAGAAATACAGTAGAAGAAGAATGGGTAGCTCTGAGGGATGAAGTGGTGAAGGCAGCAGACGATCAAGTAGGTAAAAAGACGAGGGCTAATAGAAATCCTTGGGTAACAGAAGAAATATTGAATTTAATTGATGAAAGGAGAAAATATAAAAATGCAGTAAATGAAGCAGGCAAAAAGGAATACAAACGTCTCAAAAATGAGATCGACAGGAAGTGCAAAATGGCTAAGCAGGGATGGCTAGAGGACAAATGTAAGGATGTAGAGGCTTGTCTCACTAGGGGTAAGATAGATACTGCCTACAGGAAAATTAAAGAGACCTTTGGAGAGAAGAGAACCACTTGTATGAATATCAAGAGCTCAGATGGAAACCCAGTTCTAAGCAAAGAAGGGAAGGTAGAAAGGTGGAAGGAGTATATAGAGGGTTTATACAAGGGAGATGTTCTTGAGGACAATATTATGGAAATGGAAGAGGATGTAGATGAAGACGAAATGGGAGATATGATACTGCGTGAAGAGTTTGACAGAGCACTGAAAGACCTGAGTCGAAACAAGGCCCCGGGAGTAGACAACATTCCACTAGAACTACTGATGGCCTCGGGAGAGCCAGTCATGACAAAACTCTACCATCTGGTGAGCACGATGTATGAGACAGGCGAAATACCCTCAGACTTCAAGAAGAATATAATAATTCCAATCCCAAAGAAAGCAGGTGTTGACAGATGTGAAAATTACCGAACTATCAGTTTAATAAGTCACAGCTGCAAAATACTAACGCGAATTCTTTACAGACGAATGGAAAAACTGGTAGAAGCTGACCTCGGGGAAGATCAGTTTGGATTCCGTAGGAATGTTGGAACACGTGAGGCAATACTGACCTTACGACTTATCTTGGAAGAAAGATTAAGAAAAGGCAAACCTACGTTTCTAGCATTTGTAGACTTAGAGAAAGCTTTTGACAATGTTGACTGGAATACTCTCTTTCAAATTCTGAAGGTGGCAGGGGTAAAATACAGGGAGCGAAAGGCTATTTACAATTTGTACAGAAACCAGATGGCAGTTATAAGAGTCGAGGGGCATGAAAGGGAAGCAGTGGTTGGGAAAGGAGTGAGACAGGGTTGTAGCCTCTCCCCGATGTTATTCAATCTGTATATTGAGCAAGCAGTAAAGGAAACAAAAGAACAATTCGGAGTAGGTATTAAAATTCATGGAGAAGAAGTAAAAACTTTGAGGTTCGCCGATGACATTGTAATTCTGTCAGAGACAGCAAAGGACTTGGAAGAGCTGTTGAACGGAATGGACAGTGTCTTGAAAGGAGGATATAAGATGAACATCAACAAAAGCAAAACGAGGATAATGGAATGTAGTCAAATTAAGTCGGGTGATGCTGAGGGAATTAGATTAGGAAATGAGACACTTAAAGTAGTAAAGGAGTTTTGCTATTTAGGGAGTAAAATAACCGATGATGGCCGAAGTAGAGAGGATATAAAATGTAGACTGGCAATGGCAAGGAAAGCGTTTCTCAAGAAGAGAAATTTGTTAACATCGAGTATAGATTTAAGTGTCAGGAAGTCGTTTCTGAAAGTATTTGTATGGAGTGTAACCATGTATGGAAGTGAAACATGGACGATAACCAGTTTGGACAAGAATCGAATAGAAGCTTTCGAAATGTGGTGCTACAGAAGAATGCTGAAGATAAGGTGGGTAGATCACGTAACTAATGAGGAGGTATTGAATAGGATTGGGGAGAAGAGAAGTTTGTGGCACAACTTGACTAGAAGAAGGGATCGGTTGGTAGGACATGTTTTGAGGCATCAAGGGATCACAAATTTAGCATTGGAGGGCAGCGTGGAGGGTAAAAATCGTAGAGGTAGACCAAGAGATCAATACACTAAGCAGATTCAGAAGGATGTAGGTTGCAGTAGGTACTGGGAGATGAAGAAGCTTGCACAGGATAGAGTAGCATGGAGAGCTGCATCAAACCAGTCTCAGGACTGAAGACCACAACAACAACAACAGGTATAAATTTAGCGTAATTAGTATAAGCAGCTGTGGAGCAGCAAAGAATTTAGGGGGAGTAAAGTAACAGGTATTCCTGCCCGTACGTGAGATATAGAGAAGGCGAAATGATGCGGTTCATAGCGGGACTACTGATCTTCGTCGTGGTGGAAACGTTGTGAAACTAGCACCTGGAAGAGGGACTATTGTTCGCTAAACAGGAAGATGTAGTGGTCGTCAGTCATCGCTAGGAGAAGCAGATGGTTTTCAAAGTGCAGGTGGTATGTGAGAGGATTCGAAGAAACGTCCGACAAATTCCGTTATGGAACGAAAACGGACGGGATAACAAAAGGACGTGCCTGGTATGTGAGGGAATACGTGGTGTGTAATAGACATTAAGGAGTGAGATGACCCAGGTACTGAGGATTAGTACACATACGCGAAGGAAGAGGGGTTGGATCGACGCAGAAGGTCGCCTTTTGGAAACAGTGTTTGGCGCAGCTCGTGAGGAAGACATTCGAAGGGGGAACTACACCATATACGGACGGCGGTAGTATCGCGTACACAAATTTTATACGAGCAGTGCATTGGTGGAGATGTCATTCGTAGTCGCCGGCCGTTGTTTCCGAGCGGTGCTAGGCGCTTCAGTCGGAAACCGCGCGACTGCTACGGTCGTAGGTTCGAATCCTGCCTCGGGCATGGATGTGTGTGATGTCCTTAGATTAGATAGGTTTAAGCAGTTCTAGGGCACTGGTGACCTCAGCTGTTAAGTCCCATAGTGCTCAGAGCCATTTGAACCATTTGTAGCCAGGTGATTCTTGTGAGAAGATGTCTGGCGTGATTGTAGCCGCACGACGGGAACTAACAGATTCTGAACACGGAATGATAGTTAGAGCTAGACGCACAGGACATTCTATTTCGGATTTTGTTAGGGAACTTAATATTCCGAGATCCACAGCGTCAAGAGTGTGCCGTGAAGACCACCTTTCATGCATACCGCTCGTCACTGACAACGCAGTGGCCTACGGTCTTCGCTTACCAACTGAGAGCAGCGGCGTTTGCTTAGAGTTGTCAGTGTTGAGAGACAAGCAACACTGCGTGAAGTAGCCAAAGAAATCAGTGCGAGACGTACGATGAACGTATCCTATAGGACTGTGCGGAGAAATTTAGCGGTAAAGGGCAATGGCAGCAGACTACCACTGTTATTGCACTGCTGTTGAAATCAGGACTCATCCGACAAGGCAAATGCCGCTCCTCTCTGTCGATGACATCTTAGGTTACTGCGCTACCCTTGGTGAGAGGTAATGCCTGAAATTAGGTATCCACGGCACACTCTTGTCACTGTGGATCTCGGAATAACGATTCCCCCAACGAAATCCGAAATGGAATGTCCCATGAGTCTAGCTCCAACTACGATTCCGCGTTCAAAGTCTGTTAATTTCCAACGTCGTCCATAATCACGTCGAAAACCTTTTTACATGAATCACCTGAGTACAAATCACCGCTCCACCAATGCGCTGCCCTTTTATACCATATGTGCGCGATACAACCGCCTTTTGACATGTCAGTGTAGATCTGCCTACAAGAGGTGAAAAAATGAAATGATCGTATGGCATTTGTTGGCCGGGATGCGGTAACGCTACCGCTGCGCTATGGAGGCGGACTAAGAGGAGAAATGTCGACACTAAAGAGATCGTCTCCAGCAACAAACAGTTAAGCGCATGTTGACGTGAGTCCATAAGATAATTTTGGAATACCCTTGAGAAACGTGTTATCTTCCGTAATCTTACTGCTAAGATAAAATGCCAGTTTACCTTGGCGGATTCCTTTTAATAAACCCTCTAGACGTTAAGTCCTTTTCAGGTTCAAATTAAAACTCGAGCTTTCAAAAACTGAGACCGCCGTCTTCGTCACGAGATCGGAAGTATCTGTTCCATAGTGGCGCTCAAGCTTGTCAATGGTCGGGTAACGTCGCATGTAATTCTAAAAATCTGTTGCCGGTGACGTCACGTAGAGAGCGGGATTCGCATGCGCAAATATAGAATGTCGGTGAAGTGATGGTACGTTCCGCCACCTGCATCGGTGTCGATTGATGGGCAGAAGGAGAACGGAGACCACTCCAAGCATTGCCTACCTTCGTTTCTTCGAAACTGATATTGTGCTCTTCCATAAAGTTATGGTCCGCTATCGCCGGTTTCTCAGTATGTATATCTGTACCATTCCTGTGCATCACTCAGCTATGGTGTGGATTGTCAGCCCCACATAATTTTTTCTACAATCACTACGGTCCCTACAGTCACAGTCACTAATAACGCAAATCCGGGCAGTTTCTCACTAGGCTCAGCGAATACATAACTTCCAGCGGATGTCGTAATATTGGTCCAATATCATACTTACGTATTATGAACACAACTCTTTGCTTGATGTCGTTCCGCTAAATGGAGGGACTGCCGTCGGCTGTTTACAGTTGATTGAATCTGATTGCGTCTATGTTTACCAACAACTGTACCTCTAATTTGATGTCGTCTGCATCCAATTTTCGCTATTGGATTCATAAAGTGTTTCACTTCCGATCCCAGGTAATCGTGGTCGGAAATTGTCTGCGCTCAGGACAGAATGCACTTGAGCTGGATGGAGGAAACTGCACTAGTTAAATAATGAACTGTGTGTATGTTTGTGTCTGCCCTTTTGTACACAGAATGTTTAAATGGTCCATCCAATTGAAGTTTAGCCAACACGTCCAAAAATGGTAACTTGCCGCCTTTTCTATTTCTACAGCAAATTTAATGTTCGTATTCTAGTGTCCATGGCTCAAAGAACTGATAACTGCATCCATATCTCGAGACCACATTAAAAGCGTGTCATCCACACATCTATAAAATGACGTTGAGGAGAGAAAAACAGAACGGTAAGTTCGTTTTTCGAAATCGTCCATAAAGCAGTGAAAAATAGCTAGTGATAACGGGGAACTCACATCTGTACCATTGGTCATTTCGTAACATTTCCAACTATACGAAAAGTAAGTGGTCGCCAAAATGTGATAAAATGTTTGGTAATACAAGGTGGACTATGGTCAGTTCAAGAGCATCTGCTGTAACTGCTTTCATAAATGAAGATATGGCTGCAGTTACCGACCTTAAGCACCATGAGCTTCCTCAGATGTTTTGCCAACTTGTAAGCGGGAGACCAAATGGCGCTACCGATTTGTTTGTATTTCAGTGCTGCTAACTATGTCGCCCGCCCAGTAACAACATCAGCAGAAATAGCTGGAGCTCTCACGAGATGCAGAATATGAGGTAAGGCGAGCACCGAGCCGCGCTGTGGGTATGACTTAAGTCATCCAAGTCCAACCTCTGGTTTGCAGAGGAGCAAGGTCTTCGATTCTTAGGTAAAAACGGCGACTTAGTTGTAATGCCAGCGGCTAAGGATTATGTGTCTGTGGTTCTTATTGCTGGAGATTGCCGTAAAAGTGTCACTGATACTGGCTGACAGGAAATGTCAATTACTCAAGATGGATCGTATGTGCACAATCAATCCGTCTTGGAGATTGCTAATTCTCTGTACCATTAAAAATAATAAGAAATGACCGATAGTACTGATAAGGACTCTCCATTATCACCATTTATTATTGACTTGTTTGTGGACGATTTGATGTATGGGCCTTATAGTCTACTTCACTCTGCCCAGTTTGTTTTTATAGGTATTTGGAGCCTATGCTTTTAGTCTGATCGGATGCACTGAACCATTTCTTTATGGATTTCATACATCCAAACATCAAGTTTACTGCGGAAGTGCGAACGGAAGCCAAGATGTTTTGGATGTTTGGTTGAATGTAAGTTGGATGGACGACTCGGTCATTCTGTGTACAGAAAGCCGACACACATACACACACACACACACACACACACACACACACACACACACACACACACACACACACCACAGAGAGAGAGAGAGAGAGAGAGAGAGAGAGAGAGAGAGAGAGAGAGAGGAGGGAGAGAGAGAGAGAGAGAGAGAGAGAGACGGACGGGGCAGGAGAGAAATTTTTATAAATGAGTGCAGTTTCAGTTATCCTTTTTATGCTGAATACTTTGTTGTAGAGCGAGCAGATCGTTACCGACGGTAATCATCTTGGATCTGATTTTAAATATCCTAAGAACATGTTGAAGAAAGACGAATGCAAACTACTAGAACTTAGAGCTTCATTTGCTGGTAAACACATCCAACCAAAGAAGGAAAACCCACAGCAGGATCAAACAAGGATCATAGCTTTTAAGAGGATAAGAGACGCTGGATATGATCCCTGTTCACCTTCCGCCCCTAAATGTTGGCTGATGATGGAGGGGGTGGGGGGAGGCATATCGTCACATTACGGATTTCTAGGATTGTTTCATTAGAAGGTGACGTCACCGCCAATGAGTTACAATTCCTAGAGACGTCATGCTACCAGTAACAAGCTTGAAAGCAACCATAAAGGAACCAGACTTCGCGGCCAGCGGACAGTCATGTTCTGAGGAAGGAGATCGTGTTAATCTTTGAAACTTCAGTTTTAAGTCTGATTTAACGTTGTCTGAACACCGAGAATATTTTATACTAGCTCTCAGCAGCCTGCTTCGATAGTGGCTCCATAGTATGAAGAACAGTCTTCTTGGTTAATACTTCCGTAGAATATTTCCTATGATAGTCACTGCAGTGATCATACTCCACCATTACATCACTATTATCTGTATTAAAATTGTTTTTCCTTTCATAGTTACTTTATGAATAACTATCTGAACTGTATTTGTATGAGTATCCTCAAAGTTCAAAGAAAACTTTTTCTCTTGTCATTACTACCGTGAGTGTGTGTTCATTTATGGGGGAAGCACGTATTATCTACATTAAGTCAGTCCTTTTCTTTTTCAGGTACTTACTGTGACAGGCTATTCACGGCACTCATCTGTCATGTTGACGTGATGGAACAAAATGAAGGTACTGTAATACGAATTAGTGGTACCATCTAAAATATAGATTGCCAGTGTTGGCGCTGACATTTTTATGAACGTGAATCAGCTGTGAGAATGCTTCTCTGATACTTAGATGAAGTGGTGTTGCCCTTGTACCTTGTGCGAGAGCGAAGTATTAATCAGCAGATGTTATGTACATCTAACTGGTCCTTTCATCTTTATGTCTGACTGCCGCTTTGTTACTGCGATATGTAAGGAAATTAAGATGTATCAACTAGATTAGTTGTGTTATAATTAACGGTGTTCTTCATCCACTTCCGTAAGATAAGTCCATACTCACATGTCGAATTTTGGAAATTTTTCAGGTATATTTTTCGTAATGTTTTTGAATACCGCCCCCGTGGTATCCGGTGGCCCCTAACAAAGTAATAATTTCGAAATGTTACCCTAATTACCCCTTTCTGTGAAAAATCGTCGCAAAAGTGAAAAACCCTCTGTTGCACAATATCCGAAATGCACTACACAGAACACAGAGTAACTGCAACAAGCTTAACACAGCTGATGATTGTGTCGTTGGGGGAAGAGCTCAGTACAAGGCCGTTGTGCTGCCATTCGATTTTATTCTATATCTATACATGAGACCAATAGCAGACAGTTTGTGATCCGTAAACCTATCCACACTGTTCCAGTCTAATGACTGTAAATGTGAGGGCAAAGAGCAAAGCAGGATTTAGTGTTGTCCTTAGCAAGAGCGAGTACTGTGAGTGAGGACAAGAAGTTTTCTTCCAAACGAGACACACAGCGCCGATCGTCCGCCTGTGCACTTAAGTGACGACATTTTTGTGCAAGAGGAATCCAAGACTGAAAGCGGGTAAGAACTAAACCAAAATATAACGAACACTGTAACGAGAATGACTGAACTGTTCACCTACATTTAAGGGTCTTATTGTAAATACAGTTGAAAAAAGTAGCAACAGCTGGCATCTTCGAGCACATCTGAAGCCATATATGCAAACAAGAAATCTGTTGCCTTTCTGTTCATGACACGTACGCTCTTGGAACTTCAACAGTATACCTCTCCATCACCTCTTCCGTCTCCAGGCTAATGACAGGATGGTTCCTTTGAAAGGGCACGACCGACTTCCTTCCCCTTTCATCCCTAATCCGATGAGACCGATGACCTCGCAGTTTGGTCTCTTCCTCCAAATAACCCAACCTAGCCTCTTCCGTAGTGTCTTTTGTAAGAGCTCTGCAACTCTGTCGCGCGTACTAAATCATCTCGTGACGAAACGCAGCAACATTCGCTTTATCTTCTGTATCTGCTCTATTAATAAAACCTTGTACCGGTCTCAGATTGATGAGCAGTATTCAAATATCTACAGCATTATTGATTTGTAAGCCACTTCTTTCGTGGATGCATTAAATTTCCTTATGGCCTGAAAACAATATAAATATGAATAAATCAAAATAGAAACCTGTGTTTGAGAGATGTGGACTTTGTCACTTTACATGAAAGGTGGCAAAGTGATAAACATGAAAACTGGACAGTCATTTGAAGTGTTGCGCCAAAACTTAATGTGGACCTTTGAACTGCCTGGCGTCGATAGAGTAAAATGATGTCGTATTGAGAGACGAGCCATCTTTATGTACATAAAGCAGTATGAAGTAAGAAGGCGTATTCAGCGTGTAGGAGTGCTTATTCAAGAAGTTGACGAAGTTGAGAAGCCAGACAGCACATCTGAAGGCTGAAGCTAGGCACTACCATATATCAGGATAGGCTCCTCCAGGATCTAACTAAACAAGAAGAGTAGAACGAATAAACTGACAACATTCAGCTGCATCGGTCTGTTGTCCCTTTAAGGATTGGGGGTGCTGTATTCGGAGAAGTAATGGCCAGCAGCAGACTTTCATAAATATCCCGCGAAATTAGACTCTCTCGCTCAGATGTAGTCAGATGTTTTCATATGTTTGTCGACGGTCTTTGTGAGTGACCTTGTTGAGGTGTGATGACTACCACCGCAGTCTACATCAGCGCTAGCTTTGAGGTGAAGACAATTATAGAACCGGATGAAGTAATCAGCATCCACTAATGCAACCGGCTGTGCTGGAGACTTTACGCAGACGACTCCGCTCTGCTGAATATCCCCTTGGCATCCTCTCTACTGGGACACCTGTTAGAGCCCAGGCTGGGTGAGTGGGGGCGGCCTGGCCCCAGTCGCTGAGCACCTGTTCCTGGAGGCTTCCAGTAACACTCATCATCGCCCAGGGTAAGCACACGCCTTCGACGACTTGAGCACAGTCCTCCCCTGTGCAATATTCCGCATTCTGAGATGCACCAACAGCCTCGACGAGGATATCATCCGTGGGCTGAGGCGTTTCCCAGCTACGGCCGTCCTTGTAGCTCCGGCGGGTGACGAACAGCCCTTCTCACATGGAGTAACGTCCGCTGCAGGCTTACGTGCCGGCGGTGCGACGACGCCCTTGCAGGCCCTATCGTCTGCTAGCTGCCTGCCAGGCACGGATCTCTGCATGTTTACCGTGATAGCTCCAGAGCTACTTTCCTTGTCAGGCCTCGTAAGGTTCCATGAATACCACCTGCGCTAGCCAATAAGGAGAACTATTTGTCATTTAAATTCAAATCCTCCAGAACGGAAACTCTACACATACATCTACATGTAATACATATTCCGCTAGCCACCAAGCGGTGTGTGGCGGAGGGCACAATCCGTGCCAAAGTCATATTCCCCCCGCCCCCCCCCCCCCCCCCCCGTCACCCCTCTGTTGCACTCGTGGATCGCGCGAGGGAAAAACGACTGTCTGAAGGCCTCAGTACGATCTCTTATTTCCCTAATCTTTGAATGGTGACCATTGCGCGCGTTGAAAGTCGGTGGTAGTAATATATGCACCACATCCTCGGTGAAGATCGGTTTTCGGAATTCTGTGAGCAGCCCCTTCTGGGGTTTGGCGCGTCGTCTATGTGCAAGTGTGTCCCACGTCAAACTTTCTATGAGATTTGTAACGCTCTTGCGATGGGTAAATGTACCAGTCACGAATCTTGACGCTCGTCTTTGGACCTTCTCAATCTCTTGAATCAGACCCAACTGGTAAGGGTCCCATACAGACGAACAATTCTCCAAGACTGGACGAACTAACGTATTGTAATCTACTTCCTTTGTTGAAGGACTGCATCGCTTCAGGATTCTACCAACAAACCGCAATCTAGAGTTCGCCTTGCCCGTTACTTGTGTAATCTGATCATTCCATTTGAGATCATTTCGAACAGTCACACCCAGATACTTGACGAACGTTACCGCTTCCAAAGACTGGGCACTTATTTTGTACTCGCACATTAATGGGGATTTTCGCCTTGTTATACGCAGTAAGTTACACCTACTAATATTGAGAGATAACTGCCAGTCATTTATTTTCTGCAAATCCTCATTGATTTGTTCACAACTTTCGTGTAATACTACTTTCCTGTAGACTACAGCATCATCGCCAAACAGCCTAATGCCGCTGTCACTACCATCAACCAGATCGTTTATGTAAATCTTAAAAAGCAGAGGACCTATTGCTCTGCCCTGGGGCGCACCTGAAGTTACGCTTGTTTCTGTTGAAGTCACCCCGTTCAGGTCTCTCAACCGGTTAATCCTACAGACCAAACACAATGTCACGTAAGTGCCGGTCAACCTGCGAAATTTGTCAAATGATTGTAAAGAAAATATTGGGTGCAAGATTTTGATTGTTGCGCACCTTATGGATTCATCTGTCACCTTCATGATAAACTGCCTATTATTTCGTTGATGGTTACAGTTATTCTGATATGTTGGTGTTAGGTAAACTACCACAAGAAGTATTCGCCTGAAGATGATTGATACGCAGTCCATTGAAACGTTGCGACTTGAAGACGACGCCACTCGTCTGATAACCTCAAGATTTCATCGCTGAAATACGCCGAGAAAGACTGCAATCGCATATACCGCAAGAAATTCTTAAAGTTTTCGATGAAAAATATGTACGTGGTTAAATATATTACATGATCAAAAGTTCGTGGCCCCTCCATGTGTAATGCTGTAATTCATTATGGTGTTGGCCCACCTTTAGCCTTGACAACAATTCCACTCACGCAGGCATACGTTCAATCAGGTGCTGGAAGGTTTCTTGGGGAATGGCTGCCCATTCTTCAGGGTGTGCTGCATTGAGTAGAGATATCGATGTCGGTCGGTGAGGCCTGGCACGGAGTCGGCGTTCCAAAACATCTTCTATAGTATTCAGGACAGGGCTCTGTGTAGGCCAGTCCATTACAGGGATGTTATTGTCGTTTAACCACTCTGCCACGGGCCGTGCATTATGAACAGGTGCTCGATCGTGATGAAACATGCAATAGTCATCCCCGAATTGCTCTTCAACAGCGGGAAGCAAGAAGGTGCTTAAAACATCAGTGTAGGCCTGTGCTGTGACAGGGCCACGTAAAACAACAAGGAGGGCAAGCCCCCTCCAAGAAAAGCACCATAACACTACCGCCTCCGAATTTTAGTGTTGGCACTACACACGCTGGCAGATTACGTTCACTGGGCATTCGCTGTACCCACACCCTGCCATCGGATCGCCACATCGTGTACCGTGATTCGTCACTCCACACAACATATATACACTGTTCAGCCGTCGATGTTTACGCTCCTTACACCAAGAGAGGCTTCGTCTGGCGTTTACTGGCGTGATGTGTGGCTTATGAGATGCCGCTCGACAATGAAATCCAACTTTTCTCGCCTCCTGCCTAACTGTCATGGTACTTGCAGTGGATCCTGATGCAGTCTGGAATTCATGTGTGATGATCTGGCTAGATGTATGACTATTACACATTACGACCCTCTTCAACTGTCGGCGGTCTCTGTCAGCCAACAGACGAGGTCGGCGTCTGCGCTTTTGTGCTATACGTGTCCCTTCACGTTTTCACTTCACTATCACATCGGAAACAGTGGACGTAGCAGCGTGGAAATCTCCAGTACAGACATATGACACAAGTGACATCCAATCCCCTGACCACGTTTCAAGTCCACGATTTCTTCAGAGCGACCCATTCTGCTCTCTCATGATGTCTATTGACTATTGAGGCCGGCGATATGTACTACCTGGTAGTAGGACACAGCACAATGCACGTAATACGAGAAACGTATGTTTTTGGGTGTGTCCCGATACTTTTGATCACATAGTGTGTAACCTCCCCACAAAAATAAATGAAAATATTTAAATGTGAATGGTCATTGTGCTAAACGTAACCTCCCAGCAGAAATAAAAGAAAAGTCTATGATAATGAAAACGAGCCAAATGTTTGCTCCCCACAAAAATTATAGAATAATAATGACCCAAATGTAAACTCGACACAAAAATTAAGAAATCAAGATTAATCATTAAACCCACAATAATAGGGCAGCATCGCTGACCTTAGGCCCTGTGCAATAATTAAACTGATAAATTGATTCTGGGAGGAAAAGCATAGGAAATATTGTTTCAATTGGAATCATTCCTTTTTTAAAAACGATTGCTTTGAAAACAAAATTATTATTGGGGCATTTCTTGAACAAATTAATTACAAGTAACATACATTACATTATCAGATGTGCGCAATGCTGCTTCATTACCTTATTTAACAATATACCTCGTCCCGAACCTTGACCAGAGACCCATGTCGACGCCCGCCGACTCCTCACACACAACTCCGACTGAATACAACTCGCAACTCCTACTCGCAACTGCACTCTCGCGCAGTCAAGCGCAGACTAGCCACGATAAACAACTCTCTGGCCAGAGATTCTGTCATGCCTCGCCATCGCTGAATACATACGCGTTTCAAGTGTATCACGCTAGATATTGAAGTTACGTATATTAATCAGCAGATGAAAAACTAGTGCACAAATAGTTTGAAGAACTTGCGGTGAAATAAATAATGGCTTAAGTCATTCCCATGAATCTAAAAAAGGGAAGTTTGCAATGGTTGGATATTAACAGTCTTGATTTATGGCAGTGAGGATGAAGTGTTAATGAGAAAAGTTCTTTGCCAGAGTCCACAACGTAAAAAAAGACGGAAATATTGACCTAATGGAAGGGGAGTGCACTGGACTTGAGAACGTGTGTGAGTGACGTGTGTATACACGGCTGAGGCGTTACTGGCAGAGGCCTTTGTCGACTGTTTACAGCTGCTAACCTCTATGATACTGCTTTCCCCCTACTTCTGGGTTAATAAATTCAGGCCGATACTCGATTACATGTCAAATCATACAGCTCTGATGATCATCCACGTACCACCAACTGTTCACAAGACAATTTTCCTACAGCGGCTTAAAGAACGCACAAAAATGCGATTGTTCATGGTAAAACAAGTATTCTGCACTCATTAAAATCACTTACTCAACGGTGACTGATTTTTTAATCTGTTTTACATCGGAAGGTCTTGGAAAGGAGCAATGTGGTGTATGGCTAGATCGAATCAAATGTTTCACACACCTACACATTATGTGATATGCTTTAGTTATTTTATATAGACTGTCAAAATTAAAACGAACTCATATTATTTGAGGATGGAAATTTTTCAGTTCCTGATACTCACTGGGCTATGTGAACTAATGTGAACGTAGCCGATAGGCATCGGGACGAAGCGTAAATTACAGTCAGCATAAACTATCAAAAGATACGGAAAGTACTTCGACCAGGTAGAAGCAAAGTTGGAGCTAAGCTGCAATCGAGAATCGTCATATGTTTTTCATGATGTACGGGAATGTACGGAAAGTATGGTCAACGGATTTGTAACTGACATCTGTATCTTAATTTTATCAATGAAAGTTAACTTGAATTTAGCTACTTATAGGTTATCAGTGGTGTATCTATTAAAGATGTGGCACCGTACTGTGTTGCCTTAAAACCGACCATAGTATTAACCGACAGGCACATATTGATAGTGATACGTAGTGGCACTTCCAAGAATGAATAGCGAATAGTTCACCCAATTGTACATACAAGAGAGCTATTTTTAACGTTTTAGATCAATAAACCAAGTAATAGATAATAATTACCTTGACGTAATTAGGTTGTATCAAGATAAAATACAGCGGTGCCACAAAATATTTGAGCTATCGGATAATTCGATAAGATCGGAATTGTTCTGCTGGAAACCTGCCTTCGAGTAAACTGAAGGGATATTAACAATGAGGAAAACGGAACCAGGCTTTATGAATGAACTATCAGTGTATGGTAATTTAAGACGATGTGGCTTTTGTGTAGATGAATTTCAGGTTTACTTCAGTATAGATTACAAAATAGCTTGCAAGGAAGCTACTCATGGTGTATTGAGGACATGGTGATTTAGAAACATATGTTTTTCATGTAGAAACCTTCAGTCCTCCACATTATTTTCTGTTGATTCCTTTTACACTTTATAATTAGTTGTTAACACCAAATTACCTGCAAAGTAAACCCAGTAGAAAATCAGAGTGCAATTGATACTCGGTTCATGCAAGCTCGAATGAAGTCCTACATTCATTCACACAGTTAGGCCTAGGAACCATTGATCCCAACGCCAAGCCAAACAACGAAAATTCCCTCCATCCTCTACCTGTTCTGGCAAAGCTTCTTCATTCTCTTTAGCCGATTTTATGTCCTAACTTCTTCACTTTACGATTTCTGCCAGAGAATTACCTCGACGGAACCGTTAAAGTGAACAACCTCACATAATGACACGTCACTGCTTATCATCTAATAACAGCGCCTTCTTGAACGAACATTTTTGTACGTTCCCTGCTCAGCGTCTCCTGGTAAACTGCCTGGTGCATGTAGTATATGATCTTATAGAGATTCTTGACTGAAATTCTATTCTATCAAGGGAGGGTCAGGCGGGCAACTTGAGAGGTTTCAGAATGTTGTGCCCCAGCCCACTACCACACTTCCTACTACCGACTGGGTCAAAGGTGGGATGACTATCATTCTTCCCTCTGTCACAGAGACATATCTGCCATCTTACTGTCTAAAATATACTTGAGAAGGATTAGAGGCACTTATGTTTCGGCGTATGTCAACCTCTTTAGGCTTGATGAAGGAAATACCACGTCGCGGAACTTACTCCCTGAAGCTCCGAATGCGTTGGAGAGAGTATTGGCTCGCGAACCCTCAAAACGCCTACTGCGTACGGAAGGCAAATAAGCTAATGAACATTACTAGAATGTTTGTTCACGTGACAGAGTGCAGTAGAATACCCATGGTTCCTGAGAGTCATCAGAATGAGTACGTTCCGCTGAAGAACGTAAGCGGACGATTATTTTAAGTTTTTTTGGTGAATGCAGATGTCCTAATCACTAGTGACATTAAAAGTACATTTAACAGGAATGCAGCAATGTTTGCGATTATCATTGAGTGCAGAAGAGTTTATGATGTGGCAGGTAGTCAGGGAAATAGGTAGATAGTGATATTATGACAGTTTTGTCGAAATATTAGTGGGCGAAGGGGAGAGGGTGGATTATGAATGTCCCATTAAAGGTACATCTCACACAGCAAGACTGATATCATCACAGTGTTTAAAGTACTGCGCATACGAAATATTAACACCATTATTAGAACAATAACATTAAGAGAAATTTGTTACCATCGAATGTAACCGAAAGAGTTAGCAAGTTATTTGTGAAGCTTTTTGCCTGGACAGTATCCTTAGCCTTCAATTAAACGTATATGACAAAGAGTTCAGGCAAAAAGAGAGTAGAAGATTTAGAAATGCGGTGCCACAGAAGGATGTTAAAGATTCGTTTGGTAGACAGGAACAAAAATGAAGAGACAGAAAATCGAACTGAGTACAAGAATAATTTATTGGACAACTTCACTTATAGTAACGACCTGTCAAAGGACAAATTCCGCTGCATCAAGTAATAATCGGTTTTCTAATGGTGGAAAATGGGGTGGGGGGGGGAGAGGGGAATTGGAGGATATTACAGAAGGGGACCAAGGCTTCGCTACAGTAAGCAGGTTAAAATGGATATGCTGTAGACTGCTGTTATAATACAGAGAAAAGACTGGGCAGACTAATGTGGAGAAATATGTCTAACCAGACTTCTGACTGGTGAACCCTACAGCATCAAATAGTATTTGTAGTACTTACAGAAACGTTCCGACGAGGGATGCAAAAGCACTACGAAGCGACGTCTTCCACATGCTGAAAATGTACTTTAGAACTGATTTAAATCGATTCTTACATGATTTATTTCTTTTTTGAGTCATCAGCCTTCTTGCTGTTTTGATGCGGCTCACCACAAAGCCCTCTTTTATGTCAACCTTTTCGTCCCAGAATGGCACTTGGAACACTATTGTTACTATAACAATAACATTAAGATAAATGCAACCAAAAGAGTTAGGAAGTGATTTGTGCAGATTTTTGTGTGGACAATGTTTGTTGGATGGAATATTTGTTGGATGTATTCCAATATCTGGCAACCTCTCCATTCCTTTACCCTCTAAAGGTTTTAACATCTACAGCTCTCTCTAGTACCATAGAAGCCATACACTGCTGTGCTCTAAACGTACATGTGCAGAAATTTCTTCCTCAACTAATACGTATGTTTGACAGTACAGACTTGTCTTGGACAGGAATGCCCTTTTTGCCAATGCTGCTCTTCTTTTTATGTGCTTGTTACTCCGTCCATTGTGGGTTAATTTGCTGCCTAGGTAGCAAAATTCTTTAGCTCCATTTACTTCGTGAATCCCAATTCTGATGTCAAGTTTCTCACAACTCTCATTTATGCCACTTCTCATAACTTCAGTCTTTGTTCAGTTTACTCCCAATCCGGAATCTGTACTCGTTAGACAGTTAATCCCATTCAGTAGACCCTGTAAGCCGTCACTTAACACTGAGGACAGCCATGTCATCAGCGGTGAAAGATTATACTCCTGTTTTACACCCCTTTTAATCCGAACACTTCGTTATTGATCTTTTTGTCTAATTGTTCTACATTAATTCTTGTACATATTGTATAGCTTACCGGTATTTTCTAAGAATTTCGAACATCTTACACTATTTTATATTCTCTAGCGCTTGTTCCAATTCAACAAGTTCCAGGTTGGTGCCTTTATTTTTTCTGTCTTGCTTCCATTATCAGCCGCAACGTCAGAATCTCCTCTCTGGTGGCTTTACCTTCATTCCTGTTCTGGTTTTCTGTAACCGTATTCTACTGTGCAGTATTGACTAGGCAAAATGGAATATGACATAAGTCATGTTCTCGCGTTTTCCCCTCTCCTACCGTAACAGTATACAGCATATACGTCTGGCAAAACAGATTTCTGTGAATGCGGACAGACCTATGGTCGGCGATTACAGCGCTGCGTGCGGCCGGTGTTCTGCACGGGTGGGCGCCGCAGCAGAGAGCGCAGCTGCGGCCGGTGCGCACAGTGGCTGAACAATTGCCAGTGGCCGGTCTGTATCAGGCGACCCGACAGACGCCGCATCGCTCAGCGCACCGGTTTATCGCCGCTCGCTTTCCGCCCCACCACCAGCAGCAGCAGCAGCAACGGTGACGATGCGCCCTTCCTGGCCTGGAATTATCGCCTTCGTGCCGGCTGAGAATGGACAAAGGGACGACACAGGATGAATAACGGGCATCCGCGGTGCGGCCTGCAAGTCGGCATCTGTTAAACGAAAAATCGACTGACTCAATCCGGTCGGCGTGACGCGAGCGAGCCGGAGTACAGCCTTGCGTGACTCGCATGTGGCGTGTCTGGTTGATGGATGTGAGCTGTCTCTCTCCTACTCCCTCCCTCCCTCCCGTCATCCTGCTGTCTCTGTATCTACGTGCGTGCCCACGACTGTGTGTGTGTGTGGCGGGGGTAAACATAAACGCACGAAATCCCGATGAACTTCTGTGATCGTACACATACATGCACTTACCCACAACAAAACTCCGTTCCCCCCCCACCGCACACATACACTCTATTATGAATAAACGAAAGAACAAGTGAACAAGTGCAAGGAAGGCGTTGTAAGTTTATTTGTCCGTCGCTGATACAGAAGACCGCAAACCTTTCCTTCCCGTCTGGGCAAGCTGTGCAAGCTGTACATGTAAAGCTTACTGGGACAAGGTAAATGCTAGCTACAATGAAGTCGATAATTCTATTGTAATATTGGTATTTTAATTTGATATCCCCCACAACTGACAAAATTTACAAAACAAATGTGAATTCCTTCTTCCACCCATACACTCCTGAGAATGGCACATTAAAAATTTGCATTTACGCGCCCCTATTACCGGCAGCTGCGTTGATAAATACTCGGCACCTCACAAGGATAACTGCCAGATCAAGAATATTAGGTAAGTTGTTGGAAGTGGTTAAGCGTTGGTGAGAATCTCGCTTCTGAGCACACAAAGAGCTCTAACAGCAGAACTCTGCACGGAACTCGCGTTAGTGCAGTGCTGCGATACAGACCGTATATCTCCCTTCGAAGACGATGGCCAAGACGCCGTCACCAAGTCCGTACCATTCGATGGCTGAAGGCGAAGTCCACTCCCTCCACAATTCTCCCGTCTCCCCTCGTGTGAAAACGCGGCGCAAGAATACTCAGTTTCGGCCAATGTCGAACGCTCTATCATCACCGAAATCCCTCCAACGGCATTTCTGAGATCTACCCAATGATCGAGTGGGTCATAACTCCCCAAGGCAAACGGAATTCCCGTCTTCGCCACGTGTTGCCCAGCACAGGTGGCTCCGCTGCCGGGCTATCCCCAAAAGCGCCGTATTGTCCCGCGTTTCCGGTGGCCGCGACCTGTCGCCCACGGCGGCCCGGCGAGCTACGGCCATCTGCAGACTTTATATTCCACAATTCTCAGCTTACGACGCTTTTCACCAACACTGTAAGTTAGTGGCTCAATCATGCAGACATGCAGGGAATACTGCTCGAGAGTGCCTCATAATTATCATAATTCAGTAGTCATGATCTGATGCCCTTGCCAGTCCCTTTATCATCAATACTAATGATGGTAAGCTAACGTGTAAGTGCCCATGTCCTGGCACCTTACAAAGTCTACGGTAGATCGCCGCCCGTTGTCCGGGTGAAACCTCACGAAAACTTTGATCACAACCGGGCGATTGCCCTTACTTTTATTTCTAGGAGAATGTTATCAGTTGCCGCTGACGAAAATGAAACAATAGTGTGTCTGAGAGTGAATGTATTATGTGTTTTTGGTATGTTTACGTAGGTCAATGGACGAATGCCGGAGCTGGAAACCCCCTTCACAAATATTCCTAATAGGGAATCCCCTCTGGCGCACTTTCAGCCAGTAGGGATATCTCGCTGAAAAGACCAATGTTCTCCAACAAAATTCCGTTACAGAGGCTTAGATTCAAGTAGAGCTGCAGAAAAAGAATAACCTAAGAAAGCAGCTTAAGTGTTAAAAACAAATCAATAACTGAAATATGAGAAGTCGAAGCCCTTTACGCCCTCTTCAAACTGTGTCAGAGTATCCACAGTAGCGAGTCACCCTTCTTGTTTCCTCATACCATCCATTGTGAAGTCTTTACTTATTAACTCAGATTTACGCGTTACCGACACTTCTGCCATATATTATATTTCAACATGATGTTATTGCGGAATTTATGCTTGCTTTTTTCTGTCAGAACTGTCACTTTGTACCGCATTACATTTGTCCTTCCAAATCAAGTGTGACCTCTAGGCTTACGTTCCTTAATTTTATGGAATTACATTGTATAGGAACCGGACACCCAGGTACCGCTCATGTTATAAAAAAAAAAAACTGGGCGTCATCCACGAAACTTCCATGTTGACACTTCTGGGTTTCGCGCCGTCTATGTGTCTTCTCGACCAAGGTCGCGCTTCCCAACGTCATCCCTTGACAGAGCTATGAATGGTTTTGCTTGTTAAGAGCAAAAACCAAATGGTTTGCCACACGTCCCTCTACATAGTGATGTGTTGAGCATTGCAGTCGAACAGTGCGCACACTATACTGCCCGTCACGAAAACAGGCTGTTCAGTGTCATCTTACTTTCTCACAGAAGTGTCAGTTATTCATAACTTCCAATGTTAGTAAACATTACAAGATCGGTATTAGACATCCTCTTTTTTTTCCAGGTATGTCACGGAGTACTTTGGAAAAGAAAATACTTGCCAGTAGTAATAAGAAATTTTCAAGAATAACATTTTTCACTTCAATCTGTGAAGAAACACATACATCAACATATTTGTATTGAAAGAAAATATGTGAACTTTTTGCAAGTTTATAGATGGATGTGATACATATTTTATGCTCCAAACATAAAAATATTCCAGGATAAAAAATTAAATACCGTAAGAGGTAAGAAACTGTTTTGCTTGCGTAACGAAAAAGTCGTCACTGATGACTCTACATCTTCGTTGAAACTTCTAGCAAGAATGTTGCTAAGAAAACGACAAAATCTATTTTGGTAGTACTGAAACATCATTAGCGTATCGTGTCTCCTAGGGACGCAATGTATTAACAAGAGACGCCGTGCACGACAGCGCGCGAGTATTTGGATACTGTCGTCAGGACTTTTGTTTCGACGGGTTACCTTAATAGGACCGAGAATATTCCATGTATCTCCATTTGCAGCCGTGCCTGAGTCTTCATCACTGCACGCATCATCCAAAACGCCGATATACGCAACAGAAAAGTAACTGTAGGTACTTTCTAGTTGCTAAATATATTTAGGCTTATGGGTTTTTAAAGTCTAATTTTCATCTTTGTAAACTGCAGTACTACTGTCCTCAGAGCGCAATAAATGCATTATACAGAAAAACTTGGCTCCCGCTGCTCCGTTGCCTCTGCCTTCCTCTAAAAACTCTCACCCATTATTACATTTGCTGAATCTAAACCAAGTAAGCGAAAAAGATGAAGATTGGAGGTGTCCGAGTCGGTATAGCTAGTTTTATCACGGCGATCACCAGTTTTTTTCAAGCCGTCTGGTACCAGCTTCTATCGTAGTGATCAAGTGCAGTTCTAGTAACTATTGTTTGTTAAAATCGTCAAATTCCGTAGACATCTGTCTCCGTTTATATTCATCTCTTATAGATTCAAAACTTAACTTTATGTTGGGAAAATCCTCTGATGTACGAGGTGAGACAGTAAAGTAATGAGACTTATTTTCTTTGCAAGACGTGGCAACCCTGCAGACTTGCGTAGGTCCAATATCTTTGACCTTGGTCTATAAGCTGCTTCTTGCCCAAGCGGAACGTAGATGCAACTGCTCAGTCGTGAGTTGTGCAGTAATAATTTAACACGTGTTTGTGTCTCTCGTCACGGAAATGGAACCGCATAATATTGCTCAACGGTATGCCATTTCTTTTTGCGTTAAACTGGGTGAAAACGCGACGACAACTTACGGTAAGCTTCAGATGTCTTTTGGAGAGGAGGTTACGTCAACAGCTCAAGTTTTCCGCAATGGTGCTAAAAAATGGCTCTGAGCACTATGGGACTTAGAACTACTTAAACCTAACTAACCTAAGGACATCACACACATCCATGCCCAAGGCGGAATTCGAACCTGCGACCGTACCGGTCACGCAGTTCCAGACTGCAGCGCCTAGAACCGCACGGCCACTACGGCCGGCAATGGTGCTCGAAGGGACCACCCAGACCAAAGAAGCTCCCATGTCAAAGTCAAAAGTGAAATGCATGCTTGTGTGCTTCTTTGATTCCAAGGAAATTGTTGATAAATAGTTAACCAATATTACCACAAAGAAATTTTAGAAAGACTTCGTAAGAGAGTTCTTCGTGTCCGTGCCAACATTGCTGATAATTGGACTCTGCATCACGATAATGCGCCATCCCATACTGCTCTGCCAGTACAGAAATTTTTAACCTCAAAACTAATTTCAGTACTACCACAGCTACATTATTCACCACATATCGCTCCGTCCGACATTGTCCTATTTCCAAGAGTCAAAATGGCGGTCAGGGGACGCCATTTTCAAACAACACAAGATGTCCCAAAAGCAGTGACGAGGGTCTTGGAGGGTATTACAGAAGATGAGTTCCAGAAATGTAACCATCAATGGCAGAAGCGTGGGAAAAAGTGTGTGCAATCAGTAGGGAACTACATTGAAGGAGACAACACTAAAATTGACTAAAACTGTAAGAAACGTTTTTTTTCACGTCAGTCTCATTACTTTATTGTCGCACCTCGTAAGTGCACTGGGGGAATACGGTCGATTCGAAAATACCACAATCTTTCCCTAACCGTTCAGTGCGTTCTGTTATTTTGAACATGAATGTAATTAATTGTGTAAGAAATATAGCAACTAGAATTTACGAAAAAAAATTTATTATAATTGACTTCTTCACACTTAACCACATCAGTAAAGAAACATCGGTAATGTTTAATTTGTTTCTGAACGTCTCGTCGCACTTTGCGCACACCAACCAGCCTAGCACTACATGTAGATCCCTGCTCGTGCATTACGCTCACTGCAGAACGTAAGTCATTCACCCTTCTATGGAAGACTGAACCCATACGTGAACACACGAAATACTGGAGCTGACCTCCATCGCTGCTGCACTGTGTTTAAATGGGAACAAAGCTGTGAATGGGCAAATCATAGAGCATCGTCCCTTAAGAGGCCACGCAGCGTTGACCACCTTTTGCTGCCTATTTGCGTGATGGTCACTAGCTGTTTCATTTATTGCGTAATTAATTAACCGCCGGCCGCTGGTGGCCGAGCGGTTCTGGCGCTACAGTCTGGAACCACGCGACCGCTACGGTCGCAGGTTCGAATCCTGCCTCGGGCATGGATGTGTGTGTTGTCCTTAGGTTAGTTAGGTTTAAGTAGTTCCAAGTTCTAGGGGACTTATGACCTCAGCAGTTGAGTCCCATAGTGCTCAGAGCCATTTGAACCATTAATTAACCCAAGCAGAGAAAAAGCAGGACACCTTGAAAGACTAGAGATAGGACGTTCATATTTACAGGACACGCACATTAATACGAGGGTTGTTTTTTAAGTAAGGGCCGTTTTTATTTTTAAAAAAAGATACAAATACTTTTGTAAAAAAACTTTTATTTTCTGATTCTACACACTTTTACTCATTTTTCTACATAGTTGCCTTGTTTATTTAAGCACTTGTCATACCGTACAACTAAGTTTTTAATTCCCTCTTCAAAGAATTCAGCCGCCTGCTCCGACAGCCAAGAGTTCACGGCCGCTTTCGCTTCATCGTCGTCATTGAAGCGCTGCCCGCCAAGATGGTGTTTCAGGTACCGGAAAAGGTGAAAATCGTTAGGAGCAAGGTTGGAGCTGTATGGTGCATGGTCCAAAACTTTCCAGCCAAAAGAATCAATCAAATCCCGAGTCTTTTGAGAGGTGTGAGGCCTAGCGTTATCGTGCAGGAGCAAAACTCCTTTTGTCAGCATGCCGCACCTTTTGTTTTGAATTGCTCTGCGGAGCTTCTTTAGAGTTGCACAGTAGGCATCTGAGTTGATTGTCATTCCTCGTGGCATAAAGTCCACCAGCAAAAAACCGCGCTGGTCCCAGAACACAGTTGCCATAATCTTGCGCTTTGACAGCGTCTGTTTGGCATTGACCTTGACGGGTGAGGTTGTGTGACGCCATTCCATCGGTTGTCGCTTGCTTTCGGGAGTGATATGGGATACCCATGTTTCATCTCCAGTGACAATTTGACTCTACATGTCATCCCCTTCTTCCTCGTAATGAATCAAAAAGTCCAATGAAGTGGCAAATCTCTTCCCTTTGTGGTCCTCTGTGAGGAGTCGGGGTACCCACCGAGAACACAGTTTCTTAAAGTTTAGGTTTTCAGACACAATTTTGTAC
The DNA here is from genome assembly GCF_023898315.1 of Schistocerca nitens. Taxonomy (NCBI): domain Eukaryota; kingdom Metazoa; phylum Arthropoda; class Insecta; order Orthoptera; family Acrididae; genus Schistocerca; species Schistocerca nitens. Next base: position 104,466,514 of record NC_064619.1, read on the forward strand.
AAAACCGATCTTGAAACTTGTGGAAATTCCAAAGAAAGAGTGGAAATTGTGAATCTTCTGTCCTCACGAATCTTTGGTTCGACTGCAGCCACCAAATCGTCAGTGATCACAGAGGGCCGGCCTGAGCGTCCTTCGTCATGGACGTTTTGACGGCCATTTTTAAACTCTCTAACCCACTGACGCACTTTACCTTCACTCTTGCATTCAAGTCATAAACTTCTGTTAACTGACGATGAATTTCTGCAGCTGATAGGCTTCTCGTGATCAAAAAACGTATCACTAACTGTATCTCACACGCGGCGGGCGATTCAATAATCGTAAACATTATAAAGTAGCACAGCGATGCGTACACGTCAGCTACAGAGCTGCAACTTGCATCAGTGTGAACGGAAAGGATGCCGGCAAGTGTCGCGGTTGCTTGTTGCGGCGTCCGCGCGAACTACGGGACCATACGCGTGAACGGCCCTTACTTAAAAAACAACCCTCGTATGTCCTACACAAATGATTAGCATTTGAAACATGTCGGGATCCGGATGCAAGACCAACATCGATATCGTGGTGGAATATCACCCCGCGGCTCTCGCTGTCGATATAAACAAATGGTAATGGACCAGTGTGATTTGAGCAAACGTGCAGGATGCCTCTCATACGTATCTGCGAACGCTACCGTCAAATCATTGAGTTTGGAAGAGAGAGTATTATTGGCAAGAGAGAAAGTGATGCATCCATCTGGGAACTTGCTGTTAGTGTGGGACGAAGTGTTTCGGCAGTGCAGCAGGTGTGTGCAGAATGGTTCGCGGAAGCCAGTAGAACACAACCAGATGGGTGAGGTCGCACTACCCTGACTTCGGCACCCTTCCTCGAGAAGATCGACACCTCATCTGAATGGCATTGCAAGACAAATCTGCGTCCTCCTCGGCTCTGGCGCAACAGTGGAACACATCGTACACTATTGGGGGAGAGAGTCCGTTGCCGTTTATTACGTGGTCACTTGCACGTTGACCACATCTCCTCCTACCTTTGACCTAAGTACAGAAACGTGACACATGGCAATAGTGTGTGGGAAGACGGCACTGGGGACAGGAATGGCGTGTGTTGAGACGAATCTAGGTTCCGTTTGTCTGACAATGATGGCCGCATTTTGGGTGACCGTAGAGACGGGGAGCGGCACCACGGTGACATAATTTTCACAAGTCATTCAGCACCTGCTCAAGGCCTTATGGTGTTGGTTGCTATTGAGTACATCCAAAAATCACAGCTGGAACCTCTCCAGGGCACTGTGACCCGTGTGACCCACGTGAATGACGTCATGCCACCTGTAGCCATATACTTTCTGCACAACACCCAAGGCGCCATTTTACAGCAATACAATGGACGACCACATGTCGCTGCACGGACAGGTGCCTTCTCGGTGTCTAAGGATATCAGTCTTTTGCCTTGCCCCGCTAGATCAGCAGACTTGTCGCCAATCGAAAATGTGTGTGATACGGTGCATCGACGGATGAAGCTCTGTGAGCCAATGTCAACCACCACAGATGAACTTGGGAACCAGGTGAACGCAGCATGGGTCGCTATACAACAGAATGCCATTTGTACCTTATATGCCTTTGCCTACTAGGCAACAGTTCACATGGTGAAACGAGGTGACTGAAATGCTAATCATTTCTACAGAACATACTAAAGTACATATCCTGTGAATATTACGTCCTACTGGCTCTAGCTGTTCGAGGTATTCAGTTTCTTCTGAACATAGATGTACATTTCCATCTCAGAAATATATTGCCGGCACCTGGATGTTGTGGACACTGTAATGGATAAAGGCAACTATCTGGTACGAAATGCAGCTTGGGCACAATGATCCCACAGTAGCAAGACAACCAGCTACTAACGAATGCCACGCTTCACTACCCGACGAATTGGTCCTCTATGCAGTGGTAAATTAAAATTTTCCTCCATTAATACAACCACGCAACACGAGAAATTACACATTTTGCTAGTATTTTTACAGTTCGGTCCAACTATTAACAAAAAGTAAGTCTTACGATTTATTACTTCATGGTAGATAATTAATATTCTAGAGGCAGATCTTCGTATTTACCTTCAGTAAGATGCTTTAGCATGTACTTTCAGTCAACCAATGAAGTTAATTCTTCTCTACATTAGTAGCCTTAAAAGATTTTAAGAGACGTCATGACAAAGTTTTTTCAATTAGCTAAATTTTTGAGGTAAAAAAAAATTACCCCCTTGATCAAAAGGTCCAGTAACATGAGGTTAATTGGAGTGTCGTACTAATTTTACCCGTGTGCACTAATTAAACCCTAGTAAATGCAGACGTGAGGTGTTGGTGTGCGAGACTGCTTTCCGAAAAGGTCACCGTGTCACGCCTCTGGCAGTGAAACTCTTGCAACGACCTGAGCGTAGGCGCCGCAGGCGTAAAGCAAAGAACACGCCACGTCAACCTACCGTGACGCCCGAACGATCACATTTGTAGTTCCGTCGTTGCGGAGAGAGCATATTGTTCTGCCAAAAACTTCAGGCATTTGTTAGCAGACAACCGCTACAAGCAGACCCACTTAGATATTCTTTATTCTTTCATGTATTTTAATTTAAGACTGGTACCCTTCTACTAGTAATGTCGGGTCAAGGATGGCTACCTGTCTTTGACTACACAATTAACAGGAGGTGATATGACTGTATACAAGCTTTGTTGCTAATGGTATATGAGGATTTACATTGGATCATTGCCAGGACTAAGGCCAAGACTCTGATACAAGTCTCTTGTAGGGAGAAGATGATGCCATTTTTTGAAGCTAGCGACGAGACATACAGGGTGAGGTTGCTACCACAGACCGCCCAATATGTCTCTAAGCCAATCTTTATACAGATGCTTGCGAGACCTCGGCTGTTCAGTATAAGATTTCGAATCAAAACACCTTCAGCCAACATTCAGTGACCGATATCCGTAGATTTCTTTTTAACACAGGGATACCATTCACAATCAATTGCCGACTGTTAGACAAAACCAAACCAGAGGCAGGTTCAAGAAGGCGTCATGTAGCGCTGAAACTGGCTGCTCAAATAAAATAACAACATGAAATATTTGACATTTTCACCCCAAACGTGTCCACAACGATTAAATACCTAGATGCGGATTTTGAAAAGCACTTGTGCACCCTGTGGCGATTTTTACGGTGTTAACGTTTATATCTGCCGCATTATGACACAGACTGCTGTGTCACAACTAAAGTTGTTTACAAGATGTGATGTTGCTGTCACCTAACAACTGATGGGCAAGCGCACAGTCAGTTAACAGATTTAGTGGCTCGACCACCAGTATAAGTATTGGTTCTGTGGTGTCGCACTGTTCACTTTAGAAATTCTTTGCCCGGCCAAAGATTCAGTGAATAAATCATAAGCGCAATTAAATATGAAGCATGAAATAAGACGAACTGGAAATAGTTCATATGGAAAATCGTGTATCCTTTGTCACATTTAGATTCAACTTTAGTTTCATTAAAGTAAAAAAGAGAAAACCAAAAACATGTTCCTAGGATGGTGGCCTTACATAGGCTAATATTCACAATAAATACTCGTAAATACGATTTTAGTATACCAAAGCACGCATGCAATTAGTACTTTCACAGATAACGTCTTATTTGGCTTTGTCCAATACACTAACTTCCAAGTGCAAAAAAATTTCGCACATTTAAATGGTTCACACAGTGTATTTAATAGCGGATACTGAAATAAAGTCCAACGCATTTGCTTATGGTAACACACAGCGAAGAAAACGAATTTCAATAAGAGCAAACTAGTGCACCAAAGTGAGTAAGTACCAAGTATCTGCCTACCACGTTATCACAAGCTAACATCAGCGGCTACTACCTACAGCTAAATCATGGACAAAATACCTTTAAAGACGTACTGCAAATCGGATCTATGAGAACCTAGTCAAGTTAGCAACCTACTTCTTCATGTCTCTGAGTTGCTGCTTTAATCGAATGAGACTGTAACAACATTAAAGTACCACGGTTTTTTCTAATACGTGTACATAATAGAAGAGAATAACATATTCAGAGCCTAATCTTATCGTATAATAGTGATGGACTCTTCGCCTTGGCTCACAACGCTGTAGCACGATGTTTCTGATTCAATTCCTCTTTCGTTTAAAAGGTTGTCCCAGGAAGAAGGGCCAAAATTCAATGATACAACAGGAACGATCGTTAGAAACTAAAAAAATTTTGTAAACATGGGCGCTAAAAAGCATACCTTAAGAGCTATGAGCACTTATTCATCTTCGGTATTGTGAAAAAGATCTCTTTTCCGGTTAGCTATTTGCACTCCGTACTTTGAGAGGCGGTAGTGTCGACAAAAACAAGAAAAACAGTCTAGTAAACAAAGGCTCCAAAATGCTTGCTGTAAGAGATGTAGATCAGTAGAAGAGATGTGTTTAGTAGTAGCGAGGTGCTCCTAGCCCTTACATTTAGAGCTCATCTCTACTCAACATATTTTTGTTTTGTTTTGGTTCGTACTAAAAATCTAAACGGCGCCCGAACAGGTCATGAAGACCCAACGGTACCGACCTGCCGCCGTGTCATTCTCAGTCCACAGGCCTTACTTGATGCGGATATGGAGGGGCATGTTGTCAGCACACCGCTCTTCCGACTGTATGTCAGTTTACGAGACCGGAGCCCCTACTTCTCAATCTAGTATCTCCTCAGTTTGCCTCACAAGGGCTGAGTGCACCCCGCTTGCCAACAGTGCTCGGCAAACCGGATGGTCACCCACCCAAGTGCTAGCCCAGCCCGACAGCGCTAAACTTAGGTTAGCTCACGGGAACTGGTGTTACACTGCAAAAATGCCGTTAGCTTTTGGTCCGTACTACCACCTTCAAAAATATTGAAACCAAAGAACTTACAGTAGAAGAAGTTTGTATCTCAGATGACACGTGCTCGTAACTCTTGAAGTATGACAATGTTTACTAGAAGTTTTTGCTTCTAATGATCGTTCGTGTCGTATCCCTATATACTGACCACTCTCCCTTGGACACCCTATACAGGGTGTTACAAAAAGGTACGGCCAAACTTTCAGGAAACATTCCTCACACACAAAGAAAGGAAATATTTTATGTGAACGTGTGTGCGGAAACGCTTACTTTCCATGTTAGAGCTCATTTTATTACTTCTCTTCAAATCACATTAATCATGGAATGGAAACACACAGCAACAGAACGTACTAGCGTGACTTCAAACACTTTGTTATAGGAAATGTTCAAAATATTCTCCGTCAACGAGGATACATGCATCCAACTTCCGTCGCATGGGATCCCTGATGCGCTGATGCATCCCAGGAGAATGGCGTATTGTATCACAGCCGTCCACAAAACCAGCACGAAGAGTCTCTACATTTGGTACCGGGTTTGCGTAGACAAGAGCTTTCAAATGCCCCCATAAATGAAAGTCAAGAGGGTTGAGGTCAGGAGAGCGTGGAGGCCATGGAATTGGTCCGCCTCTACCAATCTATCGGTCACCGAATCAGTTGTTGAGAAGCGTACGAACACTTCGACTGAAATGTGGAGGAGCTCCATCGTGCATGAACCACATGTTGTGTCGTACTTGTAAAGGCACATGTTCTAGCAGTACAGGTAGAGTATCCCGTATGAAATCATGATAACGTGCTCCATTGAACGTAGGTGGAAGAAACTAAAATGAGCTCTAACATGGAAATTAAGCGTTTCCGGACACATGTGCACATAACATCTTTTCTTTATTAGTGTATGAGGAATGTTTCCTGGATGTTTGGCCGTACCTTTTTGTAACACCCTGTATAGATACATTAAGAATATTACTAATTTTTTCTACATATTCGGTGACAATTGGGATCGTTATTCTACTGACATTTTTGCTGTTTTTAACACATATTGAGATGGCGAAAGTTATGGGATAACGATATGCACATGTACAGGTAACAGTAGTATTCCGGACACAAGGTATAAAAGAGTAATGCAAAGGCGGACCTGTCATATGTACTCACATGCTGAATGTGATTCAAATGGCTCTGAGCACTATGGGACTTAGCAGCTGAGGTCATCAGTCCCCTAGAACTTAGAACCACTTAAACCTAACTAACCTAACAACATCACACACATCCATGCCCGAGGCAGGATTCGAACCTGCGACCGTAGCGGTCACGCGGTTCCAGACTGAAGCGCCTAGAACCGCTCCGCCACACCGGCCGGCTTGCTGAATGTGAGAAGGGTTCCGACATGATTATGGCTGCACGAAAGGGATTAAAAGCCATTACGGGTAAAGGGAAGTCGGAGTTAGACGCAGGGGCAATTCATTTCGGAGATCATTTGAGAAATCCATATTGCGAGATCCACAGTCAAGAGCGGGCCGAGAATATCAAATTCCAGGCACTACCTCTCACAACGAATAACGGAGTAGCCGCAATGTTTGTAGAAAGTTTTTTGTTCTAACAGACAAGCATCACTGTGTGGAATAACCTCAGCAATCAATGTGGCACGTCCGGTAAACGTATGCGTTAGGACATTGCGGCAAAGTCTGTCTTTAATGGGCTATGGCAGCGGAAGGCCGACGCGAGTACCTTTGCTAATAGAACGACATTGCCTGCGGCGCCCGTCCTGGGCTCACGAGCATATTGGTTGGACACTAGACAACTGTAAAACTGTGCCACTGTCAGTTGATACCCTACTACAGTTGGTGAGAACGGTTCGAGTGTGGCGCACACCCCATGAAGCAATGGACCAAAGTTGTCAACAAGGGAATTTGGAAGCTAGTGTTGGCTCGATAATGGTGTGGGCTGTTGTTACATGGAATGGAGTAGGACTAGGTCCTTTGGTCTGACTGAACCGATCGTTGACAGGAAATAGTTACGTTAGGTTACTTGGAGACCGTCTGCAACCATTCATAGACCTCATGTCCCCAAACAATAATGGACGTTTTATGTATGACAGTGTTCCATGTCACCAAGCCACATTTGTTTGCAATTGGTCTGAAAGACATTATCGGCAATTCTGATGAACCATACCGCCACAGAGATCGCCCGAAATGATTCCTGTCGAATATTTATGGGACGTAATGGAGAGGTTAATTCGTGCAGAAAATCCTTCACAGGCTACACTTTCGCACGTTCAGTTGCTGCACTACACTGCACACAAGGAGGTCTGACACGAGATGACGAGGTATCCCATGACTTTAGTCATATCAGTGTATAATTTAGTTTTAGATACGCTCAGAACCTAACCATTTTAGCATGCTGCCTGCTTGCGCTTGGCCGCGTGATGTCGGAGTAGAGTAATGGGGGACTAGAGATCCAATGTATGGACGTGGGATTTCTTCGCAGCAGTCACACAGCGGACTGTGGCTCAATGTGGCCACAACTGTCCCTAGGGCATACAATGCGTCTCACGTACCTGATTACAACCATCTCTACTCATCTCGACAGCTACGTCGCTTAACTCAACCCTCGGTCTTAATGAGCAGTTTTACATGTAAATCCAATAGGTTGCAGCGTTACATAACTTTGCTTTTCTAATGGAGCTATTTACACTTTTAAGTAGCGTTGTAAAGGATTTTTGAAAAGGACTCAACATTGGATTACTAAACCTTCGTAAAACTGACGATAACAGTTGGACCTTCTTCGCAGTACCCGTCTACCTGGTCACGTGAGCGTCACGTGCTCTTCAGTACCTTCTTGGAAAAATTGATATTGGCAATAGCTGAATTATTCAGTGCCTGACTCTAGCGATTTACAGACACTGGTGTTTTTGTGATAAATATTACGAATGTTTAGTAATGGTGTTCCTGTCTTTAGATAGTCGTCCAGATTTGTTGTATCGTTTAGAATTTACCTTAGTGTGGCATCTTTGGTGAAATATCAAGAAGACACAATTAGAAGAGCGTAAGTTTATATTTACCACATTTTACCTCTTCAGTGATAATCTCGCCCTTTTCTATTGAAATTAGCACAATATGGATGATGCTGAGTTTGATTTTGATACTAACATACTGGATGTTTTGCTTGGAGAAACTGATAAAGAGGCTGAAATCGGAGAATTTAGTGAAAAGGAAGATTTTCTTGAAGATGATAATGTTGTGGTAACAGATAACAAGGGTATATTTCCCTACATATCTCAAACAAATTGTCCAGATGTTATTGTTTATGTTACTTCCAAAATGTGACAGTTGTACTATGAAAAATACCTACTAAGGCTACTAGGGAATGATTTGGAGCTGTTATAATATTGTGGTAGGTCTCATCCTTTTACGCTTTAAGTAGCCAAAAGTGTATCCATTAACATTTGTCTATCTATGGACATGATTTTCTCTGTGCCCTAGAAACTGTTCATCATTGAGAGCCTTGAAATTACCTACCAAGAGGGGTATCTACTGTTTCCTGTGACGTACATATATTTTAAATACTTGATATACTATTCGCCTGAATAACGTCGACACAAGCCAGAGAAGTCACCCCCTAAGTCACTATATCTTTCAGGATTTGTCTTGAAATAATAAGTCAAGTTCAGTTGTAGAATCGGTAATAACGCACGAATCTGTGGTGCTAATACTAGAGAGCCTCAGCAATACTGACGACTTATGAAGGTGTAAATGGTCTGCAGACGTGAATTCAAGTTTGTGTTAGGGAGGGCGTTGGACTTGGGTAGTCCGTGCAGGTATGCTGGTCATACTGCTACGTTGTGGCAACGCGCATCCACCTAGTATGCAAGAGACCCGGGTCCAGGTACTGTCCATGGCACAAATTTTAATTTATTTCTTTAGCGTGTAGCATTACCGAAGATTTATTGTGTTATTTAAGAATGTCTTGAGAGTACAAGCGAAATTTGTCTGTTTTTCTAACATGTCTCGCAATCTGCAATTGTCCGTTACCTGTGCTTTTAGCTGCTAGGAAAGCTTCATCAAACCAGCGATTGAGTGTCTCAGGCATAAATACTGAATGACATGGCTCTCTATGTCATTCCTACTCATCAGTTCAGTAGCGTATACCATTTGTCATCATATCAACGTTTAATACTTGTCCGGGCAATTCGTCCAACGCATTCCCTTACGCACTTCATTGGAACGGCAATAATATGGGAGAGTTTTCAAATTAGTACCAAATTCTTCTTATCATTAAGCGGCTGGCATTCTAAAAGGGTCTTCAACAGATCTGTACCAGCACATGGTATTCGTTTCATATCGAAACATTGCCGGAAAGGTTGACAGTACAGCAAACTCGGAAGTCTATGACACCACATATGCCAGTATTCAAAAGATAATGAGGAGTCCATGCAAGGAACGCCCATTCAGCAAAGTGAAGTTGTACGGGAGGTCCGAATAGTGAACTTGCTTTCCCTGTCATTTAATGGCACTTCTCTGCTAGGAAGTATGATATCTGCAGAGGGTCAACACTTAGTGCTGGGACTGCCACTTGACTCGCAACATAAGCGAAGGTAGCGTGTTCTGCAGATAATGGGCTCAAAGAGTAGTTAATGTTCGATTACTTTAATGGATCGCTGGAAAACAGCAACAGCCGTAAAATACGTAGGAATACATGTTCGGAGCGACGTAAAATGGAACAACATCATAAAACTCTTTGTAGGGAAGGCAGGTGCTGGTGTCAAATTCATTGGAACAATCCTAGAAAAAAGCAACACATAAGAAATCGCATAGAAAATGTTCGTGAAAAGGTTCGTTAAGTATCGATCGTCATTCTGGAACCCTTACCAGGCAGCAATAATGGAAAAGTTACAGAGGGTTCAAAGAGGGAGGCGCGTTGCGTTTCGCGATCGCCCAGTGAATAGGAGAACTTTATAGAGATACTGTCAAAAGTACAGGGCTACAAGACAGGTATTGCGTATCACAAAGTAGATTACTGTTGAAATTCTGAGAGTGAACCTTAAAAAGAAGAGCTAGATTATTTATTACTTAGTCCCACATACAGTTCGAGTTAGGATTGCAACAGGAAAAATCAGAGAAAGTGGTGCTCGTCCAGACGCATCAAACCACTCGCGACGAATCTATCGGTTATAGGAAACTGAAAGGTGGTAAATAATAAGGATACCTAAGTAACCAGAGCCGAAAACCGCCAAAAGGTTTTCGGAGTATATGTATCGATATAGATAAGACGATGCGAACTTGTTTGAATGGTTTCGTGACGCCTTCAGCTGCCATTCTCCTTATTTCATGTACGATTGTAGAATTTCGGTCTTAGGTCATTTTCAGGTATCTAAAATCGAAGCATTTAACGTTGGATACATTAGTGTCAAAAATAGTCCAAATGGCTCTAGCACTGTGGGACTTAACTGCTGAGGTCATCACTTCCCTAGAACTTAGAACTACTTAAACCTAACTAACGTAAGGACATCACACACACCCATGCCCGAGGCAGGATTCGAACCTGCGAGCGTTGTGGTTACGCGGTTCCAGACTGTAACGCCTACAACCGCTCGGCCACACCGGCCGGCACATTAGTGTCACTTGTGATTTTAACATACGAGCCAGTCATATCTCTAGATGTACTAGGCGCATTATAATTTACTATCTGCACGATTCATTAGTTGTAGATTGTGATATGTATGTCCTTACCCCCATGGCTGCATGTAATATTCATAAAATAAATTTGAAAAGATTTTTCGCTATTTTAGGAGCACGTCACTTTCAAGCAGTTGTTACAAAGCTCTTGTATACAGAGTGATTTTTACCACCGTGTACAGACTTTAGGGATTGCTCGATGAGAAGATACGGAACGAAAATGGTCTAAAGAAATTATGACCGGAAATGCATGGTTTCCATGCTAGTGACCATTTCTACAGTCATACATTAATATAGAGACAGCGGTCTAATACGTGCTGTACCAACCAGCCACAGTCACAGCATTTTCTGATAATGGTTTCCATGTGCCTCAACGCATGAATGTACGCGCCGTAGCGTGTTCTCTTTCACACGTTCACATCGGCTAGGCTGCATCCTAACAGGTGTCAAAGACAGCATGAATACGCTGCTCCAGTGTCTCTACAATATAGTGCTCCCATAACAAGAAATGGCACGGGTTGAGATTCGGTGAACGAGCAGTCCATGCAACTGGACACCTTCATCCGATCCATCGTCCAGGGAAGACACGATTGAGATGCTTCCGGAAGTTAACGGGAGTTGGACTGGAGCACCAATATGTAGGAGCCACATAACCATTCGAATCATCAATGGCACTTCTTTCAACAGGGGAGGCAGAGTCACCTGCGAGAAACGCCAAAAGTTCCGGCCTGTTAGGCGACGTGGAGGGAAGACTGGTCTCCCCACATACACATGTCTGTTAACAAAGTTGAGTATAGGACTCCGCGTAAAGGTGGCCTCACCTATGAATAGGATGGATAACATAAATCCCAGAATAGAGATTGCCTTGTGAAGAAACCAGTGACAAAATTGCTCCCGATATGGAAAGTCTGTCGCTAGTAAGCTCTGCACACGCTTTAAGTAATAAGGGTAGTAACAATTGTCATGGAGAATGTTCTACACGGTCGTCAGGCCAGACCTGGCGGGCCAACTGCCTGGTACTAAGACGGCGGTCGCATTCCACAGTGTTAATAACGTTTTCCTCCAGGTCTGGAGTCCGGACTTTCGGGGTACTCCTCTCTTGATTCCCTGCCTCCTTGATTTCCAGCCTCGTGAAAAGACGCTGTCTCAGACAAACGGCGAAACACTGTTGCCATCATTGAATGCTGTGGCTGTTGGCGGGGATAGGTCTCCTTGCTGCCCGCCGTCCGTTGACATTTGCCTTTCCTTAAGTAAACAATATATCGGGAATCTCTCGATTCTATTATGGAACCATTGTGTACAATACTGTATCACACCCAGTAGAAGGTGAGTTAGCAAGAGAAGCGAATCGGGCAGAACATTATCAATTACCATGGCAGGACAGGGCGCTAGGGCGTGACATATGAGGAACAGTACCACCCTTTGGGAGGAAACCATGTAACTGTAACTGTGCCTGCATGGTACAGCGCGTATTAGACCGAAGTCTCTGGCACACAGTATAATTGAATAAATGGTCTCTAGCACGGAAACCATGCATTTCCGGACATAAGTTCATTAGACCTCTTTACTCCCGTATCGTCTCATCGATCAATCCCTGGAGTTTGTACACACCCTATATGAGTTCGACGTCTAGTGGTTCTAGGCGCGCAGTCCGGAACCGCGGGACTGCTACGGTCGCAGGTTCGAATCCTGCCTCGGGCATGGATGTGTGTGATGTCCTTAGGTTAGTTAGGTTTAAGTAGTTCTAAGTTCTAGGGGACTGATGACCACAGAAGTTAAGTCCCATAGTGCTCAGAGCCATTTGAACCATACTTACACCTCGACGATAAAATATATTTTACAGCAATTGGTTAATTAACCTATATATGTCTTCGTTCTTTATTATATTAAAGTATGATTCATCACTGGTATAAATATGACTGTACGTAACTTTTTAAAAATTACTTGTAAACATTTCTTGTGTTATTGTGGGAGCACATCATTTTTGAACAGTTGTTAGAAAGATCTTATATATAATCACCGTACTCTAATGAAACTGTATTGACAACTAAGAGGCTCGAGTAAGCACTGCTTTGTGATTGAGTGATATTTCACATTACAGTCACATTTATTAATAAGTGTAGTGATAATAATGCATTCTATGGTTTTTCGTCGTAGAACTGGTAAAAAATTGTCGAGGAATTTTGCAAATTGAGGTATTTTTTTCATTCAGGAACAAAGACTTCTACATATTAATTAAAAAATTTCTATATAATAATTATATTATAAACTTCGAAGTGTAACTACGTTAAAAACTTCGCTTTGGTACAGCTGCTCGAAAGTAATGTGCTAGTAAAATAGCTAAATATATTTTATAGTTTATTCTATGACAATTACGTGCAGTCATAAGAGCGAGGACTACATATCATAATATACCACTGCAGAATCGTCCATAAAGTAACTTGTGAAGAGCCTATTATATCTAGAGATATGACTTGTCCCTATGCAAAAATCGTAAGTGGCACTAATGAATCCAATGTATAATGCTTCCGTTTTAGACACTTGATAATGGTCTAAAGCCGAAATTGCACAATCGTGCATGAAATACGGAGAATGTATCTGAAGACATCACGAAATCATTAAAAAAATGGTCGCAGCTGCAGAACCTGCTGCAATGAAAATTATACATGATACGAACATTTTGTAGAATACATAATCACAGTTTACAGCTATCGGTATCGTACGAGTAAAGTAATACGAGCTTTCCCAAATTTTCGAGAATTCTCGAAAATATAAAATACATCAAAATATGCATAAATTGTGATGCAGGCAACAAATGATGTTAGTGACAAGACTTGAACAACAAAGTTCTGTAAATTATTCATAGCCTCTCTAGTGTAAGTACGTTAAAAATTTCGACCTTCTATTCATGAGATTTGCCGCAACTGGTCTAAAGTAATGTGCTCCTAAAATATAGAAAAACGTTTTACAATTTATTGTACTACAATACCTAAATTTCTCATCGTATTCCACTGTTTCTGACTCATACCGAAAGGAAACTAGGAAGCTTGCTAATTATACTGAAATGACCGAGTCATGATGGGTTGCCTCAAAAATCGTCTGTGTAGGAATATTAGTAATAAGCCGTGAAACTTTGAGAAATACAGGGACAAGAGACGACGCCAGTTTGGTATGTGCCCGTATGCACTGGTGTCACGCTAGCTGACTGCGAATTGGTCACAATATATGACGCCGCCAAGCGTCATCTGCAGTCAAACAGGCCAAACCGTAGTATATAGAGGCCATCGATCACTAAGCAGAGTAGAGTTCCACCCAGCAGCCAAGTTAGACCCTATATTTACATCGAAACTGGCGCCTTGAATGACTAGCAGCCGACGTCAGAAACGCCGTGGGTGAGAAGACTAATACTCAGTTAAGCTAGTAGACTATAAGGACTGGTGAACCTTGCCTGAATGTACCTGTAGACTGAGGTTAGTAATTTCCGTTATACATTTTACTATACGTACCTGTATGTGGTTGTAACTTCCATCGTGACGTGCAACTGAAACTAAGGGTTCAATTATGACAGTAGCAACTAGCTCCTTTAATGATTTATGGTTTTGAGTACCATCTTTAGACACTACTACGTGCATCTTAATCATAATAGAGTGTCAGGCTGGTGTGGTTATTTGATCTGATATTTTGGTAGGACACCTGGTAATAGCTTGAGGTTACAAACTTAGTCTACGTTTCACACTTGCTTTAAGAGGAAACCACGACTCTAGTTATAAATCAGAGTCTGTGACATTTCGGCATGTTTGTGTAAAGAAGTGAACAAGTGTTAAATGCAGACCAAAAGCCAATCCAGGGCCTCATTTCTATATTAATATAGCTACTTTTGTAGCCTGGCATGGGTGGTTTTGTAGTTTTCCACCAAGGAGATCTAAAAAATCTCAGCTTTTCCCGCATGTAACCGCCGGCGTGCCAAGGACATATGACGTAAAATCACACGTAATCACCAATATCATTTTGGGATTCAATGTATGCTACGACGCATGCAAGTAAAGAAATATATATATATATTTTAACTACTATTAATATGGAATGAAACCAAACAAGTTTATGAGATGATAGGAATGTAAAGATAGGTTAAAACTGCATTAAAAGTGGCGGAAAGTTGAACAAAATAAGCGCTTATAAGAAGCACAGCCTCTTCTGAAGAACAAGACTATCGTATTCTCATTTGACATATACAGTAAGTTAACTTTTTGCTAGCAGTCTTAACATAATGAAAGTCAAGTGCTGAAAGCCAGCCATTGAAACGATTGCCTGTGAGAAACATCTACACGGATTCAGAGACAAATCATTCACTACATGTAGCCTTGGTTATCTGCCGTCGAAAAAAAACTGAATTGGTCTTCTTTATAAAAAGTACATAAGTGCGTCACATGACCAACAGCAGCCCCAACAACAGGGTCAGAAGTGACGTCGAGAAGTTTCTTTACGTTAAAAGAAATGATCACTACGCATTGAAGTGTCTATAAAATTTCATTTACTCAAAAACACGCTCAAACTTAAGAGGTTCATGGCCACGTCGGAAACGAAAAGTAGATATCGCTTGCTCCCTTTCACAGTGAACTTCACCTTTTATTTATAATACGATGCCATTTATTATTTGATATCATTGCGAAGCTACCGGTGTTGGACAAAATTGTATAAACACCGTGAGATATGCATTCGTGAACTTAAATGCAGGTGCTAGGCCAAGCCTGCAGTTGCGCTATTTCACCACGAACGTTTGTCCGCCCCGATAGTTGAGTGGTCAGCGTGACGGCTTGCTGTCCTATGGACCCGGGTTCGATTAACCACTGGGTCGGGGATTTTCTTCGCTCAGGGATTGGGTGTTGTGTTGTCTTCATTATCATTTCATCCCCATCCGGCGCGCAGGTCGCCCAATGTGGCGTCGAATGTAATAAGACCTGCACCAAGGCGGCCGGACCTGCCCCGTAAGGGGCCTCCCGGCCAATGACGCCAAACACTTTCTATTTTACCACGAACGTTACCTGCGTAATTTCTTCTATACGTTTCAAGTGACAGTCGTGCTCAGGACACTGTTCTGTGTAATTGTGAGTGCATTATGTCCGTGCTAAGTGAATTAGAACATGGGAAAGTTGTTGGAGGTCGTAGGGTGGTGCTTCCGTAACCAAGATAGTGGAAGTGTTTGGTGTTTTCAGTAAGCTCCTTATCGAAGATTTATAATGCATACACGAATAGCGGGTGAAGCACCGTCTGCTACGCCACAGCGCGGACGAAAGTTGAAGAGGGTAGTGACGTAATGGAGCGATAGATGAAAAGGTCACTGCAGACCTGAATGACACACTTGCGAAACCCGTCAGCATCAAAATAACACGAAGGGAGCTCCACATGCAGGGAATTGTAGTTCGAGGAGGTACAGTGACGTACGATACCTCTCTAACAGGAAATCGCGGTGCCGAAACTGTAATACCTGGATTGTGGAGTAACTGAAGAAAGTCGTTTGGTCGTATGCCTCTTGTTTCACACTGTTTCCAAATGATGGGCAAGTTTACGTACGAGGATTAAAGCACGGCGAGAGCTCGGTGATGATTTGGGCAGCTATGCCGGGGTGTTCCATGGACACCATGGTTAAGCTGCAAGGCGCATTACTGCCGGGGATAATGTGACCATCTTGGCTGCTCGGATCAATCCCATGGTACAATAGCAGAGGTTGAAACTCACTTTATTTTCACACGACCAGTTTTGGACTTTTATAAGCCCATCCTCAGGTGTCGCAGCTGTGCAGTGGTATACCATGCGGCACTTGGGGACCACACCACAGCTACGACACCTGAGGATGGGCTTATAACACTTAGAAACCGGCCGTGTGAAACTAAAGTAATTTACAACAGAAGCCGTATTTTCAACCTCTGCTATAATGCTCAATAGCGGATGTTCTTCCAACAGGACTGTTTGCCATTGTACAATGTTTGTTCCCCAATGGTAACGCTGTGTTTGAAGACGGCAGGGCTTCTATTCACAAGGCCCTTGTCGTCCAGGACTGTTTTCGAAAACGAGAATGAATTATTGAGCCTCACTTGACCACCAGGATCACCAGATCGTCATGTTACTGAGCTTTTCTGGTGTAATTTAGAAAGAAGGGTGCATGATCGCTACCCACTTCGATTACCGTTACCTTAATTTGCGACTATTTTGCACTATATGATACAATATTGCCTTGAAAACCATACAGGACATGCATTTGCTCATTCCGATACGACTGGAAATGTACTGAATGCCAACGGGCTTCGTACACCGTACAAATGTGTTGTGATTTTGGTTTTTACATATTTTTCCCTCCCCCTGTACCTAAAAGGGAAAAGCCATACTCACTACAAATCATATCAGTGCAGTTATCGACGTGTTCATGGAATTAGATGTCTACGAAAGTAGGGAAATGTCACTTCATTTCGCAATATCGATGAATTTAATAGTTACGTCTCAACATTTAGTACTCCTTCTCGTCGCTTCCAAAGCGCCTTAATTTTTTGTGAGAGCTCTCCGAAAACAAAAGAAATCGGCAAACTTCGTTTAATAAAGTATTTCTTTGAGTGTTCATAGCTAAACACGACAGAGTAAAATCCATATTTCAGTGCCGACATGTCAAATGGTTGTCTTCTTTATACAGAATTTCGTTAACTCCTTCGTTGCTGGACAGTATTGTTTGCTGCAATACTAACAGCAAAAAATTTAATTGAATTTCAATCAGTAATCTCTCTCTCTCTCTCTCTCTCTCTCTTTTTCTTTCTCTCTCTCTCTCTCTCTCTCTCTCTGCTGCTACGCAAACAGGTATGTACAACTTAATTTTCTCTCTTGCTCGCCTGTCATTGGTTTTGTGGACCGTAATCGATTTTCATGCTGTTCTCGTTTGTGCAGTTAAATTGCTTTCGGCAAAAGCAGTTGATGGAAAGAAGATTGAAGTTAAATGCTGACAATACACTCAACTATGCACATGAGTAACTCGTCCTCCTGTGCACGTGCTCTATGCCACTTAAAATGGTTAGCATTGCAAAGTGGTCATTTATCCAAAAGCCACAGTTACTATCCGCTTACGAAGACCGACTAGCACCATTTTCAATCTATCATTCCTGCCATTGACCGAGCCCTGAGGCTGTCTGCCATCACCACTGTTCGGTAACAGCCAAACTAAAATCACTGTTTACGAACTTTCAGCACGCTAGAGTAGCTTGGGTCAGCAACTTCTGTTAATCAGTAGAACGAAAAACCAGCCCAAAGTTGCAAATTTCTCTTTCTGTTCACTCGATGACTACTTTCAGGACTAGACCCATTTTCAAATCATCGTAACATTTCCGAAGATGTGAAAAGCGTGCAACGAACATTTACAGCGCATATTCATCACTGTTGCACATTTTTGACATCCTCCGAAATGCTTTTTTCAACTATGCTTTGAACATAGATCCCTGCTCTAAACTAGTCATCGAGCGAATAGAAGGTAAAATTTCCAACTTTGGTCTGTTTTATCGTTTTACTAAAATCATCGTGTCTTTCAACAAAATAAAGCTGCATAGGAATGTTAACTGACCTCGGGTGATGCCGGACTCCAGCTTGACAGCTACGTAGCTGGCGTAAGTGATTGCCACAGAATGGAGCTGTCACCCAGAAACTAACCACAATGGACGAAAAAATAAACAAAGTAGAAGCGAAGTGTAGCTGTAGAACTACTGTTCGCACAATAAATGCGTTATCAGTTACTGATTCTTGAAAGATTATAGGCAGAATTGGTTCAGTGAATGTGCCTAAGTATTTAACTAGGGAACGTAAAGAAGTAAGATTTAATAATCTTTAGAGACGAAGAACTCAAACTACTACCAAATGTACTATAAATATAACCTTAAAATTTGAAAACAGAACTTCAGATGAGTATCATTTACAAAAACTCATTAAATCCTTTGAAATGTCTTCAAACAAAATGTAATATTGCTCAGTGGGATCTACAAAATCAAGTAAGTCCACTCATGGCTTTGAGAGTGTTGAAATATGAGTTTCACAATGGAAACGTAAGCCCCTGTCATCTGGAAGCTTTCTGATTGAAAGTTACGACATTCTTAATACCTTGCACCATTGACAAATGTCGTGCATTACTATAACTGGCCGAAGACAAGATACTAATGGTGGACGCCACATATAACTGATTTTATCAAATACAACATTAAAACATGTAAAATTGCCTAAAAATTTCACTGCAAACCTTTATATCGAATGACAACATTTGTAAAAGTACATACAAAGGCAATGAAAGGGAGAAAAGGGAGAGAAAGCAAACAGTAATGGCAGAGAATTAATAATGTACCAACATCGACAATATTCCATTTAATATCCACTCGCTATAAAACAAGCTTTATTCAAAGAAACACATTTTTGGTAAATGAAATTACATTCAGACAGGCAGAGAGAGAGAGAGTGATAATGAGAGAGATAGATAGATAGAGAGAGAGAGGGGGGGGGGGGGGAGAGGGAAGCACATGTGGTGTGAACTGTAGATGACGTCCGACGTCAGCAGGTATGATGTGCGGCGATGGAATCGTAGCAGATCCGTCATTGGTAATACGCAAATGTTACATCCTCTTGTCTGGCGCGTGATCCACTTGGCGGTACTATTATTTCTCCGTCGTATGCCTTTCGGAAAGGGGCCGGTTAGAAGCCAACGGCGTTACATAAACCTAGGTTCATATGTGTACGACGATGCGTTTCAGATACACGATGCAATCATTTAATGCACAGCACCCATTTTTTAGATTTCGGAATTCACCTTAACTATCGGATCATGAAGCTACAGTTAGTCTGATTTGCGACACGCATCACATTAGCGAATTCACACTCTGGCGAATAACTTTCGAATACAGAAAAAACATCATTATTTTTATAGAGACGGTATGTCCGCTATTAAACGAAGTATTGAGAAACACAGGGCGATAATCCTGAAAAAGGAAGAAACTGCAGGAGAGTTGGGTAATCCACAATATTTTACTCTGTACATGACCAGTTTCAAAACACTTAAAGCTTCATCACTTGGTGTAAAAAATAAAGTCACTTAATCATCTGAGGTCATCCTCACACTACAGTTGTCATGTAACCAAAGGTTCTACGTCAAAAGGATAAAAGAGAAAAGAAATACGTAACAACCGCTGTATCGTGCTGCGCGCCGGGGAACACAAACGGGAAAGCTATTTAATAGTAAATACTAGCCGTGAGTACTCGGAGTGAACAGACGAAAGCTGTGGGAAATAATGAACAAACGAGTAACGTCTCTGCACATAATAAAGGGAGTAAAAAGCATGTACCGCAGTTCACAGATAGCCAACGTAGGAAACAGAAAATTTACGATCAGGACAAATTTGGGTGTAAGAGAAGCATGGAGCTTGTCCCCGATGCTATTTAATATTTATGTTGACAACATCCAGAGGAAATAGATAACTTTTTACACTTACGATTTCAAAGAGAGGGATTATCGTACGGCAATACTCTTTGCTGATGATAAAGTTGTGATTGATGATAGCAAGAATACACGCCAGTCAGCTGCTTGCGTATCAGCCACATCGGATAAGTTATAGTCTATTATCAACTTCAAAGAAAAAAAAAGTAATGAAGTTCGGTGGGAGCCAATACCTAGCAAAATAATAGTAAGTCATCAGAAAGTAGAAAGCGTAGACTTGTTGAGCTTCCTAGGAAATAGTATCTTCGTCATGACAGAAATCGACATACAAAAGAAGGTACGAAGATTTAATTGCATCAACAGCACAATCCTTAGAACCCACAGATCTAAAGTAGGAGAGGAAACTCAAGTTCTGTAAAACAGGGTCAATACTATTTGTTAGATATGGAAGTGAGTCGTATGCTGTAACGAAGAGAGATGTCCGCAAAATAGAAGCTTCGCAGTTGCGGTTCCTAGGAAGACCAGCTGCGTACACACTATTCGACAGGTGAGGGAACGTTGACGTCAGAGAAGGACTATGGGCGAAAAACGTCAGTGGTGAGATTAAGGACTGCAGTAACTACTGGGAGAGCAATGTCGTAAAACAGAATACCGAAGTCAGTGATGAGTTACTATTCTGTGAGCAGAAGATCTTTAGGACGAGCGGGTTAAAGGGGAATGATAAATCATTTCAAACAAGAGGGCATAACAGACATGTGACTAAAACATGCAGAAAAAGAAGAAGCGACCGATTTGACGTTCGTGGCACCTCATTAAGTTTCAAATGGGAGACTTAAGAATACATAAGTTTTTGCAACTCACACCACAGCTAACAGTTTAGTCCAGCAGACAACTATTATTTTGCAGTCGTGTGTGCAAATCCTTTCAGTTTGCTGCACTCCGCAGCTGTTTAACTCGTGCTTTCCAAATGTCCACGTCAGTATTAACTGTGCGTCGTACTCTAAAAGAAAATATTCACCAGAATTTGGCGAACGCTTCATTCCGACAAAATCTCGACTCACTATTCACTGCGTACACGGGCATTTGCACCAGCGCTGGAGACGGCCATTCCCGTTACATCCGTTGATACTCTTTTCCAGTGGTAGCGTATTCTCTCCTTAGTACAACCGTAATAATTAAGGGCCTTTTTGTCATCAGTAATTCGCAAAGCCAAGCCGGTGTATTCAGATTATGACTGTTAATTATATCTCATCAAAAGGTCTTTCCAGTAACGTAAATGACCGTGTCTATCCGCGGGACCAGATCTCATACGAAAATTTCTTCGTAGATGATTTCATATCATCTTTAAGCGAAATTGTATTCCTACTAGCTTAGCACCCGCTGTTTCGCTCGCATACGTTCTATGGTCTAGCCAGTTTTTTTTTTAAAAATCGAATTTTTCTGTTGTTCACAAACTGCAACACCTTATAAGCTTTCCAGGCTAATTAGGTCCATGGAAACATGGTCTTTACCGAGTGCATTTCTGACCAAAACGCGTTTCTGGTAGCTAGGGTTCAAGGTTTTTGCTATCATGCCTATGGCGCTCTTGTAAAGATATTTCCATGTAAACTTCCCTCCACATGACACATATTTCTTTATAGCTAACCAAGAAGCAAAAGACCAGTTTTCATATATTTTAGCTATAATTTGTTTAATATAACAAAATATTTTCTTAAAAATTTTCATCCCCTGTTTCACCCCGTTAGGGGTTGAATCTCTAAAACTGGTGGAACACACATTTTTTGATTTCTTACAGCGAAGCCAAATCCAAATTTTCAAAGTTTTATCTCAGAAAACGCATTCATATTAATAATAATTTCATATAACTTTTTATCCATTATTCCACTCTCTTTTGGGGTTGAAATTCCAAAAACAGTGAAACCACTAATTGTTCACTTATAACCGATATGTCGATACCAATGTTTCGTAAATATAGCTTTAAAAATGCTTTGCTAGTGTTTCAATAATGATTTATTTTCAAAAGAACTTTCACTCACTATTTTACCCCCTTAGTGGTAGAATTTCGAAAAAATTTTGAAACACGTCTTTTTTTATTTCTGACTGAGAATCCAAATACAAATTTTCG
The DNA here is from genome assembly GCF_023898315.1 of Schistocerca nitens. Lineage (NCBI taxonomy): Eukaryota > Metazoa > Arthropoda > Insecta > Orthoptera > Acrididae > Schistocerca > Schistocerca nitens. The sequence continues at coordinate 104,488,640 of NC_064619.1, forward strand.
TAGTTCTAGTTTCAAATTTGTCTTTATAGCGATATGTTTTCAAAAAACCTTCCATCCCACATTGCACAACCTTAAATGTGGAATTTCGAAGAATGTCTTCTTAAAGGATGCAAATAGTATTAAATGAACGCCATCTTCAAATTTCGAGTTTGTATCCTTAGCAGTTTGGGCTGGACGATGATGATTTAGTGAATCAATCTGGCCTATTACAAATCTTCAGGGGCAGAATTTCTGAACACATTGAAACACGTATGTTTTTCATTTCTATCCAAGAAGACGAATACCAGTTTTCAAATAATTATTTTTAAAAATGCTTTCACTATGAATTGCTTACATGTAAATACCAGATTCGTTTAGCCTGCCTAGATGAGAAGGCACTGTCTTTTAAATTTATAGAACACCTTCTTCGGAGTGAAAGAACTACTTTATTGCTTCCCTAGACGACACATCAGCCCGATAAAATTCTATCGACTGTAGATATTGTTTAACTGTCCTACGTAACACTGAAATTTATCACTTCCCATTACCTTCGTCTTAAATGTCAATCGATAACTGATAATACTGTGAGAATTATTACTCTCCTAATGTCTTATGTTCACCTGACTGACCAGCAGTGTCAAATTTAAAGTCAACCAATCAACCGAGACTTAGATGACCACTGTTCAGAGTTCGTCACTTGAAAGAAAGTAAGTGTTTTCAGTGATTTAACACTTCGAAAATCTAATTCAAGTACTTTTCACAAATCGGAAACCCTTTTATAAAATTCTCTTATCTGTTACTAACTCCAAAATTGATTTCAGTAGTCACCACCAGAGCCAAATAGAAGATCTAGCCACCCAATATTTTCTCAATCAAATGATTTTAAAGATTATCTTGCAAGATGTCCAATTTCAGTAACTTCAGTATGGTTCAGCAGCACGATTACTACAGTATTCAGTAGACGGAGATGACACACATTAAGTTAACATTCAGTTATTTTACAGTTGTTAGCATAGAATAGCTGTACAAACTCAAGACGTTACGTATAATTCATTCGTTTCTTATATTCATTTCAAGCATAAGATTTTGACGTAATCTACAAACGAGATGCTGACAATGCTGACCCGATGTTCTCGCCTCTGCGGACCGTCGGCGCTCTTGTGATTAGTGACCTGCACTGCCGATTTGCTGCGTCAGTGGAACACCGATGAACCACCTGCCAGGATCTTTTCAGTGCAACATGAAACAGACAGAAAACACCAATATTTCAGTAGACCTATCATATAAATAATTTTATACCATTCTAACTTAGCTGATGTCGTTCTAGTGAAAAATAAGGACGGCTACTGCTTACTAAATTTGGAGCACCACACTTTCATTCCCACTGTTAGTGTCGTCACTCTGACAGTTCGTATAGCAGTTCTCTTTTGCACATTACATTTATCCTAGTTGCTACGTAGATTATGGTAATGTAAAATTATTGTGCACCTAACTACTAAAAATGAACATGTTAGTAGTATTTATTTAGCGTATGGCTCATAACATCGCAGTAAAAATTACAGAAGCAACACGATATGTTAGTAGTAACTTAGCATACAACGCAGTTGAAAGTCGTGTATAACCTTTAAGCTCCCTGTTAACCGAACTTCCAGTCCTGTCACAGGGAACCAAGTATAACGCATGCGCTACAATTCCGCGTTGATTATAGCACTTCATTGCAACTAGCGTTACCTTCTCTGAGGAATTTTGCATAGTTTGAACACGTGTTTACCTAATGGACAGATGGTATCGAACACGAATTTCGTATAAGTGTCAATTAGTAGAAAACTAGACAGGTTATACTTTGAAGATAAAGAATGTAATTAACGCGTACAAATGAAATAACAAACGATCGCCAACCTAATTAGGCATAATAATTTAGAATATTAAGTTCAAAGAAATTAACTATAATTTTACGAAAGGAAACTTTCGATACTTCTTTCTTCATAAAGTGCGATTAACACACACAACAACCACACAAACTGGGTAGATAGAAGTAATTATCATCCGCCTAACTGGCAATGACAGAGAGATAAATGGAACTATACATCTATTGATAATAATAATCATCTAAACCATTAACCGATTCAGTACCAAATGTTATCAAAGGCATCACAAGACCAAATTTGAGCATGAACATAGTCCTGATTTACCTAAAACCCAGACATCACAAATGCACTTAAATGACACTATACATACACTTTTTATATCCACTATAATGTTTCATATTTCATTAGCAGAACTACTATTTAGGTTAACTTTCTCATACTAGAAAATATTAAAGTGGGGACCCATAACGAGTCATTTGCTTTACAAGCAAACTATGCACACATTTCATAAACAGTTTGAATCACACTAACACAGATTTCCAACCCCACTTGAGATTATTTATCTTTCAATACTTTATAGCAATTTACACTAACAATAGTCTTCATTAACTTCAGAAATAAGTTCAAGGTAAAGTTAAGTTTCAAGTAGGTTCTAAATTGTGTGCCTCTTTCATTACTTGCGAAGCAAGTGATTTTAGCTAACAACATTTATGCCCTGTAGCAGTAAGACTTAGGCATAATCAAAGTAGAAACTACTGAAAGCAAAATAAAGTTATGCTATAAGATCCAAATTATGTGCCTCTCTCTTTACCTGTGAAATAAGTAATTTAACTAGCCACATTTATATGCTTTAACACTGAAACTTAGGCGCATTCAAATAGAAGCAAGTTATTGGTTTTTCATAAAAAGGACACTCGGACTTTAGCACGTTTAGGATAGAACCCTGCTTGGTTCCATGAACAGGACAGTTTCAAAGTTGAAACGCGAATTTTTATCATTGAAATTATTATTGAAAAACACTCACACACAAGCATACTGGTTCATACCGGTATACATATCTGATTTCCAAAGTTGGTGAAGCAATGACGCAATAGTGGTGGCAAGTAAGTGGCGGCTATCTGGTCTCACCTCTGTCGGTTTAATGCTCTATTCAAATCTTTTTGGCGACGTATTAATCATTTTTAAGGCCATTCCAAAACGAGAGAACACCGTTTTACGGCCGAAACCACATCCGAGGCGATTCCGTGATGAATGATTCACTTGGCACCAGCGGTGTTGCCTGTACAACTGCTGGCAACTGACTGCGTAACGTGCTCTCTCTCTTGCTGCCCAGATTGACCTTCAGTTTATAAAATGACTTTTTTTATAATAATATGAATATTTGTATGTGTGTTTGGAGAGAGAGAAAGACTGATTTTTGATTGAGATTTTTACTTTAAGTCGTAACTGGTACCTGAATTTTGGTTGCTGCCTCCTTGAATGGTCACTTTCTGCTCCAGTTGGTGACGTATTACAGTTTGGAGGAAGTTATTGTTCTTCAAGGTTGAAAATACAACTCTGTGAGTTACTTGGCCGTATTGCGGATAGCTTTGAGCCCAAGTTTTCGTAGCTTTTCATACCTAAGGGACCACTGTTTTAAGAAAATAAGATCAAACAGCAATCTGCTTTTCGTGAGGAAAGTTCTCTCTTTTTTTTAATAAATCAATTGTCTTTTTTTCTAGAGTCCATACTCAAAGATTCACAACTACTTTCGTTGCGAGGATTGCGCGCTAAAGAGTTTGTTGCTGTCCAGCTGCGCTTCACTTCACTTCAAGTACTTTTTGAATCATATTTACATTTACGGTATTTACATACATTACTGAGCTTCTCAGAATAAAATCAGGCACAAATTAGTTAAAAGAAGAAAAGCAGTGAGGCACATATAACATTACAAATTTCACCTTTTCCCTTCTTCCACACCATCTTCCGTAGCAGGGGGGATCCCTACACCTTTTCCTTCCTTATAATAAAACTTCCTTAAGTATGAACCAGTTTTCTACATACAACTTCTCTTTTATAAACGGGCATATTTTATAAAGTTTCATTATTTAAACACACTGTCAAGTTTTTTTAAATATCCATCACAAACTTCCAGTTCCCTCTGGCAATTCAAAGACATTAGTCAGTAAAGACCAAACATTTAATAGTTACATACATAAAATTACACACTATAAATTATTTATAATCGATCTTGGTGTTACTAACATCATAACAAAAGTAATTCACAGTAAGTGAATAATAAGACATCTGAACAATCAAATCTGACTTACTGACTGATTGACTGATTTCGCCCAGGTCACACCGGTAAGGATAGAAACTTGAAATTAGGAGAAGGTGTACATCTAATACTGTAAGCTTCGGTTAAGAAGGTAGTTTTTGAAATTACATCCTTAAGGGGCTGAAATTAGCGGACGAAGGGCTTTTTTAAATGTCGCTATTAAGGCAATTTTGAAGGTTGACCTAAAAAAATTAGTATTTGTTTTTTCGGTCAGCAATAAAGTTATACGTATTTCAGCATTTTTTGAAATTGAACCCAATGGCAGTTAAAAGTGGGCGAAAGTTTTTTTTAAATATATCATTAATAATGAACTATAATAGTGTTTTTGAAGATACGTCTAAGAACATTGGCATCTGACTTTTCGGTTATAAATAAAAAATACGTATTTCAGTGTTTTTTGAAACTGAACCCCTAAGGGGCGAAAATAGAGCAAGAGATTTTTATGAAAATATTTTATTATGAAAGCATTTTTAAAGCTTTTTAAATTTGGCTTCTCACTTAGAAATGAATGATACGTGTTCCACTGTATTAGGAAATTCAATCCCTGTGGACGTGAAGCGGGGGATGAATACATTTATGGAAATATTTCATTTTGGAAGCATTTTTGGAGCTAAATCTATGAAATTTCCTATTTGGCTTCTCTGTTAGAAACAAAACATCCATATTTTACTGTTTTGGAAATTCAACCTCTAAAGATGTGAAATTAAGGGTGAAAGATTTTATGAAAATATTTCATTGCGAAAGAATTTTTAAAGGATAGGCTTTGAAAATTGGTGTTTGGCTTCTCGGTTGGAGATGAAAACGTACATCCTGTTTTTGTAAATACAGTCTCAAAATTAAGGAGGTGAAAGAGGGTCACACTGATTCACTGGATCATCACTGACCAGCCAAAAATTCCAAGGATACAAAACTGGCAGGTTTGGAGAGGGTGCCGATCTTATAGTGTTGGTATCGTTTAAGAAGGGATTGTTGAATATTCCACTCCTACTAGGGTGAAATAGAGGATGAAAAACTTTTTGGAAGTATGTTGCTATTAACGGAATTTTAAAGCTACAACAAAGAAAACTGGCATTTGGTTTCTAAGTCAGAAAATAAATAATACGTCTTTCAGGATTCTTTGCAATTCAACTACAAGGCGGTAAAATAAAGTGTGAAAGTTTTTTTTTAAAGAAAATCCTTGTTAAAAATGTATTAAAATCTTTTAGGGCTACGTCCATGACAATTGGTATTTAACTTTTCGGGTGGAAATAAAATGTAAATGTCGTGTGGCTAGGGCCTCCCGTCGGGTAGACCGTTCGCATGGTGCAAGTCTTTCGAGTTGATGCCACCTGGGCGACTTGTGCGTCGATGGGGATGAAATGATGATGATTAGGACAACATAACACCCAGTCCCTGAGCGGAGAAAATCTCCGACCCAGCCGGGAATGGAACTCGGGTCCTTAGGAACGACATTCTGTTGCGCTGACCGCTCACCTACCGGGGGCGGATGAGGAGAAATAAAAAAAAATGTGATTCTGTGTTTCTGGAAATTCAACTCCTATGGGAGCGCAAAGGCGGATGCAAATTTGTAAGATAATATTTCGTTACATAAAAAAAAGTTTAAAGCTAAATGTATCAAAATTGGTGTTTCACTTTTTGATTAAATGTAAGGAAATATTTGTTATGGGATGAAAATATCTATGGAAATATCTATACAAGAACGTAAAAGGCATGATTAACAAAACTTGGGACTCCAGCTACCAGAATCGCTTTCGGTCAGAAGTTCTGAAAAGACCATGCTTATATGGCCTTAATGAGCGTGAAAAGTTTAGAAAGCGTTGCAGTTTTTGAAGAAAAAGATTCGTCTAAATAAAAGTAAATATAAAATGTTTGCAGGCCTTACAGTATACGCGAGCGAATCTGCGGGTGCTAAGTTACTATATGCATAAAGTGAAAAGAAGAGGCAAAAAATTCCGTTCATAATTAAAATTTTCTTCACGGGATCTGTACATCTCCATCTACATCTACACCAGTACTCTGCATTTCCCTCTGGAATGCCTAGCAGAGGGTTCATCGAAGGACTTTCACACGATTTCTCTAGTGTTCCCCTCTGATTTCTCTTATTGTATTACGATGATTGTCTCTGTATAAACACGAGTCAAAAAAGTAATGTCGCTGTGTAAATAGGAGTGGAAAAAAATCTCGCATTCGGAGGAAAAAGATCGATTGACGCCATTGTCTTAGTGACTGCCACCCCAATTCGTGCATCGTATCCGTGACACCCTCCCACCACTTCGCGACAGTACAAATCGAGCTGTCCTTTGAACTTTTTATTGAAAATGAAACTCCTCCAGCTGTACTTAACATTTCATATTTATCTGGCTACTAGTTTCGACGTTGCGTCTACGCCATCTTCAGGTCCGTACACTTTGATGATATCAATTGCGTGTGGCTGATCACGTATTGGTCTCACCGGGGACTTCTAGTACTCAGCCACACACAGTTGATGTCATCGAAGTGTACGGACCTGAAGATGGCGTTGACGCAACGTCGAAACTAAAAGCCAGATAAATATGGGATGCTTAGTACAGTTGGAGGAATTTCATTTTCAATAAAACTTATATCAGCTGATTTCCCACCGTCATCCAATTTAAATATGGATGTACGAAGTTTTGAACATTTTTGATGTCATCCGTCAATCCCGTGTTTTAAGGACCCGATACCGTACAGCAGCAATCTAGCACGGGACGGACAAGTGCAGTCAGTATAGACAGACGCTTTAGTGGATTTGTGTCATTATCTAAGTGTTGTGACAATAGAAAGCAGTCTTTGCTTTGCCGTCCCCACAGTATTGTTTATATGATCGTTCCAATTTAGATTGTTCGTAATTTTTTTCTCTTGGTATGTCGTTGAATTTGGCAAATTTAGACATGTGTGAATTATGGAGTAACTGAAATTTGATGGATTCCTTGTGGTACTTCTGTGGATGATCTCACATTTTCTCTTTATTTAGAGTCAACTGATACTTTTCGAACCGTACAAACATATCGCATAAATAATTTTTTATTTATCATTTTTTTTTTCGTTTTCTGAGGTCTCTACTAGCCGGTAAAGTCAGCATCATCTGCAAGAAATGTAAAATAGCTGCTCACATCCTCTCCTAAACCATTTATATAGATTAGGAACAGCAGATGGCCTATGACGTTTCCGTGGAAAAATGCAGATTTCATCTTAGTTTTAAGCGATGATTTTCCGTCAATTACTACGAACTGTGACGTTCCTAACGGAAATCAAGAATCTAGTCACACAACTGAGACAATACTTCGTAGGCACGTGATTTGATTACAGGTCGTTTGTGTGGAATGGTATTAAAGCCTTCGAGAAATCCAGATGTATGGAAGCAATTCAGGATCCTGTCCTAAGCACTCACTACTTCATGGGAACAAACACCTTGTGTTTTCTGAATCCGTGCTGACAGTATTCTTCGAGGTTGTTCATAACATACGAACTCAGTATACATTGCAAAATCCTACTGCAAATCAACGTCAGTTTAGTGGCTCTGTAATTCAGCAAATTACTCCTATTTCGTTTCTTGAATATTGATGTAACCTGTATAACTTTCAATTTTAAGTACGTATCTTTCGTCGAGCGAGCGGATGTATACGGTTGCTACGAAATGCGATATTATATCAGCATACCCTGAAAGGAATTCATTAATAAAATTCAGTTTCAAAACTAATGGACATGACTCTTCATTGCGGCTGGAGTAAAATTTTATAAAGCTTATGCGTTGTAATAATACTCGTAGGAAGTCCATGGAGCATTCAAATGATCGTACCAAGTCACTTCCACTTGTCAACTATAAAAGTTTCATTGACTATATAAGTTTCATGGACATTTCGGCCCCTACTTTTTTGAGCGGAATAACTCAATATTTAGCTGTGTACTGTATAGTAACACGCACGGGACCATGGCCCCTACAGTATCATTGCGTTGAAACATTAATTATTGTCTGTTAGAAAGAAGCCTCCATAAAGAAGGTTAACATGATTGAATAATGTAAAGGGTCAGTATAGCACCAAATATTCTCTGAGTAACACAACAGGTACACTAACAGCTGTTTGTCGACATCGTACCAACGTCTGTAGCATATTTCAACATACCAATACTGAACGTTGCTGACGTGAGCTCTGAAGGCAACTTCAGCTTTTCTCTAAAACATTCGGGTGCCCAGTTTTAGCAGCTTCAACACGATCCTCTCAGAAGAAAACGAGATATCTCTTGGTCATAATTTACCCTCACATTGCCGCAGTAAATCAAGCTGTGACATGCAAGAGATATTCAATAATTAATACTTAAATAATTACAGTAAATATTTTATCCAAGAAACACTAATCTGACTTCACCTTACGCGTTCCCGCTCGTGTAATGTCATCCAAACATCAACATAAATTTCTTCATCGCTCTTTTTGTTTTTTTCTTTATTGACCTCAAGTTGATATTATGATGATGAAGAAGAAGATGGTGCTTAAACACATAAGCTGATGAGAAATTACTGTGAGAGCAAGACAATCAATTATTTATTAATGACATATGTTTATTTTGTCGATACTATAAAGATACCGTGGTAACACAATTTGTTCCGTTACTATTTTTATAATGTACAGATTACAGTTTGAAAAGAGTATACAAAGTTCCAGTGGGGTGAGCTGTTGATGGAGACGTGTTTCAAGAAACTTTTTGTTCTATTGAAGCCATGGTGGCTCCCAATGGATAATGAGTCTCGGCTCTGAAGACTGCTGGCAGCCCTTACTGGACGATCGCCTGGAGTTCGTGGAACCATTTTGGGGGGACGCTTTGGTCTCCAGGTTTACATCTCGACCGGTCGTATTCCCGCGCACCGTTTACAAGTAGTTGTTTGGTCGAGAGTTTTACGGCCGCCTGGGCTACCTCCAGCTCTTAAGGTTATTCATGTACAAGCCAGGCCACGAAACTACCGCAGCAACCAAACAGCGGAAGACCAGTTCCCAGAATCTCGGTAAATCGACATTCGTGTCATAATGCTGCTGTTTATTTCACGTTTGTAACAGAATTTAAGTTACCATTCCATTACCAAGAACCGCACCTATTTTTAGGATGAGAAATGCGATTACCTGGTTCAAACACGACATGAAGAAAACAGCATCCACTGGCTTTTCGCTTTCATTCTCACTGCGTCATTCATGTGATAATACTGCTGTGATTTCATTTTTGCTACAAAATTTTAATTACAGTTCCATTACCAAGAACGGCTTCTGTTGTTAGGACAAGAAATACTATAAAAGGAGCCTTCACTGGCTTTCCGTAAAGAGTAATAGTAGCTCTTAAAGAAGTTTATTGTGCCAAAATCGTCGATTTACTGCAAATACTCATATTACCGGTTTCGGAAAATTATTAACATATTAAGATATAATAATTAACTCACATACATTTTCACCGTGGTACATAAACACTAGATACATGTGAAGATGAAGCTGTGCGTGGAATAATTATTGCATTTTAAGATGGCAATATTTGCCGAAACTGGTAATGTGAACAGGTTTGTAGTAATCAGGCATTCTTGACATAATAAATTATTATATGAAGATGTTTCAGACTGCATACTTGAAAGTATGTTAATTCTTAATTGACAGAGCCTTCTTCGAGAACTCTTCTAATACTCTACGATCTTACAGTTCAGTACCGAACTGATCAGAAATTCATAAGTAACCAGGACTGTTGAAAGCGAGAACTACGAATAATGTGGAAACAAATGAGTCTGAGTGACTAACCAACAAAGTACTCTGCATCTTATCTGAGAAAGAGATGTGTAAACGTTTCATCGACAAATGTTTATGAAATGATGGCACAATATAATCCTGGACCTGCATGCTAGTTTACTTGGGACATCCGGATATGGTAGCGAATTTATATGGATGATGGAATATCAAGTGAATTTCTGACAGATGGATACGACAGAAGGAGACTATCTGCAGTACTATTGTCTGTAATGAAATTAATCTGCTGGGCTTGTCTACGAGGTAGCTGGATGGGGAAATGAACCATCCGGGATTACTCAAAAAGGAATCATCCCAAAATTTGCCAGAATTTATCTTGAGAAACCAGGAAACAACTGAGAATCGTTAGGAAATGCTTAACCAGTGTCGTCCAAAATATGTCTTGTGTTTTGGCTTTGTCGCAGTCCGAACGCGTGTCAGCCTGAAAGTAACAACTAACGGAGGAAGAACTTAAAGAGCAGATTCTATACAAATTTCCTTGAATTCAGAGTAATGTGTAAAATGTCTCGGGTTAGCTTTTCAAGTATTTTCCTCCGTCTCTTATCAACGTGGTTATGTTTGTGATGGCGTAAAAGTATTTGAAGAAATACTTAGAGGTAAAGGGATAATATTGCTTTCATTTCAAGTGAAGTTTTGAAAGAGAAACCCACTGGGCGAATAGATATTGTGAATTAAGGAGTGACAGAGTAGGACTAGCCAAAGTTGGTTTCACTTAGGGCTGATAGTCATACATCATCCTAGCTCATTCTCTTTAAGTTTCAGAACTGAGGAGTGTTAACGTTTGGTTAGTGGTGGACGAAGTCGATAGACGGGAAGTACTTGGGAGGATAGTTCGTCACGACAGCTAGTGTTTGGGTTCTAATTCCGGCTCACGCTGAATCGTCGTATTAGACACAACCAATGCCTCAATCTATATTTACATAGACATACACGAGGGGCGTTCAGTAAGCAATGCAATACATTTCTTTCTCGGCTGAGAGTAAGGCCGTCGCATTGAACGGTGATTGTGTTGAAAAATAGGATTTTATAGCCGAAAGAGGGCAAAATAGCACCATGTACTGGAATTCTGGAGAAAACCTATCTGCTTTCAGAATAAGATATGTTGCATACACCCCGCGCATACTGGAAAGTCGGTGCTGATCACGGATGAGGGTACCTCTATCCAGTATAAGTCACTTCTTTTGCATTCGCAATTCAGTGAGTGTGTGTGTCTCTGGACGCTACGTTGTTCCCCGTCAGTCCGAAATTTTTTGGCACCCCTTTAACAAAAAGAGAAGTTAAGATGGTTGAATTAATGCTTCAGGTTTTCTATATAGTCTCCCCCCCCCTCTCCCCACATCGTTTGAGTGCAACGCAGAGAACATTCCTACAACGATGTGAAACTGTCAGAGGAATCCTTCTTTGGGATGTCGTTCAAATCACGCACCAACTTTGTTTGAATGTCGGCTATGTCGTCAAAGCGTTGAGCTTGCACACGGATTTCTGCACATTGTCGTTTTGTGTTAGGTTGGGATTGATGACTCCAGGCCTCGTCACACGTGACGATTTTTCCAAGCGTCCACACCTCGTTGTGTTGGTTCAGGAGTCAAGTTGTGCGGGATTATCTTTGCTCACACTTTTGAGTTTCTCGAAACATTATAGCCAATGTCTTGAACGCTTGATTTGGAAATGTTACATTTCTGACCCATCGATATCTACGGCTGCACTTCCACTACTTAATACTGCCTTCGCGCAGCTGAATGGTCGAATGCACAACTGTTGTTTACAGTTATTAGTTCAAGATGGCGCCGTAGTTACTGCTCTCGAGTCGGTTAAGCGGTGTTCCGAACGCCAAGTACACAGCAGGCACGATCACTGGAATTTTATAGATTTTCGCCGTTCAGTTTGCTTCCCTGCCCCATACACTCTCAAAAACTCGATACCCAGACTTCAATTTTCTTCCCCTGTTCTTTTCGTCCTAGAACATTTCCGAAAATGCCTTCTATACAAAACAACAATTTAAAAGTTTATTTACCTCAGATCTCCGACTCATCTTAGAATTTCAGCTTTAATAGGGAACGTATTTCTGAGTGCTCATTGTTAACTGTAACTCCCAAATCCTTACCAATACATGTTTGCGCCCCGGCGATTTCAGCATCTGATCTCTATTCAGATGCAGCCTGTGTTTCTGCTACATCCGCGAGTTGCCGGAGATACCAGTGCACATGTCAGAAAAGCAGGAAAGAAACAAAGACGATGCAGTGGGGGAAGACAGCCTGCGGGCGAGACACGGCACAGCAAGAACAAGTCAGTAGGTATGAAACAACGAAGTGCAACCTAATTTCGACACAACGCTGTCAACAGGTCGAACTGAGTGGTCGAGGTACGGCGATATTTGTGGCGGCCGCGATGGACGATATAGGCCGGTGTACTATGGGCGGAAACACCCCAGATGGTACCTGGAAATTGGAACGAAGGTAAGGGCGAAGGTGCAGTCTCGACGACTGGAGGCTGCGGTTGTGAACTGTGGTCGGCAGTGTCCATCGGAACAGCGCTGGAGATGGGCATGAACCAATGGTCCACAGGGAGCCAGAGGGGAGGGCGAGAGCCACAACGCGATGTCCGCAGTAGTCGCCCAGCTTTCTTGGTTGTTGTATCACGTTGGCACCTGAAGGCAGTGGAAGAGTGGGTGAAGAGGGGATGCTTGTGTCCTACGCTGAAGATGGTTGTTGTAACAACGCTAGACCCCTTCTGCCGACGTAAATCTTCACTCGTGGGTGTACACTACCGTTGCTGGAGTCCAAACCTCAGCACTCCTGATGGAGCGTTCCCTCACCGCCATGTCAGGGGTGAAGAGCTGGGAGGGACGTGAGCGAAGTTCCGACAGCGACGGTGTTAGCGGATGAAGCAAAGTCCAAGGCTGGCGACCATGGAGGAGCTCTGCGGGGCTGCGATTGTTAATTCGTATAGTGCGACAAGTGCTCAAAATACAAAGTACCAGCCACCTTAGTGACAGTGGATTCTACAGCCTTCATTGTCTGCTGCTTAAAAGTCCGGACCAGACGTTCAGAATGACCATTGGAGGATGGGTGGAAGAGTCCTAAAGGTATGATTGATACAATGTTGCAGCACAGAAGTCCTTGCAGACAGAGGCTGTGAACTGTGGGCCACTGTCAGAGACCAATTTGTGAAGAAATCCGTTGATGGTTAAACTGGGACTGGGCAGTAAGTGGCCGTGGCTGTGGTGGATGCCATGTGTATGACATAGGGGTACTTTGAATGAGCTTCCACAACGAGCAACCACATAGAACACAAGAATCGGCCAGCAAAATCGAGATGGATGTGGTCCACGAGACGAGTATTAGGTCAGGTTACCAAAGACTGATGTGCTCTGCTTGGTGCTGGGTGCATGCTGCACAACTACTGATCATGTTTTCCATCTTTTCGATGTCAACATTGATCCGAGCCATTAGACATGGTGTCACTCCAATGTTTTCATGTGGGACATGGCCCAACGACCTGCGTGGAGTAAACTCAATACCCGATGATGTAATTCCACTGGAATAACCACTCAGTGTGCATACGTCTCAGCATGCAAAAGAATGATATCATTGAAAGTCAGTGAGAAATCTGTTTCCAATGCTGGAGCTCTGTTGTCAACCAATGAATGAGATAACTGGGCCAGCCATGGATTAAATAGAGATGGACCTGTCGCAAGGTGGGATCCTGTAACATTGCAGTGGCAACCCATATCGCCATAAGGGAAAAACCGTCCATCGTATGTTGTCGTTCGGCATCGACGTGGAAGCAGAGGAGCTCCTCTTGGTCGAAATCAGTTTGCGGGCCAGCCAATACGTGGTACTATGTATGAATATTCGAATGCTTGGCTGTCAGCTTGTGCTGGATGTACAATTGTAGACACTGAGCAACAACATCCATTGCTGAATGGGATTGGACTATTCATTATGGGCGGTTGGAACACGGCCTGAATAACCCCACCGACGTCTTGTGATCCCTAAATAGAGAGAACTGCATCCCAAAACCGTATAAATGACCTTTTTGGCTGCAGATTTTATCATCAAGGCCTCTTTTTTGATCTGCAATGTGCTGGGTCAGAGCCTTGGATTCACACGCATTTCTGTAGGCCAAGACCCCTCTGATGCATTAGGCAGATGCACTGGATGCCACAACCAAATGGGCAATCAAGAGAAAAATGTGAGGCAAGGTGTGGATCTCAGCATGGTTTTCAATTCGACAAAAGTCTGGCCGTAGGCCAGGTATCCCGGTTAAAGCGACGCCGTTTTTCCACGCCTGATTGAGAGGCTGTGCAACGTAGCCCCCGAATAATAGCGCAATAGCTGAGCTTGCCGAAAAACGATTATAATTCAAGCGTCATAAAGAATGATGGTGGCAACCTCCTGCTTAGTAGCCAGATTCCCTCTTTAGAGAGCCAGTGCCCAAAGTACTTCAATCCTGGCTAAAAAAAATTGCAGTTCTCCAAACTACAACACAGGGCCGCATTTTGCAGGGTCGTGAACAAGGAAGTTTTGCAAATGCTGCTGGCGGGAGGACCCTGTGTCAATAACGTCATTGAAGTAATTGACGCAATATGGTATATCAACTGTTCCAGAACTCGCCGGAAGATTTCAGGGGCTGAGGAAATACCAAAGGGGAGTCGCTTGTACCTATACAACCCAAAAGGAGAGTTAAGGACAACAGCGTTAGGAGAAGCGTCATCTAAGGGCAGCTGGAGATACGCATCAGCAAGGTCGACCTTGGAAAAATATTTCCTCCCAGCCAGTTTGGTGAACAGATCTTCTTCCTAGGGAATAGGATATGTTTATACCTGTGATTGAGAATTGACGGTCGCCTTGAAACCCCACACAAGTGCAGAGACCCATTTGAAGTCCGGATGACGCACGAGATTTGACAGGTTCGACAACCCCAGCTGCCTGCACAAGATCGAGTTCCTGCTTCACAGCAGTCTCTAAGGCCATTGTAATATACTTGGTACGCTAAATACGAGTCGCGGCGTCCGGCCACAAAATGATGTACCCCTGTAAATCTGAAGTAAACCCCAAATCCGGTTGAAAAAGGGACGAAAAAGCCTTGCAGAGGGCTCCCAGTTCCTGTAGACTGTTGCAGTGGAAACTACCTTGACTTCATCCGAGATAGAAAATCCAAACCTGGGAAGGTACTGATGCCAAAAATGGTGGTAACTAACTGTTGGCAGACGACAAAGAACGTCAAAAGCCGAGTAAAGTATTTGTTAGTTGCCGCAGTCTAGAACTGTCTGTGAGGAGAAATCGCATCTTCCCCATAGGCCACAAACTGGTGAGAAGTTAGGAAGAAGACAGGTGCAACCTGTTGTACATAAGTCGCCTACTTGATCAAAGAAAGGATTGTCCCAGACCCCATCTGCAAACGGATGCGAAACTTAAGGACTTCTGCACTAAGGGGTCCCGCTGGAGGAGTTCCATCTGCAGCGCGTGTAGCGTCTCCGGTGTGGTCAGGGCGCGGGGCAGGGGTGGGTAATACTGAATAGAGGTGTCACTCCTTGCCACAGCATGTGCAAAACCCCCAGCGATATGGACAGTCTGGTCGGGAGTGAGAGGAAACGCACTGTGGTGACGAAGAGAAAGGACCCTGTAACCGTCGTCGAGGGGTGAATGGAGACATTGGACAAATATGTACCACGACACTCCTGCAACCTGGCGGTCGCCCTACGTTTATGACGCTGGGGTGGCGCACGTGCTGGTGTATGAACTCCTGCACTTGAGGCCTTTCCGTGAGTCGTTCATTAGCCGCCTGCACAATTTCGAACGAATGAGCGATGCGCAAGATGTCCTCTAGCGACGGGTTATCCAGGTTCAAAGCAGCTGTGCGAATCTCTGGGTCAGGCGACAGTTGAACCACCACATCACGATTCGAGGAGTCGGCATATCAAGCCATACAGCCTTCCTCTGAGTCGTTGCAAGTCAGTGACTCACGGGTGGTGTGACTGTCCCGGATGTTTACTGATATAATTGTAGCTTGGGGGCAACCACATGTTACTGCTGGGAATAATAATTAGGCAATAGAATGAATATCTTCTTAAAGGAGAGGGCGATGGGGTCAAACAGAGGAGCCACTTTCCGGAGGTCAAAAAAGTGGCCGTCGACGGTGAAGACAGAGAGCGATCGCTGCAATGAATCATCTGGGACTGTAAACGCCGTGAAATGTTGCTTCAGTCGATGGACGTATGTGTTCCAGTCCTCCAGTAAGGAGGAAACGACACAGGACGGACAGTGATATCGAGTGCAGGAGGTGCCGGTCCCTGAGGCACAACGGCGTCCTTCACACGAAGTTTCTCTGCTAAGAGCTGAAGCGACTATTGTAACAAGTACGTTTGTATCTGCTGGTGCACCAGCTGCTGTTGTTCGAGCAGAATAACCAATCTAGCTTCCACGCTACGTAGCAACTTCCTCTTTCCTTGTTACCAATTGCTATATCAGCGACTAGTCGGATAACGGTGCTCTTGTCAGAAAAAACAGGAGGAAAACGATGACGACGCAAGGAAGGAAGACCACCTATTGCCGAGACTCAAACCCATGCCAGAGTCGAAGAACAGGGCTTACCGATGGCGGACCTGACACAAGAGCAAGTCGATAGCGACCTCTGCAACAACTTAGTGCAACGAACTATCGACACGACGCTGTCAACAGGTCAAGTATGAGCCACAAAGCAAATCGAGTACAAAGAGGAAAACCAATACAAAAACGAAGTTATGGACTGGTAGTCGGTAATACTGTGGAGATCGTAACGAATACTGTCAGACGAGGTACACGACTGACTGAGCGTCTGTTGGCTGTTGCTACGTATCTACTTATGATACTTTGGAAGCGCCAACCGCCACAGGGCTTTGCCCGTTTGAATTCCACAGCATTTTTCTGATTTTAAGGATAACGGGATTTGGTGATCGTCGAACTGGTAAGAGGGATTTTCTTCTGGAAATTGAACTTTTTTATGAGGGGAGGAGGGAGGTTCAAATGGTTCAAATGGCTCTGAGCACTATGCGACTTAACTTCTGAGGTCATCAGCCGCCTAGAACTTAGAACTGATTAAATCTAACTAACCTAAGGACATCACACACATCCCGAGGCAGGATTCGAACCTGCGACCATAGCGGTCGCTCGGTTCCGGACTGTAGCACCTAGAACCGCACGCCCATTCCAGCCGGCGAGGAGGGAGGAAAACTGCTGAGGGGAAGGGAAGAGGAGAAAAGAGTGAGCCCTGAGGAGTGGGAGGGGAGAAGTAAGGTTAGAGTTGATAGGAGGTGAAACTCAAATTCTGGAAGTTGCGTTGTGGAAGGAGATGGAGAGTGTGAAGATGGTGAGAGGGCGGGACATAACGGTAAAGGCGAGGCAATGGGCTGGGTGTCGAGATGAAGGGGGCACTAGGGGGTGGGGAGATGGAGTGAGCGGATAATGTACGGGGTGTGTATGTGTTCGAGGAAAAGATGAAGGTGGAGGAAGGGGATGGCGTCGTAGAGGATGCGTTTGGCGGACAGAAGGTGGATATGGAAGGCGAGGCGGAGAGGATGGCGTTTTAGGATTTGGAGGGCTTTGTGGAATCTGGGAGGGACAGAAATCCAAGCGATGCTCGCATAACAAAGGATGGGGGGGATCAAGGATTCCGTAGGTGTGAAGGATGGTGGAAGGATTCAGTCCTCGTGTCTGGCTGGGCTCCAATTTCTCTTATTTTATTATGATGATAATTTCTCCCTACGTAGGTGGGTTTGAAAAAAATGTTTTCGCATTCTTAAGAGAAAGTTAGTGATTGAAATTTCATAAATAGATCTCGCCACAAAAAAATACCGCCTTTGTTTCAGTAACTGCCACCCCAACTCGCGTATATTATCAGTGACACTCTCACCCCTATTGCGCGATAACACGAAACGAGCTGCCCTTCTTTGCACTTTTTCGATGTCCTCCGTCAATCCTACCTGATAAGGATCCCACAGCGCGCAGCAATATTCCAACAGAGGGCGGACAAGTGTAATGTAGGCTATCTCTTTAGTGGGTTTGTCGCATCTTCTAAGTGTCCTGCCAACAAAGCGGAGTCTTTGTTTCGCCTTCCCACAATATTATCTATGTGGTCTTTCGAATTTAAGATGCTGGTCATTGTAATTCCTAGGTATTTGGCCGAATTGACAGCCCTTAGATTTGTGCGATTTATCGTATACCCAAAATTCATCGGATTTCTTTTGGTACCCGTGTGGATGTGACTTTTCTTTGTTGCGTGCCAATTGCCACTTTTCTCACCATACAGAAGTTCTCTCTAGATCATTTTGTAATTGGAATTGATCGTCTGATGATTTTACTAGACGGTAAATAACAGCATCATCGCCGGCCGGTGTGGCCGTGCGGTTAAAGGCGCTTCAGTCTGGAACCGCGTGACCGCTACGGTCGCAGGTTCGAATCCTGCCTCGGGCATGGATGTGTGTGATGTCCTTAGGTTAGTTAGGTTTAATCAGTTCTAAGGTCTAGGCGACTGATGACCTCAGAAGTTAAGTCGCATAGTGCTCAGAGCCATTTGAACCATTTGAACAGCATCATCTGCAAACAATCTAAGGAGGCTGCTTAGATTATCACCTAGATCACTTATGTAAATCAGGAACAGCAGAGGGCCTATGACACTACCTTGCGGAACGCCAGATATCACTTCTATTTGATGATTTACAGTCTATCACTACGAACTGTGACTTCTCTGAGAGGAAATTACGAATCCAGTCACACAACTGAGACGTTACGCCATATACACGCAATTTTTCTACCATCAGTGCCCTCTAGCACTGTCTCTCAGTTCTCACCACTAAACTGGGAAACGACACTAAAATGTCACCACACTTCACCAATCAGTTTCTACCATTTCATCCGTAAATAACGCAGGATCGCAGTCTTAAGACAGAAAGGAGAAGAACTAACACTAAACTGGCGCACTTCAAGTTTCCACTTCAAATGGAACTTGCCAAGCCATTACATCGTCAAACATGACGTCCAGCTAGCTGATGTCTCCATTATCTCAGTTCTCTACCCTCCTAGCGAATTCTCGCTTGCTATATCACAGTCTTGCCTCCTCCAGTTTTTCCATAAAAGAGGAATAGCTTTACTGATCTCGAGGATCAGCCAGTCGTGACTTCATACATGCGACACTTGTAAAACCTCAGCTCCGTCACCCACGGCCTACGATTGCCGTTCAGCCCTCGCGACGGCTGTCGGGTGACTTAACTTCGTGAGTTTCAAAACCTCTTCACAAAATTATTTTAACCGACAAGTTTCCGGGTAATCAGCATCGAGACCAAAGTTCGGACATTTAAATTAGCCATTTCCTACTACCTCCGAAAAGTCTTGATGTAAGGTGTTGCTTCCTGCCAACGTTTAGAGGAGTTCTTCTCCAAACTGATGTTACGAAATACCGACAACCCTGTGGAAATACTCGCCCCTTGAGACAGCAGGGTTTGGCCAGGCCACAATCCATTTGGCAGGATGAAAGTAAGACTGGCCCATTACCTCCAGGCTAGAGAAGAGCCCGCGCCGCTGTAAATCGGGAAAACCGACGCTGACGTTCACAATAGCGATCAACATTAGTCGACGGGCGTGGCCTGGAGATGGTGCTCTGTTACAAGAGATACTGTAAATAATACATGGGAGCTAGAGCTTGTAAGGTTATTGCCTGTCTGTCTTCAAGAAAGTTTGCGACAGGATCGAACATTAATAACTTTTGCATACTTTGTCAACCTTGGTTTTTAATCGCAATTATAACAGTTACTGGACGACAGCCTGTGGGCTAGATAACAACGGTGGTGAGCGAGTGAGATTGGCACTTCCCCGCCAATCGAGGCAAGCACAAGCCGCTGCGCTTCAGTTGTGCAGAGGACTTAGACAAAGAACTGTACAATAATCAAAAGTGAAATTAAATATTTAAATGCCCGCCCGGTGGGCTGTGCTTTCTAACGTGCGGCTTTCCGGATTGGGAAGGAGCGCCTGCTCCGCGGCACGAATCCGCCCGGCGGACTTACGTCGAGGTCCGGTGAGCCGGCCAGTCTGTGGATCGTTCTTAGGCGGTTTTCCATGTGCCTCGGCGAATGCGGGCTGGTTCCCCATATTCTGCCTCAGCTACACTATGTTGGCGATTGCTGCTCAAACAAGTTGTCCACGTATGCGTACACCACCACTATGCTACCACACAAACATAGAGGTTACACTCGTCTGGTGTGAGACGCTCCCTGGGGGGGGGGGGGGGGGGTGATCCATCGGGGGCCGAACCGCACAGTAACCCTGAAAGAATGGTTAGGTGTGGGGCGGCGGAGGGGTGAAGTGGACTGCGGTAGTGATCGTGGGGTTGTGGACCACTGCGGCTGCGGCTGGGCGGAGCCCCTCCGTCGTTTCTAGGCCCCGATTAACACACAATACAATACAATACAATACAAAAATTTAAATAATAACAGATGATGTAAAACCACACCAATGTCACATATTTCTAGTTTCAGTATGATCCGCTGTTTAGTTTGCACAAAAATTAAATCAATTTCAGTAGCCCGTAATACTAACGATAAGATGATATAATTTTGGATTTAGATTCACTTTCATGTTAAAACATACTGCAGAGCTTTCAGTGAAGATATTTCTTTTAATTTTTCGAGTTATGAAGTAAAAACGGATGTTTCATACGTAAATTGATAGAAGCATTGTACTATGTCTCAATTATTTGCTGGATGTCTCCCAATCTCTTCCTTTACCTATTTTACCCTCTACCGCTCCCCTCTCCTAGTACTGTAGAAGGTGTTCGCTATTCTCTGACGTCCTGTTATACTGCCTCTTCGTCTTGTCACTGTTTTCCACAGATTCGTTTCCTCATTGACTGGAATCGACGGATAAGGCCGATATTACAGTGCCTGTGTTGTTAAGAAAAACGGTGCAATGTTCCTTCTGACATTCTTCGTTTCTCTTAACAAGGGCACTGCACTATAGTACAGTCACGTAACGTTACAGAGGACCGGACGCTATGATACAGATAGTTCGTTGGTTCCGTTCCGTTCTGGAAGTCCTAGTGAGAGTTCCCTAATTGAAAGTTTAGTATCATATACATAGAGTATCGTATTGCTCACATTAAAATTAGGATAATTCAGCGCCACCTCGCTCGGTTTGTGTTTAGAATATACTAGTTTGTGAAACAACGGTAGAGTTTCATTTACCGTCATAGTTTTTGACTCCACTGGATTGTACGCAGACAGTTAGAATATATTATTCCAGTTTCGGCGCGCCGACTTGTGGGCTTGTAGATTGCAGATTATGAGTAACACATTCTCCATCACTTCATAGCTTTCCATACAAAAAATTTTCAAACTCCTGTGAAAGGCAGTGGTATTTTAAAAACCACACCAACTTTTAGCAAACAAAAATAAATTAACAACTGAAAGGCAACAAACCATTATCCAGTAAAAGTAAAATAAGTAATTATTTATAACCAGCCGCCTCACCAACATGCCGATGGCCTTGCCGCAGTGGCAACAACAGTTCACGTCAGATCACTGAAGTTTAGTGCTGTCGGGCTGGGATATCACTTGGATGGGTGACCATCCTGTCTGCCGAGCGCTGTTGGCAAGCGAGGTGCACTCAGCCCTTGTGAGGAAAACTGAGGAGCTACTTGATTGAGAAGTAGCGGCTCCGGTCTCGGAAACTGACATACGGCCGGGAGAGCGGTGTGCTGACCACACGCCCCTCCATATCCGCATCCAGTGACGCCCATCTGCTGAGGCTGACACGGCGGCCAGTCGATACAATTGGGGCTTCCAAGACCTGTTCAGAAGGAGTTTAGTTTAGCCTCACCAACCTAAATGTGGATGGGACAAAACCCTACTAAACCCATTTTGATCACTCGATCTTTAAAAAACGGTCGTTCTCTTTTTGTTTGCTTTACACACATTGGTGACTGAGCCAATTTTACAGGTACTGCATTATACTCTTACAGGTCCTTCCTTAAACCAGTGGTTCAAGCGTATGATGACGATGATATTATTTCAGTCAACGATGTCAAGGAAAATTCAGGAATCTTTCACCAATATATCACCTGCTCCGTAGCTGCTCGGTATGTGGCTGTCAGGCGGAGCACCAAAGTTTAATTCCCGGTACTGCCAGGGATTTTTCATTTGATTTGTGGAAGGAAAGGAGGCGGAGCGCCCTGCGTAACACCAGATGGGAAGTTCCTTCAGTGAGAAGTAACGGCTTCAAATTCTGAAAAGCGCATGGGGAACAGTATTTTGACACCATTCCCCTGCATTTCGTATGCGATTGATCCCATATGGCACACGATGACAAGACAGCTGCTGTAGTCGCTGGGGTACAACGATATGTTCGCTGAGTTCATTTTTATATCAGCAAGATAGCAGGCAACGCACCAGACCGCCAAAGTCCGTACGATCTACCTCGGACAGTTGGTCTTCGGCAGTCGACATTCTTGGCTACGTCAACACAAGAAATTAATAAGGAATGCACATTAATGTCTGTCTGAGACATTTTATTTCAGTCAGATGGTGCACTGAAGTATAAACGGTAAAAAGTGTTCTTCGGTAACGAACTATGAAAATCTTCGTCTCACGCAGCTGTATAGTGTGGTTCAAAAAGCGCACAAACTGTAGGAACTGACAGCAGAGTCAAAATATGGCAGTCTTTGTGCGTTGATTATCTTGCGACTCAGTAACTTTCGTTATCTCAGGATTACGTACACAACTGTAAGTTACTATAAGAATGGTGTTGATTTCAGCTCCTCTGTCACCTCTCTCACGATGTGCGAAACGTTTTGAATCAGCCTGTTTAGCCATCTTCAATACCGTATACTGTGGGCGTGCTCTCTATCGCAACGGCAGTCGCTCAACTTCTAGCGCCCATGGTACTGTGCGTGTGGGTCATCAATATCCATAAACTGGCTTTCATTAACACCGCTACCGCATACTAACAGGCAGACGTCTATCTCACAAACCCGTAACTAAAAGTTGAATTCACAAGTTTAAAACGGGCGTACAAGATTATTTTCTTCAGGTGCTGAGTATGGCGTCTCCGATAAATCTTAGCTGCAACTACACTACGGTTATAGTGACTTTTATTCTCTCGAACAGGGGATGGAGAAACATATCGAAACACCATAAACGCAAGACATTATCATGTCTGTTGCGTTGTAGGGAAACCGTCGTCATTCAAAACAGCTTCGAGTCGTCTCAGAATGGACATGGCTCTGAGCACTATGCGACTTAACTTCTGAGGTCATCAGGCGCCTAGAACATAGAACTAATTAAACCTAACTAACCTAAGGACATCACACACATCCGTGACCGAGGCAGGATTCGAACCTGCGACCGTAGCGGTCGCTCGGTTGCAGACTGTAGCGCCTAGAACCGCACGGCCACTTCGGCCGCCTCAGAATGGATAAACATCGGTCTTGTATGGTTGTCGAGGCAGTCTTATACCTTTCTTCCTACAATAAAGTCGATAGTTCAGGTAATGATCATGGAAGTGCATAGCGAGCACAAGCTTCTCTGAAAAGTAGACCATAAATACCAGTAATATTGGTGACCGCGATAGCCAGGGGTGATGTGACAATTCATCCCCACGCTCAAAAAATCAGGAATGTGATTAGGGGCCTTAGCGTCGCTGTCTCTGGGTCCCGGGGTCCCGGATTCGATTCTATAACGCGTTGGGGGTTTTGTCTGTGCTGGAACTGGGTGTTTGTGTTGTCTTCATCATTTCATCATCATCGTCATCATCGTGACATGGGCTAGAAGGGATTGTGTAAAAGCTGGGAGTTTGTACGGGCGCTGATGGCAGCGGAATTGACCACTCCACAAGCCAAATATCATCGTCATCGTCTCCATCATCATCATCCTCGTCATCATCAACCGGGGCTCTGTCTTCTTAGAACATAGCATCACCATTAGGGAACAAACACTGTACCATGGGAAGGACCTGATCAGCCAAAATGGTCACATAATTCTTGGCCGTAATGCGACGTTGCACAGTAACCACGAGGCCCATGGAGCACCACGATATGGCTGCCCAACTCATCCTCCGCCATGTTTCACTCTTGGGACGCAGACTCTGTCAGAAGTTGGAAACAATGTGCAACAAGTCTCATACAGCCAAATGACTTTTCTCCTTTGCTTCGTAATCTACATCTACATCTACATCCATACTCCGCAAGCCACCAGACGGTGTATGGCGGAGGGTACCTTGAGTACCTCTATCGGTTCTCCCTTCTGTTCCAGTCTCGTATTGTTCGTGGAAAGTAAGAATGTCTGTATGCCTCTGTGTGGGCTCTAATCTCTCTGATCTTATCCTCATGGTCTTTTCGCGAGGTATACGTAGGAGGGAGCAATATACTGCTTAACTCGTCGGTGAAGGTATGTTCTCGAAACTTCAACAAAAAGCCCGTACCGAGCTGCTGAGCGTCTCTCTTGCAGAGTCTTCCACTGGAGTTTATCTATCATCTCCGTAACGCTTTCGCGATTACTAAATGATCCTGTAACGAAGCGCGCTGCTCTCCGTTGGATCTTCTCTATCTCTTCTATCAACCGTATCTGGTACGGATCTCACACCGGTGAGCAGTATTCAAGCAGTGGGCGAACAAGTGTACTTTAAGATACTTCCATCGTTTTCGGACTGCATTTCCTTAGGATTCTTCCAATGACTATCAGTGTGGCATCTGCTTCACCGACGATTAATTTTATGTGGTCATTCCATTTTAAATCACTCCTAATGCCTACTCCCAGATAATTTATGGAATTAACTGCTTCCTGTTGCTGACCTGCTATATAGTAGCTGAATGATAAAGGATCTTTCTTGTGTATTCGCAGCACATTACACTTGTCTACATTGCGATTCAATTGCCTTTCCCTGCACCATGCGTCAATTCGTTGCAGATCCTCCTGCATTACAGTACAATTTTCCATTGTTACAACCTCTCGATATACTACAGCATTATCCGCAAAAGCCTCTGTGAACTTCCGATGTTATCCACAAGGTCATTTATATATACTGTGAATTGCAACGGTCCTACGACAGTGCCCTGCGGCACACCTGAAATCACTTTTACTTCTCTCCATTGAGAATGACATGCTGCGTTCTGTTATCTAGGAACTCTTCAATCCAATCACACAATGGGTCTGATAGTCCATATGTTCTTACTTTGTTAATTACACGACTGTGGGGAACTGTATCAAACTTCTTGCGGAAGTCACGAAACACGGCATCTACCTGGGAACTCTTGTCTATGGCCCTCTGGACTCTCGTGGACGAATAGCGCGAGCTAGGTTTCACACAATCGTCCTTTTCGAAATCCATGTTGATTCCAACAGAGTAGATTTATAGTCTCCAGATAAGTCTTTATGCTCGAATATAATACGTGTTACAAAATTCTATAATTGATCGGCGTTAGAGATATAGGTCTATAGTTCTGAACATGCGTTCGACGTCCCTTCTTGAAAACGGGGATGACCTGTGCCCTTTTCCAATCTTTTGGAACGCTACGGTCTTCTAGTGACCTACGGTACACCTCCGCAAGAAGGGGGTAAGTTCCTTCGCGTACTCTGTGTAAAATCGATCTGGTATCCCCTCAGGACCAGCGGCCTTTCCTCTTTTGAGCGATTTTAATTGCTTTTCTAAGTCTCTATTTCGATGTCTACCATTTTGTTATCTGTGCGAAAATCTATAGAAGGAACTACAGTGCAGTCTTCCTCTGTGAAACAGCTTTGGAAAAAGACATTTGTGTCTCGGCCTTTAGCCTGTCATACTCTGTTTCAGTACCATTTTGGTCACAAAGTGTCTCGTCATTTTGTTTCGATCCACCAACCGCTTTGACATAAGACCAAAATTTCTTATGATTTTCTGCCAAGTCAGTACAAAGAAATTTACTTTCGAATTCGTTGAACGCCTCTCACATAGCCCTCCTCACACTACATTTCGCTTCGTGTAATTTTTGGCTTTGTTTATGTTTGCTGTGAAGTTACCTTTGCTTCCTTAGCAGTTTTCTACGTCATTTGGTGTACCACGGTGGCCCTTTTCCATCTCTCACGATGTTGCTTGGCACATACTCATCTAATGCATATTGTACGATGGTTTTGAACTTTGTCCACTGATCCTCAACACTATCTGCACTTGAGACAAATCTTTTGTGTTGAGCCGTCAAGTACTCTGAAATCTGCTTTTTGTAGCTTTTGCTAAACAGAAAAATCTTCCTACCTTTTTTAATATTTCTATTTACGGCTGAAATCAACGATGCAGTAACCGCTGTATGATCGCTGATTCCGTGTTCTGCGTTAACTATTTCAAATAGTTCTGGTCTGTCTGTCACCAGACGGTCTAATATATTATCGCCACGAGTCGGTTCTCTGTTTAACTGCTCAAGGTAGTTTTCAGAAAATACACTTTAAAAAATTTCACTGGATTCCTTGTCCCTGATACCCGTTATAAACTTTTGAGTCTCCCAGTCTATATCTGGTAATTAAAATCTCCACCAAGAACTATAACATGGTCGGGGAATCTACTGGAAATATTTTCCAAATTTTCTTCAGGTGCTCTTCCACAACAGCTGCTGAGCCAGGGGGCCTATAGAGACATCCAATTACCATGATTGAGCCTGCTTTAACCGTGACCTTCACCCAAATCTCCCTCAATTTACTTCGATACTACTGCACCTTTTATCGCTATAAACACGACTCCCCTTTCACTTTGCAACCCTTCTCTGCGGTATACATTCCAATCTGAGTTTAACGTTTACGTCTTGCACGCCACGTTTACCAGTTAAGGGAATTTGCATTACTGATGAGTGGTTTCAGAATTACAGCTCGCTCTGCAATGCACGGCTCATGGAGCTCCCTCAGTGTTGTTTTGATGCTGAAAAGGAATGCGAGAGCTTCATTTGGTTCTGTAAATACATTTGCAGCTGTCGTCGTCTTTAGTGACGGCGTGTCACAGTCGATCAACGCACAGTTCCGTTCGTAGTGTGACTCACAATATGACGTTTCAGCTAGCGCTGTATGTTGTATAAATCTTCGATACGCTGCCTCCTGGAACACGAAACACTTCGTCCACCTTGATTACGGAGGGACGCACCATACCAGCACCAACAGTTTGCCCACATACGGATTCACCTAGCTCTGACATAATGCACTGAGAAATTCACAGAACAGCGGTGTGACCACGACTTGCACTTCCGATGTATCGAAGCTGTTGCACAGGTGCCGCTCATGGTCAAATTCAACAGCACAAGTTGCAGCGTTGTCTAGCATCTGCATTATGTCAAATCAAGCAATTCTCGCAGTTTTTCCATATTTTTGTCCAACCGTTCCATATTAGCGAGGATGACCAAAGTCTACAGCTAGTTTGTACAACATCAGAACCACGGCAAGTGTCCGTCTGGCGACTAGTCGATGATTTGAGATAATGCACGTAAAAAGACCCTTCCAGGATTTGTGTGCTCCGTCTGATATGATGTAGCTTCATAGTCTATTTCCACGAAAGCGAAAAAACACAACGACAAACTCGTGCCAAACCCCCTATGCTACCACTATTTGGTTATCGAGTAATAAACAAGTAGGCTTCTGTGAAAACGGCTAACCATCATAAGGAACTATGTAAGAGAGAGCCTTGCGCTCACATATAATGAAATGATGTATATTTTAAAATCAGGCTATACATATTGCGAAAGCCAAGTATAGAAGTTGCTTATGGTTGTTTGGACAAGATGTACGAGTATTTTTTCGTCAACACTACCAACTCAGACATCCAAGAGTTCTGGAGCTATGTGTCGACACAATTGTAAGAATTAATGGGTCGACTCTACCACAAGTATCAAGATACGGTTTGCACATTGCACGTGTGTGATGATTTTCACATAAGATTTTTAGAAGCCTAATGAAATGGTACGAAAAGAAGAGGGTAAATCAATGCTAGTTTTATATCATTCACTCATATTTAAATCAATATTTAGGCTATTTCGTTCCGTAAGGGAGTAATTGGGACATTGTCGCAATGTATATTTAAAATGAAATTTTCCGTAAGTGACCGAAATTCGAGCTACCAACCAAGAAATCGAATTGAAAAAATAAGGGGGTTGGATACCGCAAAAGAACTAAAAATGAACAGCTTGAAAAAGAATTTACAGACTGAGTTAGTTATGGGTCTCTTCCTCTGCATATTTGATGAATATTGTTAAAAGTCATGTTTATCTCACTCAACATATGTTATCAGCATATGAGTACCGCAAGTCAGTAGTAAGTGAAAGTACCTCGATTTCAGTGTTAAATAATATTTACTTGGCTTTTTTCTGCAAGATATAGTCGCTTTTCTCTTGTCTCAGTGTTACTCTAAGGTCCATAGGCTTCTTTTTTTTATAAGGTATGAAACAATACAAATTCTAATTTCAGAATGTGAACAACTTATTCCGTTTTAATCAAGTGTAACATATCAAACATCGTTCCGCCATCTTGTGTAAGTCTTTTTTCACATATACCAAACATCATCTTTCCAGAGACTAGCCTTGTTTGACAAATGAACATCATATAATTAACGTAATTCAGTTACAATGTGTAGACAGTACTGAAATGTAAGCATCTGATCTTTTGAGAGCTGTTGATGCTGCTGTTTACATATTCTCCGGGGCCTCTAACCTAAACTGACGTTCTAGAGCAATCAGATAATTAAAATGGTAATTCCGGTCTTTATGTGTACTATTAAATTTTTAATAAAACAGACAGATGTGAATTAACATAGCTAATATAGCTGGGAGTACATACTGAAGTCATGAAATTTATATAGGTTACAAAAACTACATTCAAAGTAGATCGAACTTTCATTGACTACATTTGTTTACATTTTAAGTAATATCGAATTGAAAGAGCATCCTAGTAATTTTAATCCGCTTTATTGTGTTTTTATACATAAACGACAAAAAGCGATAGAGAGGAAGACATATATTGCTGGAATCATTGTAGAACAGAATTGGGTATCTACTGAACAACATTGTGCCCCTAATCACTTCCGTTCTCAAATTTACACAAGGTACATGTTTCGAAATGGGGTGTCAAAGTAATGACCGAAGTGATTATTCATCTAATTAGTTATGAATCTTTTTCTGGCTCGTTTCTGATAAAGACCATTAAACATTACGAAACCTTTTTAAACATTGGCCTACACATTATTTATTTAAAGTCGGATATTTTTCGATGAATTTTAGTTTCAGATCGGGTAACGTAGTTTGCAGTAACTTATGTCCTTTGACATGATCTGTTAGAAGCTCTATTCTGGTGCTATACTAAAATGTTAACATTGGAGATTCTGTTACACTCACTTGGTCCATATACTATTTTCTATTTGTTACACATTTGTCGACCACGGTAGTGTAAAACATCTACTGGATAAATATTCTTAGGGACAACCGTATGTTTCATTAACACATTTCATTCTATCTATTGCTTCCTACGTCAGTTACTTACAAAACATCATGTGTGAAAAAAAGCGAGTATATTTCACTTCAATAGCGTGTCAAAGGCTCATGTTCATTTGAGACAAGCTTATACCATAGCTGATACAATAACTCCCTACTTAGCAATTATATTCAACCGCTCGCTCACCGATAGATCTGTACCTACAGATTGGAACATTGCGCAGGTTGCACCACTGCTTAAGAAGGGTTGTAGGAGTAATCCATCGAACTACAGACCTATATCATTGAAGTCGGTTTGCAGTAGGGTTTTGGAGCATATATTGTATTCAAACATTATGAATCACCTCGAAGGGAACGATCTATTGATACGTAATCAGCATGGTTTCAGAAAACATCGTTCTTGTGCAACGCAGCTAGCTCTTTATCCGCACGAAGTAATGGCCGCTATCGACAGGGGATCTCAAGTTGATTCTGTATTTCTACATTTCCGGAAAGCTTTTGACACCGTGCCTCACAAGCGACTTCTATACAAGCTGCGTGCCTATGGGGTATCGTCTCAGTTGTGCAACTGGATTCGTGATTTCCTGTCAGGAACGTCGCAGTTCGTAGTAATAGACGGCAAATCATCGAGTAAAACTGAAGAGATATCAGGTGTTCCTAGGGAAGCGTCCTGGGACCTCTGCTGTTCCTGACCTATATAAATGACGTGGGTGACAATCTGAGCAGTTCTCTTAGGTTGTTCGCAGACGATGCTGTAATTTACCGTCTAGTAAGGTCATCCGAAGACCAGTATCAGTTGCAAAGCGATTTAGAAAAGATTGCTGTATGATGTGGCAAGTGGCAGTTGACGCTAAATAACGAAAAGTGTGAGATTATCCACATGAGTTCCAAAAGAAATCCGTTGGAATTCGATTACTCGATAAATAGTACAATTCTCAAGGCTGTCAATTGAACTAAGTACCTGGGTGCTCAAATTACGAACAAGTTCAGTTGGAAAGACCACATAGATAATATTGTGGGGAAGGCGAGCCAAACTTTGTGTTTCATTGGCAGGACACTTACAAGATGCAACAAGTCCACTAAAGAAACAGCTTACACTACACTCGTTCGTCCTCTGCTAGAATATTGCTGCGCGGTGTGGGATCCTCACCAGGTGGGATTAACGGAAGACATGGAAAGGGTGCAAAAAAGGGCAGAAGGGCAGCTCGTTTTGTATTATCACGTAATAGGGGAGAGAGTGTGGCAGATATGATACGCGAGTTGGGATGGAAGTCATTAAGGCAAAGACGTTTTTCGTCGCGGCGAGATCTATTTACAAATTTTCACTCACCAACTTTATCTTCCGAATGCGAAAATAATTTGTTGAGCCCAACCTATATGGGTAGGAATGATCATCAAAATAAAATAAGAGAAATCAGAGCTCGAACAGAAAGGTTTAGGTGTTCGTTTTTCCCGCGCGCTGTTCGGGAGTGGAACTGTAGAGAGATAGTATGATTGTGGTTCGATGAACCCTCTCCCAAGCACTTAAATGTGACTTGCAGAGTAATCATGTAGATGTAGATGTAGATGTATTTTGCTCCTAGAATATGACAACGTTACAACCTTGATTAGCTTCAGGATTCAGCATACTAACAACAGTCAAAGATATTGGGGCCTCCCTAAACTCCCTACAACGTCGCCGTTTGTATCTGGTGGCTTTTAACTTACTGTTTAACTAAGCAGCAATTAGTTAACTAAATTTACCTTTTCCATTTGTTATACCGATGGTCTAGTTAGCAGAGCTATCACCACTGCCTTCTGCGAGCTACCGCAGTGACCTACTTTTGCCGCCTGCAGTCTTCAGCACACGCAGTACTCTGTAGTGGCCACCGTAACAACTAACTCGCTCGTTGTCCTCCTTAACTACAAACACAAGTGCTGTGATTATATATCGGCCACTGTCGTCAACTATGGAAGGGAGGATTATGAGAACCCCAGCGGACAGATCAATCACGGTCTTTGGGGGAACGATCCTTAACTCTAAAAGTACCACCCTGCTCGCATTGGTAATCCTGGGCCTCCTTGTGATATTAGTGACCGCACTTAAGTTGTCCTTTCTTGCATTATCATTAAATGGAGAATTGGGTCACCAGCTCTTTCTAGTGAACCGTGACCACCTTCTGTATATAGAAATCGAGAAAGAAATCACATATCGAGGAAATTCATTCTATCACTACCGTAAAGCCTATCTTGGTGCGTAAACGTTTCGACAATATCAAAGAGTCAGATGTTCAGTGTTCCACTACCTTGATATAGGTGCACAAATTTATGGAGTACTTTTTGAGGTGCTCTTCTAGAAATGTGGTGATTTGTTGATTCAAGAAGCAATTTGCTGTAAAGCCATTTGCTGTAAAACCATTTTAAGGCCTAAAGATGTGCGACATGAATGGTTCATCTACGAGGGCAGTTCAATAAGTAATGCAACACATTTTCTTTTCTGCAACAGGGGTTGTTTTATTCAGCATTGAAATACACCAGGTTATTCCCCAATCTTTTAGCTACACAACACTATTTTTCAACGTAATCTCCATTCAATGCTACGGCCTTACGCCACATTGAAATGAGGGCCTGTATGCCTGCACGGTACCATTCCACTGGTCGATGTCGGAGCCAACGTCGTACTGCATCAATAACTTCTTCATCATCCGCGTAGTGCGTCCCACGGATTGCGTCCTTCATTGGGCCAAACATATGGAAATCCGACGGTGCGAGATCGGGGCTGTAGGGTGCATGAGGAAGAACAGTCCACTGAAGTTTTGTGAGCTCCTCTCGGGTGCGAAGACTTGTGTGAGGTCTTGCGTTGTCATGAAGAAGGAGAAGTTCGTTCTGATTTTTGTGCCTACGAACACGCTGAAGTCGTTTCTTCAATTTCTGAAGAGTAGCACAATACACTTCAGAGTTGATCGTTTGACCATGGGGAAGGACATCGAACAGAATAACCCCTTCAGCGTCCCAGAAAACTGTAACCATGACTTTACCGGCTGAGAGTATGGCTTTAAACTTTTTCTTGGTAGGGGAGTGGGTGTGGCGCCACTCCATTGATTGCCGTTTTGTTTCAGGTTCGAAGTTATGAACCCATGTTTCATAGCCTGTAACAATCTTTGACAAGAAATTGTCACCCTCAGCCACATGACGAGCAAGCAATTCCGCACAGATGGTTGTCCTTTGCTCTTTATGGTGTTCGGTTAGACAACGAGGGACCCAGCGGGAACAAACCTTTGAATATCCCAACTGGTGAACAATTGTGACAGCACTACCAACAGAGATGTCAAGTTGAGCACTGAGTTGTTTGATGGTGATCCGTCGATCATCTCGAACGAGTGTGTTCGCACGCTCCGCCATTGCAGGAGTCACAGCTGTGCACGGCCGGCCCGCACGCGGGAGATCAGACAGTCTTGCTTGACCTTGCGGCGATGGTGACACACGCTTTGCCCAACGACTCACCGTGCTTTTGTCCACTGCCAGATCACCGTAGACATTCTGCAAGCGCCTATGAATATCTGAGATGCCCTGGTTTTCCGCCAAAAGAAACTCTATCACTGCCCGTTGCTTGCAACGCACATCCGTTACAGACGCCATTTTAACAGCTCCATACAGCGCTGCCACCTGTCGGAAGTCAATGAAACTATACGAGACGAAGCGGGAATGTTTGAAAATATTCCACAAGAAATTTCCGGTTTTTTCAACCAAAATTGGCCGAGAAAAAAAATGTGTTGCATTACTTATTGAACTGCCCTCGTATATCTACATCTATACTCTGCGAATCACTGTGAAATGAATGGCAGAGGATATGTTCCACTGTACCAGCAATGAGGCTTTTCCCCGTTCCATTCACGTACGGAACGAGGGAAAATAGTTTAAATGCCTCTGTGCTTGCTTTAATTAATCTAATCTTATTCTCATAATCTCTAGGGAGCGATATCTATGAGGCTGTAGTATGTATCTGGAGCCACCCATCTATCAAAGCTGGCTCTTGAAACTTTTTTAGTAGACGTTTTTGGGATAGTCTCCTTCTACCTTCAAGGTAACAGTCCACCAATTCAGTTCCTTCACTATCTCGGTGATAGTCTCCCGTGGGTCAGTCAAACCTGTGATAATTCGTGAAGCACTTATTCGTATACGTTCAGTACCCCTTCCTAATATTCTAAGATGGGTCGCACGTGTGATTTGTAACGGATCTTCTTTGTAGATCGATTGCATTTCCCTCGCAGTGTACCAGTAAAGTGGACCAGTAAACTGAAGTCTGCTATGTGCTATATGCACGACTTAGCCTCTGCGATCGTTCCACTTCATCTCCCTACAAAGTGTGACACACAAGTATTTGCTGCACTTTACTGATTCCAACTTTGACTCAGAATAATAGTACATTCATATGAGACTATGTTTCTTCCCGTTTTGTATAGTCAATTTGAAATCTTATAAAAGTCTAAGGAATATTAGTACAGACGGTTCAGAGTGTATTACTTTGTAGGTAACTACGTTAACTGCGAAAATGTGCGGTTGCTATTGATATTGGTTTACGAGTGGCTCTAAGCACTATGGGACTTATCACCTGAGATCATCAGTCCCCTAGACTTAGAACTACTTAAACCTAACTGGCCTAAGGACATCACACACATCCATGCCCGAGGCAGGATTCGAACCTGCCACTGTAGCAGCAGCGCGGTTCCGAACTGAAGCGCCTAGAACCGCTCGGGCACAGGGGCCGGCGCTATTAATATTGTCCGCAAGATCATTAATATACAACATGAACAATAAGGAACCCAAAAAACTTCCCTGGGGTACAACCGAAGTTACTGCTACATCTGTCCATGACTCTCCGTAGAAGACAACATGCTGTGTCCTCCCTCACAAGAAACCCTCGATCCAATTCCTCGTTTCGTCTGATACCCCATACCATCGCACTTTGATAATAAGCGCAGATGTGGAATTGAGTCAAATTCTTTCCGGAAGTAGATTAATACCGTAACTGCCTTGATCCATAGCTTTCAAGATGCAATATGACAAAAGTGCGAGTTGGGTTTCAGGTGATCTGTGTACTCGAAATCCGCTCCAGTTGGCATGAAAGCGGTCGTTCTCTTCGAAATACCTCATGTATGAGCTCAGAATGTGTTCTAAGATTCTACCACAAATGGATATGAAGGACATTGGAAGCTAGTATTATGAATCGCTTCTGCTATCCTTGTTGGAGACATGTGTGATCTATCTTTTCTTCCAACTACTGGGCACAGTATTTTGTTCGAGGGATCTACTATAGACTAGTTAACTGTGGAGCTAGCTCAGCCGCGATTTGTGTATGGAATATGACATTTATTTCGATCATCATTTCTAGAGTACGATAATTAAGCTGGGGCAATACTCCTGAGTTTCATTTATAAAGCAACAGCAGGTATAATTGACAGTCATTCATTTGCAATAAATGGTGGTTTTCAAATAACCGTTACCATGGTTTCGACGGATTTAATTCCGTCTTCGTTAGAAGGACAAACCTGCAAACAATGGGATAACGTAACTTCTAATGAAAACCTCATGGCCAATATTGGTTGAGAAATAGAAACTACTCTCTCCATTAAATGTACGAATATCGCAAATGGCATGGTATATACCAACAAACGACCAGTAGTACCTACAAACTTCACATTAGCAGTCAGTCACTAAATCCGTCTCCACATGACATGTATCGGCAACAGTCTGTATGTCCAGATATAAAAGTTGGAGCTGGTCACGTCAGTAAATCCAGTCTGTTAAAATAACAGACCTTGTTCGTAGCTACATGCCGACTGAGGTAGAGTGGAGAGCGTGTGTACCAGGAAAACAACTCGTGAGGAGCCTGCACCGATAAACACGTACGCTTTGCGGTCTGAACAGCCAAAATGTTGTAAAGGAACGTTTGATAACAAATTTAAGCATTTCTGCTGATGCTTTTCTACTGTTACTTTCAGTTACAGTCTCTTCCGTAAGTGACTAGACAGTACTGATTTCAGTAAGAGCCTTTACATATTATCAGAACTTCTTTGAGTTTCGTGAAATATCATTTGACAATATTGTGCTACGGTAGTCACTGAAGGATTCACTCATTGCTCTTGACAGCTAAATACGGTTCCTTAAACATCTCTCTACCTATTACCCCTATGCTTTGCTTCGTAGCTACTATACCGTAGTCCCTGTTTCTTTAGAAGTTTCTTTACAGTGACTGTGTACCTTGGAGGATCTCTTCCCCTTCTAACTGTCCTACTGAGTACGTATCTACACATACACTGGTGATCCAAAACTTTATGATCGTCTGCATAGTAAAATTTTTTTCCGCCTTGGAACGAAATATTCACTGATTCTGCATATCAGGGATCCGACTATTTGTTGGTAGATCTGCGGAGGTGTGTGGCATTAGATGTCTTCGCACAGGTCAAGTAATACGCGTAAACAAGGGCCGCTGATGTGTACGCGGTGGTGGCATCCGATAATGACAGAATGTACATCAGGCGGATGTTGTCGCCGTGGACATCAACGTAAGTTGACTATAACGCTCCTCAAAGCGTTGTAGCGTGGTTCTGGCTCCGAGACAAGGACAATTATACTGTTGAAAAATGACATCGCCGTCGGGGAAGTCAAGCATGAAGGGAAGCAACTGTCATTGTGTCTTCGGTTACTACCATAGGTCCCATGCACGCGCAGAAGAACGTCTCCATGCCATAATACCGCTCACACCAACCTGCGTCAGTGGCGCTGCACGTTTTGATCTACCGTTCATTTTGATACCTGTGTTTATGGAGAACACCATCGACCGAATGTAACAAAAATCTGGATTACCCGAAAAGCCCACACGTTTGACGGTGGAATTCCGATGCTCCCTTTCCCACACGTTGGGGGTAGTCTGCTGTGGAACTCCGTGTTCAACAAAGTACGATGGTGTGCTCCGAAACACTTGCGCGTTCAGCAGCATTATACTCTTTCGGCTGAGAAGCCGCAGAGGACCATTTATCCTATTTTACAGAGCAGACAAGTCTCCGAGCTCGACGTTCTGCGAAGAGTCGTCGACACCCAATCAATTAGCACCTAGTGGTAGTCTGACTTCCTTCTACCTCTTTCCGTAGATGTTCATGACAGTAGCACATGAACATTTGACCAGCTTCACCGTTTTCGAGACACTTACTCATACCCTCTGCATAACAATAATCTGCCGTATGTGTATTTCCCCATTTGCAATCTATATCTTTGCTAGGGCGATCCCCCGTCCGTGTCTGCTCCACTTACTCATTTTTGTTACCCCGTCATGTGCCCACAACGTCACCAGTCAGAATCCAGCTTCGCGCTGGGCAGTGGTCATAATGTTTTGGCCTATCAGAGTAACCATCCAGCGCATGGCTAACTATTCTCTTGAACTTGAGCCACAGTTCATAGTAATTACTTGCACCACATTCTCATAAGTTAGGGAGCGCTGCAACTGGAGCTTATCTTTTTAATATATATAGGACTGGTGGCCATAGACGCCAACAAAATTTTGATGTAATTTGGGGTACAGGACAAATGAATGAGATTTTGGTGAGCAAGGAAAAGTGATACACTAGTATTTGAGAACGATTATAAAGGCAAACGTTTTAGCCCATCAGATCGTTTAAATATTCCGGATAACACTAAGAGGCGATATGAAATTCGGCGACCACTTGAACCAAAAACAACTAAGGGGAAGGGAAGCGTTGGACTTGTCTGGAGCGTTGTGTATTCTAAAAATAAACCACAGACAATGCGCTGGTGGTATAATTTTTTTTCCAGCGTATAGAGTACTTAAGAAGTTGGTATGATAGGAGACGTTATCGAATTTGCTAGGATTGAATACGTAGATATGCCCCATACGAAAGCGTAACAGAGTTTCTAGGGGAACTTAAATTGCTAATCATTGGAAGGAAGGAGAAGAAGTTCTCGCAAAACACTACTGATTAAATTTAGTGAAACAGACTTCGACGAAGAAGTCCGACATTCTGCTTCCAGTGCACACAACCCTTAGAAATCACGGATGGTAAGAAAATTTTGGGGTGTACTTGGGAATAAAGAGTGTTAATTATCCTTCGTTACATATTGGGTTGCACGTGGTACGAAGTAGACCCGCTGTGTACTGTAGATCTCCTTACGGAGTGTATATGTAGATGTAGATACGGTAAAAGTTGGTAACACTGTTGCCACAAAAAAATGGTTCAAATGGCTCTGAGCACTATGGGACTTAACTGCTGAGGTCATCATTCCCCTAGAACTTAGAAATACTTAAACCTAACTAACCTAAGGACATCACAAACATCCATGCCCCAGGCAAGATTCGAACCTGCGACGTAGCGGCCGCGCGGATCCGCACTGTAGTGCCTAGAACCGCTCGGCCACTCCGGCCGGCACTGTCAGCACATTTTGTACGATAATGTTGTAGGAGTATGTACTGTGACATTTAATTTCCCCATATGTGGTATTTCATAAAGTTTATCTTTTCATTTTGAAAGAAGTGAAGTTTCTGTGTGCAGTGAGGTATTTGGCATTGTTGTTGTGGTCTTCAGTCCTGAGACTGGTTTGATGCAGCTCTCCATGCTACTCGATATTGTGCAAGCTCCTTCATCTCCCAGTACGTATTGCAACCTACATCCTTCTGAATCTGCTTGGTGTATTCATCTCTTGGTCTACCTCTACGATTTCTACCCTCTACGCTGCCCTCCAATACTAAATTGGTGATCCCTTGATGCCTTATAACATGTCCTATCAACCGATCCCTTCTTCTAGTCAAGTTGTGCCACAAACTTCTCTTCTCCCCAATCCTATTCAACACCTCCTCATTAGTTATGTGATCTACCCATCTAATCTTCAGCATTCTTCTGTAGCACCACATTTCGAAGGCTTCTATTCTCTTCTTGTCTAAACTATTTATCGTCCATGTTTCACTTCCATACATGGCTACACTCCATACAAATACTTTCAGAAACGACTTCCTGGCACTTAAATCTATACTCGATGTTAACAAATTTCTCTTCTTCAGAAACGCTTTCCTTCCCATTGCCAGTCTACATTTTATATCCTCTCTAGTTCGTCCATCATCAGTTACTTTGATCCCAAAATAGCAAAACTCCTTTACTACTTTAAGTGTCTCATTTCCTAATCTAATACCCTCAGCATCACCAGACTTAATTCGACTACATTCCATGATCCTCGTTTTGCTTTTGTTGATGTTCATCTTATATCCTCCTTTCAAGACACTATCCATTCCGTTCAAATGCTCTTCCAAGTCCTCTGCTGTCTCTGACAGAATTACAATGTCATCGGTTAACCTCAAAGTTTTTATTTCTTCTCCATGGATTTTAATACCTACTCCGAATTTTTCTTTCGTTTCCTTCACTGCTTGCTCAATATACAGATTGTATAACATCGGGGAGAGGCTACAACCCTGCTTAGCCATTTTGAACTTCCTGTCGATCTCATTTTTGAGACGTTTGTATTCCTTTTTGCCTGCTGCATTTACTGCATTTTTATACTTTCTCCTTTCATCAATTAAATTCAATATTTCTTCTGTTATCCAAGGATTTCTACTAGCCCTCGTCTTTTTACCTACTTGATCCTCTGCTGCCTTCACTACTTCATCCTTCAAAGCTAACCATTCTTCTTCTACTGTATTTCTTTCCCCCATTCCTGCCATTTGTTCCCTTACGCTCTCCCTGAAACTCTGTACAACCTCTGGTTTAGTCAGTTTATCCAGGTCCCATCTCCTTAAATTCCCACATTTTTGCAGTTTCTTCAGATTTAATCTACAGTTCATAACCAATAGATTGTGGTCAGAGTCCACATCTGCCCGTGGAAATGTCTTACAATTTAAAAACTGGTTCCTAAATCTCTGTCTTACCATTATATAATCTATCTGAAATCTGTCAGTATCTCCAGGCTTCTTCCATGTATACAACCTTCTTTTATGATTCAAGTGTATTTGGCATATGGAATATTAATTATCACACAGTTACCAGCCGGCCGAAGTGGCCGTGCGGTTAAAGGCGCTGCAGTCTGGAACCGCAAGACCGCTACG
Organism: Schistocerca nitens; assembly: GCF_023898315.1. Taxonomy (NCBI): domain Eukaryota; kingdom Metazoa; phylum Arthropoda; class Insecta; order Orthoptera; family Acrididae; genus Schistocerca; species Schistocerca nitens. Next base: position 104,528,138 of record NC_064619.1, read on the forward strand.
GTCGCAGGTTCGAATCCTGCCTAGGGCATGGATGTTTGTGATGTCCTTAGGTTTAACTAGTTCTAAGTTCTAGGGGACTAATGACCTCAGCAGTTGAGTCCCATAGTGCTCAGAGCCATTTGAACCAACACAGTTACCTCCCAACTCAGGACAACATTGTGATATGAAGTCTAAGACAGGGAATGTAAGATTAAATTTATCTGGGAAAACGATGGGCTGTTTTAGGGTTTACTTATGACACACAGTTAAAGATTCGTTACAAATTTTCTCATTTTTATGAGTGTTGTTTTCTCCATATCTTAGCGCCCCCAGACGAAAATCTAAACCATAAATGGGTTCCGCAGTACCAGGAGTTTAGCAGGGCTGTACAATAGTACGAATCCATTGCGTTTGCAGTGAATGACGACTTGTGTTAGAGAATCACTTTTTGTTCACAATAAAGTTACCATTTACACAACAAAACGACACCTTCGTCGTTCAGCGTACGAGGTGTGAGGTCAACGAGCTACGACAGCCCACCGACTGGGTCTCTACTCGTTACAGTTCTCTCAAAGGGGAGAATGGCCAGTTTCACGCCCTTGCACTGGTCGCCTGCTGGCACGTGTCCCTCACGTGCAGCTTATGCCACAAGAGCAGCACTCCTCAGTGACTCGGTCGAATGTAGCGACCGAAAACGTACGCAGAAAGCCACTTGTCACAAATTTCGCCGTTTTGGTGGGATGTGTATTCTAATTTTCTTAAAATGCAAATAATTATGGCGTATCTTCATTAAAACAAAATAAGTGTTGAAAAAGTAGATACTGTTATAAAAGTTAATTATACACAAAATTTATACACATATTCTAAGCAAAGTAATTATTCAGAATGTTACGCTAGGCGCAAATAGAGACACGAATAGCACGTGTGGCACGACGCAGCGCAGCGCGCATTTTTGTAGCTTCGCAGGTTCAAATGGGACCGCGCAAATTGCGACGCGACGCGACGGGGCGCAGCACGCGCCTGCGCCAGGTCGCGCAGCGGTGAGGTTGTGGCACAGTTTCTCGCACCGCGCGCCGCGTGATTACTGTGGGAGGGATGAGGCGGGAGCGTATGGCAGTCATGCCATATTATTATCACTGACAAGGGAACCTCCCCATCGCACCCCCCTCACATTTAGTTATAAGTTGGCACAGTGTATAGGCCTTGAGAAACTGAACACAGTTCAATCGAGAAAACAGGAAGAAGTTGTGTGGAACTATGAAAAAAATAAGCAAAATATACAAACTGAGTAGTCCATCTGCAAGATACGCAACATCAAGGATAATCAGCGCTTAGGAGCGCCGTGGTCCCCTGGTTATCGTGAGCAGCTGTGGAATAAGAGGTCCTTGGTTCAAGTCTTCCCTGGAGTGAATATTTTAATTTTTTATTTTCAGACTGTTATCAAAGTTCAGGCACTCACACAAAATCAACTTTGCACTCCAAAATTCCAGTAGATGTTCAGATTTGCTGGGACTTATGCAGGATTTGGCGGTCTACACACGGAAAAATTTGAAAACGTTAAAAACATGTTTTCACAGAATACAGGGAAAACTGTGCGACTGTGAAACTGTAGCATTCATTTGATGCAGTTTATGTGACAAAGTCTTATGTTTTCATCACTTTTTTGGGAGTGATTATCACATCCACAAGAAAACCTAAATCGTCAAGGTAGAAGAATCTTTTGAACCATTCGCCAAGTGTATAAGTTAGGTGGGTCGACAACATATTCCTGTCATGTGACGCACATGCCGTCAGCCGTGTCGTATAGAATATATCAGACGTGTTTTCCTGTGGAGGAATCGGTTGACCTATGACGTTGCGCTCAAATGTTTTCGGTTCCCATTGGATAGGCACGTCCTTTCGTCTAGTAATCGCGCAGTTTTGCGATGCGGTCGCAAAACACAGACACTAAACTTATTACAGTGAACAGAGACGTCAATGAACGAACGGACGGATCATTACTTTGCGAAAATAAAGAAAGTAAAAGTTTCCCTCCAGGAAAGACTTGAACCAAGGACCTCTCGTTCCGCAGCTGGTCACGCTAACCATAAGACCACGGCGCTCCGGATCGCACACTGTCCTTGATGTGGCTTATCTTGCAGATGGACAATTCAGTTTGTATATTTTGCTTATTTTTTTCATAGTTCCACACAACTTCTTCCTGTTTTCTGGATTGATCTGTGTTCAGTTTTTCAAGACCTATCCACTGCGCCAACTTATAACTAAATCTGAGAGGGGTGCGATGGGGAGGTTCCCTTGTGAGCAGTGTTTCGCTTTTCACCGTTTGAGCGCTCCATCTCTTTTCGTTAGTACATGACAGTTTTCAGTTACATAATTTTTTTGTTTATACTTTTGTCAGGAGCAATGCGCAGTTCATTAACTGGTGAGCCATTACGCACTGGGATTGTATCTTCTGGCTCCACAATGTTTTCAGATCGTAAGAACAGACGAATCGTCGTGAGGGTAGTGGATATGGAAGTAAGGGATATTATAAAATCATGTGATCTAGAAGCAGGGCAAGAAAATAAAACAAGGTAATCTCCTTGCTACCTGTTACGCTGGTGTATCTCTGCGATATGTTACTAAAAGTCGGAAATGGGTAATTTCCTGAGGGATGACCCCTTTGTGCTCCTGTTAAAAAGCGTCCAAGATATGAAGTACGTAAATTACAATATCATTACTAGGTAAGAGATATTATACGACGTATGTGTGGATATCACATTTCCACTGCAAGGTAGAAACGTCGAAAAGCCCTCACAAACAACAATCTTTTAGTGGGCTCGTCGTGACGGGAGACCAACTTTTCACTGGTTGCAAGCACACTGTCACCATTAATATACTAATTATAGAACAGGCTATTAAAGTGAACAGATGGTCAATGCTATTCCAGAAGTATGAGTAACCCAAAACCGACAAAGGGGGAGGACAAATTGGACAGGGAGTGGGAGGAACAGGAGTTGGACAGAGAGAGAGGCAGGACGAGATAGAATGGGGGAGAAGGAGACTTAGAGAGGAGGAGGAGGAGATGGAGTTAGATGGGAGGGGAGGAGATGCGTAGAGGGGGGAGGAGCCGATGGACAGAGGGAGAAGGAGCACACTGACAGAGAGAGATGGACAGAGATAAGGAAAGGACGAGACGGACAAAATGGGGGCAGGTGGAGATGGAGCGGCAAGATGGAGGAAGTGGACAGAGACAGCTGGAGGCGGAGGTAGGCAGCAAGAGGCGGAAGAAAGAAATGGTCTAATAGAAGACCGGAATAAATACGTACCTGGCAGCACCAGGTACTCAGCTTATTAAAGAATAACATTATGGAGCGCTACCACAAAGTAATACTGTACCTCAGTGAAAACGGTGTCTACTTTTAGACTAGGCTAGATAAAATTCCTGGCCAAGATAAGTCTACTAATATGAAATATTGGCCGTAATTTGAGGAAGAAATTTCTGAGAATGTACGTCTGGAATACATAATTTTATGGTAGTGAAACATTATAATGCCTCTTCTTCTTGATGATTTGGTTTGATTTGTACTTTGCCTCGGCTAAAACTCGGCGACAGTCGGTAGAGTGTTGAGATCGTTATCAAGTTACGAAGACGACGTTACACAAAATAACAGTGCTGAACCGAAATGTCGACGTGCATGAGATATTTACTTCTCCAAGAATCGTAATTAATCGTTCTTAATCGATGTTTAACTGATTGATGATGAAATATTAATTATAAAACCAATACAGTCACATCCACGACAAATTCCCTACAAGCTGGTCGGAAGTTCAAGTATCTAAGAAATCGTAACAGTGGGCTTCTTATTTAAGTCAAAGATTCTACACAAGCGCTGAGCCCTACAGTCAACTATTATCGCTGCGCGTAATTATGACTCGGGAGTTTCATGTCAATAATTTGATAGAATTTTAAATCACAAATGCACGACTGGGCACGAGAGGGTGTTTTATTGCACAATATCAGTCACTTCCTAACCGAGCCTTGAGAAGAAAACTTTCCCAGGTGTTCGGGGGATTTCAAATATATGCTTCGGACCTATCACTTAAGTTCCATAAACCACTGGCTATTATGAATGAAAATTGTCTATCCGTGTTCGTTGCCTAAATCACTGTCTAAGTAATGTTTAGTTCAATTATCTAGTTAAAAGTTCACTTTATTCTAGTACGTAAAAGTCCTCCGTTCGAATTCTAATGCCGTGATATTTAAAGTCAGAAGATCGTATTACTGCGTCATAATAGGTTGCAATTATTCAATCTCAAAAACAATCTAAGCGCGCCTACATGTACGAGCATACAAATATATGACCTGCTTCGGCTAACTCTCGTAACGTAGTGCCAATGCATTGAATTATACTTAGTCATTACTCACGATTCCCAAAGAGTACTCACACGGAATATACTTTGGGATCGTTAGTTCTACTTTGCGAATGTTAATTTATGCTAATTTTGCGATTTATTATGATTTTGATTTTAATTTTACTGAAATTGAATCTTTCTTTCGGTTAAAATATTCAAATGGCTCTGAGCACTACTGGACTTAACTGCTGTGGTCATCAGTCCCCTAGAACTTAGAACTACTTAAACCTAACTAAGCTAAGGACATCACACACATCCATACCCGAGGCAGGATTCCAACCTGCGATCGTAGCAGTCGCGCGGTTCCAGACTGTAGTGCCTAGAACCGCTCAGCTACACCGGCCGGCTTTTTTTCGTAGATTGCTAAATTGTCAAGTCTTAGATTCCTGATTTAATTAGTTGTTATTGTCGTAATGATAGTGATAAATGGAACTTCGTGCGCTTATTCACTTTTCTGGGAATTTGGGACTTGGGGGGTAAGCTTTGTGTTATTGGGAGCTAATTTTTGATTTTTATTTCTCGACCGAGGAAGTGGCATTACATCATGGACTGTGGGAAAACCGGAATAGAAGAGAATCGGAGCATTTGAGATGTGGTGCTACAGACGAATGTTTAAAATTAGGTGCACTTGTAAAGTAAGGAATGAGGAGGTTCTACTCAGAATAGGAGAGGAAAGGACTATGTGGAAAACACTGATAAGGAGAAGGGGCAGGATGATAGGGCATCTGTTGAGATATGAGGTAATGACCTCCTCGGTACTAGAAGCAGCTGTAGAGGGCAAAAACTGATGAAGTCAGAGATTGGAGTACATCCAGCAGACGTAGGTTGCAAGTGCTTCTCTGAGGTGAACAGGTTAGCTCAGGAGAGGAATTAGTGGCGGGCTGCACTAAACCAGTCAGACGACTGGTACGAAACCACACAAAAACACACACAAACACACACAAACACACACAAACACACACACACTCACACTCACGTACTCTCGCACCACTCGAGCGTGTGATTGTCCGTGTGTGGGGGCACAGTAACGAAATAACCGTAGGCCTCACAGACAGATACGACACAAGTGCTAACGCTTTTTACACTGGTAATTACGACCGTCATTAAGGTGACAACACGGGAGACGATGACATAGTTCCATCGCTACCGTTTTATTGTGACCACACCGGCCGTCCCTTCTGCGATGTCGTAAACCGGCAGCCTCAGCCGACTGACACGATGCTCAGCTCCTTCGCTTCCCACATTATCTCTGCCCTCCTTCTCTCACTTCACCCAATTACACCGACTGCGCTCGCAGACGTCCGCAGCCCAGCTGTGCTTCGTGCTCAACCCTCCTGGAAGACGGCACGTCCTCCTTGCAGTCCTTATTCATGGAATAAGAGAGCAGCGTATCTGGGCTGCGGCAGGCACGTCCCGGGATCCGGGCGACTGTCAACCGCCCTGCGTCGTAACTGCAGCCGGGCCGGCTGGGCTGATGGGGATGGGCAGGGGGGGAGGGGGCGTGCCTCGAGGAGATGAGGCGGACCCGCGCCGGGGGACCGGTGGGGTGACGCGGCGACAATTTGTCTGAGCGCCGGCCCATTCTCGCCTGTCCGCCGCCCACCTCGTCCGCTACCTGCAGGGGAGGGGCGGCGTAAATTGAGTGTCATCCCGCACCCGCATGAGCTTTATCGTCTATCTTGCGCCTCTCACATCTCGGGACAGCGCCGCAAAACGTCTCCTTCGTGCATCATCTCGCTGCACCCTTCCGGAGCTAGTTGCCTGCACGTCGCATTCTGCCTTAACGAGTACAGTTTTTCATGGCCCATTCATCTTCCTAGGCGCATTCGCTGCTATTTTCTTGTGAAGAATTTCGTGAGCCACAGCATCATGCAGTTTTAACGTCATATATCCTGTTCTCCCTTGTTTATTTCATTTACGTTAAGTACGGTTCGTTGAAAATTACTCATACATGGGAAGAAACATTAGATGTAAATTATGCTGTGTGGTAATCCAGTTGCAAAAATTTGTGTAATACTGAACATCCTTCTAAAGAAGACATACTTGTTAACGTCGGGTATAACTTTTTCTGAAGGTCTTAAGCTGGGGTATAGCCTTATACGGTAGTGCAAAGCGGACGACCAACACTTCAAACTGGAAATAAAAATGTTTCAAATGCCTCTGAGCACTATGGGACTTAACTTCTGAGGTCTTCAGTCCACTAGAAGTTAGACTACTTAAACCTAACTCACCTAAGGACATCACACACACCCATGCCCGAGGCAGGATTCGAACCTGCGACCGTAGCGGTCGCGCGGTTCCAGACTGAAGCGCCCAGAACCGCTCGGCCACACCGGCCGGCAAAGTGGAAACGAAGCATCAGAGTGTCGTGCTACGGTAGGATGTATTAGGTTTGTGCATGAATTCGTAGCGTTTCTGTTTTTCATGTGGGTATTCCGGTTGCTGTGGATTTATTTATCACTTTTTATTTTTTATTTGTAGTTTACTGTTGATATTTGGATTTGCATATTGTCATTTTGCTATTTGGAGATAAAGAGCGGAGCTATGGCGGCTAAAATGTGGAGCGTCAGGAGGAGAAACCGGAAAATTTTCGAAATATTCTTCTGTTTAACTTCAATAGCCTGGTGACAACAGCAGAAGGCTTCTGAAACATTTGCGCCGTATATGAGGATAATGCCACTGGACAGAGCACGGCAAGAAAATGGTTTTCTACTTGTAAGAAGGATTGTTTTGACATTAGTGCTTCTCCACGTTCAGGAAGACCATCGGGATTTGACGAAGATCGTTTAAAACCATTAATACAAAATGATCCACGTCAGTCTGCTCGATAACTAGCAACTACGATGAACTGTGATCATTCCACATTTCCACGCTAAGGGGAAAGTTAAAAAATGTGTACCGCATGATCTAAGCGGAAATGAAACGGATTTGGCTTGCAGCTGCTGCTCACAGAGAAAGACGCCTGCACACGATAGACTAGCGAGGAGAATTGTATCAAACCTCCGTCGCACTGAGGACCATAATAACAAAACCCTACTGAATAAATGGAAATACGAAAAAAAATTGCTTAACGTGGCCGAAGTATATGTGTTTCCTCCAGACAGTGAAAGACAATACATTTAGCAAATATTGTGTTGACACTCATATTTCAAAGTAATCGGTTTCCAGATCAATAGCACATCTGCAGAATTTGGATTCAATTCATTATGTGTGATTCTGTGAAATCTGGAAATCAACCATGTACATATGACATTTTTCTCAATTTGACTCAAATGTTTCCCAGGATAAAATTTCGTTGTTAAAGGGGATAGACAAAGGGCGGAATACATCAACTCTCACGATCAGGGTTTCATTGTAAATAATTTCTGTCGCCTCTTCCTTCCTAAAATTTTCTTAGTTTGTGACATCAGTATATCTCCTAAGTATCTTATAAAATTGGGCAACCCTAAGATTAAACATTACTGGAAAATTTTCACGTAGAAACACCCTTTGCAAATGAATAAAAAGTTAATGAATGATCAAATTAACACAGGCAATAAATAAAACGTGATAATACTATCAATGGGAAAAAGAGAGATGTAGAAAGCAATCTTATCGAACAATAAGCAAAATTTCAGAACATAGGCTCTCGTTCTTAAATCCCGTCAGGGTAACACAGAGCGTTAATGCTCTGGACTCGGGCAGCCGCGCCGGCCCCGGATCCAATTCCCCCAGCTGATTAACGTCGAGGGCCGGTCTGCCGCCCAGCCTGGATGTGGTTTTTATGCTGTTTTCCACATCCCGCTATGTGGATACTGGGCTGGTCCCCAAGTTCCGCCTCAGCTGCATGACTCACAGACATTTGAAAACGTTCGCACTATTTCATGTCTTAGAGTAGACGCAGACAGCTAGGGTACATTCCTTACATCCCAGGGGGTTTAGGGTGGCAGCAAGAAGGGCATCTGGCCACCCTCTGCAACTAACACTGCACCGAGTACGGGTTGACGCGGGACAAAAGGCCCAAAGAAAGAAAGAAACTTTCGTTCTAAAAAATAAAATAAAGCTATGACATTCAGTCTCTCTCTCTCTCTCTCTCTCTCTCTCTCTCTCTCTCTATATATATATATATATATATATATATATATATATATATATATATATATATCACACAGACACACATACGCACACACACACACACACACACACACACACACATAAACGTCAAGCACGTGCCCACACACATACAAAATATGATAAAAAACTAATAACTACCAGTAGAAATTCTTTTCCCCCGTCCACACAACTACAAAAACAACACAGCTCAAACAGGGCATGAAAAAAGAATAAGCAACGCGGTTTGGTAACAGCAGTTAACACACACGAAAAAAAAAACTCTTTTTTCTGGAAAAAGAAGAAAAAGATCTACACACACACACACTGCTACTACTACTACTACTACTACTACTGAAAACATAAAGTGTATGTAAGAAATACGCGCACAACTGTCAATTATATGGCGTCATAGACGGTACAAGTCATATCTGTAATATTCCAGTCTGATACAGACGTGAAGAATGGTTCTCACAAATCAGTAGACGGTGCAACAAATTTCAGAACTTTAATTCATGAGTCTTACACTTCTTTTAACCCTGTAAATAATAGGGTACCACGAACACTCCGTAACTGCAGAAATATGTTTAAAGCTTCTTTCATCTCTGATTAATATATGCACATAGAATGACACAAATATATCGACCACTGGGTACAGGTCCAAAATAAATAAAACGAAGCTCATCCGGCAGACAAATAAAAAGCTTTTAATGTCATTACGGACTTTATACAGGGTGCCTCTGCTAAGAGTCATCAAACGATTTTTCTCTGATGGCCGGCCGGTGTAGCCGAGCGGTTCTAGGCGCTTCAGTCCGGAACCGCGCGACCGCTACGGTCGCACGTTCGAATCCTGCCACGGGTATGGATGTGCGTGATGTCCTTAGGTTAGTTGGGTTTAAGTAGTTCTAAGTTCAAGGGGACCGATGACCTCAGATGTTAAGTGCCATAGCGCTCAGAGCCATTTGAACTTTTTCTCTGATGTTTCGGCAATTGTTTGTAATTTCGTTTTTGCTATATGTAACTTGAGTCACCCCACACAAATACTAATCATCACATCTCTCATACGACTCCCAGTGTGGACGGAAATCGTCGCTTTCTTTCCTGTCACAAACAAAACTATTTTGAAAGCAGAATTTTATGTTTCCATTCGATAGACCGGTCACACTGACTCTAATGCGATAACTGTTTTATCGATACGAATCAACAGGGGCGGTAAGACGTAAAGAATAACCAGTACTACAGCAGAGACTGCTGCCATGGCCAACGCTGACTGTTACCGCCTTGCTGTAGAAGCGCAGCTCAGACGCTCCTGGAGAACAGGCTATGCTTCGCGTTTTACTGTTCCTATTAACACGTACCGTTAAATCGAATATCACATTAGACTAATTTCGTATCGTTCTATCGAATTCATTCCTAAATGAGACCCACTATGCCACCGACCAGCTCGCCATGTATTTGGCTGAAAAGAATCAATGCTCTTTAATGGGCCAATCGGAAACCACGAGTAAAAAATAAAAAGTACCAAAAGAAAAAATATTCGCATCCCCAGCGTAGTTTTTATTTATGGTATGACACATAGAAAACTCTGCCCAAGTGACATTAACATATGTCTACATTTTAGGGATGACGCAAAGTGCTGTTTTCGTATCCATCTCAAAGATTAAACCCGTGTACTAAATCGACCTCTGAAACCAGGTAACTGATGTTCGCAGTTCTTCGTTAGGCTAGATTAGATCATTCAGTTGATTCGAGTGAAGATATATTGGTAATGTCTCAGATGTGTGAGAAAGATAATACAAAATGTATAGTGTATAGAAGAGGCAATATGCTTGTAAGTTTGACCGTTCCATAGATCCATGGTGTGGAAGCTACACGACGCTGTCCTAAGGCTGATGATTCAAAACGGCAGTCTGTCAACGCTTCTCTGCTGCTTTGTAAGTTTGACCGTTCCATAGATCCATGGTGTGGAAGCTACACGACGCTGTCCTAAGGCTGATGATTCAAAACGGCAGTCTGTCAACGCTTCTCTGCTGCTTTGTAAGTTTGACCGTTCCATAGATCCATGGTGTGGAAGCTACACGACGCTGTCCTAAGGCTGATGATTCAAAACGGCAGTCTGTCAACGCTTCTCTGCTGCTTTGTAAGTTTGACCGTTCCATAGATCCATGGTGTGGAAGCTACACGACGCTGTCCTAAGGCTGATGATTCAAAACGGCAGTCTGTCAACTCTTCTCTGCTGCTTTGTAAGTTTGACCGTTCCATAGATCCATGGTGTGGAAGCTACACGACGCTGTCCTAAGGCTGATGATTCAAAACGGCAGTCTGTCAACGCTTCTCTGCTGCTTTGTAAGTTTGACCGTTCCATAGATCCATGGTGTGGAAGCTACACGACGCTGTCCTAAGGCTGATGATTCAAAACGGCAGTCTGTCAACGCTTCTCTGCTGCTTTGTAAGTTTGACCGTTCCATAGATCCATGGTGTGGAAGCTACACGACGCTGTCCTAAGGCTGATGATTCAAAACGGCAGTCTGTCAACGCTTCTCTGCTGCTTTGTAAGTTTGACCGTTCCATAGATCCATGGTGTGGAAGCTACACGACGCTGTCCTAAGGCTGATGATTCAAAACGGCAGTCTGTCAACGCTTCTCTGCTGCTTTGTAAGTTTGACCGTTCCATAGATCCATGGTGTGGAAGCTACACGACGCTGTCCTAAGGCTGATGATTCAAAACGGCAGTCTGTCAACGCTTCTCTGCTGCTTTGTAAGTTTGACCGTTCCATAGATCCATGGTGTGGAAGCTACACGACGCTGTCCTAAGGCTGATGATTCAAAACGGCAGTCTGTCAACGCTTCTCTGCTGCTTTGTAAGTTTGACCGTTCCATAGATCCATGGTGTGGAAGCTACACGACGCTGTCCTAAGGCTGATGATTCAAAACGGCAGTCTGTCAACGCTTCTCTGCTGCTTTGTAAGTTTGACCGTTCCATAGATCCATGGTGTGGAAGCTACACGACGCTGTCCTAAGGCTGATGATTCAAAACGGCAGTCTGTCAACGCTTCTCTGCTGCTTTGTAAGTTTGACCGTTCCATAGATCCATGGTGTGGAAGCTACACGACGCTGTCCTGAGGCTGATGATTCAAAACGGCAGTCTGTCAACGCTTCTCTGCTGCTTTGTAAGTTTGACCGTTCCATAGATCCATGGTGTGGAAGCTACACGACGCTGTCCTGAGGCTGATGATTCAAAACGGCAGTCTGTCAACGCTTCTCTGCTGCTTTGTAAGTTTGACCGTTCCATAGATCCATGGTGTGGAAGCTACACGACGCTGTCCTAAGGCTGATGATTCAAAACGGCAGTCTGTCAACGCTTCTCTGCTGCTTTGTAAGTTTGACCGTTCCATAGATCCATGGTGTGAAAGCTACACGACGCTGTCCTAAGGCTGATGATTCAAAACGGCAGTCTGTCAACGCTTCTCTGCTGCTTTGTAAGTTTGACCGTTCCATAGATCCATGGTGTGGAAGCTACACGACGCTGTCCTAAAGCTGATGATTCAAAACGGCAGTCTGTCAACGCTTCTCTGCTGCTTTGTAAATTTGACCGTTCCATAGATCCATGGTGTGGAAGCTACACGACGCTGTCCTAAGGCTGATGATTCAAAACGGCAGTCTGTCAACGCTTCTCTGCTGCTTTGTAAGTTTGACCGTTCCATAGATCCATGGTGTGGAAGCTACACGACGCTGTCCTAAGGCTGATGATTCAAAACGGCAGTCTGTCAACGCTTCTCTGCTGCTTTGTAAGTTTGACCGTTCCATAGATCCATGGTGTGGAAGCTACACGACGCTGTCCTAAGATTGATGATTCAAAACGGCAGTCTGTCAACGCTTCTCTGCTGCTTTGTAAGTTTGACCGTTCCATAGATCCATGGTGTGGAAGCTACACGACGCTGTTCTAAGGCTGATGATTCAAAACGGCAGTCTGTCAACGCTTCTCTGCTGCTTTGTAAGTTTGACCGTTCCATAGATCCATGGTGTGGAAGCTACACGACGCTGTCCTAAGGCTGATGATTCAAAACGGCAGTCTGTCAACGCTTCTCTGCTGCTTTGTAAGTTTGACCGTTCCATAGATCCATGGTGTGGAAGCTACACGACGCTGTCCTAAGGCTGATGATTCAAAACGGCAGTCTGTCAACGCTTCTCTGCTGCTTTGTAAGTTTGACCGTTCCATAGATCCATGGTGTGGAAGCTACACGACGCTGTCCTAAGGCTGATGATTGAAAACGGCAGTCTGTCAACGGTTCTCTGCTGCTACCATAGAGTCCATTAAATTGTAGAATCAGGTCCGAGCCCAACGATGGTATGAAATCAAGCACGCAGTTTCACTATACTGTGCGTTCTCTTGAGCACTTAAAGTTCCACACTGGATTTATGTCACTGTTTCCTTGCGTAATTAAAATGAGTATCGATACACCAATATTAAGGAGCGAAGTTCCTGTCTGTAACGACCCTGTCATTGAAGGAATATTGCAGTCATTTAAAGAAAACGGATGTGGTTGTGGATTATAACACACCCTCCCTCTTCAAACTCACTCTCACGGATACAACTTCTAAGTGGCAGTTCAGAGAAGAACTGTCTCGGAGTTTCAACATCAAAACGGGAGTACCACAGGGTGATGGTCTATCACCCATTCTGTTTGATGTGGATCTTCATAAAGTCACAAAAACCTGGGAATGTACGCTGAGAATCTAGGAACCACACCAGTTACTATTGGAGCCGGGACCCAAAGAATCGAGATAAGATGCCTTGCTTTCACAGGTGACATTGCAATCTTAACCAAAAACCCTAAGAATGCTATCAGTGCTGTCCAAGCCCTGCATGAGGTAGCGGTGATGTCAGGGTTACAAATATCGTATGACAAAACCAAATACTTTGAGAACCGGCACTCGACTAAAACCTCTTTGACGACTATACATAGAACGGTTAGAACGGTCAATCGCTTTCGTTATCTGGGTGAATGGGTCCACCACTATGGTAGAGACAGCACCTCAATCTTAGAAAGGCCTAACAAACTCAACGGAGCATACCATCTGTCCCACTATCTCTACAACAAGAAGTGTTCTTCGAGGAATGCTAAAGTCTGTCATTACAGAACTGCTGTCAGACCACAGTTTCTGTATGCCGCTGAGACCCTCTTCATGAACAGAAAAGGCGCGATGCATGATGTGGAGAGAGGCGAAAGACGTATTTTCAGAAAAATTCGTGGCCCGAGATTACTCTCCGATGCAACCTAGCTATTGAAGTCTAGTTCTGAACTGCATCAAGAGTTAGAATCAGCCAACACCAACATGCGACGTAGGAGGCACAAGTACAATGGACACCTACAAAGAACGAACAACAATAGGCCTACCAAGAAGACCTTCTCTTTGGTTAAAATGTACAAGACTGGAATACTGTGGCTCAGTGAGTACTAAAGGCCTTGCATTCGGCTGGGATCTCTGATCTTGAGGTAGAAAATCGTTCCAAATTTGGTGCTATGGTAGAGTTTTGAACACAACCATCTTATGCCCCTAAACGTCGAAGGCTCCTGTCACAGAAGGGGAAGGAGAAGAAATTATCATCCGGACTCAAGAGATATCGCGAACGGAAGAGAGCATCGAAAAAGTACTAGTCATAAGCGCTCCTTACCGGGATTTAAAAAAAGAAAAATAAGAAAAACGGCTATGTGTGATCCATTCCAATACGTTACGAGCCAGGTTCGGCCCTCGTATACAAATCTGACGTCATATACCACAGGAATGTACTTTTCCTTGCAAGAGACACATCAGTCATCTGAATGGGAAGAGATTGCGAATCCGACAGGGTTCACTACTGGTCTTGATTCATGTTAAAGATCTGCCTTTGGATCTGAATCAGGAGGCAGTATTATTTTTGTTTGCAAATGCAATCATTGTTGTAAAGCCGAGGAAAGGAGTATCACCAGAGAAAACTATAACTAATATCTTTATGAAAACTGCTGAACGGTTTTACACAAATGGTCTGGCTGTAAACAAGGTGCCGAATTGGAGGCTCTTGGGTGTTCACTCTGATGAAAACTTAATCTGCAAAAACCATATAGAAGATTTGTAGGAACTTTTTGTTTGGGCTACTTTTGCCATAAGAATAATTGCCAACATTTGCATATTAATGTCCTGATGACGATGGTGGAGACAGCTATCGAAAGCTCGAGTATTTTATTCGAAGTGTTAACCCAGAAGATTTTATTGAAGCATGCTACCGCGAAAGAGTCAGTAAACAGTATCGACAAACCACATATCTTCTACACTCCTGGAAATGGAAAAAAGAACACATTGACACCGGTGTGTCAGACCCACCATACTTGCTCCGGACACTGCGAGAGGGCTGCACAAGCAATGATCACACGCACGGCACAGCGGACACACCAGGAACCGCGGTGTTGGCCGTCGAATGGCGCTAGCTGCGCAGCATTTGTGCACCGCCGCCGTCAGTGTCAGCCAGTTTGCCGTGGCATACGGAGCTCCATCGCAGTCTTTAACACTGGTAGCATGCCGCGACAGCGTGAACGTGAACCGTATGTGCAGTTGACGGACTTTGAGCGAGGGCGTATAGTGGGCATGCGGGAGGCCGGGTGGACGTACCGCCTAATTGCTCAACACGTGGGGCGTGAGGTCTCCACAGTACATCGATGTTGTCGCCAGTGGTCGGCGGAAGGTGCACGTGCCCGTCGACCTGGGACCGGACCGCAGCGACGCACGGATGCACGCCAAGACCGTAGGATCCTACGTAGTGCCGTAGGGGACCGCACCGCCACTTCCCAGCAAATTAGGGACACTGTTGCTCCTGGGGTATCGGCGAGGACCATTCGCAACCGTCTCCATGAAGCTGGGCTACGGTCCCGCACACCGTTAGGCCGTCTTCCGCTCACGCCCCAACATCGTGCAGCCCGCCTCCAGTGGTGTCGCGGCAGGCGTGAATGGAGGGACGAATGGAGACGTGTCGTCTTCAGCGATGAGAGTCGCTTCTGCCTTGGTGCCAATGATGGTCGTATGCGTGTTTGGCGCCGTGCAGGTGAGCGCCACAATCAGGACTGCATACGAACGAGGCACACAGGGCCAACACCCGGCATCATGGTGTGGGGAGCGATCTCCTACACTGGCCGTACACCACTGGTGATCGTCGAGGGGACACTGAATATTGCACGGTACATCCAAACCGTCATCGAACCCATCGTTCTACCATTCCTAGACCGGCAAGGGAACTTGCTGTTCCAACAGGACAATGCACGTCCGCATGTATCCCGTGCCACCCAACGTGCTCTAGAAGGTGTAAGTCAACTACCCTGGCCAGCAAGATCTCCGGATCTGTCCCCCATTGAGCATGTTTGGGACTGGATGAAGCGTCGTCTCACGCGGTCTGCACGTCCGGCACGAACGCTGGTCCAACTGAGGCGCCAGGTGGAAATGGCATGGCAAGCCGTTCCACAGGACTACATCCAGCATCTCTACGATCGTCTCCATGGGAGAATAGCAGCCTGCATTGCTGCGAAAGGTGGATATACACTGTACTAGTGCCGACATTGTGCATGCTCTGTTGCCTGTGTCTATGTGCCTGTGGTTCTGTCAGTGTGATCATGTGATGTATCTGACCCCAGGAATGTGTCAATAAAGTTTCCCCTTCCTGGGACAATGAATTCACGGTGTTCTTATTTCAATTTCCAGGAGTGTATAGAGTATACATCAGTAGTTGTGACGTCGCTCCAGACAACCAGCACGTATGGCGTGCCAGCAGCACACGTCTGCTGAACTAAACGCTGACAAGCACGTGGATTGTAGCCACAGGCTGGTGGCAGCGAGGGAACCAGTGGCGTCAGCGCTACTGACACCGCAAGGCCGCTGATCTCGCAGAGCCAGCCGGGTGCCCTGTGACCGCTAGCAGCCTTGGAAGTAGGCAGCCAGGGCGAACATGACGACGATGTCGACTGCGTTCTGCGGTGTCCGCACACGCAAACAGCGCAGCAGCCAGCAGGTGGTTTAAGTGCACAAGGGGGAACGGATGTGCAACTGGAAGCCCCAGTCACAAAGTGCAGGCACCTCGTTCCCCCCCTCCCCCAATAACCACAACACAGCCCGACTGTAGAACGTATAACGCCAAGCCCACAACAATGGACTCTACATGAGCACAGCGTCTCTGTCCACAGGACGTGTAGATATATGGAACTTGTATATCAGTAGACGCAAATACTGTGAACTGGCATACGTTCCTTCTCGTAGCAGGATGCCAGCAGAATGGGATACCTCTGACTGTAAAATGAGGAAAATTTATTTGTGTCTGGCCAGTGCTTGTTCTGCTACAGCACTGGTTTTCCCACTGAAGTGGTAACAGAACGTCGACCTCTGCAAGAGATAATAAAGCCACTCACGCTGTGATCGTGCAGTGTTTGTATTCTGTCAATACTTTTGCACCTCTGTTTGTTCTACTTGGCAACAGCGTGAAGTAACCTCCTTGGCGTCGTAGTGCAGTTCATGTTGTATCAGCACGTAGTCCATGATGTAATAACATTCTGGTCCGGCCCGCTTGTGCACCCATTGCGTTAGGCAGGGGAGATACTTTAATTTTCACAGCAGCACGAACGATACCATTTTGCGGTAGTGTAACATGCTGCAATAAATCCTCGCTCTGGCAGACAGTATTCCTTGCACAAAGGAAAGTAATTAGAATTACGTGTGGAGTTCACACACATACATCTTTCAGGTACCTCTTCAAGCAGCTAGGAAAATTTAATACAGCCTCGCAGTCCTTTTATTCAGAGAAGAAATTTGATTCCAGTAATCCACCTAAGTTTGAGCGAGTAAGAGATATATTTACAATACTACAATACTAGAAGGAAAAATGATCTGTACTACTCGTACCTTTTAATGAATCAAAATTTTTCAAATGCACATGACATAGATTTCTTCATAACAAATCTTTCTAGGCGATAGCAGAGTATTATGTATAACATGGAAACGCTGTAAATGGACAGCATGCAGCCTTATAAATATTTTTTTATTTTTTTTTTATTTAGTTTTATGTGAGTGTTCTAAGTTCTGTTGACACGCTCCCCATCATAAAGTTTATCGTGAATTTGATCAATGGAACAAGTAACAAACGACTGCTCATGCTATACTGCTGTTTACCAGACTTGTCAGAACACACGACGCGCTTTTCGAGTTGAAATACCAGAGGCAAAGCTTATCAAGCTAGGAAGTTTATGTATAGAAATTGAAAAGAAGTGTTGTATATGGATATTAATTGGATGAGACATTTGCATATTTCATCTTCTGCAGTAATGCTTGACGGCGATTGAGATAAACCCCGATCCAGCGATGCAATCGTTTTTCCGTACCTGATTGCTTAGCTATGAGGCACAGTACTGATACTGAGTGAGTGGGCGCTATGAAGACACTAAACCAACATTCAGGAGGAATATAGTTCATATCCCTGTTCAGACACCCGCATTTAGTTTTTCCGTGGTTTCCATAAACCGATTTATACAAGTGCCGGTAACTTCTTTTGGAATGACACTATCGATTATCCTACACATCGTTAGTCAAACCGTTTCGTGTTCCCTTCCAGCTATATATGTGAGACCACAAATCGTTACAACGTAATATTCCCTTATTACAGTATTTAACAAAGGGAATTCACGACGTTCTCGCCTCCCCCGGGGCTGCGAACTACGGAAATATTATGATATAAGAGGATATAGGTATATATAATGCAGTCGTAAAATCGTATGAAATTGGCTTGGAAACAAATGTTTGTTCTTGTGTAGGTTACTTTCCCAGTGGAAAAGTTACCGACAAAGATGAAGTTGCTGGCGGCAAGCAGGAAACAGAATTTTCGTAACAGAAATATAACTTATGAATAATTTCCATTGTTCCGAGACAGCAATACTGTCTCGTTTTATCTCTCGCTTCGTGTTTGGAGAATCAAGTTTTGTTCTGGTGAATAATTCATGCAGTCGTACCGGAAACGCACGTGGTAGTCTTTCTGATATTCCACTGAAGAAAATAGCTCGTTATAGAAAGCTTGTTTTAGACCATCAAGCATAAATTAAAGAATACATATTAAAGTAACCTATTTATGTTTAATTGATATTGCATAAATTACAATAATTGTAAAGGAATTATGTGCTAATTCAAGAGAAACATGGGTTGTATTTGCAAGGATATAAATCAAAATAGTGATTATTAAATATGACAGTCCAGTGTGCACATGGTGCAAATTAAATTAATCTCAAAGACCAAAGACACCAGACATGTATCGAAGAATTCAATAAGAAATATGAGTCTTTGCATCATGTCCCACTGACTTTGTTAGCTCTTTCCCATTATAAAATCGTGGTCAGTAGCGCAATACCAATAAGCAACCGATTTGGATAAGCAATAGTGTTATTTATCACGTGTTAGGAAAGCAGAGTTGTAACGTAATACGAAAAACAGCAGCAGTGGTCGGTAACAGTATTTAACTACAGACTATACTTCAATGTCCTGTGGAACTTCATCAGACATGCTAAAACAGAGCATTAATTCAAGAGAATAAGTATCTCTCAGAACCTCTCTTGTATGAGGATAAGACTGCCAGTGATCCACGAGAATTTTTCAAAATATTTAATATCGCTTCTTGTCAGTAGACGGAAGTTAAAGTAATATTATATTGGTGCAGGTAAATATGGAGAGCTCTTGCAAGCAGTAATTCCGGTATGGCTACGTCACATGCAACAGCAGGAAACAAGCAAAGATAAAACTGAATCAATTATTAAGTCATTAAAATGTAACAAGGATTATGATGAAATTTCTAGTAGGATTATGGAGATCGGTACACAGTGCAGTAGTTCCACACTTACCTGTACTAAGTTTGAAAGATACTTTAGTGAAACCTCTTTATAAAAAGAGTGAGAAAAAGAAGACAATTGTAAGGCTTTTCTTTTTGTTAGTAGTGTTCTCGAACTTTTTGAGATTGGAGTAGAGGCACATCTCGGTACAAATAACTTGCTGCCAGACTCGTAGTTTTGTTTCAGAGAGGCGGGTATCCACAGAAAACGGAATTTATTCTTTTGCGTGTGAGGTACTAGAAGCCTATGTGATAATTTGAGCGCACTAGGTATATTTTTACTTAATAATAGCAATTGATTGTCTGGACCATCCAATATTTCTGGATAATTTGGTACACTGTGGGTTTAGGGAAAGAGCTCAACAATGGTTAACTTCATATTTGGGTAGTATGAAGCAGAAGAGTGCTCTCCAGCAAGAGGTTTGAGAGTGATTGGGGCCACCTAAAGTAAGGATTTCACATGGTTCTGTGCTTTGTATTTTTCTTTTCTTGATACATCTCAATGATTCGCCACTGAAGCTGACAGATGACTCAAAACTTCTTTCAGATGAAACTATATGGTTCCTCATCCTTTTCATATCTCAAACATCAATGATGTCTGTATGTAGACTGAAGCAACGAACGAAGATTTGTACCAAAATAGGAATTCGAAGCCTGATCTCTTGCTCAATAGGCGTATGTGCTAACCACTATCGCACCCTGGCACTGTGGCTTTGCAGAACTGCAAAGACTATTCTAGCACGCTTCCCTCCTAAGTCCAAATTCCTATTCATGTCTCAGCCCATTGATACTTACCCTAAACTTGAACAACATTTCGGAAGCTCTCTACCAGTATTGGAACAGCACCTCAGAATCGAACAAAAGCGAGCCACGTTGGGGGGGGGGGGGGGGGGGGGCTTAACTGCCTGAAACCCAGGTATAGGTGCTTCAAACAAGGTCTATGGAACAACGTAGTTTCATCTGTTTACTGGAAGTCTTTGAAATCCCATATTTTCATTTGATTAAAGAATCAAGTACAGTTGGGCAGTCTTTGCAATGTTGATCGAGTTTAGGGCGAATACCGATGGGATTAGGCGTGAATGGGAATTTGGACTTGAGGAGGGAGGGTTACTAGAGTATTTCACACAGTTGTGAATAGCCACTGTGCGTGGCGTAATGGTTAACGCATCTGCCTAGAGCGGAGGAGACCCTGGTTCCAATCACCGTGACGGCACAAATTTTCGTTTGTTGCTCCATTCTGCATACATACATCAAAATCTTTTCTCTTTGCAGGGTACGCAAGTATTATTGTGAAATGCTCTTTTTATAAAGAGGTTTCACTAAAGTATCTTTCAAACTTACATGTGATGTAGCTAAGTCAGTAACATCGGTACATGGTTTACAGATAAATGATAAACGGTCAGTTAAACAGAACGGAATGCATCGAAATCTTGTAAAAGCGAAATTTTTGTGTCCCAGACTGAACAAACAGTCAGCGCAGTCGGCCATTTGAAATTTTCATACGGAGAACTTTCTTGGAAGTCCCATACTGAAGATCTCGTCCAGAAACTGAATGATACTATCTTCACTATAAATATGATCTCTGCAGTCTCTGATACAGGGACGTTAAGGCTTACTTACATCGTTTAGTATCACCCTTTAATGTCGTACAGTGTCGTATTTTGTGGCGGCTCTGTGCTCTCACCAAGACTTTTCTTATGTTGAACAAGAGGGGTCAGACTGATCTGCCATGTCAGTTCGCGAACAAATTGTAGGCCGGTGTCCAGTGTCTTGGAATTCTGACTCGGCCATTGATGTGGACGCATTACACCATCGGATTTGTCATCGAGAGTAACTGAATAATTCAGATAAAACTTTCAGACCTTTTTCGGAAACAAAACGGTAACAACTGTCCGCATATCGTGAGCTTTCCAAACATATGTATCAATCTGAGTGAAAGGTTCCGTAACACCATTACAACAAAAATGTCACAACACACGTAGCTCATTTAAAGATACGTAGCTACTGTGAGGCTTTGTTGAAATAGGATTTTTAGGATACCAATATATTAATTGATAGCCATTTTACGAAAGTGGATGTAGGTATATGATCATGTCAGGCGGTAATTCAACAACCTATGTTTTGCTAATACTAAAATCAGCTTTTATCAGTTACGTAGTATTAATTGAAACATTGTGATATAATACGCAAATGTATATGATGAGGATACTAGAACCATGGTTAAGACTTTCGATTAGCAATCGGTTTGTCAGAGGACCCAATATTTTTCCTAAATCTCTTAAAGCCTACACAGGGATAGTTATTCTCGAGGTTACACGACCCACTTCACTCTCTGTTCATTTCCTAGTAGATCGCGGATGTCGTGTCTACTGAAATCGATTCTGACGTGATGTTAAACATCTTACTTCTAAATGTGCAAATAGTTTATTTCAGTGTACACTGTGTAATTACACTCCTGGAAAGGGAAAAAAGAACACATTGACACCGGTGTGTCAGACCCACCATACTTGCTCCGGACACTGCGAGAGGGCTGTACAAGCAATGATCACACGCACGGCACAGTGGACACACCAGGAACCGCGGTGTTGGCCGTCGAATGGCGCTAGCTGCGCAGCATTTGTGCACCGCCGCCGTCAGTGTCAGCCAGTTTGCCGTGGCATACGGAGCTCCATCGCAGTCTTTAACACAGGTAGCATGCCGCGACAGCGTGGACGTGAACCGTATGTGCAGTTGACGGACTTTGAGCGAGGGCGTATAGTGGGCATGCGGGAGGCCGGGTGGACGTACCGCCGAATTGCTCAACACGTGGGGCGTGAGGTCTCCACAGTACATCGATGTTGTCGCCAGTGGTCTGCGGAAGGTGCACGTGCCCGTCGACCTGGGAGCGGACCGCAGCGACGCACGGATGCACGCCAAGACCGTAGGATCCTACGCAGTGCCGTAGGGGACCGCACCGCCACTTTCCAGCAAATTAGGGACACTGTTGCGCCTGGGGTATCGGCGAGGACCATTCGCAACCGTCTCCATGAAGCTGGACTACGGTCCCGCACACCGTTAGGCCGTCTTCCGCTCACGCCCCAACATCGTGCAGCCCGCCTCCAGTGGTGTCGCGACAGGCGTGAATGGAGGGACGAATGGAGACGTGTCGTCTTCAGCGATGAGAGTCGCTTCTGCCTTGGTGCCCATGATGGTCGTATGCGTGTTTGGCGCCGTGCAGGTGAGCGCCACGATCAGGACTGCATACGACCGAGGCACACAGGGCAAACTCCCGGCATCATGGTGTGGGGAGCGATCTCCTACACTGGCCGTACACCACTGGTGATCGTCGAGGGGACACTGAATAGTGCACGGTACATCCAAACCGTCATCGAACCCATCGTTCTACCATTCCTAGACCGGCAAGGGAACTTGCTGTTCCAACAGGACAATGCACGCCCGCATGTATCCCGTTCTACCCAACGTGCTCTAGAAGGTGTAAGTCAACTACCCTGGCCAGCAAGATCTCCGGATCTGTCCCCCATTGAGCATGTTTGGGACTGGATGAAGCGTCGTCTCACGCGGTCTGCACGTCCAGCACGAACGCTGGTCCAACTTAGGCGCCAGGTGGAAATGGCATGGCAAGCCGTTCCACAGGACTACATCCAGCATCTCTACGATCATCTCCGTGGGAGAATAGCAGCCTGCATTGCTGCGAAAGGTGGATATACACTGTACTAGTGCCGACATTGTGCATGCTCTGTTGCCTGTGTCTATGTGCCTGTGGTTCTGTCAGTGTGATCATGTGATGTATCTGACCCCAGGAATGTGTCAATAAAGTTTCCCCTTCCTGGGACAATGAATTCACGGTGTTCTTATTTCAATTTCCAGGAGTGTATATGGGACAAGCATAAAACTTTATTGTAATGCTGTTTTGTCTGCCAATTTGAATGATGATATCTTTTTGCGGTATCAGGAAGTAACTACGAACTTAATACACCTGAACATACCAAGCAGAAAACTCGGTGAATCATTGGTTCATGACAGTTCTGCGACAAGGCTGATGAGCGAAGAAGGTTTCATCATGCCTTTCTTGTAAGATGTGCACTCTAAATGTGGCTGGCGCTATAATGTGGGAAAACCTATCATTAGAACTCCAAAGCTCTACAACATATGTTTCGTTTGTGTTCCACTCTACAAGTGAACCGCCTGCTTGAAGCCATCTATAGTATATATAGCCATTTTAGTATATATATATAGTTAAGGCTCACCGGCCACTTGAACATCTTCTTCTTCTGTGCGAATGCACAAACAGTGCCCGAACACTTACGGGAATCGGCAACGCGCCGTGAGTAATTAGTGTAATGGGCGGGGGCACTCCGAATGTAGTGCGGGACAATACGTTGAGAATGTGGGTTTCGCGGGAAGCTCGCCAGAAATAAATCCCTGCAGTCGCACTATCCCCTGTATCCCCGGTGGCTCTGATGGATAGAGCGTCTGCCATGTAAGAACGAGATCCCTGGTTCGAGTCCCGGTTGGGGCACATATTTTCATCTGTCCTCTTAACGTATGTCAACGCCTGTAAGCAGCTAAGGGTGTTGATTTCAATGTAATAACAAGTCAGAATATTGGTGCAAATCTTCATCAATGGGAATACCTGCCAACTAGGTTCCTTGATACATAGTCATTCAATACATGTTCCACCGACTCTGTTCAGTGTTCCCTCCTGGAACCAAATTTCTAGTGTCATAATGTTTTTCTTGAGTTCAAGTAGTTGCTTCTTCTGAATAACCAAATGTAACGGCTATTCATAGTTTTCCCATCCTTACGTGAGTCTGCTTTCTTTCTTTCATTTCATCTGCTAACTTTACGCTACTGTGACGGATAATGCAGATTTTATGGACGAACAAAAATTTGAATCATGGGCAGGACTCGAACATAGGCTTCCTTCCCAGTAGACAGATGCGCTAACCATTACACCAGGTTGGACAAGTTGCTGAGGCGCGAATGGGAATTTGGGTTGACGTGGCAGGCGTGCTAGAGTGGTTAGTGCAGTTGTGCAGAGCCACTGTGCCAGGGTAGCGTTGTGGTTTGCACATGTGCACGGATAGCGGGAGACCCGGGTTCGAAGCCCAGTTTTAGTACAAATTTTAGTTCGTCACTTCAATCTGCATATATACATCATAGATGTTTGTGGCTATAAAAGGTCTCTACAACCATATAATTTCATTTGGTTACACTACTGTTGTACGCTCCTCCTCTGACCAATCAACTTGTCCTCCACCTTTGGTTCCCTCTGAACTGATATCATACTTTTCTGTTAGATATCGATACACAGATTCGACAAAAATAGAGTGGGAAAACTGCTTAAAACAATTTTAATAAAATCTGTATTCATAAGTGCCAAATTTCCACTTCTCTGTGTGCAAATATTATTGTTGTTAGTATTACCGTCGTGTACTGCTTATGTACTATAGATGTTGTAGTGCTATTCAGTAAGGCAGTTTTAAAGAGATCTTACACTATTCTTCCTACAAAATAGTGGCAGGTTCAAGTAACAATGGTGGAGGTGACTAGCAATCACGAATTGCAAGGAAAAGACAAAGGCTAATTAACATTAAGATCTGGTGACTGTGATGGACGAATGTGCGGCATTTCATCCTCGTTCTCACAAAATGAGTCCTGGAAGATTTGAGCTGCGTGACCGGAAGCCCTGTCATTATGGAACTCAGAATTACCATTTGGACCGTAGGATAGACATTAAAAAAAATGGGTCGCATTATCCTCTTTAGTAATGTGACCTTGCAGAGGAACCACAGAGTCCGTGGGAAACCACGTTATGGCTCTCAGAATCGTGACCGAACCCTCGGTCACGTTTCCCTCTAAGGACGTAAACTCGGCTAGAATTTGTAAACAGTGTGAAAAAAGAGCCGTCGGACCTAATGACTTCCTTGCATTGCTCCACAGTCTAGGTTCTTTGACTTGCACACCACGTTCTCCCGTTAGGCACATTTGCAACACAGATGGGTAGTTTAGGAATTGCAGTTCGCTCTGAAATTGCCTGTTTTTGGACCTCGCTTCGTGTTGCTTTGGTGCTAACAGGGTTCGCGACTGCAACGTTCAGTCTCGTAATCACTTTTTCAGCTGTCGTCTTATTACTATTCGTCACAGTTCTCTTCATTGACCGTCTATCACGATCGTTAGAATTTCGTCCGTGTTGCTACTTAATGGAAATCGTTTTACCGCTTTCCCTGTTACTGTGTTTCTTGAAACACCAAACATCTCGCCTCCCTCTGTTAAGGAAGCACCCACTATGTGAGCACCAACAATTTGTCCCCGTTCGAACTACTTAGCTCTGACACAATGCACACATGACTTAGCAGAACACTTCTGTGATTACGATTGACTCGTACGGCGAATTGAGGACACTGCACAGTTGCCATTCGTGGTCAGACAGAACAGCGCAACCTGCAGGCTCGGGTAACAGCGGCATTTGTCGCTGCGCTTCCATATTTTTGTTAACGTCCTGTAGATAGGAAGCATAATGTGCCGCTACTCCAGCATCCATGTTCTACACTCCCCAACCATCGGCCGTGGGTGGAATTTGAGCGTAATGAAATGGGGAATTAATCGAAAACCTTATATTGCAAACTCTTGTAAACTAAGTGAGACAATACGTTATATTGTAATCAATCGTGCTCCGTAACACACATTCACAGTAAAATCACCAACGGTCTCGTTCGCAGATCCATGTTTCCTGGAAAGTCTTCTCTTGTGTTACCACTTACTTCCACCCATGTCAGTTTTCGCTCTTACATACGATGTTGTTGGGGTCTTCAGTCCAGAGTCTGGTTTGATGCAGATCTGCATGCTACTCTATCCTGTGCAGGCTTCTTCATGTCTGAGTAACTACTGCAACCCACATCCTTGTGAATCTTCTTAGTGTATACGTCTCTTGGTCTCCTTCTACGATTTTTACGCTCCATATTTCCCTCCAATACTAAATTGGTGATGCATTGATGCCTCAGAATGTGCCGTTCCAACCGATACCTTCTTATAAACAAGTTGTGTCACAAACTCCTCCACGATTCTATCCAGTTCCTTCTCATTATTTAACGTGATCTACTCATCTGATCTTCAGCTTTCTTATGTAACACCACATTTCGAAAGCTTCTCTTCTCTTCTTGTCTAAACTATTTATCGGTCTGTAACCTCCCTCTTACTAATCAGCCTATCCTGCTTGTGATACGATATAAAATATGACCGTGGATTGCGTGTATGCCTAATCGATTTTTTCTAATTGTTTAAGGCAATCTTTCCCGAATAAGTGATACCGATAAGTAGGAGTAAAGTGAACAACCGACACTTCTGATGGAAAGTATACTAAAAATTAAAAATAATTAAACAGAACAGGTCTATAATTTGGAAAATGAAAGTTATGTTGTACATTGACTCACGAACAACACTGGACAGAAGAGGGGTACCACTGATGATGAATCCAAAAGTTACACTAATGAACGAAAAGGAAATAATTAACGGTTGCCAGTCCACTAGGGCAATTTACATCCAAAATACTGTACAAGATGACGGGAAAGAAAAACATGGATTATTAAACACTGACGTGGCAAGTGAAGGTTGTCACGTTTAGTGACACCATTTTAAGTGTGTATGTAATGATAAAGAAAACTGGGAAGTCACTCTTACGTTATGTTTGGCATTAAATTTTGAAAAAGGCAATCGAGTAATGATTTGAAAATATGTAATTAAACTGTATATTAGTACTGAACTTCGTTACGTGCACAATGACCTTCAGTGACCTCAACATAACGTAATAAAAGAAATTTAGAAAAAACGATGCACTGTTTCCTTTGCCTTTACTTATTTTGCAAATTGGATATCATTATTATTGCCTGAGCAACTGAGCATTTTTTACTGACTTGAACAGAATTAAACACTAGAATACACACCAAACCAAACAGCCATGTGAACCAACCCACATGTAAAATAAATAAAACTTCCACACTCTTACTTTGAGCATTTCTTTAGATTTGGATATTTTCCAGTGATTGATTCTCAAACTTGAAAAATTAAATTGCCTTACTTTAGTCCTATACTGAAACATCTGTTGTACAACAGTTAAATGGTAGTAGAGTGAGGCTAAAATTCTTAAAAGTTAAGTTATTCGTTAATAAACTGGCTGTAACTATTCAATTTGTTTCTTTTGACACTCAGTTTGCGTATAATGAAAAAAAGAAAAAAGGATCCTGCTTGGTAACAATGACTAGGGGGCAATGAGGACAAAATCACCCTGAGTTTAGCATTATTATTTAAATAAATTTTATCATTCAAATCACATTCAGTGGTGCTGCTGGGTTAGCTGTTAATACTTTCTACCAATGAACAGTATTACTTCAGTGCTGTGCATACGACAAAACTCGGAGCCGACAACGATGCTTTGTTGCTGGAACTGCTGCTGTTGTTGAAGACAGTAGCATCTTGTTGAGCCACGGGTAGTTAATGGAACAGGCAATCGTGATTAATACAGGCTCTTCCGCCCGTCCACTGTCCGTACTCCTTCTATTTGACATCTGACGGCGCGCGTACATGATGCCGCCGAAAATGGTACTCTCTACTGCGAGAGCGTTAACATTACACTTCTGCACACTACAAGCACTGGAACCCATTCTCCCTCTCTCTCTACTCGCTCCGCGCACCAACTCCCTACCCAAAGATTTTACAACGCACAAGCACTGCTATTATCGTTGCTAATCGATGCAAATAACAATTCCTTTGGTTTTTTCCCCAGAGCTTATAAGTTTCACCATAAGACACAGATAAATACAATAAAACGTCAACAGATTTCTGCCTAAATTTACACATACAGTGAAGCAATGTCCCTACTTATTAAACGAAATCATTTAAGTTACAAATATTTACATACAATTAAGAAAAAATTATATATCGGTAGCAGGTGGCATGTATCCTGCATTTTCGGTGTTACAGTTCATGTTTCACTTCCATATATGGCTACACTCCATACAAATACATTAAAAAAAGACTTCCTGAAACTTAAATCTATACTCGAAAAAATTTTCTTCTTCAGAAATGCTTTCTTGCCTTAGCCACTCTACATTTTATATATTCTCTACTTCGATCATCATCAGTTATTTTTCTCCCCGACTAGCAAAACTCATCTACTACCTTAAGTCTCTCATTTCCTAATCCAATTCCCACAGCATCACCTGATTTATTTCCACTATACTCCATTATCCTCGTTTTGCTTTTGTTGACGTTCATCTAATATTCTCGTTTAAAGACACTGTCCATTCCGTTCAACTGCTCGTCCAATTCCTTTCCTGTTTCTGACACAATTACAATGTCACCGGCAGATCTCAACGTTTTAATTTCTTCTCCATGGATTTTAATTCCCACACCAAATTTTTCTTTTGTTTCCCTTGCCGCTTGCTCAATATACACATTGAATAACATTGGGGATAGGCTACAGCCGTGTCTCAGTCCAATCACAACCGCTGTTTCCCTTTCATGCCCAACTGGTTTTTTCTACAAATTGTCAATAGTCTATCGCTCCCTGTATTTGACCCCTGCCGCCTTCAGAATTTAAAGAGATTATTCCAGTCAACATTGTCAAAAGCTTTCTCTAAGTCTACAAATGCTAGACACGTAGGTTTGCCTTTCCTTAATCTATCTTCTAAGGTAAGTCGTAGAGTCGGTATTGCTTCGAGTGTTCCAACATTTCAACGGAACTCAAACTGATCTTCCCCGATGTCGACTTCTACCAGTTTTTCCATTCCTCTCTAAAGAATTTGTGTTGGCATTTGGAACCGTGACTTATTAAAATGATAGTTCGGTAATTTTCACACGTGTCAATACCTGCTTTCTTTGAGATTGGAATTACTGTATTCTTCCTGAAGTCTGAGGGTATTTCCCCTGTCTCATACATCTTGCTCACCGGTAGAGTTTGTCATGGTAGGTTCTTCCAAGGCTACCAATAGTTCTGAAGGAATGTTGTCTGCTCCCGGGGCCTTGTTTCGACTTAGGTCTTTCAGTGCTCTATCAAACTCTTCACGCAGTATCCTATCTCCCATTTCATCTTCATGTCCTCTTCCATTTCCATAATATTGCCCTCAAGTACATCACCGTTGTATGGCACCTCTAAATACCCCTTTCATCCATCTGCATTCCTTTCTTTGCTGATGACTAGTTTTCCATCTGATCTCTTGATATTAACACAAATGGATCTCTTTACTCTCAAGGTCTCTTTAACTTTCCTGTAGGCAGTATCTGCCTTACCTCTATTGATATATGCCTCTATATCCTTACATTTGTCCTCTAGCCATTCCTGTTCATCCATTTTGCACTTGCGGTCGATCTCATTTTTGAGACGCTGGTACTCCTTTTCGCCTGCTTCATTTACTGCATGTTTATATTTTCTCCTTTCATCAATTAAATGCAATTTCTCTTCTGTTACCCAATGATTTCTCCCAGCCCTCGTATTCTTACCAATTTGATCCTCTGCTACCTCCACTATTTCAAGGTACCCATTCTTCTTCTACAGTATTTCTTTCCCTAATGTTCTCTCTGAAACTCTCTACAGCATCTGGTTCTTTTATTTCATCCCAGTCCAATCTCCTAAAATTCCTACGTTTTTGCTGTTTCTTCATTTTTAACTACAGTCCATAATCAATAAATTGTGGTCAGATTCCACATCTGCCCCTGGAAATGTCTTACAATTTAAAACCTTGTTATTATATTACTGTCTTACCATTATAGAACACATCTGAAACGTTGCGGTATCTCGAGGTCTCTTCCACGTAGAGAACTTCCTTTCACGATTCTTAAACCAAGTGATGACTATGATTAAGTTATGCTCTACGCAGAATTCACCAGGTGGCTTCCTCTTTTATTACTTACCCCCAGCCCATGTTCATCTGCTACTTTTTCTTCTCTTCCTTTCCCTACTGCCGAATTCCATTCCCCGATGATTATTAAATTTTTGTGTCTCTTACCTCACTGAAAAATTTCTTTTATCGCATCATACATTTCTTCAATCTCTTCATCACCGGCGGATCTAGTTGGCATATAAACTTGTACTATTGTGGTAGGCGTAGCTTTCTTGTCTATTTCGGCCACAATAAAGCGTTCACTATGATTTTCGCAGTAGCTTATCCGAGGTACTATTTTTTATTCATTATTAAACCTACTCCTGCGTTACCTTTATTTGATTTTACTTATTTTATTTATGATATATTTGTCTAATAAAAATAGTTACTACGTCGACTTTCCGTTGGAACGCCTCAGAGAATGCGGGGGGGAGTACTGGCTGGAGACCAAGTGGGTTATATCACCGGTAGGTCACATCCGGCTTCGGCTTTTGGGGCCGGCAGGCAAGCCCGTTGCTCTTTGAGATATGTTTACAAAACACCGCACCCGCCTCTCCCAGCCTCTTGTGCCTAAGCCGGCGACGAGATGGGGTCCCGGCAGTCTATTTTCAGCTGCTTTTTAACGCTACATTTAAGTGCCGTCGTAGGAAGCCAGCTATACGGTAAGCAACCTGAACCAAAAATAATTTCGTCCACAATAACGTTACATAAAGTACGAAAGAATGCAACTTCCGTGACAAAGGTTACTGTGCATAGTAGAGGCTGACAGTGTTACAGATATATTACAATGCAGTTTGTAGGAATATTGCAAGCCGTATTATTTTGATATTGACAGTCATGATGAGGTCGAGATCGTGGGACACACTGCGTCTATGGCCAGCTGAGAATGGGTACAAAAGCATTAGCCCATAGCTCTAGCCTACTTAATGGCTCCCTCTCAGGAGTCTTTCGTAATACACTTATTAATGGTGAGCTGAGTTTTCGGTACCCCGAGGAACCACCGTCTGGGTCATTAGTATGTGATGGTAAGTGGAACAAAAAAGTAGGTAACTAGCGAAAGCTAGATTTGAAACTGAAATCTTGCATGGCTTCATTTTGATTTCTAAATTTTCCCTTGGTATCTTCAAGTCACATTGTGACATTTGTTATTGTATATTTACTGATCCTCTCAAATTTAGTGTACTTCTGTCTTAAAGATGTCAGAATTTGCAGCAAACTTCCCACAAGCATTCCCTACGTAGTGTCCGCTGATAGGTTCTGTACGAATCTCCACTGTTTCAAAAGAGCGAAGTAACGAAAAAGATGCACTGGATCAGCGCGCTGAATTGTGATTTGAATTCCTCTCCTACCATTAAGATAGAAATTTTGTAAGCTAACTGTTTACAGCTCTCAAATATACTAAGAAATGGGTCTCTGAGCTATCGGCTCTCCAAATACACCTTCATTTTTCTAACGGTTTCAAATCAACTCCAGTCATATGTTCGTACAACTGTTCCATCAATTCAGATGCACTTAAAATATTTTGTATGATACAAATAATATATTGTATAACACGAAATCATGAACTGAAGATATAATTAGAGTCTATTTCAAGATAATGTATTTGTGACTCATCATGGTACAGCTTTTGCTTCTGTGAAGATGTTTATTTGACCGAAAGCAGTAGAATACAAAGGTGGATTTGCACAGCCGACGCCTCAGAGAAGCAGTTCTTCAAACATTAAGATAGAGTTTTTCGTAGTTTGCCTAAATTGCTCAAGAAAATTTCGAGGTTGGTTTCGTATAGTGAGGACACGTTCGACTTTCATCACCTTTAAACACAGTATTCCATCCCTACACCTTTACAACGCTACTGTGACAGCGATGTCCCTTTAAGATCTATTTACAATAAAACAGCTAACGAAATCTTTATAAACTCGGCTATTTTTCATTGTTGTGTATAATAGTATTCAGTTTTAATTGTTCACGTACTTCGTATTTGTAGGCAAAACGAGAAAGCTGATAAAAGTAATTCGAGAAGCGGCAAAATATTTGAAATCAGTTCCCTCCATCTAACCATCATATTTTTTGGGGCATTGTGTTTCTGTATCAAAAGAAAGTGCTGGAAAAATGTCTACTTTGTCTCAGTTTATGATAAAATTTACATATTTGCCCTTTTGTTCAGCGATGAACAATCACACGAAAAATGCCGATTTTTTTACTGAGTGCAGAAAGAAAAATAGAATGCGAGGTCCAAAGCAAAATAGTGGTGGAATATGTGAGGTAACATAGAGAGAGACGTATGTAAAATTGCTGGTCATGTTGTATATTGTTACATAGTTCCATTGTATTGCTATTCCAGTCCGCCTCCGCAATTAACCTGTTCACTGTCTGTTCGCCATGTGGAGGACCGGAATCTGTGGCCGTTACTACCAGAGAATTTTTTTGATGGGAGCACTAGAACGAAGTCAGCTCAGCCTCGTGATGCAAGTTGAGGATATACTTGAATGAAAAGTAGCTCTTTAATTTCTGAAAACTTGACAACGACCAGGAATACAGTGTGCTGACCCCATGCCATTCCATACATCATCCTCATAATCCCAAATGGCCGAGGACAATGTTGCGGTCTGTCGGTATCAAGTGGTTCCATCGGAATGACTGCACTTCCAGTATTTTTTGTTATATTGTTAGGGAGATATTTTAGATTATGCTCAAAAATGGTTCAAATAGCTCTAAGCACTATGTGACTTAACATCTGAGGTCATCAGTCCCCTATAACTTCTGAAACCTAAATAACCTAAGGACATCACACACATCCATGCCCGAGGCAGGATTCGAACCTGCGACCGTAACAGCAGCGCGGTTCCAGACTGATGCAACTAGAAACGCTCGGCCACACCGGCCGGCTTCAGATTATGCACTGTAAAATGAGTGAGTTATTTGATTAGGACGAATTTAGGGACACAGAGTTGTGCTATATTTTTCGAAACCCATTATTTGAAAGTTAGAAAGAGATCCGACTAGAGAAATTCATTGTCAAAGAAAATTCATTGTCAAAGACGGCGCTCACTCTATTTTTCTACTTCGCTCCCCTTGTGTATAATACACAGTAAAAGAATTAAATGGAAATACACATATACACAAAAAAGGAATCATCCGAATGGGACAGATATCGGTAGGTGTGATGTACATTTACAGGTACTTGGTTACAATTTCAGGAGAAACTGGGTGATTGATTCAAGACAAAGGGCTTAAAAAATTGTGGAAGTCAATAATGCGTTGGTCTACCTCTGGGTATTATACAAGGAGATATTCGGCTTCACATTGATTGATAGTGTTCTTGGATGTCGTGCTGAGGAATATCGTGCCAAATTCTATCCGGTTGGTGCGTTAATAGTCGAAATTACGAGCTGGATAGAAGGCCGTAAACATAATGCTTCAAACGTTCTCACTCGGAGAGGGATCCGATGAGCTGCTGGCAAAGACAGAATTCGGCAAGCATAAAGACAACCAGTAGAAACTCTTGCAGTGTGCGGGCGAGTATTACCTTTATGAAATGTTGGCCCAGACTGACTTGCCATGAAGGGCAATAAAATGGGGAATACAATATTGTCGACGTACAGCTGTGCTGTAAGGGTACCGCGAATGGCAACCCAGTAGGTCTTGATGTGAAGTGAAATGGCACCCCAGACCAACACTTCCTGTTTTCGAACCATATGGCGGGTGACCGTGAGGTTGGTATCCCACCACTGTCCGGGACGTCTCCAGACCCGTTTTTGCTGGTTCTACACCAGTCAGTGAGATCTGTGGCCGACGACGTGTGTGAAGATGTCCTACCTTTGGCTCTGAGCACTATGGGACTTAACTTCTAAGGTCATCAGTCCCCTAGATCTTAGAACTACTTAAACCTAACTAACCTAAGGACATCACGCACATCCATGCCCGAGGCAGATTTCGAACCTGCGACCGTAGCGGTCGCGCGGTTGCAGACTGTAGCGCCTTTAACCGCTTGGCCACCACGGCCGGCAGTTTGGCTTTAGGAAAGCTAAATGCACCAGAGAACCGTTATAACTTTAAGCTTGTTAGTGCAAGCCAGATTTAAGCATTATGTAGACACTTTTGTAGAGTTTGTTGGCCTAGAACATGAATTCAACAATGTAAAAAGTTCGTGGTTCAAAATTCTGAGAAAAAGACGATTAGCTGTAGGAAAAGACAGGTGCATTACATATATACGAGAACCAAGAGAGGTTAGTTGAAATGGAACACATAGATCGATGTGCTTGGATTAAAAAAGGTATATGGTAGGGATGTAATCTTTCGCCCTTAATTTTAAATCTATACATTGAAGAGACAATGCCGGATATAAAGGTTCCAAACTGGGATTAAATGTCAGCATGAAAGGAAATAATTGATAAGATTCACTGACAACACTGTGATCCTCAGTGAAAATGAAGAAGAAATGCAAGACCTATTGAATGTAATGAACAATCCAAGGTGTGCGGAATATGGACTGGAAGTCATCCAAAGAAAGATGAATTGTGATTAGCGATAAACGTACAATCAATTCGGTTACCACCAAGCAGATGATGGAGCCGTGCGCGGCTCGCATTTATCCCAGTTATTGTTTGTCATCTTCTATTACGGTACTGCCACCTTGTTTTCTTATTCCATTTACTGGCGTCACTAACTTCCTGCCTTACTTTCCCGAGAGCGGCAGCAGCAGCACATATCGGTAAGTACACTGTCTTACCATCTCTGGAGCGATATTTAGTATTTCCGGGGCGTCGTGTGTCTGGCAGTACGTTCGGGACGGACCAGCAGCTGTGAAGTCGAGGGACGGAGCGCTCGGAGGCGCCAACAGCCTGTGCTCGCCGACAGCTGGCGACCCACGTAAACTGTCCGATGGACGGAGATTGGAGCGGAACGACCGTTGGTTGGCCGTTCGGTAGGTCGGCTCATCAGCTGACGTACACTTGGTCTTTCAACGTTTCCGGGTCTGGCAGTTGGTCGGTTGGCACGAAGCAGTAAGGAAATCTCCGCGGCGCGTAGCTTGGCCTGGCCCGCAGCTTGGCCAGGCCCGATGGCGGCCTCTGTGCAGTGTCGGAGTGTGTGGTGCTGTTCCCATTGCTACGAGGTTCGTGGCTCACCTATCCTGGACATGAAAGTTGAGTTTTGACTTAATCTGCCAGCAAGTCATTACTGTTCACATTGTGTCGTTTGGAGCAACAACTTGTGTTTTGAAGTTGGCAGATTTTAGCCACCCTCCGATGGAGTTTAAGTGTACTTGGTTATTTTGAACTGAAGTCCACCAGCGGAATCTTCTGCCTTGTGGCCGTTAATGTTCCGGGTACCTGCCCTGGACGTTGACGTAAATTCCGGCAGTGTATTTTCCTCAACGTGTTGTAGCTGTCAAGCACGGTGTTTAGTTTGACAGCTCAATGTATAATTGGTTGTGGGCGCCAGCACCTTCTACGTTGTTCCATTGAAGTGCCTGTTGTGTGCTGGTCAGGTGAAGCGCGGTTAGCTTGTCTGTGGGTCCGTTGCCGGTATGTTGGTCGGGTTGTCGTCAGATCGACAATGGTTGGACCGACTGCCTGTCTCACCCAAGCAAGCGTTAGTATTTGAATTCCAGGCCGAACCTCAGAACTTCTGAGCGCCCTTATGTGTACTGCCTTTTCGTGTTTGTTCCTGTTGTTTGTACTTGTATAGCTTGTACCCGATTTTTTGATTAAGGTTGTTTCGCCGTTAAGGCGTCAGATGGTTTGGGCCTACAGCCTAATTTAAGAACAGTTGTATGTAAAGCCTTTGGCATTTCTAAAATTAATGTTATTGAGACTTAAGTGTTGGGCCTTCAGCCGATTTTGAATTTAAGTTGTTTTGCTCCTAAAGTGTCAGATTCTTTGGGCCTTCAGCCCAATTAAGGAACTGTTTTAAGATAAGGCTTGCCCTTTAAATTTATAGTTTTGGTTGAGCTATCAGTTATTGGCTTTCAGCCGTTTTTTAATTAAAGTGGTCTTGCCCTTAAGGCATGAGACTGTACTGCGCATTCAGCGGCTAATTAAGTTCGAAAATTAAAGATGTGTTTTTTCTTCAACAAAAATTTTTTCTAGGCTCTTGTAATGTTTGATCAAATAAAAGGTTGTATGTTGGAGTGTAACTGATAGCCGCTTATTTTGGCCCCTTTCCTCAACTTAAACTGTCTGTCCTGTATTGCGGGTTTAGCCGGGCGTTTCAGTGATGTTAAAGAATTCTTCGAGGCAAGGTGGACATAAAATGTAAACAAAGAAGTAGGTCCATGGCCAAAAAAAGGCTACTAGTAACCAACATAGTCCTCAAGTTGAGGAAGACATTTCTGAGAAAGTATGTTTTGAGTACAGACTTGAATGAAAGTTAATAATGGACTGTGGGAAAACCAGAGCAGAAGAGAATCATAGCGTTTTAGGTGTTGTGCTATAGAAAGTTGTTGAAAATTGTTCGGAATGATAAGGTAAGGTAAAGGAAGTTATCTGCAGAATGGTCGAAGTTAGGAACATACGGAAAACACTAGCCAGAAGAAGGGGCATTATGATGGGATGTGTGATTAAACATAAGCACTAGAGGAGGGGAAGACAGAGAATGAAACTTACAGTTAAGAATTGAGGACGTAAGGTGTGACTGGTATTATGAGACGAAGAGTTCAACACAATAAGAAATTAATGGCGGGGAGCATCAAACCAGCCAAGAAGCTGATTACTCAAAACATGCTAGTTTTGGTCCAACGACAGGTCTGTTGGGGAAGTCTGCCTAAATAAATTAACGATGTGCAACTTCCACAATGCCCTCGTCTTCATATATGATTATGAATATGCTATGTTTCTGGTTACTGTGTAAGCTGTATAGGTTGTTCTGGACGATTTTGCCAGCTTAACGTTCCGCTGGTGACCACAATCAGTCTCCAGGTGGCTAATCGAATCTTGTTTCTGTTTTTGTATCCACGAACGACGTTAGTTCGTATTGGACTGGATTATTTTGTTCTTTACGTCTCCTACATTACTCCATTCTCATTATTTGTAACATTCTTCGGTCTTGTGTCAATAACGATTTCGCTCTGTATCTAATTCTATATTCGAATCATTAGCCAGAATTTTTCGTTTGAAAGTCACCATTTTGTAACTCTCTGCATTAGCTGAAGTTTTCGTCTCCCCTAGCATATTTAAGGGACACCATCTTGAGGCCTTATCTGACGCTTATGGGGCGATCTCCAGTCATATACACGATTTCATCACTGACCAACACCCGCACAGAAGTTTGCCACGGATGAGATCGTGTGTACGACTGGAGTTTATATGCTCAGCGTCAGTTAAGGACTCAAGATGCTGTACTGCGTCACCGAAGCTGTTTGCGGCATCACAAAATAAGATCAATGTGACGGCTGCCGGTGTGTCATTTTATCATGATTTTAAGGATGTGTCCGAAGAACATGGTCTACCTATTTATGGTAACCGATATCGCCTTTATCGGAGCATAGAGTAGTTGGGTGACTCGTTTTCTACATTCCCCGTCTCCTTTGTACGAGTTCGCACTTTAAATGTCCATAGTGCTTTTGTACGCAGAATTCATCTTCCTTAATCGTGTTCCCATAGCTTCTTTTCCAGTCACACCCGTTTCTATACACGCTCTTAGGTTTTAAAATCTGTCCACACGTTCGTCATACATTGTTTCTCCTCGGTAATTTACTGTAAACCTGCTTTTGCCGCTTGCCCTTTTTTATTTTAGTAGGTAAGACATTTAATCATTTTACTTATGAATATCTAGATAAAGATGATATTTTATCCGCAAATCTAAGTTCACGTAGGAATCTAGTGTAGTAGTCAAGAATCTTATAGTGGCCTCTGTACTGAACAAAAACCGGCAATCTCTAGAAGATGAGGTACCCGACATGGAACAGTTTCATCTGAGGATTGGAAACAGGGAAACTACTTACAATTCTACGAGGCCCTCTCAGATCGGTGACCGGGAAGGAAGAGGCTGAGCGCGTGTGCGAGATCCCCGTGGGAGCGGTCGCGGCTGCAGATTAAATCTGAAGATACGCCGGCGGGGCGATACGTCGCCGGAAATGAAAAAGAACCGGAGGCTGCGGGAGCGGCCGGAAGGCGCCTCCCGTTCAGGTAAGACGCCCAGCGGACGGCGCTGGAGAAGAGCTGTGGTGACGACTTTGTCTCCCCGACGGAGGCCGCGTCTGCGCTGGCTGAGTTTCCGCACGAGTCGTCAAAACAGCAACTATGAAAGCACAGCCAGCCTGATCATTTACTACCGCACATGTGTTGTTCTCAATGGCGATAAAACGCCGTATTTTCTTACAGAATTGCTTTGGGCCGTTCATTAAAAATCCTTTATCTGT
Source organism: Schistocerca nitens (assembly GCF_023898315.1). Taxonomy (NCBI): domain Eukaryota; kingdom Metazoa; phylum Arthropoda; class Insecta; order Orthoptera; family Acrididae; genus Schistocerca; species Schistocerca nitens. The sequence goes on from NC_064619.1 coordinate 104,566,722, forward strand.
CAGACTGGTGTTTTAATCGATCTGTTGCCAGCAGAACTCAACCTATTACCGAATTACACATTGAGAACGAGTCAGGTGCTATCTGAGTAGTACGTCTTTCGTTTTTGTCCATGTTCTAGCTGTATTAACAGGAGGACGTTATGTATACTTTTTATTGTGAGGTTTGTTGTTAGCAAGTGTGCCTCAACACCGAACCCTAAGACACTGAACTTAGGCCTTAGTGCTAAGAAGGTCCTGAAAGTTTTGACAGGCAGGAAGCTGCCTCTTTATATGGACACATGTTGCACAGAACTGTAGCAACTGGAAAGGGAAGGCAATTTTGAGGACAGAGAGCCACGGGTAAGAGTCTGAGAAGTCTCAGAGATGCACGCCAATGTAACCCACTTCCTCGGAAAACGGTGCTGGTCAGTAGCTACAAAATTACTTCTGTAAGCAAAAAGTATGAAATACGATATTCTAATAAAAGAAGGGCGGCGACTTGACCGTATGAATATGACAAGTGCAGCGAGACGGCAACACTGAGACCTCGTATGTAACCGAAAAGCTCTGAACGCTACAAGTAATATAATACAACTTTGCATGATTTTTAACATTCGCATTTCTATTATTGTGATGAGTGGGACTTCAATAAGACGACTGCGTCTGAACGCAAGCAGCGGATGACGTGGTGGATGGCATATGCCACAAAATATTATACGTGTAATAATATACAGCATCCTTGAATATTGTTAGAATATATGAGACTTGATGTCTAAATATAGCAAACGCATCGCCCTCACGAGCACACACATACAAACACACACACACACACTCACGTGCGTGCGCGCTACACACTGCTCTACTACAAAGAAAAGTACCAGTGCGAACAGCAAGTGGTGAATTTGCTACATTAAATACAATTTCTAATGTTTCATTGCACTTGTAGGTAGTATTCGTACGACAAGCGTGAGTAGAGTAATTTAGATTTTAAGTGAACTGAGCATCACTTAGATTAACTTTTAATTCATTCTGTTTCTTCCCCACCTAAAGAAACGTAGAGTGAGGTAACGCGAAAGGAACTTTCTGATCTTGAGATTTATCGGGCTATGTTATTAATGTGCCACCTATGAATGATATAAGAACTGTTTGTCACCACAGATTGATAGCTTACTTATACCTCTGCCGGTTTCGTGCACAAAACAAAATGTGCAGCACAAAGGGGAGGGAGGTGGGGGTGGAGTCTGAACGAACACCGGAGAGGAATTTATCGACATTTTACTAGCTTACAATTCGGTCCGACACCGCATTGTGCTCCGCAAAACCCACGATCTGACGCAGGACTGTAGATTTAGTACAGTAATTGCTACCTTACTGCAAAACTGAAGATTGTATATAGAATTCCAAGGGAGGCACAGCGTTTTGACCAACCCAAAGAATTGCACTGTAATCGGTGCTCTTTAACACTTGTTCTTCAACATTTACACAAATGAGCTGCCAAGACACTATCCATTTCAAAGTTTCATATACGCTGACGAACTTGCTTTGGCAGTAAAGACAGATTATTCAGAAGAAGCAGATCAGATGCTGACCAGAGCTCTGGGAATGTTATTTGACAGGTATAACAAGAACCATCTGATCCCAAACCCGCACAGAACGCAGATCTACCCTTTCTAACTAAGAAACAGGCACACAGTAAGAAAACTAAGTTATTTGGAAAGGCACTGAGCTTGATCTTTGTTGTACACACATGCCTTGGAGTTGATTTAGACAGATCGCGCACGTACCGGAGGCTCTGCCCTAATACCAAACATAAGCCATCAGCCATAAACATCATCATCCTGTGATATGTTGACCATAATTGGTGTGCCCAGCTCCAGGTGGTACATAATTCTGCTGTGACGTTCTGTTTCTCGGCTAGTGAATGTTCCTGCCCGAGAAGTCGTACAACAAAAAAAGTTACATCCCCGGCATGGACATAATGCTTGAAGAACTAGGAGGAAGTCTAAGAATAGCTTTTTACAGTCAACATCTGCACTAAATTCATCAGCCAAGAAAGCCACAAAAATGTGGACAGCCAAAGTACGTCATCTCCGAGCAAGAGTAAACTAGACAGAGTGCTTCCCAACGGGATACAAGGAGACCGCTGAACAGGTTATGAAAGATCTAAGGACAGTCTAATGAAATGAAGATACTTCACTGGGCGAATGTACAAAAACACAGAGAACGAAACATCTAAGTCACTGTTTATGTTGCCACTATTCTTGGAAAGTGAAAGAGTTATTGAACGCAAAAGAAAATGCTGTAGCGCTTTCTGTCTGAACAAGGATAAATTTCTTCCACAATCTTAGCTGAAATTGTAAATTATGGACTCCTATGTTTATGAGTCTGATTCGATTGAGCTAATAAATTAGTAAATGCAGTATATTTCTTCCGCTCGCGACAAAGTACACTAGAAATTTATAGAGTAACGAAAAAAAAATTAGCACCTCTTGAATGACGACGTCGATTTTGATCCGATGACGGAATGTCTCACCTGGGGGATAACAGAGGCTGATAATGGTTCTAACATCATCTACCGACATACAGCACAGTGTCATAGCTACAAAAGGGCCGTCTCTATGTACCCTTTAATAGGGAATGCTCACAGCCAGAAGGCTGTGCAAATACACTGCTGGCCACCGTAAATGAAACACCAAGAAAGACAAGAGGTAGCACAACAAGATTTATTTTGTGGATAACATGTTGACCAGGTATCAAATGATTACGTTTACAGACGTCTGTGACATGTGGTTCCTGCCAGAATCAGTAGCCAGAGTAGCCGCCATTGTTGGAGATCACCGCTGCCACACGTCTCGGCATTGAGTCAAAGAGACGTTGGATGTGTTCCTGGGGTACAGCAGCCCAAGCAGCTTCCACACGTTGCCAAAGATCATCTGGTGTGGCAGCTGGGGACGTAATCTGGGTCACTCGTTGAGCAACCATGGACCACGTGTTTTCTATCGGCGAAAGATCCGGAGAGCGAGCCGGCCAGGAAGCAATTCAATCTGGTTATTGACGAAGAACCTTTGGACAATGCGTGCCACGTGTGGTCGCGCATTATCCTGTTGAAATATGGCTGTGGCCGAGCCCTGAAGGTAAGGAAGGACAACTGGCTCCAGCACCTCGGATATGTAGCGCCGGCTATTTAAAGTACCGGCAATGCGTACTAGAGGCGTGCGAGAGTAATATCCAATACCGCCCCATACCATAATACCCGGTGCAAGACCAGTGTGGCGGTGCATAACGCAGCTGTCCAGCATCCTCTCTCCACGGTGTCTCCACACTCGAATCCGACCATCGTGGTGCTGCAGACAGAAGCATGCCTCGTCAGTAAAGACAACGTCATTCCATTCTGCCGTCCACATCCGTCTGTCATCACACCATTGGCGACGGAGACGTCTGTGGTTCTGCGTCAATGGTAGACGAAGCAATGGACGTCTTGCGGACAGACCACTCTGCTGTAAACGGCGTCGAATGGTACGCGCAGACACTGGATGATGCGTTAGAGACGCAATGTGCTGTGCTATGGTTCGGGATGTCACTGAGCGATCCGTCACTGCCATGCGCACAATTTGCCTATCAGCACGTGCAGTGGTGCACCGAGGTGAATGCGATCGACCACGTCGGTCCGTCGTACCCTCCTGCATCCAACGGTCACATATCCGCATTACAGTTGTTTGGTTTCGTCCAACACGACTAGCGTTTTCTCTGTATGATAATCCACAATCTCGGTAAGCCACTATCCTTCCTCTGTCGAACTCGGATACTTGATCAAAAGATGTTCGCTGTTGTCTACGAGACATAACTGATCGTCTTCTGAAACAACCCCAAGGTAAACACACGTGCCGAACGTACACTCGTCGAAATCGCCAAGCCTTAAATGGTGCTATGAGGTGGCGCCACAGGCGCGCGTGATGTGCGTCTGCGCTGAAATTCTAATCAGTTGCATATCTCATCGCTGCAAACCCATGGTGTAAATTTCACTTGATTTGGATGCTTCCTTCAGGGTGTTGCATTTACGGTGGCCAGCAGTGTATTTGAAGCAAGCAGGCAACCATACCACGTAGACGCACTCATGCTTCCTACAGCCAACTGACGAATTCGAAAAGGGTGACAGGATAGTTATTTCGGAGAACTGCCACTCAAGTTGGCCGTAGTGCCAGTTTTGCAACGATGCTCGTATCAGTAGTCACGTGACGATTCTCACGCCCGTAGACGACCTTATGGACGTCCATGTAACACAAACGCCTGCCATGATCGTCGTATTGTAGGGGCAGCAGTGGTACATCGCACAGATATTACAAAACAGATTAGAGACGTGTCATCACGAACTGATGCGAACCTATTAGCACTGGGAGTACAGGCACATACACCTCAGCCAATCCTCCACTCATGGCAGATCACTGCCGTGCACCGTTCGACTGATGCCGTCAGAGGCTCACTTAGAAGATGAAATGGTGTGCGGTCGTCTGCAGCTGTGAAAGCAGGTTCTGCCTGCGTCCACGTAATTGTCATTTGCGAGTACGGCGTAGACGTGATGCGTGCTGTCCCAGAGAGAGCATTCGTCCAACTACACTGGTCCCATCCCAGGGCTTATGATCTCTGGTACAGTAAGCTACAACTTTCGTTATCTCCGTGTTTCTGGAGGGGATGTTAACCAGCGCTTAATACGCGCAAATGCTCTTAGGTCCCCACTTTTACTGTTTCTGCGACAGGAAGATGATGTGTTATTAGGATAATGCTCGCCCACACACTGCTCGTGAAACTCAACGTCTTCTGTGAGACGTGCAGCAACTTCCTTGGTCAGCACGATCTCTGATCCTTTGTCTAATCGAGCACGTGTGGGATGTGATAGGACGGGAAGTGACTCGCACGATTCGTCCACGAACAACTCTTACAGAACTACGTGAACAGTTTGAGCAGGCGCGGCGTAAATTATCCCAGAAAGGAACTCGCCGTCTGTACGATCGTCTGCATTCAAGCGTCAGCACGTGCATTGCCAACCATGGAGGCTACACCGCAGATATGGGTGCTTCAGGATGGGTCAATACCTGATGTCTCTGAATCGCTTGTGCCATTGACGTGTAATCATCATTTCATATACTCCATATATACTGTTGCAACAGTAAATCTTGAGTGAATAGGAATCCTCTAAATGTGTGTACTATTTTTTTCCAGCAGTATATTGCCATCAGTGTATTTCGTCTACTGACAAAAAGTTCCGTTTGATGTAAGAATATACACTCCTGGAAATGGAAAAAAGAACACATTGACACCGGTGTGTCAGACCCACCATACTTGCTCCGGACACTGCGAGAGGGCTGTACAAGCAATGATCACACGCACGGCACAGCGGACACACCAGGAACCGCGGTGTTGGCTGTCGAATGGCGCTAGCTGCGCAGCATTTGTGCACCGCCGCCGTCAGTGTCAGCGAGTTTGCCGTGGCATACGGAGCTCCATCGCAGTCTTTAACACTGGTAGCATGCCGCGACAGCGTGGACGTGAACCGTATGTGCAGTTGACGGACTTTGAGCGAGGGCGTATAGTGGGCATGCGGGAGGCCGGGTGGACGTACCGCCGAATTGCTCAACACGTGGGGCGTGAGGTCTCCACAGTACATCGATGTTGTCGCCAGTGGTCGGCGGAAGGTGCACGTGCCCGTCGACCTGGGACCGGACCGCAGCGACGCACGGATGCACGCCAAGACCGTAGGATCCTACGCAGTGCCGTAGGGGACCGCACCGCCACTTCCCAGCAAATTAGGGACACTGTTGCTCCTGGGGTATCGGCGAGGACCATTCGCAACCGTCTCCATGAAGCTGGGCTACGGTCCCGCACACCGTTAGGCCGTCTTCCGCTCACGCCCCAACATCGTGCAGCCCGCCTCCAGTGGTGTCGCGACAGGCGTGAATGGAGGGACGAATGGAGACGTGTTGTCTTCAGCGATGAGAGTCGCTTCTGCCTTGGTGCCAATGATGGTCGTATGCGTGTTTGGCGCCGTGCAGGTGAGCGCCACAATCAGGACTGCATACGACCGAGGCACACAGGGCCAACACCCGGCATCATGGTGTGGGGAGCGATCTCCTACACTGGCCGTACACCACTGGTGATCGTCGAGGGGACACTGAATAGTGCACGGTACATCCAAACCGTCATCGAACCCATCGTTCTACCATTCCTAGACCGGCAAGGGAACTTGCTGTTCCAACAGGACAATGCACGTCCGCATGTATCCCGTGCCACCCAACGTGCTCTAGAAGGTGTAAGTCAACTACCCTGGCCAGCAAGATCTCCGGATCTGTCCCCCATTGAGCATGTTTGGGACTGGATGAAGCGTCGTCTCACGCGGTCTGCACGTCCAGCACGAACGCTGGTCCAACTGAGGCGCCAGGTGGAAATGGCATGGCAAGCCGTTCCACAGGACTACATCCAGCATCTCTACGATCGTCTCCATGGGAGAATAGCAGCCTGCATTGCTGCGAAAGGTGGATATACATTGTACTAGTGCCGACATTGTGCATGCTCTGTTGCCTGTGTCTATGTGCCTGTGGTTCTGTCAGTGTGATCATGTGATGTATCTGACCCCAGGAATGTGTCAATAAAGTTTCCCCTTCCTGGGACAATGAATTCACGGTGTTCTTATTTCAATTTCCAGGAGTGTATGTTCACTGATTTTCTGTATATGGGTGCAAACTTTACTTTTGTTTCACATGGAATACATATGAGTATTTCCTTAAACCCAGACGTTGGACATTTCAGAATGTTTGCATACAAGTAAAGAAAACATGTACTGACAGAAGTAAAATTATTCTCTTACATTACTGTATTTTTTAAAGAAAATGATAGTGAAATAACTCATTGATAGGAGTACCGTCTGTATGATCTTAAAGATCATTGGATTTACAGCAGAATGTTCGTTTCGCACTGTACACAGGACAGAGGAAGGTCGGACTGTAGCTCCCTCACTCCTCTCTTCATTAGTAGTCGCTGCCTTGACCGGGACTGATTCATCTTCTTTTGATGATTGTGGGGCTATGATCAGGTCTTGTCAGGGGCTATTCGGAAGTTTTCGTTCGTTTTGCGACTGCTGCCAACTTCTTTGCGGTGTCCCAATTTGCGGTTTACAGCAGTCATTACCCAGTAAACTGTCTATTGTCGTTATCGTCGCATTGTTGGGCTTTACGTTACATGGTTTACGTTACATGGCATCGTCACATGAATAAAGCTTGCGTATAGACCAGGGGTGTGCGTATTACAACAAGCAGATTCCTGACTGCTATAATAACCTCAATTACGATAAAGCTACTTACCACTTAGCCTTACAGTAAAAATCGGTACTAAAACTATTGGTAACACAATTCCGCTATGCGTTGTTTCCTTAGAAACGCTTACAAATCATAGCATGAAGCCTTCTTTATTGAAGTATCAAAATTACAAGGACAGTGAGTTAACTGGTAAACCAGTTGACTTGTTTCAAAGGAAATCAGCGTTTTGCAAAGAAAGGAAAAGAGAAAACTCAACTGCATGGAAAATTTTATTAACATTTATACTAACTTGATGAAGTCCTCGTACTTGGCTAATTTTGGAACTGCGGAGAAAGGAAAACCCGATATCTTCGTTTGTTACTGCTTACGTGTTAGAAAGTACCGTTTCTTAGAGGTTCTACGTCGAAAATAAATACAGAACTAGGCTTATTGGTAAAGAAGACTTGAGAATTAAGTTGAGCTCAATAGAACCTGACTTTGAAGCTATAAATCTCAGCACTTGTGAATATTGTTTCATCAGAATCTGCATTTAAAATGTGACTAATTACTGAAACTGAAGTCTGATTTACCGTCAACGTTTGATCTAAAATTGATTTTTTTTCTTTAGCTCCTTGATTTCTAATTTACTGTAATCCATCAGATTATTACACTTTTTATCTCTAGGTCATCGGTCCGTAAGTCAACACACTTCCTAACCTAACTTAAACTAAGTTAAACTATGGCCAACACACACACCCATGCCCGAGGGAGGACTCGAACCTCCGACGGGGGGAGCCACACGGACCGTGACAAGGCACCTAAGACCGCGTGGCTACCCCGCGCGGCTCTTACTCATGGAATTATTGTATCACAACGAGCACAATTTAATTAAACTCTATTTTTTGCAAGTAAGTGCCAGTTGTGAACATGAACGACTCAGCAAAAAAGTGCTTTCAGGAAATCTTATTACTTATGTGCGTCACACTTATGCGATTCATACAGTTGATCGGCACGACGCCAAAACATAATGTTCGCCACTTCCCCACCCCCCTGCGGCAGTCAACATTCAATCTTTTGCACCCACACCACCTTCGATCGGCCACCTCAGCGTGCGTCAGTTGGAAAGTGAACAGACTAAAATGATACTCCCGAATTATTAAAAATGCCATGTGGTACGCAGTCAAAAAAAGTCTGGAAACCCCTCTTTAAACTGTTGACGGCGAGCCACCTGAAGAGCTACTGTCATATATTTCCGATATCATTTAAGGTAATTTCGTTTCCCGTTCAAAGTAGTATAGCCTCTTTTCATACCAGTATTAATTACCGAAATATCGACACTAACTTCATTTTGCAAAGGAAAGTACAAAAATCATCATCATCAATCTCAAACAGATAAATTCAACAGCCTTTCAGTCTCCGAAGTCCAATAAGTAGTTATAAGAAATTACAGTTACTGGAAGTCAAGATATAACTTTTTTGAAGTTTCTAGTTTAAAAGGAGCCGAGATCCACGTTTTTGCTCCCGCTCATCGCAGATTTTCCGTTAGTCTCAGCTTAGCACTCACTTGCCGTTAGAATGACAATCTTTTGCTCATTAGCAAAACTCTCAACATTGTTGGTTAAAATTTGTTAGGATATCTTCGCACATACAACCCAACAGCTCTGTAAGTGCAACCTATGCATTCATTGCATAAAGTAGCATATTCACGTACCTCTGGCTACATTTTCCTTTCTGATCCAGCAGCATTTGGAAACCGTGAATTACGCAGAGAAGAACAAAAAGAAGTATTTTCTCTCTGTGCTTTTTTACACCGGTAGTGGCACGTAACAAATATCATTTCCCCTGAAATTCAGCCACAGGAGCAAATTAATCCTTAATACCGTAACATGCGTCGTTGAAATGACGTGGTTCCTGAGCATCGTTTCTGACAGCAAAATGTAATGTTGATCCATCTGAAAAATCGAGAAAAGCGCCGTTACCTCTATAATTGATATTACTGTGATAAGATATTAAATGTCAATTGGCGATGATGTGTTTAGCATTCGCCACGATGAAAACAGATGTACGATAGCATAAACTTGTTAACACCTTAGGTGACTCATTGGGCTTGATAAATGAGTCATATTAGTTCATTGAGGATGACGATGGCTCAAATCCCCTTTCGTTCGCACACATTTAGATTTCTCTTAGTCACCTTAAACTGTCGGAGGAAAATGCTGGGATGGTGGGATTCTCGCTTTGAAAGGAATAAGCCCGATACACTTTCCACGTTCTTCCCTTAACTAAGCTTGTTTTCCGTCGGTAATGATATTGTGCCGAGGGGTTCCTAAAATCCTGATCTTCCTTCGTTAAACGTCTCCTTTCTTCCTTTTGTCTGCAGGCATACACAAAATTGATATCTTCTAGTCGTACCGCTTCTTAGATTGACCAAGTCACCTCCCTCACTGTTTGACAATATGTCCTTTTTCAATTTTTCCCAGAGTAATATAATGTTTATTCAATTTTTAATGCAGCAGATGCCTTAAGGGTCGGTTAATATGCTGGAAGATTTCTTATGATTACTGTTAGGCCCAGACGGATTAACCCCTGTGTAAAATAAGTAGCTAGGCGTAGTCAGTATACAGGAATGTTTTGCATGTTACGAATTAGTATTAGTTTTTTCATATAGTTTAGGTATCTGCATCACTGTGATGTCCCCTAGCGAAATTATATTTACCCTGAATTATCTATGTAAGTCATATCTACACTGCTGACCATTAAAATATCATTACCAGAAAGGATAACATGTAACATTTCACTTATCATGCATACATACGCTAGTGCAATGAGTTCATGATTAAATTTGTAAGAGATATCAAAAAGTATAGCTTACAACATTTCACTTATCATGTATGCGCTTTAGTGGAACGAGATCATGATCAAATTTGTAGGTGATTGAGGAGTATGCGTGAAATCTAGATTATATGGGTGCCAGCTATGATAACAATGGTTCTAATCCGTCTGGGCATTAAGTCGAAATATGCTTGGAGGACGGATACGGATAGGTCGTAACAGACTGGTTGGACTCCCTGCCAGAGTCCATCTATCAAAGGGGATGATTTTAAGAAAACAATACCGGACGTCTTCAACGAGTGAAAGATATGCAGAAGGTTGCCAGGGCAACACTCGTTCAGCACAGGTACCGAGGTAGGACTGAAAGGGCATGTGGTCTTACGTTAGCTTGTGAAAAGGCAACGCCACAGAGGCTTCTCATCTATTGGAGAGAGAATTAATACTTTTTAAATATAACGGTCACTATCCAAGTTACTGGAAAGTCCAGCAGAGATGATCGTGTTGTGTTTGTACTTCGTTCTGCACGATGCCCTCACGGGTACGCCCATCGTAATGCTGAACGGAGACACAGCAGCAGTGTCGTCGTTGCGTGAGTTGCTGGTCACGCATCGATATCTGCTCAAATTTCAACAGAAGCGGCTTCAGTAGTAGTTTTTAAACTTTAGCCCCAACGTTACATCGAAAATTACCTACAGGCCTAACCTAAACAGTAATATCACGCAGTAATGAAATATTCCTATTTCTGTCTTCCTCTACAGTTTCTACCTTCTACAGCTCCCCATAGCATCGGGGAAGTTATTTCCTGGTGTATTAAGAAATGTCCCACAATCACATTCCTTCTTCTTGTTAGTGTCTTCCATATGTTACTTCCCTCGTCAATTCTGCGGCGAATCATCTCATTTCCTACCTCATCAGTCCACCTAATTTACAACATTTATCTGTAGCACCACATCTCCCACAGTTCTATTATGTTCTGTTCCCGTTTTCCACTGTCCATGTTTCACTACCATACAATGCTCTGCTCCAAAGGTTCATTCAAGAAATTTCTCCCTCAAATTAAGACCCTTGTTTAAAACTAGTAGACTTCTCTTTCGCAAGGGCTTGCCCCTATTCGGATCTCCGGGAGGGAACTGGTAACCATGAAAGAAAGATTGAAACTCCCCCGAAAGGATAACGTTCTAATAATCGGGGAGTGGGCTGTCAGGAGTCTGAACTTGTTAGGGAAGCTAGAAAATCTGAAAAGGGAAATGCGAAGGCGCAACGTAGATACAGTAGGAGTCAGCGAAGTGAAATGACAAGATGGCAACGGTTTCTGGAGAGATGAGTGCATGGTTATATCGACAGCAGCTGAAAATTTTGTAACGGGTGCAGGAGTCTTAATGCATAGGACGGTAGGGCAGAGAGTGTGTTACTGAGAACAATTCATTGATAGCGATTTTCTTATCAGAATCGACAGCAAACCTACAACGACAACGATAGTTCAGGTAGACATAGCGATGTCGCAAGCTGAAGATGAAGAAATAGAGAAACTGTATGAGGATATTGAACGGGTAATTTGGTACGTAAAGGGAGATGAAATTCCGTAATGGGGAACTGGAATGCGTTTGTTGAGGAAGGTTCAAAATGGTTGAAATGGCTCTGAGCACTATGGAACTTAACAGCTAAGGTCATCAGTCCCCTAGAACTTAGAACTTCTTAAACCTAACTAACCTAAGGACATCACACACATCCATGCCCGAGGCAGGATTCGAACCTTCGATCGTAGTGGTCGCACGTTTCCAGACTGAAGCGCCTAGAACCACTCGGCCACTCCGGCAGGCTTGAGGAAGAAGCAGAAGAAAAGATTGCGTGAGAACTTGGGCTTGGTACGAGGAATTAGAAAGTAGAAAGATTAATTGAGTTCTGGAATAAATTTCAGCTCCTCATAGCGAATACTATGCTAAAGAATCACAAAAAGAGGAGGTATACTTAGAAAACGGCGGGAGATACGTGAAGAGTTCTTTTAAATTACACCATGGACAGTTACAGATTCCGAAATCAGATACGGGATTGTAAGGCGTACACAAGAGTGGTTTTAGTCTTGATGAAGAGTATCCTGTCGTTTAAGATGGGAACGATCAATACGCAAAGAAGTGGGATGCAGAAGTACTAATGAATGAAGAGACACGCTTGAAGTTCTCTGAGGCAATAGATTCAGCGATAAGGAATAGCTCAGTAGGCAATTCAGTTGAAGAGGAATGAATAAATCTAAAAAGGGCAGTAAGAGACGTTGGAAAGAGAAACAAAGGGACAAAGTAGGTAACTATGAAGTAACTGTGAGTAGCAAAAGAAATATTTCAGTTAATCGTTGAAAGAAGATGGTATAAGAATGTTCAAGTAAACTCAGAAACACAGAAATACGAAATACGTAGGAAGTACAGCGAAGCTAAGGTGAAATGGGAGTGTGAAGAATGTGAAGAAATCGAAAAGGAAATTACTGTCGGAAGGACTGACTCAGCGTACAGTAAAGTCAAAAGAACCTTTGGAGAATTTAAAAGCGACGGAGATAACATTAAGACTGCAACGGGAACCTCTCTGTTAAAGGGCAGAGGAAAGAGCAGACAGATGCAAAGAATACACTGAAGGGCTCTATGAAGGGGAAGGCTTGTCTGGTGGGATAGAAGATGAAACAGGAGTCGATATAGAAGAGGTAGAGGATCCAAAATTACAATTGGAATTTTAAAGGGCTTTAGAAGGCTTCAGCTCATATAAAGAAGAAGGGATAGATAAAATTCCATCAGAATTTCTAAAAGCATTATTGTAAATGGCAACAAAAAGACCATTCGCGTTCGTATGCAGAATGTTTGAGTCTGGCGATATACCATCTGAAATACGGAAAAAAATAATCCGCACAATTCCGAAGACTGCAAGAGCTAACAAGAAGTTCGAGAATTTTCCCACAATTAGCTTAGCAGGTCATGCATCCAAGTTGCTGACAGGAATAATACACAGAAGATTGGAAAAGAAAATTGATTATGTGTTAGATGGCGATCAGTTTGGCTTTAGAAGAGATAAGGCACGAGGGAGGCAGTCCTGACTTGGCACTTGATAATGGAATCAACACTAAAGAAATATCAAGACATGTGCATATGATGGATCGACCTGGAAAAGCGTTCGACAGGGTCAAGTGGTGCAGTTTTTTAAAGTCTGACAAAAATAGGGGCAAGCTACAGGGAGAGCCAGGTAATACACAAGTACAAGAGCCAGGAGGGAATAATAAGTGTGGAGGATCAAGAAAGAAGTGCTCGGATTAAAAGGGTTGAAACATAGGCGTGTAATCTTTCATGCTCAGTCTTCAGTCTCTGCATCGCAGAAGCAATAATAGAAATAAAGATTCAAGATTGGAATCAAAAACCATGGCGAAACGATATCATTGATAAGATTCATTGATGACACTGCTGTCTTCAGTGCTGTCTAATGGGTAGAGAATATGGACTGAGGGTAAATCGAAGAAAGACGAAAGTAATGGTTCAAATGGCTCTGAGCACTATGGGACTCAACTGCTGTGGTCATAAGTCCCCTAGAACTTAGAACTACTTAAACCTAACTAACCTAAGGATAGCACACAACACCCAGCCATCACGAGGCAGAGAAAATCCCTGACCCCGCCGGGAATCGAACCCGGGAACCCGGGCGTGGGAAGCGAGGACGCTACCGCACGACCACGAGATGCGGGCGACGAAAGTAATGAGAAGTAGCAGAAACAAGAACAGCTATGAACTTATTAACAGGATTGATGGTCACAAAGTAGATGAAGTTAAGGAATTCTGCTACCTCGGCAGGAAAATAACTCATGACGGACTGAGTAAGGGGGACATCAATAGCAGACTAACACTAGCATAAAGGATATTTCTGGCCAATGGAAGGCTAGTAGTACCTCACAACGGCCTAAATCTTAGGAAGAAGTTTCTGAGCACACAGCAGTTTAAGGTAGTGAAGCATGGACTCTTGAGAAATGTGAACAGCAGAGAATTGAAGCATTTGAGATGTGGTACTACAGAAGAAAGTTGAAAATTTGGTGGACTGATAAGATAAGGAGTGTGCAGAATCGGAGAGGAGAGGAACATATGGAAAGCACTGACAAGAAGAAAGAACAGGATGATAGGACATCTATTAAGCCATCAGAGAACATCTTCCTTGACGCTAGAGGAAGCTGCAGAGAGTAGAAACTGTGGAGGACGACAGAGATTGGAATGCATCCAGAAAATAACTGAGGATTATTTTTCGTCCTAGGTATCAGAATTCTTTAACTTCATCTATTTCTGGAGCATCAGTCCTCATAATGAGTTTCGCACTGTTTTCATTTTTCCTGCTTTTCATTATTTCGCCTGTCTTCGATTTACTCTCAATCCACATTTTTCACACGTTAGACTGTTCATTACATTCAACTGATCGTGTTATTCTTCTGCACTTTCACTGAAAATATCAATGTCATAAGGGCATCTAATCATTGAAATCCTTTCACATTCGTTTTTAATCACACTTTTGAACCTTTCTTTCATTCTCTTCATTCCTTCTTCGATTTACCGATTGAAGAGGAGAGGCGAAAAACTACAACACTGTCTTACAACATTTTGAATCCGAGCAGTTCGGTCTTCCAGTCTTATTTTTTCCAACAGATTCTTGTACGTATTGTATATTACTCATCTTTTCTTACAGATTACTCCTTTTCTCGCAGGATTTCGGAGATTGTCACCATCTGACATTTTCGAACGCTTTGTCCAGGTCGACAATCCTTTGAACGTGTCGTGATTTTCCCTCAATCTTGTTTCCATTTCTTCTGTATAATTTTGTCAGCAGCTTGTATGCATCATCTGTTAAGCTGATTGAGGGATATTTCTCGCAGTCGTCGGCTCTTGCTATTTTCTGAGTTGTATGGATGATGTTTTTCCGAATGTTTGATGGTATATCACCAGACTCATACATTTTACACTCCAACTTGTGTTGTCTTTTTGTTGCTACTTTCCCACTGATTTTAGAAATTCCAATTGAATGTTATTTACCTCTTCTGCCTCATTATATCTTTAGTCATGCAAAGCTCTTTTAGAGTACTATTCTAATACTGGATCCCTATCTGCTCCCTGTCAGCCTACTTTTCATCATTATAGAATTATTATCCGAGTCTATATCTGCTCCTGGGTACGCCTTACAATCCAATTTCTGGATCTCAGCCTGACCATGATGTAATCTTACTGGAATCTATCTATATTTCCCGACATTTTCCAGGTATACCTCCTCCTCTTGTGATTATTGAGGAGAGCTATAACTTAATGCAGAGCTTAGGTAGTTTTTCTCTCCCATTTGTACTTGCAATCCCATATTCTTGGGTAAAACTTTCTTCTGCTCCTTCCATTGCAAACGCATTCGAGTCTCCCATGAGTATTAGGTTATCGTCTCCCTTTCAATAGTAAAATGCCCTTTCAATATCCTCATATACTATCCCTGTCTCTTCATATTTGCTTGCGACGCTTGTATACCTGAACTGTTGTTGTCGGTGTTGGTTTGCTGTCGAGTCCCATGAGAACGATACTATCACTGTACCATTCGCAGTAACTCGCTACCTGCCCTACCTTTCTACTCATAACGAGTCCTGCATCCGTTATACAGTTTTCCGCTGCTGTTAACATTACCCTGTATTCGTCTTACCAGAAATCATTGACCTCCACTTTATCTAGATTGAGCCGTTGCATTTACATTTTCAGATTTTCTGGCTAACCTAACTTCTCACAAACCATGCCTCGACTCGTAGAATATTGCCATCTCTTTCGATATTCTATCTTTTTCTCATGGTCACCTGCCCTGTCAGTCCCCTCTCGGAGATCCCAGTGGGGGATTAGTCAGCAATCTTATATTACTCTAGAGAACACCAAAAGAAATTTTCAATTAGAGGTTACATGTCCTGTTTATACACGTGATGCGTCTTTACTGCAGTAGTTTACATTGCTTTCTCCATCTGTATGCTGTTAATCATGGCTGATCTTTCCGTCTTTTAGGGTCAGTTCCCCCCCCCCCCCCCCCCCCAAGAGAGCAAGGGAGAGCCCTGAACCACTGTGCACTCCTCCGGCCTCTTTCACAAGGACGTTGACAGAAGGCGGCCCGTTACTGTATGATTTGGTAATATTATATCTCCGTCTGTCTGTCTGTCTGTCTCTCTCTCTCTCTATCCCTCTCTCTCTGTGCGTGTGTGTGTGTGTGTGTGTGTGTGTGTATTAGGTATGTGTTAATATATGTGCATGTATTTGTGTGCTGGTTGCAGATCGTGCACTTCACACAAGTAGGTTTGTTTTTTGTACCTGCACGACAGACACCTTGAGTGATAACAAAAGCGTCAAAAAATTAACAGACTATTCACTTGGTAAAAAAAGGTAAGATAATTATTTCTCCTAAACAATCTCCTAATTAAAATAATGGTAAATCGTGGTGTCTTCTGTGCCTTTTTTTGGCGCCTTTGAAACCCAAATCGGGCTTGTGGAAGCAGTCGAGGCACGTTCAAAGGAAGTTCGCCTCTTTCCTTTTATATATAGCTTCAAAGGGAGTCCGCCTCGACCGAATGAATAATAAGTGTCACAGCTGCGAGGGCCTTCTGTCGCATTCATCGCGAAACTCGTGAAAGGATGCATTACTGCCTGCGGCGTTCCGACCGTTCCAATCACGAGCTGCTCTGAATTCCATTATACGCTCTATCAGGGAGGGAGGTAATGATATCTGCTATCTCTGGCTGCCTGTGCTCAAAAGACGCCTGTGTGTGCGACGGCAGCGCCCGACCGCTCGCGACACAGGGGGAGGCGGCGGCGCGCGTCCAATCACCCACCCTTCCCGCCAGCTGCCTGCCGGCACAAGTCAGAGACAGCACGGGCATTCGACTGTCAATAACACACCACCGGGCTTTGGTTCCAGAGCCAGAGTCACGCGCAACACAAGAACATTTCCATGTCGGAACCGCAAGGGCGTGTTGAGACTGTACTGTTGTGAATCTCAAAGATATTGTATGACGTGCAAGTGAAGACAAGGAGAGAATCTATTGGTAATACAAAATATAACGAAGTATACGTACTAATAGTGTCCGTTAACTCCTGATGGTGCGGAAGGATATGGAAGGAAGGAAGGAAAATTGAGAACGGCGCGCATGCTAGACTTTTTCTACAACTGAGAACCACAATTTCAAAGCATCCATCCTGTCTGAGAGAAACTTAATGTAAAAATGACCCACTAATACAATAGGGTTCAGAAATCGCTCCCTAGTGTGAAATGTCCGGAAGTATTAAGACTGTTGATATTTAGTAATGAACGCTGTGTTTTAGTGTGCAACGGCCTTGTCGCAGTGAATACACCGGTTCCCGTCAGATCACCAAAGTTAAGCGCCGGCAGTTGGATGGGTGACCATCCGGGCCGCCATGCACTGTTGCCATTTTTCGGGGTGTACTCAGCCTCGTGAGGCCAATTGAGGAGCTACTCGACCGAATAGTAGCAGCTCCGGTCAAAGAACCCATCATAACGAGCGGGAGAGTGGTGTGCTGACCACACATCTCTCCTATCCGCATCCTCAGCTGAGGATGACACGGCGGTCGGATGGTCCCGATGAGCCACTTGTGGCCTGAAGACGGAGTACTTTTGTGTTTTAGTACAGGATCCCTGAGAATACCTTGACCGTCCATTGCATCTTCTTACGGTGAACGACGAGATGGCAGGAAAGTTGACTTTACAAGAGCACGACCAGGTGGCTTCGTGATTTGAACTGTGGCGATCCGTAGCCCTTGTTCTGCCATTGTGGCAAGGTGTTCATGATCCTCATGCCACACTTGATACTAATAGCATTAGGAAATGACACGCCATGCTAACGAAAATTGGGTCAGTTGTGGAGAAACCACGAGGAGACGGGCCCTCGGTGGCTCTATCTCCAGAAAATGTGGCGCCCGTGACGGACCACGCACAGTACTGGTAAATCAGCACGCCAGGCAGCTCGCGAAAGTGGTATCAGCAGGCGCACAGTGCGTGTTGTGTGAAAGAACGACCTGATATGTAAAGTCCAATATGCTCAGGAGTTATTGTTGGAGAATTGTGAATGATGGGTGGAATATGGGGAAATTATCATTTTTCGGCATAACGATTGGCTGGATTAGTTCATGAAAACTATTTGGAGCAATGAGGCGGTGTTTAACGTTGGAGGTTTCGTCGATCGACACAGCTACAATTACTAAACTAAAATAAACTCCATCCGAACAGACCTTGGAAGGCCTAACGGTACCGACCGGCCGCCGTGGTATCCTCAGCCTACATGCGTCACCGTAGGCGGATATGGAGGGGCTTATGGTCAGCGCACCGCTCTCCCAGCTGTATGTCAGTTTGCGATACCGGAGACGGTACTTCTCAATCAAGTAACTCTAAAGTTTTCCTCACAAGGGCTGAGTACTCCCCACTTGCCAACAGCGTTCGATAGACTGGATGGTCACCTATCCAACTGCTAGCCCAGCCCGACAGTGCTTAACTTCGGTGATCTGACAGAACCGGCGTTCCAACTGCGGCAAGGCTGTTGGCCGGCTACCATTACTGGGCAGAAACAAATCCAGGAATGACAACTCTACGAGGTCGACCAAAATTGACAATCTGGTGCCATATGACTGCAGATCACCTCACTGGTCAATTCATATTCCGTGACGTGAACAACGACCAGTATTGCCATATGTTGAATGAATATGTGTGTCCACTGATATCACAATGTGACAATGTTGCGGACATCCGTTGAAGACATCTTTTTTTTAGCAAGGTGGAGCACCACCTCATTTTGCCCGCGTCGTTCGTGACTGGCTGGAAGAACACATAGTAGGACATTGGCTGAGACGGCGATGATCCCATGAATGGCTACCATGAAGTCCCAGCCTCACCCATTATGATTTCTTCTTGTGAGTCTTGGCCACAGAAGAGGAGTACCGAACAAAACCACGCGCTTTCGAGGTATTACAGTATTGTTGTTGTTGTTGTGGTCTTCAGTCCTGAGACTGGTTTGATGCAGCTCTCCATGCTGATCTATCCTGTGCAAGCTCCTCCGTCTCCCAGTAATCTCCCCTGTAACCTACACCCTTCTCAATCTGCTTAGTATAATCATCTCTTGGTCTCCCTCTACGATTTTTACCCTCTACGCTGCCCTCCAATGCTAAATTTGTGATCTCTTGATGCCTCAGAACATGTCCTACCAACCGATCCCTTCTTCTAGTCAAGTTGTGCCACAATCTTCTCTTCTCCCCAATCCTATTCAATACCTCCTCATTAGTTACGTGATCTACCTATCTAATCTTCAACATTCTTCTGTAGCACCACATTTCGAAAGCTTCTATTCTCTTCTTGTCCGAACTATTTATTGTCCATTTTTCACTTCCATACATGGCTACACTCCATACAAATACTTTCAGAAACGACTTACTGAGACTTAAATCTATTCTCGATGTTAAGAAATTTCTCTTCTTCAGAAATGCTTTCCTAGCCATTGCCAGTCTACATTTTATATCGTATCCACTTCGACCATCATCAGTTATTTTGCTCCCCAAATAGCAAAACTCCGTTACTACTTTAAGTGCCTCACTTGCTAATCTAATTCCCTCAGCATCACCCGACTTAATCAGACTACATTCCATTATCCTTGTTTTGCTTTTGTTGATGTTCATCTTATATCCTCCTTTCAAGACACTATCCATTCCTTTCAAATAACTTCCGGGAATTCAGCCAGGTAACACTTTCAGCGACCGCCGATATTTCGGCGGGAGAACACCCCGCCATTTTCAAGGCAAACTGTTCTCCCGCCGAAATATCGGCGGTCGCTGAAAGTGTTACCTGGCTGAATTCCCGGAAGTTATTTGAAAGTTGTATACGCCAGGAGAAACTCAGGTCTCACTATCCATTCCGTTCAACTGCACTGCCAAGTCCTTTGCTGTCTCTGACAGAATTACAATGTCATCGGCGATCGGCCGGCCGAAGTGGCCGTGCGGTTAATGGCGCTGCAGTCTGGAACCGCGAGACCGCTCCGGTCGCAGGTTCGAATCCTGCCTCGGGCATGGATGTTTGTGATGTCCTTAGGTTAGTTAGGTTTAACTAGTTCTAAGTTCTAGGGGACTAATGACCTCAGCAGTTGAGTCCCATAGTGCTCAGAGCCATTTGAACCATTTTTTCATCGGCGATCCTCAAAGTTTTTATTTCTTCTCCCTGGATTTTAATACCTACTCCAAATTTTTCTTTTGTTTCCTTTACTGCTTGCTCAATATACAGATTGAATAACATCGGGGAGAGGCTACAACCCTGTCTCACTCCCTTCCCAACCACTGCTTCCCTTTGATACCCCTCGACTCTTATAACTGCCATCTGGTTTCTGTACAAATTGTAAATAGCCTTTCGCTCCCTGTATTTTATGCCTGCCACCTTTAGAATTTGAAAGAGAGTATTCCAGTCAATATTGTCAAAAGCTTTCTCTAAGTCTACAAATGCTAGAAACGTAGGTTTCCCTTTCCTTAATCTAGCTTCTAAGATACGTCGTAGGGTCAGTATTGCCTCATGTGTTCCTACATTTCTATGGAATCCAAACTGATCTTCCCTGAGGTCGGCTTCTACCAGTTTTTCCATTCGTCTGTAAATAATTCGTGTTATTATTTTGCAGCTGTGACTTATTAAACTGATAGTTCGGTAATTTTCACATCTGTCAACACCTGCTTTCTTTGGGAATGGAATTATTATATTCTTCTTGAAGTTTGAGGGTATTTCGCCTGTCTCGTACATCTTGCTCACCTGATGATAGAGTTTTGTCAGGACTGGCTCTCCCAAGGCCGTCAGTAGTTCTAATGGAGTGTTGTCTACTCCCGGGGCCTTGTTTCGACTCAGGTCTCTCAGTGCTCTATCAAACTCTTCACGCAGTATCGTATCTGCCATTTCATCTTCGTCTACATCCTCTTCCATTTCCATAATATTGTCCTCAAGTACATCGCCCTTGTATAGACCCTCTATATACTCCTTCCACCTTTCTGCTTTTCCCTCTTAGCTTAGAACTGGGTTTCCACCTGACCTCTTGATATTCATACAAGTGGCTCTCTTTTCTCCAAAGGTGTCTTTAATTTTCCTGTACGCAGTATCTATCTTACCCCTAGTGAGATAAGCCTCTACATCCTTACATTTGCCCTCTAGCCATGCCTGCTTAGCCACTTTGCATTTCCTGTCAATCTCATTTTTGAGACGTTTGTATTCCTTTTTGCCACCTTCATTTACTGTATTTTTATATTTTCTCCTTTCATCAATTAAGTATTTCCTCTGTTACCCAAGGATTTCTACTAGCCCTCGTCTTTTTACCTACTTGATCCTCTGCTGCCTTCACTACTTCATCCCTCAGAGCTACCCACTTGTCTTCTACTGTGTTTCTTTCGCCCATTCCTGTCAATTGTTCCCTTATGCTGTCCCTGAAACTCTGTACAACCTCTGGTTTAGTCAGTTTATCCAGGTCCCATGTCCTTAAATTCCCACCTTTTTGCAGTTTCTTCAGTTTTAATCTACAGTTCATAACCAATAGATTGTGGTCAGAGTCCACATCTGCCCCTGGAAAAGTCCTACAATTTAAAACCTGGTTCCTAAATCTCTGTCTTACCATTATATAATCTATCTGATATCTTTTAGTATCTCCAGGATTCTTCCATGTATACAAACTTCTTTTATGATTCTTGAACCAAGTGTTAGCTATGATTAAGTTAAGCTCTGTGCAAAATTCTAACAGACGGCTTCCTCTTTCATTTCTTTCCCCCAATCTATATTCTCTTACTATGTTTCCTTCTCTCCCTTATCCTACTGTCGAATTCCAGTCACCCATGAATATTAAATTTTTGTCTCTCTTCACTACCTGAATAATTTCTTTTATTTCATCATACATTTCTTCAATTTCTTCGTCATCTGCAGAGCTAGTTGGCATATAAACTTGTACTACTGTAGTAGGCGTGGGCTTCGTGTCTATCTTGGAACTATAATACGTTCACTATGCTGTTTGTAGTAGCTTATCCGCACTCCTATTTTTTTTATTCATTATTAAACCTATTCCTGCATTACCCCTATTTGATTTTGTATTTATAACCCTCTATTCACCTGACCAGAAGTCTTGTTCCTCCTGCCACCGAACTTCACTAATTCCCACTACATCTAACTTTAACCTATCCATTTCCCTTTTTAAATTTTCTAACCTACCTGCCCGATTAAGGGATCTGACATTCCACGCTCCGCCCCGTAGAACGCCAGTTTTCTTTCTCCTGATAACGACGTCCTTTTGAGTAGTCCCCGCCCGGAGATCCGAATGGGGGACTATTTTACCTCCGGAATATTTCACCCAAGAAGACCCCATCATCGTTTAACCAAACAGTAAAGCTGCATGCCCTCGGGAAAAATTACGGCGGTAGTTTCCCCTTGCTTTCAGCCGTTCGCAGTACCAGCGCAGCAAGGCCTTTTTGGTTAATGTTACAAGGCCAGATCAGTCAATCATCCACACTGTAGCCCCTGCAACTACTGAAATGGCTGCTGCCTCTCTTCAGGAACCACACGTTTGTCTGGCCTCTCAACAGATACCCCTCCGTTGTGGTTGCACGGCTATCTGTATCGTTGAGGCACGCAAGCCTCCCCACCAACGGCAATGTCTATGGGGGAGGTATTAGAGTATAATATTAGTATATAATATTAATATAGGTATTAGAGTATATTATTAGAGTATAATATCACTGATGTCCTCGCAAATGTAACTGTCACTTTCCTGCAGAATTCAGTTGATGACATTCCTATACTTTTACGTCGTGCGCAATTATTCATTAATAAAATATTTTGGCATTTAAAACTTGGGAGGAAGTTATTATCCACCTATTAGAATTTCCCTGTAATGCTCCATGGGCATAAGCAAATTCCTCTGACTTCAGAAATGTAACATTTATCTAAGTATTTGTTCTTTCTGATGTTTTGAATTAATGACTGCGAATGAGCCACGTCCCTTTTCAGTTCAGCGCTGTGATGCATCAAATAGGGACTGCTTTATAGCCTTTACGATGATATAATAAGGAAGTGCATCACTGGCGGAGACTATGAGGAGACATATTTCAACGTTTACAGTAGATTGTCTTAGATAGTAAAAAGCAAAAATGTAGAGAGATAAATACTTAAATAAAAATACATAAATCATCACATTATAAAGAAAGATACAGTTTGATCGAACAACATCAATCAAAAAAGATGTGTGGGAGCCAGTCAGTATGGTAAATGGAACAGCAAACAATCGGCTTTCGTCGTAGCTTTTACTTTAGTGCTTAGCTCACAATACTCTGTCAAGAAGTTAACTGATATTATCTGTGTTTATGTCTGGTTTGACTAGTGTTTATTTATGTTTTCAAAGGGATTAAGTACATTTTTCGCGAATTAGCTTTTGTTTCAAGAAGTTGATAAATCTGTTTACTGTTGTTTAATTTATTTTTGCGTTAAGTGTTGTATTCTTGTTATACAGTGAGTAATTTGCAGAGCTGATTTTAGTGTTTGCTTAATCTTCTAATTTATATTTTGTGTTCATCCGCAGTTCAGTGAGTTAGGTAATTGTACCTCTTGACGAGATCTGTTTGCTCTTTCTGAATTGCTATTGGCTTCTTAGTTCATTTTGATTTTGTTGTTGTTGTGATTTTATACAAGTTTTTAAACAGGATGATACTGATAATGACTGCGGTTATTATGTGCGGCCACAACAAGAGTTGACCTCTCTCCGGGAACTGCTGAAAACTTCGTTGGCCACGGCCGACAGGGTCCAGACTACCGCTCAAAGCTGCAGTGATACTGTGGCACGAATGGCGAAACGTGCGGCAGCCTGTAGCTCAAGTGTAGCAGCCTCTGCCACTATGTAATATTTACATGACTGTCTTCCCCTGAGGTTCTAATACGCACACCATGGATTACAGTCAGTTTTACGTTATCTTTACTGGCACTAACAGTATCTAAATATCACCAATGACGAGGTATAGACTTTAAACTTAGACGTTGAACACGAGAAAGACCTAATTTCAAAACTGCATTTGTGTGTGTGTGTGTGTGTGTGTGTGTGTGTGTGTGTGTGTGTTTGTATCAAGTTGCCACAACTGTAATTTCGTATTTCTGTACCTTCGACGAACGCAGCGGCTCCACGGAAAGGTCTTTAGACTCATTTTGTACTCCATATTTCATAAGCCAATGAAATGTACGACAACGCTTACATTGAAATCATATGTTCGAAAAATGCACAGTCCTGCATTTTCTTGCCCTTAACTTGTCCTCTTATTAAGTCGCTATTTAAGCACTCAGGATACCGTAACTGTCCCATTTTTTATATCGAACTCGATTTATGAATTCCGATTCTCGCAGATCTACTTTGCGAACACATATATTATTATTCTTAATTACACACAGTTTACAGTTTTCTTAAGTGTTCCATCACTTTCTAGGCAACGTCATATATGGTACTTACTGTACTGAATCCTGAGTGTCAAATGTTACTAGTTCATAATCAAAACTTATTCGTTCAACCACTGTTTCACTTGACTAATTAGGTTTCCATAGATCGTCTTGCAAGCCCAACATAGAGCATAGATGTTGATGCTGACGAAGATATGCTGCGTCCTCCAGTTTCTAATCATACACTACTGGCCATTAAAATTGCTACACCACGAAGATGAAGTGCTACAGACGCGAAATTTAACCGACAGGAAGAAGATGCTGTGATATGCAAATGATTAGCTTTTCAGAGCATTCACACAAGGTTGTCGCCGGTGGCGACACCTACAACGTGCTGACGTGAGGAAGGTTTCCAACCGATTTCTCATACACAAACAGCAGTTGACCGGCGTTGCCTGGTGAAACGTTGTTGTGATGCCTCGTGTAAGGAGGAGAAATGCGTACCATCACGTTTCCGACTTTGACAAAGGTCGGATTGTAGCCTATCGCCGGTCGGAGTGGCCGAGCGGTTCTAGGCGCTACAGTCGCAGGTCGCAGGTTCGAATGCTGCCTCGGGCATGGATGTGTGTGATGTCCTGATGTTAGTTAGATTTAAGTAGTTCTAAATTATAGGGAGCTGATGACTTCAAAAGTTAAGTCCCATAGTGCTCACTGCCATTGGAACATTTGTAGACTATCGCGATTGCCGTTTATCTATCGCGACATTGCTGCTCGCGTTGGTCGAGATCCAATGACTGTTGGCAGAATATGGAATCGGTGAGTTCATGAGCGAAATACGGAACGCCGTGCTGGATCCCAACGGCCTCGTATCACTAGCAGTCGAGATGACAGACATCTTATTCGCATGGCTGTAACTGATCGTGGATCCACGCCTCGATTCCTGAGTCAACAGATGGGGACGTTTCCAAGACAACAATCATCTGCACGAACAGTTCGACGACGTTTGCAGCAGCATGGACTATCAGCTCGGAGACCATGGCTGCGGTTACGCATGACGCTGCATTAGGAGCGCTTGCGATGGTGTACTCAACGACGAACCTGGGTGCACGAATGGCAAAACGTCATTTTTTCTGATGAATCCAGGTTCCGTTTACAGCATCATGATGGTCGCATCCGTGTTTGGTGACATCGCGGTGAACGCAAATTGGAAGGGCGTATTCGTCATCGCCATACTGGCGTATCACCCGGCGTGATGATATGGGATGCCATTAGTTACACGTCTCGGTCACCTCTTGCTCGCACTGACGGCACTTTGAACAGTGGAAGTTACATTTCAGATGTGTTACGACTCGTGGCTCTATCCTTCATTCGATCCCTGCGAAACCCTACATTTCATACGGATAATGCACGTCTCCATGTTGCAGGTCCTGTACGGGCCTTTCTGGATAAATAAAATGTTCGACTGTTGTCCTGGCCAGCACATTCTCCAGATCTCTCACCAACAGAAAACGTCTGCTCA
Source organism: Schistocerca nitens (assembly GCF_023898315.1). Lineage (NCBI taxonomy): Eukaryota > Metazoa > Arthropoda > Insecta > Orthoptera > Acrididae > Schistocerca > Schistocerca nitens. Next base: position 104,592,786 of record NC_064619.1, read on the forward strand.
ATGGTGGGAGAGCAACTGGCTCGTCACAATACGCCAGTCACTACTCCTGATGAACTGTGGTATCCTGTTGAAGCTGTATGGGCAGCTGTACCTGTACACGCCATCCAAGCTCTGTTTGACTCAATGCTCAGGCGCATCAAGGCCGTTATTACGGCCAGAGGTGGTTGTTCTGGGTTCTGATTTCTCAGGATCTATGCACCCAAATTGAATGAAAATGTAATCACATGTCATTTCTGGTATAATATATCTGTCCAAGGAATACCTGTTTATCATCTTCATTTCTTCTTGGTGTAGAAATTTTAATGGCCAGTAGTGTACATAATAATTGGTAAATAGTTTGCGAACGTGGACACTCCTATACTGACAAAAGAAGTGAAGACAGCTGATCAAGACTGTGATTCGGCTCATGAGAAAGAGCCAGAACCTGAACATAGTTACGATAAAAGTCCGGCTCAGCACAGTCAACATCGTTATAATGCGAGTCAGGTTTGTAACACAAGTCTTCAGTCTTGTTTTGCATACTACACTGCAGGAAAAAATAGCACACCTGGAAAGACGACGTAGATTTTGATCAAATGACGGCATATGCCACCTGGGGCACAGTGGACGTGCTGATAAATTTTTCGACGTCGTCCGTCAATAGATAGCATACCGGATTAGCTACCAGAGCGCCACCTATGTCTGCCTATTAATAGGGAAGGCGGTTCTAGGCGCTACAGTCCGGAACCGCGCTGCTGCTACGGACGCAGTTTCGAATTCTGCCTCGGGCATGGATGTGGGTGATGTCCTTAGGTTAGTTAGGTTTAAGTAGTTCTAAGTCTAGTGGACTGATAACCTCAGGTGTTAAGTCCCATAGTGCTCAGAGCAATCTGAACTATCCTTTTGAGTGCGGAAAACAGGTAACCATGCCACAGAGACGCTCGAGTGCTTCTTACAGCCCGCTGAGAAGGTTTGAAAGTGTTCGTATTGTGGCCTTCCGAGTGGCAGGATGATCCACACAAGTTGCACGCCCTGCATCACTTGTTCAACGATGCTGGTATCAGTGGTCACGTGAGAATTCTCACACCAGTAGATGAGGTTCTGGACGTACATGCAGCTCCGACGCTCGTCAGGATCTTCGTATCGTAAGGTCAGCAGTGGCAGACCGTACTGCTACCACAGAACAGATAACAAGGATTTTGAACACAGACACGTAAACCTGAACTGTTGTGAGCCGGTTATCAGCAGTAGGACTACGGGTACTCACACCTCCGGCGCGCCTTTCATTCAGGCCACAGCATAGACGTGCACGACTCGACTGGTTTCGTCAGAGGATCGCTTGGAATGGCGATCAGTGGTCTACAGCGATGAATGCACGTTCTGCCTGCACCCAAGTGATGATCGTTTGCACATAAGACGTAGACCTGGCGGTCGGTGTCTCGTAAAATGCTTTCGTCCAAGACCCTCTGCCCCATCCGAGGGCTATGGTCAGGGATGCAATAAGCTACAACTCTCGTTTCCAAAATGAGATTTTCACTCTGCAGCGGAGTGTGCGCTGATATGAAACTTCCTGGCAAATTAAAACTGCTTGCTGGACCGAGACTCGAACTCGGGACCTTTGCCTTTCGCGGGCAGGTGCTCTACCAGCTGAGCTACCCAAGCACGACTCACGCCCCGTCCTCACAGCTGTACTGCTGCCAGTACCTCGTCTCCTACTTTCCAAATTTTACAGAAGCTCTCCTGAAAGCCCTGCAGTACTAGCACTCCTGAAAGAAAGGATATTGCGGAGACATGGCTTAGCCGCAGCGTATGGGATGTTTCCACAATGAGTTTTTCACTCTGCAGCGGATTGTGTGCTGATATGAAACTTTCTGGCAGATTAAACAACTCTCGTTGTTCACCTCTGGTGTTTGTGGAGGGGGCGCTAACCAGCGCTTTGTACCTGTAGATTGTTATTAGATCCGTTAGCTTGTCAGTCTTGGAACGGGAAGGTGATACGTTATTCTAACTGGGTAGTGCTCGCCTACACAATAACTGTGAAACTCCATGAGCTGTGTTACACTTACAGAAACACTCCCGGCCAGCATCAGCTTGGACTTGTCTCGAACCGAGAACATGTCGGATGTGATGGGACGAGAAGTGGCTCTCGCAACCACCATCTCTTACAGAACTATGAGAACAGGTCGAGTGGAAGCCAGCCACAGTCAGCGCCAGTGATGCCGCCCCTGGAGGCTACACCACGCACTAATGTTGTGTCCCGGCATGGGTCTATAGTTAGTACTTTAGAACCACTTGTGCTATTGATCTCTAAATATAATCATATCATGTAGTCCACACGCATTGTAGCAACATCTTCAGAGAATTGGAAACGTCTAAAGGTGTACTAATTTTGTTCCGGTGTTGTATGTGAGCAGCGGGTCTGAGTGGCCGAGTGGTTCTAGGCGCTCAAGTCTGGAACCGCGCGACCGCTGCGGTCGCATGTTCGAATCCTGCCTCGGGCATGGATGTGTGTGATGTCCTTCGGTTAGTTAGGTTTAAGTAGTTCTACGTTCTAGGGAACTGATGACCTAAGATGTTAAGTCCCATACTACTCACAGCCATTTCTTGTATGTGAGCTTTTGAGTTAGATGTATACCACGTGTCCAACGAATTTTCTGTGTAGACAGGCTATTGGGCACATAGGCACATGTAATGTATTCCCCAGCTGTTGACGGTAAATTGTGATGGCCAACATCGGTATCGAGTTGGGGGTTCACTATTTTGAATTTCTCACCACCTTCGTGAACGAAATAATAGGTAACGCATACGAAGCTCTATATACATAATCCTTAAGAAGAATTTCATAAAGATAAGTAAAGCATCTCAATTACCCCAGATGTCAAGTGTCACGCGTTACAAGTAATAATTCGGACTTATTTCGAACTCTACGTATTCTAAAAAACGTTTGTGGGTGTGGAAGGCGAGGTTTATTTACTTTGCTTTTGAGGATTTTGCATCACTCTCACTTAATCTTTATTCAGGCTTTTACTTACAACTTTTTAACTTCACTAACAATGGGCGGCTGGATTACGCTGTCAGCAGATGACACTGTTTTCATAACTTTCATTCCAACTCCACTTACGCAACTTCTGTGGTTGCCACTGAACGTCCGGCCTACTGACAAGTTGGAGTTCGTAGTAATTAGGTTGAAATGTTGCTTTCGTCCGTGCCTCGGAGCTCCCTTGGCGCTCGAAATCACTCCCGCGGCCACAGTCCATGTACTTTTGGAGGCTTGAAGCACGTGAGACAGAAAGTGTATTGCACAACTATGTTAGAGACCATTATTCTCATACAGTTCCGTTCTTTTTTCATCCCCTGGATTTGGCAGCATCTTTCATGCCTGCAGTTGGCCTCTTTAATCGTATAACTGCTTTAATTCACGAACATAGTTTGCATATGCTATATGTATAATAAACCGGACGGTTTTTCCACTACACTTGTGGGTCGATTTTGTGTTAAGACTGCCTTGGGCCACTTTCCAGTGTTAGTCACAAGGCTGCCACCTTGTTATTTTGATTGCTTTCGGTTCTAAGTAATGATTGTATTAATAGCTGTCGATCCAGAGGTGTGGTGGTAATACAGTATGGATCTTCCGTGTATTCAAACAGCTAGTCTCCAGTGATAACTACGAGGGGCATCCAACACGTAATGCAACACATATTTTCTTGGTCAGTTTCGGTTAAAAATGAAGAATTTGTTGTGGGACTTCGTGGAATATTCTCTTCTTCAGTCTCTGTAGCTTCATGAAGTTCCGATCGATGGCGAAACTATGCACAGCATTCAAAATGACGTCTGTATCGGAGTAGCATTCGGAGCAGAGAGGTGTCATTGAGTTTCTTTTGGCGCGAAACCTGATTCTTGCATATATTCATAGGCGCTTGGAGAATGTCTACGGAGACCTGCCAGCGAACAAAAGCACGGTGAGTCGTTGGGTGAGGCACCTACTGTCATCGTAACGAGATCTCTCAAACCCATCCTATCACCAAGGTGTCTGCCGGCCGCACAGCTCTGACTCCTGCTACGTTGGAGCGTGAGGAAAATCTCACTCGAGGTGATCGACGTATCGAAATCAAACAGCTCGCTACGCAACTGCACCTCTATGTCGGTAGTGTTCCCACACTCGCCAGCCGCTGTGTTCCTCGCGGTCTAACAGACGACCATAAAGAACAACGAAGGACCATCTGCGAAACTGCTTGCCGTTAAGAGGCTCATCGTGGCAATCACTTGCAGAATATTGTAGCAGGCAAAAATTTTATTTTTTTGGTGGTCCACAGCCTCAGCATTGTGAATGAATATATGCTCCAGGTAAGCTGTAATATTATTATTAATTTTCTCACTATTCTATGCAGTTGGCCAATTTAGACTCTTTCAAGCACGTATCTTAAGCTCCCAGCTTCATTTTACATTATAAAATATCGCTGGTACCTCTGGACAGGCCTACATCTTACATCTATTCGCGTGTGACACACACTATTGTACAGAGTTACGGCTATTAGCAGCAACAAACAGAAAGATATCATATCATAGTATAGTCATATACGCAAAGAAGTTAGTTGTATTCCTGTTGACAAGTACCAGCAATAATTTATAATGTAAAATGAAGACATCTGGTAGAAAATAACCGTAGGTCAAAATTTTCCAGTCGCATTGATGGTAAAAGAAGATAATACATTCTACCTGCAACACGTTTTCATTCACATAACATGGTCACTCGGCTATGAAACATGGGTTCATCATTTCTAACCGAAAACAAAACATATATACTCGTATATACAGTGGCACCGCATCACATCTGCTCCGAGGAAAATGTTCAACGTCGCACCCTCAGTGACTATGACGGTCTTCTGTGAGTCTATAGGGTTATTCAGTTTGATATCAGCCTTCCTGGTGTAAAAATAAACTCTGAAATTGCTTGTACTAACCTCAGGAAATTGAAGAAACGTATTCAGTGTTCTTGTCGCAATAAAGATGCAAACGATCTTCTTGTTCTCCATAACAACGCAAGGGGTCACACAAGTTTGTACCCCCGAGAGGAGCTCACAAAAGTCATTTGATCGATCTCCCTCGTCCACCCTATTGCCTGTATCTCGCACCTCTCGTCTTTCACCTGTTTGGCCCATTGAAGGACGCACTCCGAGCGAGACAGTACGTGGATGATGGGAAGGTTATTGATGCAACAAGGTGTTTGCCCCGACTTTGACCTGTAGTTTTGTATATGGCGAGCATTATGTCCTCCAAGGAAGGTGGCGTACGGCCGCCACGTTGAACGGAGATTATGTCGAAAAATAGAGTTTTGTAGCCAAAACAGGAATCCCGAAAAAAACCTACTTTCAGAAATGATGTACAGGAATCCCGGAAAAAAAACCAACGTACTTTCAGAGATGTCTGTGTTACACAACTTATTAAATGTCCCACGTAAATGGCCACCACAATATTTTTTTCATTGCTAGGTTGGAGAGGATACTCCCAGATGCTTGCTGTAATAATGCTCCTCCAATGGTGTGCTGGTAACATAGTAATTTTTTGTTGCTGCATCCAGTCCGACAGTGGCAACTCATATTTCAAAATATAGGACATTTTCCCTTCAATTTTTGAAGTCATTGGGCTAAAAATTGGGTGTTCTAGAAAAAAAGTAGGACATGGCGTAAAATCAGTGATGCCATGGCACCCACCAATCATGTAACAGCTTAATCCTGACCTAAAAAAAAAAACTGATTGGTCACGGGACAGCGACGCCATTACTGGTGTGTGCACACTACTTTCGCAAGTGGACGAAGGGGTTTGAGGTCTGTACCCATAGCCAGGGGCAAGCAGAATGGCGCGCAGTGCGATGCCACATCCGGGTTTGCCGCAGTGGATGGCACGACGCCATTGGTTGCGAGAGGGAGCGCTTTGGCGTCTTAGTAGAATCGCTTTTCTTAGTTCAACAAGGTGTGCGAGTCTTGATTCGTGCGTGAATGCAGAAGTGCAAATGGGTCAACCTTCGAAATCAGATTCCAAGTAATATAATGTATAGAATGCTCGCTGCACAAATTGATACTTTAGCTGCACAACGTTGTGAACCAAACAGGGAAGCTAAGACGAAATGGCTGCACGAAAAATTTGAAGACATGGAAAAAGAAATGATTGTCAGAAGGACAGACTCAGCAAACAGGAAAGTCAAAAGAACCTTCGGTGACACTGAAAGCAAGTGTGATAACATTAAGAGTGCAACGGGAATTCCACTGTTAAATGCATAGGAGACAGCGGCTAGGTGGAAAGAATACACTGAAAGCCTCAATGATGGGTAAGTTTTGTCTGATGTGATAAAAGAAAATACAGGAGTCGATTTAGAAGAGATAGAGGATCCAGTATTAGAATCAGAATTTAAAATAACTTTCGAGGACTTAAGATCAAATAAGGCAGAAGGCACAGACATCATTGCATCAGAATTTCTAAAATCACTGTGGGAAGTGGCAACAAAACGACTATTCACGTTGGTGTGTAGAATGTATGAGTCTGGTGATATACCATCTACACAATTCCGAAGACGGCAAGAGCTGACAAATGGGAGAATTATCGCACAATCAGCCTAACAGCTCATGCTTCCAAGTTGCTTACAAAAATTATATACAGAACAACGTAAAGGAAATTGAGGATGCCCTAGATGACGATCAGTTTGGCTTTAGGAATGGTAAAGGAACGAGAGAGGCAGTTCTGACGTTGCAGTTAGCAAAAGGAGCAGGACTTACGAAAAATAAGGACATGTTCATAGGACTTGTGGATCTGGCAAAAGCATTCGACAATATAAAATGATGCCAGATGTTCGAACTTCGTAAAAAAGTAGGGGTAAGCTATAGGGAGGGACAGGTCATATACAATATGTACAACAGCCAAGAGGGATAATAAGACTGGTAGACCAAAAATGAAGTACTCGTTTTAAAAAGGGTATAAGACAAGGATAGGAAGCAATGATGGAAAAACAAACATCAAAAAAAGTTTTGTATCACCTCGTTTTCCAGAACTCCTGAAGATACACGTTGACTGTGGATATTCTGTCACAGACACAGTCCATTTAACTCTTCAGAGATATCACTAAACCCGCCCAAAGACGTAAACAACCATGCATGAGCAGCGCCTATTAGACGGGAGGGGGAGGGGGGGGGGAGGGTCCGACAGCCGATCAGTTCCCGTTATTCCACCACGAAGGGGGTACACGGCTTGTGTTGTCTGTAGTACTTTGTGCCAGGAAGAGCTCTTCACAAGGGAAGTGTCCAGGCGTCTCGGAGTGAACCAAAGCGACGTTGTTCGGACATGGAAGAATTGCAGAGAGACAGGAACTGTCTATAACGTGCCTCGCTCAGGCCGCGCAAGGGATTCTACTGCATTTGATCACCCCTACCTACGTATTATGTCTCGGAGGAAGCCTGACAGTAACGCCACCATGTTGAATAATGCTTTCCGTGCAGCCACAGGACGTCGTGTTACGACCTAATCTGTGCGCAATAGGCTGCATAATGCGCAGCTTCACTCCCGACGTCCATGGCAAGGTTCATCTTTGGAACCACGATACTATGCAGCGCAGTACATATGGGCCAAACAACATGCCGAATGGACCGCACAGGATTGGCATCACGCTCTTTTCACAGATGAGTGTCGCATATGCTATCAACTAGACTATCGTCGGAGACGTGTTTGGAGGGAACCTGGTCAGACTGAACGCCATAGACACACTGTCTAGCGAGTGCAGCAAGGTGGAGGTTCGCTGCTGTTTTCGGGTGGCATTATGTGGGACCAACGTAAGTCGTTGGTGGTCATGAAAGGCACCGTAACGGCTGTACGATGTGTGAATGCCATCCTCCGACCTATAGTGCAACCATATCGGCAGCACATTTTCGAGGCTTTCGTCTGCATGGACGACAATTGGCGCCCCCATCGTGCACATCTTGTGAATGGCTACCTTCAGGATAACGACATCGCTCGACTAGAGTGGCCACCATGTACTCCCGACATGAGCCGTATCGTACATGGTTGGGATATACTGAAACGGGCTGTTTATGGACGACGTGACCCACCAACCACTTTGGAGGATCTACGCCGAATCTCCGTTGAGGAGTGGGACAATCTGGACCAACAGTGCCTTGATGAACTTGTGGATAGTGTGCCACGACGTATACAGGCATGATCAGTGCAAGAGAACGTGCTACTGGGTATTAGAGTTACCGGTGTGTACAGCAACCTTGACCAACACCTCTGAAGGTCTCGCTGTATGGTGGTACAACACGCTATGCGTGGTGTTCATGAGCAATAAAAAGGGCGGAAATGATGTTTATGGTGATATGTATTCTAATTTTCTGTCCAGATTCCGGAACTCTCGGAACCCGAAGTGATGCAAAACTTTTTTCGATGTGTTTTTAAGAGAGGTTTAGGATTGTAATTAAAATTCTAGGTGAAAGGTATCAATGGTACAACTCGCTGATGACATGGCTATCCTGAGTGAAAGTGAAGAAGAGTTAGATGATCTACTGAACGAAAGGAACAGTCTAATGAGTACAGAGTATGGATTGAGAGGAAATCGAAGAAAAACGGAAGTAATGAGAAGTAGTGGAAATGAGAACAGCGTGAAACTTAACATCAGGATTGATGGTCACGAAGTAGATGAAGTTAAGGAATTCTGCTACCTACACAGTAAAATAACCAATGACGGACAGAGCAGGGAGGAATTCAAAAGCCGACCAGCAATGGCAGGAAGGAGGTTCCTGGCCAAGGGAAATCTACTAATATGAAATGTCGGCCTTAATTTGTGGAAGAAGTTCCTGAGAATGTACGTCTGGAGTACAGCCATTGTGTGGTAGTGAAACATGGTCTGTGGGAAAACCGGAACAGAAGAGAATCGAAGAATTTGAGATGTGGTGCTATAGCTGAATGTTGAAGTTTAGGTGGAATGATAATGTAAGGAATGAGAAGATTCTACGCAGAACGGAGAGGAAAGAACACTGACAAGGAGAGGGGACAGGATGATAGGACTTCTGTTAAGACATGAGGGAAGGACTTCCATGCTACTAGAGGGAGCTGTATAGGGCAAGAACTCTAACGGAGGACATAGATTGGAATACATCCAGCAAATAATTGAGGACGGAGGCTGCAAGTGCTACTCTGAGATCAAGAGTTTAGCACGGGAGAGGAATTCGTGGCGGGTAGCATCAAACCAGTCATAAGACTGCTGACAAAGAAAAAAAAAAAAAAAAAAAGAGAACCAACTCATCTAAGACGCGAAGAAACTTTGTCAGAACAATGCGCGTTTTGGTTCAACACCTCGTTCAATAGGTAATGTTTGTATCGCCATCATTTACTGTCCAACTGAGTTAAGACAAGTCCTGAGTGGACATCGACTACTAGCAGCACTACCAATCCTATAGCTACTATCCCAATTCATTATCCACCTCCAAAATCATTTTAAAGTCTCTTCCCAGTAGGCAGATGACATCGACAGGGAAAGTGAAGGGTTTGTGGGGACGTAATGTACAGACGTCAATGTCGCCGTGGGAGCTGCATCACTGAGATTGCCAAGAGTTCAGTAGCAACCGTCTGCTTGGGGAGAAGAAAGACTAGTACTGAGTGAGCAACATGTCAGCTGATTTAAAATCTGACGGATTCCAGTTTACGCAAAAAGTCGCGTGAAGTGGCGGACTAAGCTCGTCGGAAACCCGGGTCGACGAACCAAAATGAGGCCCCGTGTGTACTTACGAATTGGTGTATGTGAAACTTAAATTCTGTAAATACACTCCTGGAAATGGAAAAAAGAACACATTGACACCGGTGTGTCAGACCCACCATACTTGCTCCGGACACTGCGAGAGGGCTGTACAAGCAATGATCACACGCACGGCACAGCGGACACACCAGGAACCGCGGTGTTGGCCGTCGAATGGCGCTAGCTGCGCAGCATTTGTGCACCGCCGCCGTCAGTGTCAGCCAGTTTGCCGTGGCATACGGAGCTCCATCGCAGTCTTTAACACTGGTAGCATGCCGCGACAGCGTGGACGTGAACCGTATGTGCAGTTGACGGACTTTGAGCGAGGGCGTATAGTGGGCATGCGGGAGGCCGGGTGGACGTACCGCCGAATTGCTCAACACGTGGGGCGTGAGGTCTCCACAGTACATCGATGTTGTCGCCAGTGGTCGGCGGAAGGTGCACGTGCCCGTCGACCTGGGACCGGACCGCAGCGACGCACGGATGCACGCCAAGACCGTAGGATCCTACGCAGTGCCGTAGGGGACCGCACCGCCACTTCCCAGCAAATTAGGGACACTGTTGCTCCTGGGGTATCGGCGAGGACCATTCGCAACCGTCTCCATGAAGCTGGGCTACGGTCCCGCACACCGTTAGGCCGTCTTCCGCTCACGCCCCAACATCGTGCAGCCCGCCTCCAGTGGTGTCGCGACAGGCGTGAATGGAGGGACGAATGGAGACGTGTCGTCTTCAGCGATGAAAGTCGCTTCTGCCTTGGTGCCAATGATGGTCGTACGCGTGTTTGGCGCCGTGCAGGTGAGCGCCAGAATCAGGACTGCATACGACCGAGGCACACAGGGCCAACACCCTGCATCATGGTGTGGGGAGCGATCTCCTACACTGGCCGTACACCACTGGTGATCGTCGAGGGGACACTGAATAGTGCACGGTACATCCAAACCGTCATCGAACCCATCGTTCTACCATTCCTAGACCTGGCAAGGGAACTTGCTGTTCCAACAGGACAATGCACGTCCGCATGTATCCCGTGCCACCCAACGTGCTCTAGAAGGTGTAAGTCAACTACCCTGGCCAGCAAGATCTCCGGATCTGTCCCCCATTGAGCATGTTTGGGACTGGATGAAGCGTCGTCTCACGCAGTCTGCACGTCCAGCACGAACGCTGGTCCAACTGAGGCGCCAGGTGGAAATGGCATGGCAAGCCGTTCCACAGGACTACAGCCAGCATCTCTACGATCGTCTCCATGGGAGAATAGCAGCCTGCATTGCTGCGAAAGGTGGATATACACTGTACTAGTGCCGACATAGTGCATGCTTTGTTGCCTGTGTCTATGTGCCTGTGGTTCTGTCAGTGTGATCATGTGATGTATCTGACCCCAGGAATGTGTCAATAAAGTTTCCCCTTCCTGGGACAATGAATTCACGGTGTTCTTATTTCAATTTCTAGGAGTGTAGTTAATGCTAAAGATGTCGTCACTGACAAAAAAAAATCAAGTGTTTATAGGATTGATAACGTCAGCAGAATCGCTAACATGATGCGCGTAGCTCCCCACAAAAGGCATCAGTCGAGAAGCAACGTACGTATATCGCCAAATCATTCGTGGGGGCGTCGGTATTACTGACGATCGGTCGTAACGGAACTTATTCTTTATGAATCTCCGGAAGACAATATAAACTGGGTGCCACACAACTTAATTTTTTGGCCACTTCCTGCGGAATAGAAGAAGATTTCAGCAGTACTGATGTTTTCTTTTACACTTTCCCTGCAGGGTCTCTGTCAGCCTTCCGATACATTGGTTCACTCAGCAAGATATAAATCTTATGTTCTAAACCTCACGTGGCAACAGCACGATGGCATTTCCCTTACCCACTGGTAACACCACCGTATTACGATCTTCTCATAACTTTCATAGCGCGGCCCTTTGCATGGCAGAAATGTTGCTCTTGTGAGGTGGAGCTTTCGTGAGCACAAGTTTCACGTATTATTTCTTGTGTAGTATCACTAGGAACACTCAACAACAAATCAGTGAGAGGCAAGGTCCTCGGCTTAGGGGGGTAGTTCAAGCCTTTCACAAACACGGACAGTGTTACTGCTGTGTCTAGACAAGACAGTCTAGACACGAGGGAGGTAGCCGAAAGGGCACGCGTCAACTCAAGCCGTCTTGCGTTAAGTCTGAAACAGGATACGTCATGAAAGCTATAGAGAAAAGAACGGAGCTTCTCGTATACTTAACTTTAATTCATTGTGGTACATTTCTCTTGATAATACAAGTGAGACTCTCTCCAGATATGGTTAATGGCGCCTTGCTAGGTCGTAGCCATGGACTTAGCTGAAGGCTATTCTAACTGTCTCTCGGCAAATGAGAGAAAGGCTTCGTACGTGTAGTCGCTAGCAACGTCGTCCGTACAACTGGGGCGAGTGCTCGTACGTCTCTCTAGACCTGCCGTGTGGTGGCGCTCGGTCTGCGATCACACAGTGGCGACACGCGGGTCCGACATGTACTAATGGACCGCGGCCGATTTAAAGCTACCACCTAGCAAGTGTGGTGTCTGGCGGTGACACCACAGTTACGTTGTCCAAAATCGTATCCGTCAAACTGAACACGGAACGACAAAAACTAGCTTCTTGCGGAAACGTTGCTGACAACCGTGCGAACTTCGAAAACTACCTAGAGGTGGTCACTTTGTGGACCCCGTCCGACATTGCCCAGGTCACGCCGTCGGCCCATTCCAAGGAAATTTATGGCCGGCTAGATGCAATCTCCGCATATCAGATGAAACAAGTGTTCTGATATGCCGTCCAATTCATGGCGACTAAAACGAATCCTCTCCTTCGCTAGCGCTAGGCTCGCCTTTCGTGTAATGAATTGTGCAACGCCAGTCTGGATAAAATGTCTCCCTCTAGCAAACTTCTGAAAAAGGCCATTTGTCCCGACACTTGAATAAACAAATCCGAAAGCTTACAATCTCGCTCGCTTATTGCGCGACACGTCCAACATCGGGATTTGTATTGCCATCGCCTCCCCAAAGAGGTGTCTTACGTGATTCCTGAAGTTTTCCCGGCATACTGAATATTCTATGAGGTTTCGGGATTGCAGCCGGATCATGTTGTCTTCTTGCCACAATATTTTGGCTGCTACTGTCAAGCGATCTTCAGGTGAGCGTCCGCCACTAGAGATTGCTATTTTACGGTGTGACTTTATAGCAAAATTGGGGCGGAAACGCATGCTCATTTGCGGCCGTCACAGGAGCGCTCCCTGCACATTGCTATATCCATCCCAACTTTTTCCAGCTACTGTTGAGCATATTTTAACATAACCTTCGAAATCTATACCGACATAAAAAAAACTAAGAATCGTTCTCTAATTTTCACAATGCTGTCTTCTGTATGGACGTATCTAACGATTTGACGAATTTGATCAGTTGTGCTTTCATCGGAAGAGCTATCAAAAGTTATTCCACAATATTTAGTTTTTTAAAATCTGCAATAATTTTTTCCCTAACATGTTCACCCAGAACAAAATTAAATTGAATTTGTATCCCTTTTGGCATATAATAAAGTACTCTGTTTGAACCACCAGCCGACTCTTCGAGCTTTAAACAATGCCCTTTTAATACTTGATTATATTTCGCTGTCAACTGTACCGCTTGTAAAAAATGTCCTTTGTTTTTCAATGAAAAGTCTTTACGATGACCGCCGAAAGTAAGGTTCTGCTGGGATTAACATAGTGTAATATCCAAAAGGCGATGTAAAACTCCTCCAGTTCTTGGTCTCATCACTAACAACTTTCTGATTACCCTTGTTAATGGTTTTATTTAGTTTCAAGTCCATAGACCGTTCTGCATCTTCCTAAATTTGACAGGTATTCAGGCTTTGATGCCTTTGGATTCAATTTCCAACACTAATAGAAGACATAAATTTATTTTTGTTGATATTACCCTCAGGGGCAAATGATCAACAGCAAAATTTTTACACTTTCTTTGTTGACGGTGTATATGGGTATAGCATCAAATTCCTTAAATTTTTAGTCTCGTTGAAAGATCAGTAGAATCACGACAAAATTAAACAACAATTTGTTGCTTCACCGTGGTCATGTGGTCGTTCTACAGACTGTTTTGATATACTTCACTATCCTTTTGAATCACCGCAACTGTGTCCTTTGAAACAGGTTTTGGCCAGTGTGCACTATCACTGGATGAACAGGAGCCGAAGGTAGTTGCATCAGAAATATGTCCATTTTCACTCATTTTCTCATCAGGACTATTTTTATAAATTTTTTCAGAGTCACTTATGTGTAAGTCGTCAATAAAATCACGTGTTGTAGACTTTTCAACCGTGTCTTCAGTCTCGACACCTAATGTCCGGTACGAACGAACCAGATTCAACAATTTGATTACTGAAACTTCCTGGCAGATTAAAACTGTGTGCCGGACCGAGACTCGAACTCGGGACCTTTGCCTTTCGCGGGCAAGTGCTCTACCAACTGAGCTACCCAAGCACGACTCACGCCTCGTCCTCAGGCCTTTAATTCCGCCAGTAACACGTCTCCTACCTTCCAAACTTCGCAGACGCTCTCCTGCGAACCTTCAGAACTAGCACTCCTGGAAGAAAGGATATTGCGGAGACATGGCTTAACCACAGCCTGGGGAATGTTTCTAGAACGAAATTTTCACTCTACAGCAGAGTGTGCGCTGATATGAAACTACCTGGCAGATTAAAACTGTGTGCCGGACCTAGACTCGCACTCGGGACCTTTGCCTTTTGCGGGCAAGTGCTCTACCAACTGAGCTACCCAAGTACGACTCACGCTCTGTTCTCACAGCTTTAATTCCACCAGTACCTCGTCTCCTACCTTCCAAACTTCGCAGACGCTCTCCTGCGAACCTAGCAGAACTAGCACTCCTGGAAGAAAGGATATTGAGGAGACATGGCTTAGCCACAGCCTGCGGGATATTTCTAGAATGAATGCTAGTTCTGCGAAGTTTGGAAGGTTGGAGACGAGGTACTGGCGGAATTAAAGCTGTGAGGAAGGAGAGTGAGTCGTGTTTGGGTAGCTCAGTTGGTAGAGCACTTGCCCGCCAAAGTCAAAGCTCCCGAGTTCGAGTCTCGGTCCGGCACACAGTTTTAATCTGCGAGGAAGTTTCATATCAGTGCACACTCCGCTGTAGAGTGAAAATTACATTCCAGTAATTTGATTACTCTTTCCTCCACTATCTTTACTATCTACATGAGTGAAAAGGTGTTTAAAAAATGATTTTGCCTCTTCAGTCTTTGCTTTAGTTTTACTTTCCGAGCTGTAGATGGTTGAATTCTTTTCACTAAAAGAAATATTGTCCAGATTATTTCTGTGACGTCATGGATTACACAACCTTTAACAGTAATTTTTTCTCTTCATCTACCCTGTAGGTAAATGGATGCTCATCTTCAAATGAATAAATAAAAGGTCATATTTTTAATTTACTGTTTGCAAAAACAATATTGTTTTCTTAAACATCATGATTGTAAAAGTTTTAACACATCACAGTATCACAACAACGGGTTATTTGCTGAACAATATTTAAACTAAGAATCTAAAGTTTACAAATAATTACAGAATATTTTAAGTTCCATACATTTCTGATCCTGGTAACATACACAAGAAAATTTTGAGATAACTACATACTTAAAAATGTATGTACTTATTTTTTGGCCCCTGCTTACGCACACAATACTACTACTAATCGAGCTTTATGAAGAATGAAATCAAATAAAATCAAAACTGTAGTTGCTCTAGAGAGCATACGTCAGCAGAATTTAGCGTTTTAATTGTTCTGACGGTTATTCCTCGAGAGTTTCAAATTGAAAGGGAAGTTCCGCAGTGGTTACTACCTTTATTTTCTCCCCTAAAATGTTACAGTTCGTAACGTAATTTTACGATTGTAAGGTTCAGACTGCTTGTCCTTCTTGCTATTCATTAATGATTTTGTTGTTTCTTTCACGAAAATATTAGTAACATAATTTCATTGTTTTTTGGATCTATTATTTATGCTTCGCATCGAAGCTACCATAAAGAGAGTGGGACACACATTCAAGTCACTGACTACAACTAGATAAAAATTTATACAATACTGGGTGTGTAATCATGAAATAACTTTACAAAACATTTTTCTACAGTGGGTGCGATGTATAAATTCTGGATGACTAGTCTTTCTTTTGATATGTACAGCTGTTGAAAACAGTTGCTTAGATTTATATCACTCTGCTCTAGTTCATCGAATTCAATTTTCATATTCATAAAGTAAAATATACTCTTATTATGTACAGCACTATAACTATGTGTGTACTTATATTACACATGTGTAGATGCCGTAGGTAAAAAAAAGGTTATTGTAGAGTAACTGCGTCCAGCAGCTGACAATTGTACAGTTTTTAAGTTTCATGCCAAGGTTTACAAAATTCTGAACATACCAATTGCTACGGCCATGTTTGGCGGAGGATTAAAAGGGGTCTGGTCCCGGAGGGCCACCAAATCTTGAGACCGTCGAGGCTTGGGGCCCCCCTCCCCCCCCCCCCTTCACCAGGATCAGAGGCCCCCCCCCACACCACCATTCTTAATGCGCTACTGGTTACACATCACCCACGTACGTGATTTTGAGCAGTACCACTAAACCGATTGCGATCTCATAATAAATCAGCGAGTAGGTTGGTCACAGGTGTGCTTGCAATATCTACAAGGTTTTATCAAAAAACTCACTTTATTTGCTCTTAATATCCTGCTAACTAAAAGAGGTCCTTTCTTGATACTTAAAACTTACCACTGTTATACATTGTACATTTTATTCAATGTAGTAGGTACAGCGCTGTCTGTTTGCATACATGCATGTGGTTCAGGAAACAGCGTTTTGAAATCCTACTTATGCACTGATTTAGATCAATTTGGTGTACGGGATGATACTACTATTCTAAAAGTTTCGATTGGTAATTTAGTTTTAACAACTAAACAATTATTTCTTTAGCTGTTCCCACCTTCTGTGTGAGGGACGAGCAGGAAACACATCGTGAAGACAAAGCCCGTGCCTCTCTACGGTAATTAACAAGGTGGAGGCTCCAGGATGGCTGAAAGTCTCCTCTCTTCTGACAGCGACTCTGGTAAACCTCAGGCGAACCTAATGCGGACCAGATGGCGAGCAAAGACAACCCCTGCATCGAGTTGGGAGCTGTTGACATTATATCGTTACTGGAACTGACTATCATTCTACTGTCTAGCTTCTTCATCTTGTAGAGCTATGGTATATACATTCAGTAAGAAAAAAGTACCACATCTAAATTGACCGATCCAGCTTTCGTATCCCAGGCGGCCTGAATGAAAAGAGCTTGCTCCAGTTAGCAGGAAAAATAAATACTGATAGACCATCGGGATCTCAGGTCATTGTGCTACTTAGTAGCAGACTGTGGAAGGCGTGGACCACGACCCTACTGATAAGTGGTCATTGATTAGAATACACACTGGAAAAACGCGGTAGAAATCGCAACACAAATACACTGAAACGTCAAAGAAACTGATACAGGCATGCGTATTCAAGTACAAAGATATGTAAACCGGCAAAAAACGGCGCTGCGATCGGCAACGTTTATATGAGATAACATGTGCCTGGTGCAGTTGTTAAATCGGTTACTGTTGCTACAAAGACAGGTTGTTGTTGTTGTTGTGGTCTTCAGTCCTGAGACTGGTTTGATGCAGCTCTCCATGCTACTCTATCCTGTGCAAGCTTCTTCATCTACCAGTACCTACTGCAACCTACATCCTTCTGAATCTGTTTAGTGTATTCATCTCTTGGTCTCCCTCTACGATTTTTACCCTCCACGCTGCCCTCCAATACTAAACTGGTGATCCCTTGATGCCTCAGAACATGTCCTACCAACCGATCCCTTCTTCTAGTCAAGTTGTGCCACAAACTTCTCTTCTCCCCAATCCTATTCAATACTTCCTCATTAGTTATGTGATCTGCCCATCTAATCTTCAGCATTCTCCTGTAGCACCACATTTCGAAAGCTTCTATTCTCTTCTTGTCCAAACTATTTATCGTCCATGTTTCGCTTCCATACTAATACTTTCAGAAACGACTTCCTCACACTTAAAGCTATACTCGATGTTAACAAATTTCTCTTCCTCAGAAATGCTTTTCTTGCCATTACCAGTCTACATTTTATATCCTCTCTACTTCGACCATCATCAGTTATTTTGCTCCCCAAATAGCAGAACTCCTTTACTACTTTAAGTGTTTTATATCCTAATCTAATTCCTTTAGCATCACCCGACATAATTCGACTACATTCTATGATCCTCGTTTTGATTTTGTTGATGTTCATCTTATATCCTCCTTTCAAGACACTATCCATTCCGTTCAACTGCTCTTCCAAGTCCTTTGCTGTCTCTGACAGAATTACAATGTCATCGGCGAACCTTTAAGTTTTTATTTCTTCTCCATGGATTTTAATACCTACTCCGAATTTTTCTTTTGTTTCCTTTACTGCTTGCTCACTATACAGATTGAACAGCAACGGGGAGAGGCTACAACCCTGTCTCACTCCCTTCCCAACCACTGCTTCCCTTTGATGCCCCTCGACTCTTATAACTGCCATCTGGTTTCTGTATAAATTGTAAATAGCTTTTCGCTCCCTGTATTTTACCCCTGCCACCTTTAGAATTTGAAAGAGAGCATTCCAGACAAAGACAGGTCATCAAGATTTAATTCAGTTTGATGTGGTGTTATAGTCGGCGCACGAGCGATGGGACACAGCTCCGAGGTAGCGATGAAGTGGGTATTTACCCTCACGACCATTTCACGAGTGTACCGTGAATATCAGGAATCCGATAGAAGATGAAATCTCCTCCATCGCTGCGGCTCAAAAGAGATCCTGCAAGAACTGGACCAACGACGACTAAATAGGATCATTCAACGTGACAGAAGTGCAACCCTCCCGCAAATTGCTGCAGGTTTTAATGCTGGGCCTACAAGTGTCAGCATGCGAACAATTCAACGAAAAGTCATCGATAAGGGATTTCGTAACCGAAGGCCTACTCGTGTACCCTTGATGACTGGACGACACAGGGCTTTACGCCTTGCCTGTGCTCTTCAACACCGACACTGGACTGTTGCTTTGGATATTTGTGGTAAGGTCTTATGGGACCAAATTGCTGAGGTCATCGGTCCCCAAGTTTACACACTATTTAATCTAAATTAAACTAACTTAAGCTAACGATGACACACACACCCATGCCTGAGGGGGAGTCGAACCTCCAATGGGGGGAGCCGCGGGGACCGTGACAAGACGCCGTAGATCGCGCGGCTACCCTCGCGCGCCGGCTGTTGATGACGGGGAACATGTTTCCTGCTAGGACTATTCTCGTTTCAAGTTGTATAGAGGGGATGGACGTGTGCGCATATGGAGACAGCCTCATGCGTCCATGAGCCCTGCATGTCAGAAGGGGACTGTTCAAGCCGGTGGAGGTTTGTGTAATGGTGTGGGACATGTGCAGATTGAGTGATATGGGCCCCTGGTGAGTTCAGATACGACTCTGACAGGTGACACGTACGTAAGAATCCTGCTAGATCAACTGCATCCATTCTTGTCCATTGTGCATTTCGAATAACTTGGGCAATTCCAGCAGGACAATGCGACACCTCATAGGACCAGAATTGCTACAGAGTGGCTCCAGGAACACTCTTCCGGGTTTAAACATTTCCGCTGGCCACCGAACTCCCCAGACGTGAATATTACTGAGCATTTCTGGGATGCCTTACAACATGCTGTTCAGAAGAGATCTGCACCCACTCGTATTCTTAGGGATTTATGGCCAGCCCTGCGAGATTCATGGTTTCAGTTCCCTTAGTCATTAGTCTAGTCCATGCCACGTCGTGTTTCGCTCATATGCTTGCTCGCGGGGCCCTACACGATATTAGGCAGGTGTACCAGTTTCTTTGGCTCTTCAATGTACAAGATTTGGAAACCTGCACAAAGAGATTAGAATAGGACAACATACCCTTAACCGAAGGGCATCCTCAACTCACATAATCACATTCACAGGATGACGTACAGAAATGGCATTCAGCTATAACTACTCGGATTTAATTGAGAAAAATTCAGAGAGAATTCTGAAATATGAGAAATAACTTTCGGCAACAAGATTTGGGGATGGAGATGGGGGTGGCAGAATTCGGTGAACCTTACCGCATGGCTGGCGCTGCTGCTCTCCCGTAGTACCGCGAAACACACGCGATCACCAAATGACCGAAACGGCACTCGAATCCGAACGCCAGTGTTAGCCTCTGCCTTAAGTCACGAACCGTTAAGCTTTACTGTCGCGTGGCGGAGAGCACGTGTGGACAGTACGTGGTCGCTGGCGAGACGGTAGCTCGTGGATATTCCAAGAAAACGTTCCAGAATGGGCACGGGCAGCGATGCTCAGCGGTTTTGTTAGCTCGTTGGCACATCACACTAGTGGAGCGCCCCGATAGCTGAATGGTCAGCGTGACGGATTGCCGTCCTACGGGCCCGGGTTTGATTTCCGGCTGGGTCGAGGATTTTCTCCGCTCAGGGACTGGATGTTGTGTTGTCTTAATCATCATTTCATCCCCATCCGGTGCGCAGGTCGCCCAATGTGGCGTCGAATGTAATAAGACCTGCACCAAGGTGGCCGAACCTGCCCCGTAAGGGGCCTCCCGGCCAATGACGCCAAACGCTCATTTCCATTTACCTCACATTAGTGTGTCTACGGCTGAAAAAATTTGTTCCAGTGACCTCTTGCTGAGTGGTCAAGCGGCTAGCTGTCTCCTGCTGGGTCATAGGCCTGGCCGCTTCCTTTTTGCCTCAGAAGTTCCCTAACCTCGAGCAGCATCGCCTGTTGGGACGGCAGCGTGTTCTGTGTTCGTGCACTCCTCGAAACGAAGAAGTCACTCTGTTTATACTTGAATCTTTTTAAAAGCCGCAGCTGTTTTGAACGATTTGCTAATTCCAAAATGGCGGCAGTTGAGATCCGTCTACACATTTCGGTTGGTCTGTGCGTAGGAAATTATTATTACACGGCTTCTTTGGTTTCTGTAATTATTTAGATGCTTTAATCCGCGGTTGAATCTTTAAATAATTCGAAATAAAATTGATATGTAAATTATAGACACAGCAGCGGTTTGTTCCTTGTCAAAAGATCTTGAGTCTGTCACCTAATTTCCTGTTTATTTATTCCTCTCTACTCATATTTTGTTTCCAGCCTTGTGCGGCCACCCATGCGCTCGTCACTGTCCATGGCGTTCTTGGAAGGATTCGTAATACGATGTACTTCGTTACATCACCGTATGTAAACGCTAATAACAATAAAGGTTTCATCCCAAATCGATTACTTAATAATTAGTCTTCATACGTTAAAGTACTGCCAGGAGATGTACTTTAACCCAAAGACTTGTCTGAGACGTGCAAAGCACGTGGAGAAGCCTCAGCAGTGGTCCAATCAGGTGCTCTTACGAGGAAAGAGAGTTAAATTACTGTCACACCCCATGCAAGGTGGTAATGCTTACGTAATAACGTTAGTAGTCATTGATCTATAGACAAATTAATTAAGAAGGTGATGAAAATAATAACACAAGGGATGCATATCAGTTCCGTTGCCAAACTGAAACTGCTGATGGTTCGCCTGAGTAGAGGATCATCGAATTGTGGTGCTTGAGCTGTTTTCGTATTCGCGAATCAAATAATTCAGAACGTCCACAAGCTGTCTTAAAACCGTAAAGTTCGCGGCCATTACTTTCAAATTCAAGCTGCAGCCACGCCGACGTGGAAAGCCCCTGGTGCCGCCAGCGTTCAAGGACCTGGCGTCACCACAGGGTCACCAACCAACCGAAAGCAGCAGAAATCGTTTGCACTGCCACCCCCAGCAAAGTTGGCTATAAAGACCTTTTCTTGCAACCGTGACCATGAAACTACGGAGAGACGCTTTCCCAACCATGTTTCCTTACAGTTCTTTGTGGGCTTCACATCGTTGTTAGAGTGCGGGATATGAGCCTTTTTACTGTGCGTATTGTGGCTTCCATCTCTTTGGAAGCATCCGTGTGAACGTTCAGTCAACTTCAGTGAAGACGTTTGCGGTAGAATGATCGTGGCAACTTCGGGCGAGAATTACACTCCTGGAAATGGAAAAAAGAACACATTGACACCGGTGTGTCAGACCCACCATACTTGCTCCGGACACTGCGAGAGGGCTGTACAAGCAATGATCACACGCACGGCACAGCGGACACACCAGGAACCGCGGTGTTGGCCGTCGAATGGCGCTAGCTGCGCAGCATTTGTGCACCGCTGCCGTCAGTGTCAGCCAGTTTGCCGTGGCATACGGAGCTCCATCGCAGTCTTTAACACTGGTAGCATGCCGCGACAGCGTGGACGTGAACCGTATGTGCGGTTGACGAACTTTGAGCGAGGGCGTATAGTGGGCATGCGGGAGGCCGGGTGGACGTACCGCCGAATTGCTCAACACGTGGGGCGTGAGGTCTCCACAGTACATCGATGTTGTCGCCAGTGGTCGGCGGAAGGTGCACGTGCCCGTCGACCTGGGACCGGACCGCTGCGACGCACGGATGCACGCCAAGACCGTAGGACCCTACGCAGTGCCGTAGCGGACCGCACCGCCACTTCCCAGCAAATTAGGGACACTGTTGCTCCTGGGGTATCGGCGAGGACCATTCGCAACCGTCTCCATGAAGCTGGGCTACGGTCCCGCACACCGTTAGGCCGTCTTCCGCTCACGCCCCAACATCGTGCAGCCCGCCTCCAGTGGTGTCGCGACAGGCGTGAATGGAGGGACGAATGGAGACGTGTCGTCTTCAGCGATGAGAGTCGCTTCTGCCTTGGTGCCAATGATGGTCGTATGCGTGTTTGGCGCCGTGCAGGTGAGCGCCACAATCAGGACTGCATACGACCGAGGCACACAGGGCCAACACCCGGCATCATGGTGTGGGGAGCGATCTCCTACACTGGCCGTACACCACTGGTGATCGTCGAGGGGACACTGAATACTGCACGGTACATCCAAACCGTCATCGAACCCATCGTTCTACCATTCCTAGACCGGCAAGGGAACTTGCTGTTCCAACAGGACAATGCACGTCCGCATGTATCCCGTGCCACCCAACGTGCTCTAGAAGGTGTAAGTCAACTACCCTGGCCAGCAAGATCTCCGGATCTGTCCCCCATTGAGCATGTTTGGGACTGGATGAAGCGTCGTCTCACGCGGTCTGCACGTCCAGCACGAACGCTGGTCCAACTGAGGCGCCAGGTGGAAATGGCATGGCAAGCCGTTCCAGAGGACTACATCCAGCATCTCTACGATCGTCTCCATGGGAGAATAGCAGCCTGCATTGCTGCGAAAGGTGGATATACACTGTACTAGTGCCGACATTGTGCATGCTCTGTTGCCTGTGTCTATGTGCCTGTGGTTCTGTCAGTGTGATCATGTGATGTATCTGACCCCAGGAATGTGTCAATAAAGTTTCCCCTTCCTGGGACAATGAATTCACGGTGTTCTTATTTCAATTTCCAGGAGTGTAAATGCCAATATACACTCCTGGAAATGGAAAAAAGAACACATTGACACCGGTGTGTCAGACCCACCATACTTGCTCCGGACACTGCGAGAGGGCTGTACAAGCAATGATCACACGCACGGCGCAGCGGACACACCAGGAACCGCGGTGTTGGCCGTCGAATGGCGCTAGCTGCGCAGCATTTGTGCACCGCCGCCATCAGTGTCAGCCAGTTTGCCGTGGCATACGGAGCTCCATCGCAGTCTTTAACACTGGTAGCATGCCGCGACAGCGTGGACGTGAACCGTATGTGCAGTTGACGGACTTTGAGCGAGGGCGTATAGTGGGCATGCGGGAGGCCGGGTGGACGTACCGCCGAATTGCTCAACACGTGGGGCGTGAGGTCTCCACAGTACATCGATGTTGTCGCCAGTGGTCGGCGGAAGGTGCACGTGCCCGTCGACCTGGGACCGGACCGCAGCGACGCACGGATGCACGCCAAGACCGTAGGATCCTACGCAGTGCCGTAGGGGACCGCACCGCCACTTCCCAGCAAATTAGGGACACTGTTGCTCCTGGGGTATCGGCGAGGACCATTCGCAACCGTCTCCATGAAGCTGGGCTACGGTCCCGCACACCGTTAGGCCGTCTTCCGCTCACGCCCCAACATCGTGCAGCCCGCCTCCAGTGGTGTCGCGACAGGCGTGAATGGAGGGACGAATGGAGACGTGTCGTCTTCAGCGATGAGAGTCGCTTCTGCCTTGGTGCCAATGATGGTCGTATGCGTGTTTGGCGCCGTACAGGTGAGCGCCACAATCAGGACTGCATACAACCGAGGCACACAGGGCCAACACCCGGCATCATGGTGTGGGGAGCGATCTCCTACACTGGCCGTACACCACTGGTGATCGTCGAGGGGACACTGAATAGTGCACGGTACATCCAAACCATCATCGAACCCATCGTTCTACCATTCCTAGACCGGCAAGGGAACTTGCTGTTCCAACAGGACAATGCACGTCCGCATGTATCCCGTGCCACCCAACGTGCTCTAGAAGGTGTAAGTCAACTACCCTGGCCAGCAAGATCTCCGGATCTGTCCCCCATTGAGCATGTTTGGGACTGGATGAAGCGTCGTCTCACGCGGTCTGCACGTCCAGCACGAACGCTGGTCCAACTGAGGCGCCAGGTGGAAATGGCATGGCAAGCCGTTCCACAGGACTACATCCAGCATCTCTACGATCGTCTCCATGGGAGAATAGCAGCCTGCATTGCTGCGAAAGGTGGATATACACTGTACTAGTGCCGACATTGTGCATGCTCTGTTGCCTGTGTCTATGTGCCTGTGGTTCTGTCAGTGTGATCATGTGATGAATCTGACCCCAGGAATGTGTCAATAAAGTTTCCCCTTCCTGGGACAATGAATTCACGGTGTTCTTATTTCAATTTCCAGGAGTGTATTATTTCCATCGCGAATAACCGTCATTACGCTTCCATAGATGCTAAGGCAGTAAGATTTGTCACGTTGACCCTATCTATATGTTAGTATTACGTTATTTTCATGGCTACCTACTATCTTTTGTCAACCTCAGTCCCCAAAATGTATCTCAGTTTTTCCGATTATAACTCTCTCTAGGGATTGCGTTGGTCCTCTTTTGATTCTCATTGTTTTTCATGCGTATTTTGCTTGTCCTACAGCAAATAGGCAGCTCACCATGTGCTACACATTTGTGGATCGTCTAAATTCCGTTCTTTGTGACTACCTCGCATTTATGTACTCGTATTTGTATCGTGAATATATCTGCTTTAGTTTCAACTCATTGTCATTACTGGTCTGTAGTTTTCCTCTGTCCCCTTTATCAATCAAGGCGTTATAAATCCTTGGTGTAGATGATGAACGCTGATGTACCCATGGTCCACGGAACAAAGTATTGGCAGGTAAAGTTGCTTTTATCTGCTGCCATGGAGGCAGCAACTGCCAATACATCTCATTAACATGCGATAAACCCACAGCTCCAAACCAAAACGAACATGAAGATGTACACAACTGTTACAAGACGTTCTTAAGTAGGCGATGATCTGTAGCTATGCTATTCTTACATTTTTTTTCTTTTCACGACCTAAGATTCGGTTGTGAACATCTGCTGTTAATTCAGTTTCGTAATTTCATTTATATGATTGCGCTTTTGATAACTGCAAAATTAAAGTTGCTAAATACTCGGTTGCGAACATCTGCTGCTGAGATCGGTTTCGCAGTTTCATTTACATGATTGTGCTGTTCATAACTGCGAGATAAAAATGTAAATGTTGTGTGAGTAGGGCCTCCAGTCGGGTAGACCGTTTGCCGGCTGCTGGTCTTCCTATTTGACGCCACTTCGGCAACTTGCGCTTCGATGGGGATGAAATGAATATGAGTAGAACAACACAATACCCAGTCCCTGAGAGGAGAAAATCTCCGCCCAAGCCGAGAATCGAACCAGGGCTCTTAGAACTGACATTTTGGCTCGCTGACCACTCAGCTACAGGGGGAGGACAACTGTGAGATTAAAGATGTTAAATACTAAACCTGAATCTTATTTCGAAGACTTGACGTCGACAGATTTATTCACCATTATTGCAGTATAACATTACTGAAACCAAATAATAGCCAGTTTCTGTTGACGAGCAACTACGCTCAAATCGTAGTTAGAGTAAAAATGCTACATAAGTACAGCGTTAACCGCATTGGTATTGTTACTAACCATAACTTGTCAACATTCAAATGGTGGTCAAAAGACGAAACCTGTAGGAGACTACAGTGACACCAGTTATCATCTAGTTGTAATTAAATTATACTGCGATAAGGGCTGTTAAAATTCATGTAACCCGACTTTTATGACAGCTAAAAGTGCAGCATTTTGCAGGAACGCGGTGGGAGATTAACCTGTGCATCAGGGCAAACACCTGGCAGAGTTTCGAAAAACACTTCCCCTACACATTTATATTATGAAGGCTATATAGGTTCCATAACGACAGTCCGTACGATGATGTAGAAATTTGGGAGCTTCTGTGTGTAAGACATTTGAAGAAGCGAACGGGAACCAAGCTGAAGAAGATAGTCGCATATGAAGCAAGTTACACATGGAAAATCAGCAGTCATGTTACGTAGAGTGAAATAAATGATTTGACTGTAGGGGATCTGCGCTTGAATACACTCTTCGACTGTTACCGAGGAACGGCTTCGCGCGTAATTCCCGACAGGGCTTGCGTTGCTACTTCCGAGACTTTTACTGACATACTAGGCTCGCTGAAGGGAGTCTGTATCTGACGGTCAAGAAGGAAGTTACCAGCCGGAAACAGGAGCGCAGTGTCCAATCCGATCTTACACGCTAAGCTTGCTTAAAAAACGTCTTGTAACAGAGCAGTGTTTGGCTGAGGACACGACGCTGGCACACTGCCTATGTGACGTTGCGGACGGGAAGCGAAGTGCGTTGCTGAACTTCGGGCGAAGGAGTCGTCGTGTCGCGGAGAGCTATCAATGGAAGACTGGTGTACCAGTTACCACATGAAACAGCCACCATTCCACTAAAAAAAAAAATAACCTTGTGAGCACTTTATGGAACATTTCCTGCTGCAGTGCCCTAGAATGGCCCGAGTCGACTTCAACGTACAGTGCTGTCTATTTTAGTGCTACTTACCGGAACTTCACTCCTTATTGTTGTGTAGTCGATTTATTGCTTAGTCTTTGTTACTGACGCAGACAGATTTGAAAAGAGTTGATTATTCGTTCTCTGGTGTTAAACTGCTTCTGCCCGTTAATTTATTCTCGTTACTGTGGGTCGGAATAAAATGTTATTTGCCATAAATTTAACTAGGCCATTTATTAGTTTGAGTACCATGGTAGTACTGGGTGAATAGATCTGAGTGGTACAGTTTGTCCGAACTTGCACAGTGAGTGCGTCCGGTTTTGATATTTATTGTGTGAAAATTGTAACTCATCCAAGTTGATGCAGCAACTTTTGCGTAATTCTGTTCGTTTGACTTCCGTCATCAATACTGCTTCGATCAAGTCTCAGCCAAGCTGTCCTATTCTTGTACCAGGTTATCCTGGACTTGTAGTTAGTTTATCATTCCATAGCTAATGTGTAATGTGTTAGATAAAAACAACACTGTCTAATTTATCTTATTGTCATTTGAGGTCTTTAAATAATCTATTAGTATTGGAGGAGGCTATTTTACAAAAATACTGACGGGAAGAAACCGCAACACCAAAAAAGGGTTAACGAAGTATAATGAAATTTCAGGAGCACTTTTCTATAGGTAACATATATAAGTCATTTCGCAAGGTCACATTTTAATGAAAGGGAGAAAGCTGGTACACTAATAATCAGTGTAACCCTCAGAATGTAGAATGCAACCATGGAAACGTGCATGCATTGTGGTGTTCAGTTACCAGTTGCCAATTTGCGGGATGAAGTTCCGTGCTGGTTGTATGCAACGCTAGAGCTTCCATCCAATGAATCCCCACATGTGCTCAGTTGGAGACATATACAGTTGTCGAGCAGGCTAAGGCACCTTGTTGACACTCTGTAGAGCATTTAGGGCCCAACTATGGTATATGGACGAGCGTTACCCGTTTGAAATCACCCCTTACTAAACAGTTCGTCAGTGGCATCACAACGAGTCGAATCACCACACTGACGTAGAAATTCGCAGCCAGAGTCCGTGGGATAACCACAATTGTGCTCTTGCTGTCACAAGAGCCGGCCGCGGTGGCTGAGCGGTTCTAGGCGCTTCAGTCTGGAACCGCGCGACTGCTATTGTCTCAGGTTCGAATCCTGCCTCGGGCATGGATGTGTGTGATGTCCTTAGGTTAGTTAGGTTTAAGTAGTTCTAAGTTATAGGGGACTGATGACCTTAGATGTTAAGTCCCATAGTGCTCAGAACCATTTTTTTGTCACAAAAAATCGTACCCCAGACCATAACTCCAAGTGTATGTCCAGTATATCTTGTGTGCTAACTGGTCTGTCGAAAGCCCTCAATTGGCCTACTCCTGTCTAACACATGGCCATCATTGGCACCACGGCGGAATCAGCTTTCACCGAGCGAGGTGGCGCAGTGGTTAGACACTGGACTCGCATTCGGGAGGACGACGGTTCAATCCCGCGTCCGGCCATCCTGATTTAGGTTTTCCGTGATTTCCCTAAATCGCTCCCGGCAAATGCCGGGATGGTTCCTCTGAAAGGGCACGGCCGACTTCCTTCCCTAATCCGATGAGAACGATGACCACGCTGTCTGGTCTCCTTCCCCAACCAACCAATCAGCTTTCATCAGAAGACGCAACAGACCACTACCCAGCAGTTCCGTTAAGTTCTCGCTTGACGCTACTATAGTAGTAAATGGCAGTGGTTTGAGGTCAATGGAATACACGCTACAGGGCGCCTGGCTCGGAGCTGTTCTTGAAGTAACCGATTTGTAATATTTCGTTGGGTCACTGTGGTGCCAAACGCTGCTCAAGTTACTACTGCAAGTGCAGTACGATGTGACAGAGACATACGCCAGACATGATTCTCTGTCCTCTCAGCAGTGCGACATGGTAATCCACAGCCCTGCCAGTAGAGGGACTAGGTCGTTTGTTGGCCATTTTGTTAGTGCAGTTTGCCTACATCAGGTATGCACTCAGGGGCAAACATATTGTTCGCCTTTGATTGACAGGTATTTAACCTATTGTTCTGCTAAAAGGATCCTTCCTTTTGATTGACTGGCACTCATTCTATTGTCCCCACCCCCTTACCCCCTGAGACAGTATAGCCACCCAGTGTGTTCACCACGAGGTCCAGAGATCACCTGACCTAGTACGATGTACACCCACCAGAGGGTTCTGTTGTCCGTTCTGTGAAATAAATGACGGGGGGGAAATGGAGGGAAACAGTGTGGTCACCACGGGGACTGGAGTCCAACTGACCTAGTACACAGTACTGCCACCAGAGGGCGCTGTCGTCTTTTCCTTGATGTAATCCAAGATGGTGGGGAGAAATAGCAGGAAACTGTGGGGTCGCCTTGGGGGTCCAGAGTCCCACTGACCGAGTACACATTACCACAACCAGAGGGCGCTGTCGTCCATTCCATGATGTAACTCAAGATGGCTATCTGGAGGGGAAAATAACACCCTGCACTGGGCTGTTGGAGAGAGGAAGTAGTTTACTTTATTTATTTTGGAGCATTTAATTTAGGGATGGATTTTAGATAGTATATCTGTCACACTGATACAAAACACATGCTCTGACATGCTTGGGGTCATCCTACACAGTCAACAGACCCATAAGCTACTCGTATATTACCAAAATAACGTCTTGCAGACACGCAAACAACTCGTAAATTACCGAAATCATTTCAGTACACAGCACACAGACATGCAAACTCCTCCTAAATAATGCATTACACTGATGTGCAGACTCGAAGTCAACTCGTAAATCGTCGAAATAGCACATATTACAGCCTACAGACCTGCTCACAAAATAATTCAACAGACATGTAAACAACATGCACAGGCGCATGTGCACAACTGCTTCTTTGGATTGTGATTCTCCTTCCACCATTGTATTCTTGAACAGTGGCAATGCAATGCATAATTCTGTGAAACTTTGAAGACCCAACAGTTTTTAGGAACAGGTTACTGTGTGTTTGTGAAATATATACTAGTATTAAGTTTTAGAAGTACCTGTGACTGCACTATTTGGCGACCGTCCTGTAGAAAGCCATGTCCAGTGCTGTGAACTGCTGCTGGTTTTGAGTCCTACCCACACTCTGTTTATAGTAAGAGGAAGCCAACTAGATACTTGCTGACACTTATAAGTGCAGTTTAAACTTCTCAGCAACCATTTATTCGTTATTACTTAATGAAAGCAATACTGGTTTATTTTACTGAAATTGTTTATTTGTTTATTTGATGAACTAGCCGTACTATTCCCCAAGCACCTTCCTCCATGGCCTTTTCAAGAAGAGCTTGTTAAACTTTCTACAGACCAGAAAATGCAGCACTCATTGTGCCCTAATGCATAGACATCATGGTGAGGGCATATGCGGCTGGTCCCAGCGCAAGTTCGAGTCCTCCCTCAGGCATGGGTGTGTGTGTTTGTCCTTAGGGTGATTTAGATTAAGTAGTGTGTAAACTTAGGGACTGATGACTTTAGCAGTTAAGTCCCATAAGATTTCACACACATTTGAACATTTTCTTTTTGTGGGCGTATGAAGCTACAGGCGAGCGACATGGTCATGAAAATTTCTTTTCTGTCACTATTGTGGATGAAATGAAGGCAGAGCCGGCATACAGCAATCTTTCGATTCTAAATTGCTTGATTATTGTGTACATGATCGTTTAAAAAAAACATGATGGACGTTTCAACACATGGCAACGATAATCGAAAATGGTCTTTGCTAATAGGAAAGGTCTATAAATATCTGTGATGGATGAAGAAATATGTTTCGATGCTTGTGTGATTCGACGGATTACAGTATATTAATAATAATAAATTTGTTTAACGGTCATGTATGCCTGAAAAACTACTTGACGTAATGCTGTCACCTCACAGCCATAATCACTTCGTGCAATTTATATTTTATATGGTGCTCTCAGGCACCGCAGTTACGCATGAGAAGCGTTTTTTATATGACGAGGCGAGGACGAAACATCCACGTTACCGTGTCTATGTGAAAACTACATCCACTGAAGTTACATAGCTTTTACGTTGTAATTTTCTTTTCATTTTATTGTGTTGCCACATTTTGACTAATGAAAAGGCCCTCCAGATGCTTAGTTCGAATTTAATGAAGTCTACAGTACCAATTTAGGCCATCCTCAAGTATAACTGAAACTGACATTTTTAATACATACCGTGATGGTTACATAAATATCTATTAATTAGGGGATGGTGGACAATGCTTATACAAGTACAGTACAAGTGTACAAAGGATGTACGAGTTAAGTATGCTGTAAAGATGCTATGTCCAACTATAAAAGCAGTAACTGTCAAGTTGGATTAAAAATCTGGGCACACCATGATTGTAAAAGCTCATAAATACTGCGATTTAGGGCAGAAAGCTTAGGAAATGTACCAGGTCTACTAAAGAGGCTCCTTACACTGTGCTTGTCCACCCTCTTCTGGAGTACTGCTGGTGTGGTGTGGCATCCGTATCAGATAGATTTGACGGAGGACATCGAAGAAGTTCAAAGAAGGGCAGCACGTTTCGTATTATCGCGAAACAATGGAGAGAGTGCCACGGATATGGTACACGAAATGGGATTGCAGTCATTAAAACAAATTATTTTTTCTCTGCAGCAGTACGTTTTCATGAAATTTCTATCACCAACTTTTTCCTCAGAGTGTGAAAATATTTTTCTGGCGCCCATCTACACAGGGACAAATGATCATTGTAATAAAATAAGGGAAATCAGAGCACACGCAAAAAGATTTAAGTGTTCGTTATTCGCACACGCTTTTCGAGAGCGGAAAGATAGAAAGGTGGTTCCATGGGCCCTCTGCCAGCCGCTTCATTGTGAATTTCAGTGAAGCCACATAGATGTAGATGTAGATGTGGACAAAAACAAGAACAAATTGAAATGGGCCATGGCTGAAAATGGCAGAGCTGAATAAAATATTTTAAAATAGAGCTGAGTAGAATGACGTCTTTCCTAAGAATCTATCGAGGCTATGGTGCCTACTGAGAAGAAAATGAAGATTAGACTGATTAAAGTTTGCACATAGCAGTTTAAGCGATCATTTCTCCTGCGCTCCTCACTTAACTGGAATGGGAAGAAGCAGTAATAACCGGTACTGTGGGACGTACTCTCTGCGATGCACTTCTGAGTGGTTTATACAGGGTGGTCCATTGATAGTAACCGGGCCAAGTATCTCACGAAATAAGCATCAAACAAAAAAACTGCAAACAACGAAACTCGTGTAGCTTGAAGGGGGAGACCAGATGGCGCTATGGTTGGCCTGCTAGATGTCTCTATCAAATGACAAACGGATATCAACTGCGTTTGTTTAAATAGGAACCCCCATTTCTTTTACATATTCGTGTAGTACGTGAAGAAATATGAATGTTTTAGTTGGACCACTTTTTTCGCTTTGTGATAGATGGCGCTGTAATAGTCACAAATGTATACGTACGTGGTATCACGTAACATTCAGCCAGTGCGGACGTTTTTTGCTTCGTGATACATTACCCGTGTTAAAATAGACCGTTTACCAATTGCGGAAAAGGTGGATATCGTGTTGATGTATGGCTATTGTGATCAAAACGCCCGACGGGCGTGTGCTATGTATGCTGCTCGGTATCCTGGATGACATCATCCAAGTGTCCGGACCGTTTGTCGGCTAGTTACGTTATTGAAGGAAACAGGAAGTGGTCAGCCACATGTGAAACGTCAGCCACGACCTGCAACAAATGGTGATATCCAGGTAAGTGTTTTAGCTGCTGTCGCGGCTAATCCGCAAATCAGTAGCAGACAAACTGCGCGAGAATCGGGAATCTCAGAAACGTCGGTGTTGAGAATGCTACATCAACATCGATTGCGCCCGTACCATATTTCTATGCATCAGGAATTGCATGAAGACGAATCTGAACGTCGTGTACAGTTCTGCCACTGGGCACAAGAGAAATTACGGGACGATGACAGATTTTTTGCACGCGTTCTATTTAGCGACGAAGCGTCATTCACCAACAGCGGTAACGTAAACTGGCATAATATGCACAACTGGGCAACGAAAAATCCACGATGGCTGCGACAAGTGAAACATCAGCGTCCTTGGCGGGTTAATGTATGGTGCGGCATTACAGGAGGAAGGGTAATTGGCCCCCCATTTTATCGATGGCAATCTAAATGGTGCAATGTATATTGATTTCCTACGCGATGTTCCACCGATGTTACTACAAGACGTTTCACTGCATGATAGAATGGCGATATACTTCCAACATGATGGATGTCCGGCACATAGCTCGCGTGCGTTTGAAGCGGTATTGAATAGCATATTCCATGACAGGTGGATTGGTCGTGAAGCACCATACCATCGCCCGCACGTCCACCGGATCTAACGTCCCCGGATTTCTTTCTGTGGCGAAAGTTGAAGGATATCTGCTATCGTTATGCATCGAAACGCCTGACAACATGCGTCAGTGCATTGTCAATACATGTGCGAACATTACGCAAGGCGAACTACTTGCTGTTGAGAGGAATGTCGTTACACGTATTACCAAATGCATTGAGGTTGACTGACATCATTTTGAGCATTTACTGCATTAATGCGGTATTTAGAGGTAATCACGCTGTAACAGCATGCCTTCTCAGAACTGATAAGTTCACAAAGGTACATGTATCACATTGGAACAACCGAAATAAAATGTTCAAACGTACGTACGTTCAATATTTTAATTGAAAAAACCTACGTGTTACCAACTGTTCCTCTAAAATTGTGAGCCACATGTTTGTGACTATTACAGCGCCACATGTCCCAAAGCGAAAAAAGGGGTCCGACTAAACCATTCATATTTCTTTACGTACTACACGAATATGTAATAAAAATGGGGGTTCCTAATTTAAAAAAAACGCAGTTGATATCGTTTGACCTATGGCAGCGCCATCTAGCGGGCAAACTATAGCGCTATCTGGTTTCCCCCCCTCAAGCTAGACGAGTTTCGTTCTTTGTAGTTTTTTCGTTTGACGCTTATTTCGTGAGATATTTGGCCCGGTCACCATCAATGGACCACCCTGTACAGCATAGACGTAGATGTAACAACAGTTTCTAATAGCAACAGCTACTTTTACTAACGTACATCTCTTTCATGTTACAATGGAAATAACGAGACAGTAAAAATTGAAGCATTCTTCAACCGCAAATTAGGTGGTGTTTCTCAGAGCCTTTGAAATGCTTCTGTTAGTATCCAGAGGCTACGATGCGGTGACTGCAGGCAGTTTGTCCTCGGCAGTGGACGCGGCAGGGTGAGGCGGCGTTGAGGGACGTCTCCCTCCCCTATTAGGTTGGCCCCACGTCTAATGGACTTCCTAACCAAGGAGCCTAGACTCTTGTAACGCAGTTACTGCTCTTGCAGGGCAGCGCGGCGTCGTGGCGGCCAGTGGAAACTTGCCACGGGCAACTTGGCGGCCTCCGCATGCACAGCCCCAATAACAGCGGGGCCGCCCCCCCCCCCCCTCCCCCCCGCCCAGGCAGCAGGGCTCCCCCTCTTACAAGACGGAGCGCGCCTGCGACCGCGTCCCTAAACGCCTTAATCAAATATCGGCACCTGTTATCTCCAAGTTTTACCCCCGACTCAGGCTCATCAAAATGGAAATTTGTACTCTAGCTAAAATAACGCGGTCTGCGGCCAGAAGTTTAATATCTTGACGCTATCAAGGTGAACGGAGAGTAAGTTACAGCGAAAGTTTTTTTGAAGGAACCTACGCAGGACTGGAATACTCTCTTTGAAATATTGAAGGTAACAGCGATAAGAAGCAGGAAGCAGAAGTTTATAGGCAACTTCTGCAGAAAGCAGCCTGCAGTTAAGAAATGCGAAGGGCGTGAAAGGGAAGCAGTACTTAAGATGGGAGCAGTACAGGTTTGTGGCCCATACGCTGTGTTTGACTGTAAATTTTGTTATATCAGTCGCTCATTTTCTAGGTACCTTGAAGCCGGAGCACATATTTAACGCCGGCCGAAGTGGCCGTGCGGTTAAAGGCGCTGCAGTCTGGAACCGCAAGACCGCTACGGTCGCAGGTTCGAATCCCGCCTCGGGCATGGATGTTTGTGATGTCCTTAGGTTAGTTAGGTTTAACTAGTTCTAAGTTCTAGGGGACTAATGACCTCAGCAGTTGAGTCCCATAGTGCTCAGAGCCATTTGAACCATTTTTGAACATATTTAACCTTGCCATCCTCTGACGCTGCCATTGGCCAGTAAACATTAAGAGATACTGATAATGGCATAAAAGCAGTAACAGGTGTAACCAATAAACAAAAATTACATGAGCATTGATTGATATAATCCTTACAGTAAAATTGAGTGAGCTCAGTGACGCTTTCCGCCGACAACATGCCAACTAAGAACATATCCCTGATGTTACTCATACTATAAAACCACCATGCTGCGAAAGAGAACAAGTACAAATTTGTGAAGGGAACTGAACAAAAGGCAATAGAATTTAAAACTTGAAGTTCGCAGATGACGGAAAACAGTGACGGAAAAGGAGTGGAAGGAGTATATGAACGGAATGGATAGAGGTTAGAAAAGAAATTAAAAGATGAAGAACAACAAAAGCAGGCAACGGCCTTGCCGCAGTGGATACACCGGTTCCCGTCAGATCACCGAAGATAATAGCTGTCGGGCGTTGTCGGCACTTGGATGGGTGACCATCCGGGCGGCCATGCACTGTTGCCATTTTTCGGGGTAAAAAAAAACCATCATAACGACCGGGAGAGCGGTGTGCTGACCACACGCCCCTCCTATCCACATCCTCAGCCGAGGATGCCACGCCGTCGTATGGTCCCGATGGGCCACTTGTGGCCTGAAGACGGAGTGCTGTGCAACAAAATTTAATTAATGATAAAGGACTCTAATCGATGCTGACGAAAACAAATTAGTAAATCACAGTCGAAAGGCATTAGAAGTATTATGTTTTATGGACAGCAAATTAACTAGCGATGGCCGAAGTAGCGAATGTAAGTGCAGACTGGCCGTAATAGCAAATGCATTTCTGTTAAAGAGAAATTGGTTAACATTAACTATAAAACTTAAATGTTAGAAAGAATTAGTCCAGTGTGTAGCTTTGAACACAAGTGAAAAGTGGATGGTATGTCACACAACAAGTGATCAGAAACTTCTGCAATATGGTGTACTATAGGATTTTAGTGGAGTCGGATTTGGGTAGGGACTGTACAGGCGTCCGATCAATTTAACAACTAATGTATCAAAAACAAAATATTCTTCAGAACAAAAGAATATAAATGAAATGGAAGTTAATTTTCAGACCAATATACTCCTTAAAAGCAGGGCTCAATCAAGAGAATAATGTTTAAAATATTGGGCGACAACAGTAATAATTAAAATATATTGCCCTGGACCACAGAAAGAAAACTACAATAAATATCGCTTCTGCAGTCAACCTTAGACATTAAGACATCTCTGACACGTAAGACACGTAATTCAGATCACCCACATGACAAAGAGCTAAACATGGATCTGTGAATACTCCCACCACAAACTACTCCTATGAGAAGCTACTATTAACCATCTGTAAGACTACCTACTCATACATCTCAACATAGTCTTCTGTACAACAGAACACAAAAATGAAACACTGTCACAGAGCAAAATAACAGGGTAAATTTCTTTCTACAAATGGCATATATCAGATCACTCGTATTCACAGTGTAATAAGTAATACAGCAGCAGAAGTCCGGCCCCGGCAGCTGAGTGGTCAGCGTGACGGAATGTCAATCCTAAGGTCCCGGGTTCGATTCCCGGATGGGTCGGAGATTTTCTCCGCTCAGGTACTGGGTGTTGTGTTGTCCTAATCATCATCATTTCATCCCCATCGACGCGCAGGTCGCCTACGTGGCGTCAACTCGAAAGACCTGCAGCAGGCGAACCGTCTACCCGACGTGAGGCCCTAGCCACACGACATTTCATTTCATTTCATTTGCAGCAGAACATAAAGATCAATCAGATTGTTGACGTGTAACTAACAAAAAATCAAAATGGCTCTCACCTTTGGAGAACTCATTCTCGTGGCCCGTTTTCCATCATGCAACAACCATAATACATCACACTCTAACTATGGGCTTTCTGTGCTTAATGTTACTCGTTAACAAATACACTCAATGCTCCACTTTAACTATACACTGTACACTATATTGGATCACTGGACCACCACGATGCCCCTTTCTCTATTTCCACTGGAATCGACGTTCTGTGTTCTGGGAAAAGACAATAACCGCTCCACTGGGTTTTTTGTGCCCACACAGCCGTTAGGGATATCCCTTGGTGCTCCAGCTTGCGGAAGGTTTCCGGTTCTTAGCCGTGCACCAGCTGACTTATACTGGTCTGTCGCTACTCGACCTCGCCCGCAGCGGTGTCTGCAACCCTCTCGCAGTGCCATTGAAACAGGCCGCCGAGTACTACACTCCAGCCGTCGCCAAAACTAATGTGCCATTCCACACGGCACAGTGGTATTACAAGAGAATGATAAGATAAGGTAGGGAGTGTGAACTAATAACGAGGTACTAAATCGAAATAGTAGGGTAAGAATGTTATGGCACAATTTGACAAAATGAAGGGGTGGCTGATGGGACGTATCCTGAGGCATCAACCTATTATCAATTTGGCTATAGACGGAGGCCCAACCCTGACTGCAGTAAGCAGGTTCAAACGGTTATAATGTGCAAAAGTTATACAGTAGTGGAGACATTTATAAATTATACAGTAACATGGAGATCTGCGTTAAGTCAGTATTACAGCTGAACACCATAAGAACAGCAACATGGAAGACACACAGAAAAAATGTTTCTTATTTTTCGCATTGTAAGTAAGGTGACACCAAACAGCTATTAAAATATTGATATATGACTAGTTTAAAATTTTTTGTAAATCCGTTAACAAAATACCTGCAAGAGACATTGCTCAACTGTCCAAATAGAGGATATGAACCATCCATATTGTGGGGAGGCAGGTGGAAAAATTTATTTCTGTTGTAGCCATTCTCAACACAGGCTCTCTAACTACAATGTTGGCAACCAGAAAGTGATCAGCAAAAACGTCATTCCTGTAATTAAAGTTCACTGTGCCCACTCTGATGGAGAAATGAAGTTATTGATCATTGAAGTTCATTACGCTGAAGATATAGGATGATGTCCGGGATTCATAGAAATTGCAGTTTAACAATTTTCACTATATTCTGAAAACGACAAAGCGTAAAGTTCCAGACAAATGTTTACCCAAGCAATGCTACTACCAGCTATTCTACTGTCAGAGCAGTTCAGAGTCTATTGCGTGGATCCTATTATCCCTAGATAACGAAACTGTTCAATAATCTTTATTGACGTAAATGTTCAACGTGAATGCTCGCCAAAATATGATGTTAATACTCATCAAACGCCACGCTAGTAATGATAGAAGGTGTGTCCTGCGGCGACTCGTGAAAATACGACACACGCAAACTGAGAATAAATCACTGGAGTCGTTCCACAATTAACCCTTTACCCTAATGCAAAATCATTGTTACGTGCATACCGAGTTGGTAATATGGCATCCAAGGCTGTTCCTTGCAACTGCACAGATGCGACACGTCGTCCGATATAGAGTGCGTGCTGACACGAATCTAGAAGACAACTGGGGCCTGACTCAAGCTCGCAGCCCTATAAAGCCGCTGTGCGGACCGCCGAAGGCACAGCCGACAAAATTTTCCTTCCTAACTAGCTGCACGGCTAGTAAAGCACCCCTTCAAGTTATTAAATTTTAATTGCTTCATTCGCTGAAGGCCAATGAAGCTCTCGATGTAATTGTGCAATCAGCACACAGGTAAGTATCTGTAATAAAATTCTGATGTGGCTGGGCTAAATACTTTAGGCGAGAGAAATGTTTTAGTTGCACTGCACGCAATAGATGAGTTCTGAACTTACCCTTTGGAGAGACACTACAGCTATAGTTTTATAACTACCTTTTGGAAATTTTTCACAACTTTGTTGTTATAGCTTATCTCCATTCTACCTAAATCTAAACATCCTAGCTTTATCTAATCACTTACTTAATCTATCTTGCTTCCATACTCTTAGGACAAAAGCAGAAAATCACGAATTTCAACCAAAATATTACTTTGTGAGATCCAGCATGCTGTTTCCATTACATTACAATGTAAAAGGAACCCGAATATCAATTTTGAAGTTTATAGCTCCTTCCTGTTGTGCAGATGATTTTTACGCAAAACATCCAAATTTCGAAAACTTTTAAAGTTACTAAACTGAAACTTAATACATTATCATTTTAGCATCACTCCTGACATGCTATTAACTTTTCAGATTATTTACTTTATTTTTAAGGTATTGCACAACATTCGTGACGTCATAGCTAGTTACAGCGGACTAGGCTGACACACACTGGAAAGAATATGAATTCTAGATGGCGTGAGTAGTCTGCTTCCCTACAATATGGCAGTCCATGTTAACGTCAGAAAGATCGAAGATGGTGTAAAAAAGGTACGTTATACCATATTTTATCTGTACATTTCCCTTTTGTATGACAGTATATTGTGATACATATTGCTGTTTTACGTTAAAAGACACACTTCTCACTAGATGTATATATTTATATATTTTATATCTGAAGATGGTCATTACAGACTGAAACCGGTCATCGTCTAAAGAATTCATTTGTCATCAGAGACTGGGATAATAAAGCATTTTACAGTATTGGATCACTGTTTGCACACACGATTATGTCGCAGTTGGTAAAGGAGTTTTGCTATTTGGGGAACAAAATAACTGATGATGATCGAAGTAGAGAGGATATAAAATGTAGACTGGCAATGGCAAGGAAAGCTTTTTTGAAATAGAGAAATTTGTTTAACATCGAGTATAGATTTAAGTGTCAGGAAGTCGTTTCTGAAAGTAGTTGTATGGAGTGTAGCAATGTATGGAAGTGAAACATGGACGATAAATATTTTGGACAAGAAGAGAATAGAAGCTTTTGAAATGTGGTGCTACAGAAGAATGCTGAAGATTAGATGGGTGGATCACATAAGTAATGAAGAGGTATTGAATAGAATTGGAGAGGAATGGATAGTGTCTTGAAAGGAGGTTATAAGATGAACATCAACAAAAGCAAAACGAGGATCATGGAATGTAGTCGAATTAAGTCGGGTGATGCTGAGGAAATTAGATTAGGAAATGAGGCACTTAAAGTAGTAAAAGAGTTTTGCTATTTGGGGAGCAAAATTACTGATGATGATCGAAGTAGAGAGGATATAAAATGTAGACTGGCAATGGCAAGGAAAGCGTTTCTGAAGAAGAGAAATTTTTTAACATCGATTACAGATTTAAGTGTCAGGAAGTCGTTTCTGAAAGTATTTATATGGAGTGTAGCCATGTATGGAAGTGAAACATGGACGATAAATAGTTTGGACAAGAAGAGAATAGAAGCTTTCGAAATGTGGTGCTACAGAAGAATGCTGAAGATTAGATTGGTAGATGACATAACTAATGAGGAGGTTTTGAATAGGATTGGGGAGAAGAGAAAATTGTGGCACAACTTGACTAGAAGAAGGGATCAGTTGGTAGGACATGTTCTGAGGCGTCAAGGGATCACCAATTTAGTATTGGAGGGCAGCGTGGAGGGTATAAATCGTAGAGGGAGACCAAGAGATGAATACACTAAGCACGTTCAGAAGGATGTCGGGTGCAGTAGGTACTGGGAGATGAAGAAGCGAATAATATCACAGAAATTTTTTTTCCTCAATTTTAATCCCAATGTCAAAAATTTCTTATATATTCATCACTGCTTCTACGGAGTATGGACTAAGGACTAAATTTGAAAGAAGGCAATCCCGTCTTAGACCATTTTTAATCCGAGCCCTTCGTTCTAGGTCTTTTATTCTCACTGGTTCCTCTTCTTTCTTCCACATATTGTATGTTATCCGTCTTTCCCAATAGCTTATTCCTATTTTACTCTGGATTTCAAACATCATTCACCATTTTACGCTGTAGAACGCACTTTCCAAGTGGACATATCCTTCCAGCGTTCAGAGTTTCGCTAACAGTGAGTCGGAATACTATTCTCATTGGCCACAGCGAGATTAAATGACGTCTGATGGCGTTACAGTCACGTGACGTAGGAGGTAAAGTATGTAAGTGGATCAGAGGCGGATGCGTAATCATTTTAACATCGATATAGTCCTCAGCTGGAGAAAATCACAGATTGAGCAACTTGGGCAAAGGACAGCGAGGCGTGTCGCGAATCGACTTAACGCTCCGGGCTTTCGCACGCGCTCACCGGTGGCTTCTACGAATTCTCTGGCGAGCTCGCTGTCTGTAAGAGTTCGCCGAGGAAGCAGGTGGTTCTTAGCCGGAACGGTCGTGGGCCATGCGGAGCACCTGGCGCTCCAGGGTTGCCGGCTGTGCTTTCAACGTCGGGCACGTGAGCTGCGTTCCGCCGTATCTGGTGGTATAGCGGGAATGGGCACCTTTCCACCGCGTCCTAAGGACTGATGCTGCAAACCGCCGTCTGCGCCAGATCTCTGCTCTGTGTTCCGCCACGGGACAGCAAGCTGCATGTCTACGTCCCTCCTTTAATACCCTGTGAGGAGCGTGAATGTGTTTTTTACCTTTAGCAGTGCAGCAACGCTGTTGTAACTCTAGTTGCGACACGTTATACCAGCTGAGTGTCTTGCAAGGTGCGCTGACTTGGATAATGCTCTTTAACTGGGAGGGCTTCAAAGAAAAACCCATTCCTGCTAATTACCATCTTGCTCTTTAAAACATTTGGTTTGTTTGACAAGGTTCAGCCTCATATTCTGAAACTTCCTACTAATAACAGGCTTGCTGTTTATTGCTCTGGTCCTTTGGTGAGACAAGTGGATAAGGACATGCAATCTGGCATTCAGTAAATTATTCGGCTGTGAACAATCTTAAGTTTGGTGTGATTTTTAACGCTTCATCTATGTTGTTGTGGCCAGCCTTGTAGAGATGGTGCAGCCTGGGATCTGTAAGTATTGATGGAACTGCCTACTTAAGACCGTTAGTGTGGGTCTTGCAACCAGAATAATTTCGGCTTCTTGAAATGAAGAAAAATTTTAT
This sequence comes from Schistocerca nitens, assembly GCF_023898315.1. Classification (NCBI taxonomy): domain Eukaryota; kingdom Metazoa; phylum Arthropoda; class Insecta; order Orthoptera; family Acrididae; genus Schistocerca; species Schistocerca nitens. The sequence continues at coordinate 104,634,908 of NC_064619.1, forward strand.
TGACTTGTTGTAGCTGCGTATTATATCATCTTCTACGATGAGAATTTTTTTTACTTCTCCTTTATTACACTGTAAAACCGAGTAGTACTGAAAGAAAAGATGTAGCTTGTCCCTAAATCTAATCCCCAGAGTGTGAGATTCACCCTATTTGGTGCCACGCTATATTGCGCGTGTTAATTTTAAAGTCTTTGTAATAATAATCGTGTTTACGTTTAAGAACCAATTAATTTGGGCTGCTGGGCCGCGTTCTTCTGAAGAGTCACGTTTTCTACCACCATGTTCGAACCCCTTGCAATACGAAAATTTTGCTTCGAATTTTTTGTAAAAATTTCAGCTGCAAATTTATTATTACCTTTGTTGTACACGCAGAAGATTCACCTACTAATTTCTTATTATAGTTGTTGAATACGTAAAAATTTCACCTTGAAATATCTTATTGCAGTTGCTGTATACGACTGTTCTTAAAACATTTCTTAAATTGATTTAAATGTGTCTGGATGTGCCCAGTTAAGTTTCAGTTTGGTGTTACTGCGAGTTTGTGTGCATTATTTCACGCACTGCTAAAACCTTAGAGTGGTTCTTTGGCTTTATTTAAAGCCTTTGCCGTTAATATTAAGTAATTTACATTCAGATGCCCATTGATGTAAAGAGTAATGGTAAATTTCATCATACCCCTAATTTTTGCTCTGTAGTGCACTTAATTTAGAAATTTGTAATTACACTGATCAGTCAGAACATTATGACCACATTTGGCAAGAATAATAGCAGCGACGCGTCGTGGCATGGAAGCAATTAATCCTTGGTAGGTTGCTGGAGTGAGTTGGCACGACATTTCACACACAAGTCATCTAGTTCCCGTAAATTCCAGGAAGTTCTGACACCAAGGTAGATCTCATCCCAGGCATGTTCGATCGGGTCCAGATCTGGCGTGTTGGGGACCAGTATACAGGGTGTGGTAGATAAGTAATGAGACTGGCCGCCGCGCGGCGCCCCAGTCGCTCGCAGGGCGGTCTCCACCTGTACGTCACGTGGTGGGGGATCTGAGCTAACAATAGAACCGGTTCGCAGTCGCGTCGGAGCTCTGGTGCAATGAGGGTCGTGCTTCGCGTATTACGTTGTTTGTGTGCCCGTGACACTTGTGAAAACGCTGAAGATGGATCGCTCGATAGAACAGCGGTATGCAATCAAATTTTGCTTTCGCTTGGGCAAAATTGCTTTGGAAACTTTTGCTATGATTACGGAGGCCTACAAAGAAGACTCCCTATCAAGAGCTCAAGTGTTCCGGCGGTTTAATGAATTTAAAAACGGGAGGGAATCCGTTGAAGACATGGAACGATCTGGACGCCCTTCAACGAGTCGTGTGGATGAAACGGTGGCCAAAGTGAAAGAACTCCTGGACTCCGACCGTCGTTTAAGTCTCAAAATGATCGCCGATGAGGTCTCCGTGAGTAAATTTACGGTTCACCAAATTGTTACGCAAGATTTGATGACGAGGAAAGTTTGCACAAAATTGGTTCCCCGAGTGCTCACCGCCGAACAAAAGCAACAACGAGTGGACGTTTGCCGTGAGATGTTGAATGATTTGGAAAATAATCCACACTTTTTAGACAACGTAGAAACAGGCGACGAATCGTGGACATTCCAGTACGACCCGGAGACGAAAGCCCAGAGCTCGGAATGGCACACACCGGCATCCCCGCGGCCGAAGAAAGCAAGAATGTCAAAGTCCCGCATCAAGACAATGCTGATTGTGTTTTTCGACAAGCGGGGGTTAATTCACAAAGAGTTTGTCCCTCAGGGGAAGACTGTAAATGCCGAATTCTACAAAGAAGTCCTTCAGCGATTGCACAGAGCCGTCAAACTGAAGCGACAGGACCTTGCTCAACGCTGGCGTCTCCACCACGACAACGCTCCGGCGCACACAGCGTTCCTCGTGACCTCCTACTTGACCCGAATTGGAGTTGAAGTTTTGCCACAGCCACCATACAGCCCTGACTTGAGTCCTCCTGATTTCTTCCTATTTCCAAAGGTCAAAAGATGCCTGAAGGGTCATCGTTTCGATGATATTCCGAACATCCAACGTGCTGTCACGAAGGCACTAACTGGGATAACTCAAACGGACTACAGTGGGGCCTATGAAGCTTGGAAAACGCGCTGGCAACGTTGTGTCGACGCCCAAGGCGAGTACTTTGAAGAATATTAACGTTTTGTACAAATTGGATCAATAAATTTGTTTTTCTAGACTGAGTCTCATTACTTATCTACCACACCCTGTATCAACTGGAACTTGCCACTTAATTCCTCGCACCACTCCATCCTGGTCTTGTAACATGGCGCACTGATCAGTGAGAAATGTAACTGCAGTCGGGAAACTCGATAGTCGTGAAGGGGTATACCGGGTCTGCAATAAGGATGTCCACATGAATTTTCCCCAAAGCGTAATAGAGCCGCCACCAGCCTGTCTCCGATTAACAGTAAAGGTGTCAAGCAGCTGTTTCCCTAGAAGACGGTGAATTCGCGCCCCTCTCATCGGCACGATGAAGGAGGCATCGGCATTCAGCAGACCGTCCAATGGCGATGATCACGTGCATATTTCAGTTGTGGTATTAACATTGGCACACAGCTGCGGAGGCCCTTCATTAGGAATGTTCGGTGCACTGTGTCCAGACACTCTTGTACTCTCACCAGCATTCAAGTCTGATGTTAGTTCCGCTATAGTTCGCCGCTTGTCCTGATTTACATGTCCGCCCAGCCTGCGGCGTCCGACATCTGTAACGAGAGATGGCCACCAAACCCCGTGACGTCTGATCTTGCTTTCAGCTTGGTTCCGCCACGTGTCCAAGACACTGAGCACAGCACTGCTCGAACACCAGACAAGGTGGGCAGTTTCCGATATGCTCGTGCCGAGCCTCTGGGCTATCACAATCCGCTCTCGAGCGAACTCCGACAGATCGCACGCCTTCCCCAGTCTACACCAGGTCAGCACGCCCACTAATACTACATACACCTTGCGTGTTCTGATTCGCAATCATTCCTCGCCAGAGTACGCTGCCATCGCATGGACTGGTTCTTACCGAAAGTAGATTGGAGGTCATAATGATCTGGCTTTGGTTTCGCGGGGCATCCTTTAAAGCAGGGGCGGGCAAACGTTGCACGCGGCTCATGAGCGCACAGTGCTCCACGTGTGCTGCTCCCGTGCAGGCGTCGACCGGGGCTGTGGCGACAGCCGGCAGGTTGCGGCAGTGTAGTGCCAGGCTAAGCTGCGGACGTTGATGCGGAGCGAGCACTATGTAGCGAACGTTGTATTTCAAGAAACGGAGAAGTGGAGATTTGCTATCTTTTAAAAAGTAATGGGAGAATAATTTTTTCTTTGTGCAAAAACGTGAAAATTCGAAATGTTTAATATGTGGCAGTATTCTCGCTGGTCGACGGAAGTTTAGTATTGAAGGCCATTATAATAAATTTCACAAGGACGAGTACAATTTATTGTCGGATTCTGAGCGGATGGGGAATTGACTGAGCTTAAGAAGAGCGATCTGACGATACCAGATGAATCTGTCGTACTTGGCCGGCCGTAGTGGCCGAGCGGTTCTAGGCACTACAGTCTGGAACCGCGCGACCGCTATGATCGCAGGTTCGAATCCTGCCTCGGGCATGGATGTGTGTGATATCCTTAGGTTAGTTAGGTTTAAGTAGTTCTAAGTTCTAGGGGACTGATGACCACAGCAGTTAAGTCCCATAGTGCTCAGAGCCATTTGAATTTGTCGTAGTTGCTGTTGTCACGAGAGATCTGCGACTTTCTCTCGTCATGTCTCTCATCTAACTGATCTAACATTTTATGGAGCACTCTTTTCAAGTTTTCAGGACGACAACAATAATAGCCCAGCGGTATGTGCAAGTTATAAGACTGCGCTTAATATAGCGAGAGCTGGAAAACCATTTGCTGAATTAATAAGTCTCGGTTAAGAGCAAACATCAGTGATGAAAATTTACGTAACTGTTTGTGTTTGTCTGTATGTAGAAATTTTGTTCCAGATATTAAACGTATTGCAAACTCCACCTGTGATAATTAAATAAAACGTATCGTAGGTAATAGGTACTCTTTCAAACCATGATTTCTTTCAAGCACTCCTACTAACCTTATTCATTCACTCAATAAAGCTAGCTAGGAAACAAAACGCATTACAGAGGAAGGAGCGGACAGAAGGTATAGTGGGGATGGGAGATAAGCGGGTGGCCAGCTTGCCCCTGTGTGCACGCGGAACACCTGTTAACTGCACGCGTGCAAGTGCACCGCACATGTGCAGGATTCAAATGGCTCTGAGCACTATGGGACTCAACTGCTGCGGTCATAAGTCCGTTAGAACTTAGAACTACTTAAACCTAACTAACCTACGGACAGCACACAACACCCAGCCATCACGAGGCAGAGAAAATCCCTAACCCCGCCGGGAATCGAACCCGGGAACCCGGGCATGGGAAGCGAGAACGCTGCCGCACGACCACGAGATGCGGGCGTGCAGGATTCCTGCCCGCCCCTGCTTTAAAGGTTGCCGATTTAAGTGAAATGTTGTAATTTTAATAAATTGTAATAAAAATGTGGCTTAACGAATGATGTTGAACCGCCTTTTATCCAGGCCTTCCTCGTCCTTCCTTGTAGAGGCGCATTGAGGCCTCAGGCAAACTGTTATGATGCACCGTCTGGGAACGAGCGTATCGGCTCTTCCTGTGCTATTGTCTGTTGTCTAAGGAAAGAGACTGGAGGACTGTGAAATCGCGAATTGGCGACAAGGTTCTGGAAGGCCACGCGTCACCACATAGCGCCGGCTCTGTAGAGCAGGGCTGGTGGCCATCTGTGTGTGATCCGATGTCAGGGACCCACGCAAGTGTAGGCGTAAGTAGTTCGAGGGCACTGATCAGTGGAAGTTTTTGAACTTGTGGTCCTACGCAGCAGACGATCCTTAAATGTTCCACTGTTGACCTACCATCACCGTCTTTTACTATTACACCTAGCACAGGATCGTCGAGGCTGGATCCTAGGTCGGTCGAAACGTGTCTCCTGGTAGGATGAATCACGCTTGTTGTTACGTCACATTTAGTTGTCGCGTGCCGATATACCGTTATTCACGTGAACAACTAACAATTTTATTTCATTTACCACAAATTTAGCAAAGCAGAAGAGATCCTCGTCTTTTCTTTTTAGTCATCAGTCTTGTGCTTAGTTTGATGCAGCCTGCCAAGAAGTCGTCTCCTGCGCCAAACTCTTTGTCTTGGAATAGCAGTTGCATCCAACGTCCTCAGTTATTTGTTGCATATGTTACAACTCTCTCAGGTACCATGGAGCTTCATCATTAAAACCTTCACACATTATTTATAATCCTGATCCTTCCCTTATTAATGTTTTCCAAGACATTTGTGCCGAGAACCTGCTCACCGTTATCAGTACATTTCAGTTTCCTTGTACTGCATCACATCCCCAAACGCTTTGATACTCTTATATGCAATATTGTGCTGCAAACATACATTATCAGAAACATCATCCTCGAATTAAGATCCTTGTTTAGTACCTGCAATGTTCTCCCGGCCAAGAATGTTATCTCTGCCGGTGAAAATATGCTCTTCATGTCCTTGTTTCGTACGTCATGATTTCCTTTCCGTCCAAGCTAGCAGAATTTCTTCACTTTGTTTATTTTGGGGTCCACAATTCGTTTGGCAAAGTCAGTGGTATTTCTGCTCCTCCTCCTTTCACTTTTCTTTGCTTTACTCGGTCCACATCCATGTTGAAACACTTTCAGGGACCGTCTTCCCAAAAGACGACTTTCAGTCCCTTGCCACTGTTACTGCCTACCATTTTGGAAGGCAAGTAACTGTTGGAATCAAGCGATCGAAGGGTAGCGGCTTGTAACGGCAGAGGGAAAGAAGTGCCAAGGCAAGCGCCAAGGGGGAAAAAAAACCCTCTGCGACAGTAGTACGGTTAGTAAGGGCAGTAGCGGCTTCCTAGCTGCGACAGTGCATCCAAGGTGTGGTTATGTTAGTGCGAGGTATCGTGCATCGTTACCTTTGTCGTTGCGGAACCTCATTGTAGGGCTTGCTGCAGCTGCTGCGTCCCTGTAACAATTCAAAGTCGTCATACATTATTGGGTGATCGGTCATAGATCAGCTCACAGTGTAGGGGGTGTGTGCGGCTAGTTTTCGTGCTGTGTACAGTACGGTTTCCCTGCGTTGGCCCGTGTTTCGGCGGGTCGAGTATCTGGGATTGCCAGTAGCAGCTGTGTTGCAGGGGCTCGCCAGTACTGTCGTGTTAGCGTGCTATGCACCATAGATGTTTAGGTTCTTGCTAATAGTGGCTGGGAGAGTGGTCAGCTGACCACATATACTACCTTACTGATCCGAGTGACACCATTGGCGGAGGATGACGCGAAGAAAAAATTGAATATCACGAAGCCCTTCTTTCTGTCGTTCTACTAAATTATAGGAAAATATGAAGAAAGGAAAGGATTTTCTACATCTCTCATGAAGGACTTCTTACGTACTACATCGCGAATAATTGGAAGATAAGCTACATCTGCATCAAGCTGGTCGCCAGACAGGTTATTAACCGCCAATGCTGCAACAGTTGCCGTCGTCCGGCGCACAGTGCCGTTCGTTGCCTGGGGGCGCATCCAGTTGTAAATAGGCGCTGCGCGGAGGGCTCCTCCGGCCCTTAAAGGCGGGGCTCGCCGCAGACGCAGTCTCGGGGCTGCCGTAATGTGCCGCTATTTGTAGCTTCCGCCTGAGATACGGCCGCGGCTCCGCCGTACGTTATACGCAGTCCTGGGGATGCCGTTAAAACTGCTGCGCCGCCGCCGCAAACCCCGGCAGGCCCAGAAAAATCGCCGCCCTACAAATTTGCCGCATCGATAAAGAAAAGAGCCAGGCCCAGCCGTAGCCAGCGCGGAGGGCGAATTTGTCGGCCGCGAAATCTGTCTGGGATGGCTCCTCCCACCCCTCGCCAAGAGCTGGCCTTTCAGCCGGCGCTGCTGTGTAGGGGGGACGCGCACGCTCGGAGAGTGCGCGGCAGTTCCACCCCTGAATATCCGCACCCTGATAAACGATGGCCGCTAGTGTCACTTTTTCGAAAATCTCTTAAGGGCAACGTGGTGCCATTCGCTGATTTATGTGGGGCATTTGTAGCTATACCTAGCAACGTTACCAAACGCACTGTGCTGCAAGGTCACTCACTACACACTGATAGCCAGCAGATGGCTCTTCATTTAAGCTACTCCCCTCTAATGCTCGGATTTGTGAAACTGTGTGAAATACTTTTTGTTAAAAGGGGTTAAAGCTTGAGATACATATGAGTTGTTCCCATAATTATAGTGCCAAAGGAAAGCTGATCTATTCTTCATTGAATCGGTGCGTGGTGAATACTGATTGATGTTACACTCTTTGTCTAACTTTGCACCACGGTGGCAGCTGGAGCTAACAACAATAAAAAAGTTATGTGCATTCGACCTGTAAGGTGTGAGCAGGCAATGACATGTAGTGGATGTGTGGCCGTACAGAATGGAAGTAGTTACGTAACAAATCGGAATGGATCTACACTACTGGCCATTAAAATTGCTACACCACGAAGATGACGCGCTACAGACGCGAAATTTAACCGATAGGAAGAAGATGCAGTGATATGCAAATGATTAGTTCTTCAGAGCACTCACACAACGTTGGCGCCGGTGGTGACACCTACAACGTGCTGACATGAGGAAAGTTTCCAACCGATTTCTCGTACACAAACAGCAGTTGACCGGCGTTGCCTGGTGAAACGTTGTTGTGATGCCTCGTGTAAAGAGGAGAAATGCGTACCATCACATTGCCGACTTTGATAAAGGTCGGATATCAGGATTGCGGTTTACCGTATCGCGAAATTGCTGCTCGCGTTGGTCGAGATTCAATGACTGTTAGCAGAAAATGGGATCATTTGGTTCAGGAGGGTAATACGGAACACGGTGCTGGATCCCAACAGCCTCGTATCACTAACAGACGAGATGACAGGCATCTTATCCACAAGGCTGTAACGGATCGTGCAGCCACGTCTCGATCCCTGAGTCAACAGATGGAGACGTTTGCAAGACAACAACCATCTGCACGAACACTTCGACGACGTTTGCAGCAGCATGGACTGTCAGCTCGGAGACCATGTCTGCCGTTACCCTTGACGCTGCATCAAAGACAGCTGCGCCTGCCATGGTGTACTCAACGGTGAACCTGGGTGCGCGAATGGCAAAACGTCATTTTTTCGGATGAATCCAGTTTCAGTTTACAGCATCATGATGGTCGCATCCGTGTTTGGCGACATCGCGGTGAACGCCCATTGGAAGCGTGTATTCGTCATCGCCATACTGGCGTATCACCCGGCGTGATGGTGTGGGGTGCCATTGATTACACGTCTCGGTCACCTCTTGTTCGCATTGATGGCACTTTGGATGTTACATTTCAGATATGTTGCGACCAGTGGTTCTACCCTTCATTCGATCCCTGCGAAACCCTACATTTCAGGAGGATAATGCACGACCACATGTTGGTCCTGTACGGGCCTTTCCGGATACATAAAATGATCGACTGCTACCCTGGCCACCACATTCTCCAGATCTCTCACCAACTGAAAACGTCTGGTCAATGGTGGCCTAGCAACTGGCTCGTCACAATACGCCAGTCACTACTCCTGATGAACTCTGGTATTGTGTTGAAGCTGTATCGGCAGCTGTACCTGTACACCTCATCCAAGCTCTGTTTGACTCAATGTCCAGGTGTATCAAGGCCGTTATTACGGCCAGAGGTTGTTGTTCTGGGTACTGATTTCTCAGGATCTATGCACACAAATTGCGCAAAAATGTAATCACATGTCAGTTCTAGCATAATATATTTGTCCAATGAATACCCGTTTCTCATCTGCATTTCTACTTGGTGTAGCAATTTTAATGGCCAGTAGTGTACATCTCTAAATCAAGTGTCCAACTCAATCAGCATCGTAATTCTGCAAAACACGTGCACTGCAATATTGTATTTATTCGCCGACGCAGGGCAAGCGAACTTTCAGTTAAAGTGCCTCCATAACACATGGTTCAAAAGGCTCTAAGCACTATGCGACTTAACATCTTAGGTCATCAGTCCCGTAGACTTTTGAACTACTTAAACCTAACTAACCTAAGGACATCCCACACATTCATGCCCGACGCAGGATTCGAACCTGCGGCCGTAGCAGCAGCGCAGTTCCGGACTGAAGCGCCTAGAACCGCTCGGCAACAACCGCCGGCAAAATGTCTCCCCTGTACGGGAATGTATGAGAGCAGATCGTAGACACATGGATGATGACATACAGAAGTTGGGATCTGTCCGTGCAGCGTGCTCGGATAGTCTAATAAAGCAGACCAGTCGCGCTAAGCGTGATATCCGGGTTGGAGCTCCGGTCCGGCCCGGATTTTCATTTTTGTTTTTCCATTATATAGCTAAGGTTGTCCATATTCGCATTTGCGAACACATCTCATGAGTAATCTAAAAAATATTTTACAGAAGAGAAAACTGTATGGAAAGTTTGTCCCGCATACCCTGGCTCCCGTCTAAACACAACGAAGTCTGGACCCCAGGCGCGACTTGACTGAAATTCAAAACGCTGACAACTTTTTTCAGAAAATATCGTTAAACGTGACGAAACTCGAAGTTATCAATACGAAATTGGCACAAAGCGATAACCTGCAGAAATTCAAGCGAAGAGCCAACGTTTACACGACAAAAGTAAAATTCAAACAAATGTGATAAGAGACATGAACAACATCCCAAAGAAGGACTTACCTCACAGCTCCGTATAATTGTGTGAACGTTCTGTGAGCTGTGCTCAAGTGCGGGGAGACTGTGTAGAACCCCTGAATCATTAAAACCATCATCTTAAGTTTCCTCTGTTTTTATTAATTTGGTCAACTATTGGGACATCCTGACAGATTATAACTGTAATCTGGACGGCCCATGAAGCCACAATATTCTCAATTCACTGATCATTCTATAACAGGGCTATCAAGGAACTACCCATGAGTGTGCCTCACAATTATACTTCCACCTGTACTTCTCCGTTCGAAAAATCACAGAAGTAATGTCACTTTTACTAAATTATTCTTAATTCTTTATTTAATGAGAAAAAGTCTAGGTCACAAATTTTTGAATTATTATGAATGGTTTAAGCTGAGCGAGGTGGCGCAGTGGTTAGCACACTGGTCTCGCATACGGGAGGACTGCGGTTCAATCCCGCGTCCAGCCATCCTGATTTAGGTTTTCCGTGATTTCCGTAAATCACTCCAGGCAAAATCCGGTATGCTTTCTTTGAAAGGGTGCGTCCGACTTCCTTCCCCGAAGAGACCGATGAATTCGCTGTCTCGTCTCCTCCTCCACACCCACCCAGCCCAATCCTTTTCAGTTATATCACTTTTATAAATAAGAGTGGAAACATTGTTTATCTCCTGTCGTCCTGCCTATGTACAGAAGTATATGAAAGAGATATTTTAATACATTTTTTTCGTATTGTACCGTTTGTACGAAATTAACAAGCAATACAACAGCACACGTCAATATGTACATGATTTGCTGCATTATTCTACTATAATAGTAATGCCAAGAGTGAGATTTAATAGAGAAGTCATTTGTTTCTTCCTAGTGGTAACGTGCTACTCCTGCTGTCACCGGTGATAATAACGGACCTCTACTTCGTGTAAGTAAAAAACAAAAATTTTGTTCGCTGATTATCATAGGTTATTTGCTGAACACAGAGTGCAGGGAAAGAAACGGAACTGTACAGTATTCTCATGATGAAAGAGACTGTGTTCTTCTTCTAGCCGTCAGCTGTCCTGTAACTTGGCTTGATCAGAAGCTGCGAAGCTCAAAGCGCAATTACAACTTGTCTGGCGTAGTGGTCAAACTAAAACTGCACTGAGATGCAACTGACTGGACGTAGCTGACAGGCCTGTGGATGGGTCTGAAGACTGAAACTTCATCAAAGCAACATTTCAGCCTATGCACCACTTCCGTACTAGTGATAAGAGTTCCATTATTAACTTGGCCACTTGTTTCATCTATACAGACTTGTTTTCCTAGCAGTTTTCAATCTCAAAATGATTCTTCAGGGCAGAGTATCTGCTGCAATGCGTAAATCACAGACTTTAACAGTGATTTACCCCCTATAACAAATAGTTCGTATGCTTGGAGGAACCACTTTAAAACTGACAACTTCTAGAATAATATACTTCATTATTAAATTCGTGAGTAACGGTTATAAAACTGCCACAGATACTTTGTGCCCGATCTCCAGTGATCAGTCATCACCATACCACTGTCGTTGCTAATCATTTCTATTTGAGTGCATCTACTACATGTGTGTTAGATTGAATGACTAGTAGCAGTGCAATTTCGTGACCAGATGAGTCTCGATTCGGTACCCTTTTCAGCTCTATTCCTTGCAACTGATGTTTAAATCGAAGTCATTTCGACAGCGTTGACATTTAAACTAAATTTGTCGTGCACCCGTTCTTGGGATAGGTTGGATTGTGCTATCCTTGGTATGTTGGTATCATTTATATTGTCATTGAGTAACTTCATTAATTGTTCCTTTTACAAATGCGATAACCAATCGTTGAGTATTGCGGGGCTCTTACGCTGTGCAGGTATTGTTGAAGTATGTAAAGGTTCTGATGAAATATGATTTGACGCACAAGTTGTGATGACGTCATCCGGTTGACCGACTAAAGTAATGTCTCCTTTAATACATCAAATTTATTTTTTTATTACGTGGGATATTCACACTACACATTGGAAAACCAACTACTGGTAGGGAACATTTTTCAGATATTAAGTTCTAAAAGAAGTTTAATATACTTTCTTATTCCGTTTATAAGTGATGGCATTCAATTTTTAAGATGCTCAATCCTTTTTCTGAAATTACAAAGACTTCTTCAGAAAATTAAGGTTTCTCTCCAAACATGAAAACAAGTTACAAGGGACAATGTAGTTAAGTACCTACTAAGAAACATTTGATTGAAATTTAATTGCGTTAAATTCGAGAAAATCTTGTGAGTATTGTGTTTAGTAGCCTACACTGTAACTCAGCTGCACACCAATAATCAGTAAGTGAAATCAAGTTAAGCTGAATTATCGTTAAAAACCACTTGCAGGATAAGTACATTTTGAAACAGAAGCTATTGGAAAATAACAGAAATTCCCATTTTCAAGGCAGGAAAAATTGTTAGGGCATTGAAGCAACATTCATCTATTTGCAAACATCACATGATCCATGGTAAAACCTTCTTCAGTTTCGATGTTCGAGACGATGCACGACGGACGAAGTATGTCTTAACGGTCCACGTGTTACATATACAGTTCAAAAAATGTATACAATTTTCTTCGTCATAAAATTGTGCACCTGAAGAAATATCAATGTATTCCGAATAACTTTAATTCAGTCTCTTGTTCGGTTTTAGGAAACTATAGGAAGGACGGGTTTGGCGTTACCATCTCTGGCGCGGAGTTTGAATATGCACGAAGAACGGCCTGATTGGCTAACTTCAGAGCTTAATACCTCGGTAATGGCGCAAAGTATCGAACTTTAATCTTAACAACTATTTCTCAGGACAATTTACCCTACAACACCCTTACAAGTCTTTCAGATTGTTTATGACTGGTCTGTATAATAATGTGATCTATCTAAGATAGTTCGAAAACTACTGTATTCACATTCCTACTTTCAGCAGTTCATTGCCATATCCATTTATAACTAATCCACAACTAGCTTTTTTCAGAAATTTAATAAATCCAGGTAAGCAATCTGAACGTCATAAACTGTTACACGTCAATCGACTATACATTAGGTCGACACATACTAACAGAGACTTATGTGATTAGTGTTAATAATATTAAGTAGTTGAATGTTACACAACATCCCACTTCCAGACATCTGCAGAGTACTCTGATCAACGTAAGTAAGGGCTGTAAAATTATTTTCTCTTTGATGATGCGTAGCCGCAACAGCATAACTGTCGTATGCACCTCACTGTGTACTGAAATGTTTTGTAACAGGTGAAAGGAACACCAGCATATCTCTGTTTTGTAAATATGTATAATCTACTGCCTCAGTGCGCTTGCTTAGCTAAGTAGTAACGTGGTCGTGGACTGAGTGTTGTGTTGTCCTGATCATCATTTCATCCTCATCACCGGAACGCAAGTCGCCCAATGTTGCGTCGACTGAAATAAGATTTGCACTTGGCGGCCGATCTTCCCCCAACGGGGCCTCCCGGCCAACAATGCCACACGATCATTTTTCTTTATCTACTACGTTTCGTGATGTGTTCTACATTATTGAGGATAGACGGAAGTAAAAGTATATCTAAACTGCATCAAACTTACCGTAAAGCAGCTGGTTGGTAGGGAATCCTGGACACCGATCGTCGACTTTTGTTTATTTTATTGTTTGCTCATAATTTCTGTATTTGTAACTGTCAATGTACTTGTGACTGTCCAGGAGCATCCAGCACTATACCTGAAACAACGCCCTGCAGAACGCAGTGTAAATAAACAGCGTGCTGTGACACGATGCTGCGGCACAGTATTTGCCTTACGTGGACGGACGTGCCGTGTGTTTCAGGGCTGCCTAGCCGCGAGGCGCGCAGCTACGACGCCGGCGTTCACCGCGGCGGTGGGGGCGGCAAGCACCACGACGCCGGGTCTGCAGCGGCCGGCGCCGCCGCCGCCTCCGGGGCCAACGCGCTGCGGTCCGCGCCGGCGCCCACCTCTATATTCGCCACCGAGAACTCTACCGTGGCGGTGGCGCAGGTGGGCGGCACGGCCACCCTGCCGTGCGTCGTGCGCAAATTTGCCTCCGGCGTGGTGAGTCGCTGCTCTTACACACGAACACTAAAGTGATTCTTCTGCCCTTCCTTGTCATCTTTCTTTGATTTTATGCGCCTAGACACGATTAACTCTCTTCTGTCAACCTCTTCACCTCACAAGGGGACCGTGGCTGTCCGTCATCATCAATTTCGTCGAAAATGATGGTTTGTCCAGTGACAGAAGTGGCAGTTTCAGGTGGCTATGCATTTAGAAAGAAATAGCGCTTTTGGTGCGAGTCGGGTGAGGCATCAGCTGTTTATGTTAGCGTGAGTCACAGGTAGCCGTTGGTGATGGAGGAAGAACACACAACTGTAATCCTAACGTCATGGTGTCGACTAGCTAAGCGGAAAGCTTTTATTTATTTTAATTTTTACGTTATTTGGACTGCAAGTAAACCGGGATAATACTCAATATATTTTATTTATAAAAAATTTCATAAAAGGCAAGAAAATAAAAAGACAAAGGAAAATTTAGCATTACAGATCAATTTTGAGGAAGGGATTCTAAGGGTTACAAGAAACCTTCGTATATAAAATGAGATGCTTATAATATTTTACAATTGATGATTTACGCGTTCTGGGGGAATATACATCGTAAAACCAGGGGAAACAGTAATTTTATAGCCATCGTGCACTTGTTGCAAATGCCGCATTCGACACTAAATAATGAAAAGTGTGAATTCAGCTACATGAGTACTAAAAGGAATGCGCTAAATTTCGGTTACACGATAAATTACACAAATCTGAAGGTGTAAGTTCGAGAAAATACTTAGATATTACAGTCATGAATAACTTAAACTGGAACAGTTCCATACATATCGTTGGGAGTAAAGCAACAAAGACTGTAGTAAAGAGGCACTTTACACCAAGCTTGTCCGCCCTTTTCAGGAAACTGCTCTGCTGTGTGGGATCTGCATCTGTTGGGTCCGACGAAGGACATCGGAAAAGTTCTGAGAAGGACAGTTCGTTTTGTATTTTTGCAAACTAGGGGAGAGAAAGCCTCGGACATTATATTTTATCTGAGATGGCAAGCATTAAAATAAAGGCGTTTTTCGTTGCAGCAGGATCTTCTCGTCAAATTTGACTCTACAGCATTCTCCAACGATTGCGAAAATGTTCTTTTCGCGCCTTCCTACACAGGGAGAAATGATCATCATGATAAAATAAGAGAAATCATAGCTCGCACAGTAGTATTTAAGAGTTCGTGTTTCCAACTCTCCATTCCAGAGTGGAACGGTAATGAAATAGTTTGGAGCTGGTTCGATGATCGCTCTGCCAGGCACTTAATTTTTAACTGCAGAGTAATCATGTATACGTATATGTATATTAAATGGTTCTTTTAAAGTTTCTATACAGAAACAAACTTAATTAAGGTTAATGAAAGGTCCCCTCTCACCACACAGTTTGACAGTAAACTTTGTGTAATGCACCATAGCTTCAAATATTAACGACGGTCCCTTGCGATGTACAACGGAATACATGTATATTGATGCAGTCTTCTCTGGATTTGATTTCCTTTTCTCTCTCAATGACATAGGAAGAGTTTCTAAGTTTTTGATCAAATTCTTTACCTAACGATAAAAATAGATATCAGTCTGATATTGCACGATAATAATCATCCTTCAACCTGAAAATCCTCTCTCATAACTGTGGATTTCTTTTCCTCGCCAAGGTAGATAACAGAAGAAATCTGTTCTCCAGCTCATAGGTTTTAATCACATCTAGTACAATATACTGAGCATTATCTCGGTTTATTTGCAGTGTACGTAGCGTAAAAATTGAAAATAGCGTAGATTTCCGCATAAGATCTCGATTCCACGACCCTCGGATTAATATTTCCGCTGCGCCACTCGCTGCCTCGAAACCACGCTACTATCAGTGGCTCATATCTCTCCCGACCCAAGCCAAAAAAGCAATTTTTTTCTCAACGCTTGGCCACCTGTTGGTTCCACTACTGCCATTTTCATTTCTAGCTAAACCAAGCCTGTATCATATGTCTGAACGAAATCGGTGATGATGAATAGGTCCTGTCTTCTTGCAAGAGTAAAACTTAACCAAACGTCCTCAATTATCTGTTGCATTTCAGCTTTTGTCCATCTCCAGAGTTTTTTTCCTATATTGATCCCTGTAACGCAGTAGAAGTTATTGCCACATGTCACACCTAATCTGTATTACGGTTTCCACTATTCTTTCGTCGCTGATTCTTGAAAGACCTTTTTCTTCTCTTATTAATCCTCATAATTTTCAGTAACCTTCTGCATCCAAATTTTACATTAGGTTTGACGCTATTCTCGTCTCTATCATTCCTCTGCAGTTTTGTCCTTCTTTGATTTTGTGTCAGAATCTGTGCTCACGAGACATATCAGTCTATAGTTCTTTATATTACGAGACGACAGCAATGCCATTTGCTTATTTCTCTGTGTCTCCTAGTATTTTCTACTGGGATTGTGGGGACTGTGTGAGCGATGGTAACAGAAAACGTTCTGAGTGCCAAATCTTACATTTGTCCAGAGACACCAAATACGTGTATCTCTTTTTGTAAGAAACTTATTTACATAAAAAAATTGAGGACATATTCTGATACCACAGAATTACGGTGCCCACCTCATCACTACAAAAATTAATGAGAAATTAGGAACTCAATAATTTGTTAAGAACGTTCTAAATGTCATACCAAGAAACTGGCTGGTTGCAAGTGGCAATAACAAACTTGTTGTACCAAGTGCCATTAATACAGAGGCATTACTTTTTATATGTGATGTAAGATAGGACAGATATACAGCAGAAATATTTTAACTAATAAATCTATAGTCAGCAAAAAAATTTCTCAATTCTTTTATAATTTTTACAAAAAAAATAAAAAATCAATTCACGAAAAGGCTCTCTCAATACTGTCTTCTGATTATTTAACAACCCTGGTCTCGGGACCAGATGTTTACTGTAAAAACCCCTGTGCTTTTGAGGAAAAAACAGCAACACCGTCAAGAGGTCTCTAATAAACATGGTTGTTCTTTCAGATGAAGTGATGAAGTACAGCATGACATACAACTGCCACGGTCTTTCCTCTTGTGTATACACTGACATTTTCCTGTTCTTCCATTTCAGAGTAGGTGTTTCTACTCGTTCTTCGACATGGATGAGTATAAGACACTTTGATAACGCTGCATTCGGAGATCTCACACTATTACATTGACAACAATGTTTCAGTTGCATTTTTAAAATGAAAAAAGACAGTTGTAAGCACTGGAATGGCATTATGAACGCCTGAGGGACGTGCTATTAGGCAAAGATACCATGCAGCTTCTAGTGATGAATGTGTGAAACATTTTTTCCACTTCGATAAGTTAAAGGATTTGAAGCAAGGTAGCGAGAACACAATAGCAGTGAAAACGCGCTTTTTAAAAAAGTCACACTTCGGACGTTTTCCATATGCACTCACCATATAAATCATTTATTTCTGGTAATTTCAGAATATACGCATGAAATAAATTAATGTACAACCTGAAGGTGCACTGTTTCTTCATGTGTTATAATTTTCTCTCTGAATCTTCTAGTTTTATGATTTAGCCTCCTGTATCGAAAGGAATACCATCAGTTGTTTTATTGCCATTGAGGATATAACAGAGAAGGTAACCTTATTTTCATTCCATCCTGTACGTCTTTGTCTCCTGTTCGTTCTCTTATTTCACTTGTGTTACATCCTGGCTAACTAATATAATGATACAGATCTATGGACTGGTTAAGTTTTCTGCTTCCTATTGAATATCTATCAATGTAGTTGGCCGGCAGTGATAGTAACAACTAAATATCCGGTAGCGGTGAAAAGAAGAGATCTCGATAGAGGTAATTCCCTCTACTGTAGAGAAGCTGTACATTCATCACTGAATCAAACATTTTGCTCTTATATTTAGAGACATCTTTTGATCGAGTTTCTGAAATAAAATCTCGAACATCGTAAATCTAAAGCAAAGTAACGAATGTAACAGCTTGAAAATACAAGGTACAAGATGTAGCGGAAAATACAGTTCCTATCGGTGTATACAGGGTGAATCACCTAAAACTTGCACCAAAAATGTTGCGAAAATGGTAAGTGCGGTTTAGGCAGAATGGATTGGTAGTCAGGGGATCGTATTGTTATCCAGTAAACAGACTGTAATAATACATATAAAGTGTATTTTTGTGCAAAAATACAGAGTTTCAGTTGAACGGAGCCTATTGACATTAACAAACTGAATGTAGAGTAAATCAGAATGTCAGTGGTCTTTTTTGCATGATTCTAGAGCGAGTTGTTTGTGAGATATCGTACTTTGAAAATTTCGCCTACCGACAGCTGTTCATTAACTGAGGTAACACATAATACAGAACAACAAAAGTGG
The DNA here is from genome assembly GCF_023898315.1 of Schistocerca nitens. Classification (NCBI taxonomy): domain Eukaryota; kingdom Metazoa; phylum Arthropoda; class Insecta; order Orthoptera; family Acrididae; genus Schistocerca; species Schistocerca nitens. Next base: position 104,653,185 of record NC_064619.1, read on the forward strand.
GTTCACTGCTTATGTGGGTTCTGACCAGTAAAGAGACAGGTGACCTTCACAGGTTGTGTTCAAAATGACCACCAGCAGCGGCAGTACACGCTTCCCGTCTGATATGGAACTATTGCTGAACATGTGCTAGCATTTCAGGGAGATGTCCCTGCAGGATGCAGTAATACGACGTTGCCTATCATCCGTTGTAGTCGGCATGTCCTTGCAGACAGTGCCTTTCAATTTTCCCTACAGAAAAAAAAAAAACAGTAGGCGTCAGATCAGGGTAACTGGCCGGCCAAAGTCCTCTGAGTGCAGTCCGACGATTTGGAAACATGCAGTAGTACTCCGTGTACTATGGGCTGGACAGCCGTCATGTTGGTACCGCAGCTTCCTCGTAGTCTGCAGAGGAACGTCTTAAAGCATTGATTGAAGATGGTCTTTTAGAAGGCTTCGATACTTGGGCGCGTTTAGCGTTCCGCCTATGAAACATGGGCCTACGAGCCGATGGTTCACTGATTGGTAAATGTGGCTTCAACACTAGCAAGATACGTGATACATCTCTAGAATCCTGTCTTAATGCCCATGTACAAAAGTTAACATAATTCTCACAATCGTTTGCGTGCAGATCTTGATGGATAGATATGTGATAGATATGGCAGCGTTGTCGATGCAGAATGCGTAGGTCACTCTTGCAATTGCGCTGAGGCTAACGTGCAGATCAACTGTAATAGCATCAAGAACATTAATTTTCCCCTCTTCTATCGTTAGTTATTTCCTTCTAAGATGTTGTATAAGTATTACACTACCACGTTCACGTATTTGGTTGAAGAGGTTGATACGTAATTGCCGATATGGTTTACGTGTATTGGGATATCGTGAAGCATACACTGTACAAAAACGAACAGCATTCCTCCCACACTCTCTGTGCACCATGAGCATGTCGGCTTTTTCTCCATAGGCAAACCCCATCGTCCTCTCACCACCTACTGCTTGAACTGTCACACACTGACTAGCAGGTCACAGTGCACACAAGGAAGACAAAATCACACTGTGAGCAAACATAACAACTTCGTACCAAGCATATACGCAGTTTGAATGGTGGAAACATGTGTCGGAGTCAAAACCTTTCCAAATACGATATCTCGTAAACGACTCGCACTATAATCCACCAACGAGCGCCAGTGATGTTCTAATTTACCCTACATTCAATGCGTTGATGTCAAAAGGCATTGTCCCATTTAACGAAGGGTGTGTTTGCACAAAGTATGCACTTTCTAAATATTATTACAATCTGTTCTTTGGTTAACAAAATGAGCCCTGATTACCAGTCCATTCTGTTAAAACCGCACATCAGTAGCACTTTCCATTTTCGAAATATGTGAGGTGCAAGTTCTAGGTGACTCACCCTGTGTGTTTATTTATTTGAAACTAAAAATTATGTGGTGTTCAAACCAACTATACTTGCGAATCCTCAAACTACCTATATTTACGTCCCTCAACGACGCAGAAGAATGATTAATACAAAATGTTTAAAAGGAGGTAAAATGTTGTCATGATTTTAAAATTAAGTGACGTCCAGTCCCATAGAGATTAGAAGCATGTAATGTATATTATCCCAATGTGTAGTTATTATTATTTTGGTTCGTTTTTTACAACAAATTATCTATTGCAGGTGTCCTGGATACGGAGGAAGGACTATCACCTATTAACGGTTGGCCTAGCAACATACAGCAGTGATAGTCGCTTCCAGATTGTGCACGCTAGACACCTTCAAGTAAGCTCACACTTTTTAAACATCAGAAAATCTTCAGCGTGTTGTGCTTGTCGTTGTACTACCCCAATTCCTCAATTCCTTATCCTCTCTCCAAATCTCTTCATTTGTGGATAACTGTTTCACGAACAGTGGACTTTATTCTCCTACCACATGCGAACAGTAATAATGTTTGTACATAAGAACAGATTATTCATAATTTTTGTTTGTGTTTGAATAAATAAAACCATAATTTCTCCAAACTTTACAATAACTAAAATATTCAACAATTTTTCCACATGCCTAATAGTACGCTGTCATAAGCTGTTGCTGTTAGAAGCTTTTACAATTACAAAGGTATTACTTGTCACTCATTGAACATTTTCAGTTGTGTTCACATATATTGCATAATAAACATCAGACTCAGAGGCTACTAGATCAGAAAGTGACTTGCAAATTCGGTGATTAAAGCAAAACGCTACGACTTAGAGAATAAAGGTAAATTTAATGTGGCGAGAGAACAACAATAATTAATCCACGCTCCAGAGAAACTGACCTCGACATTTTTTTCTTTTTAAATTGGTGAAGGTTATAGGGACCCCTCGTGAAAATATATATCGACGTATGCAGAAGTTATGCGAAGACAAATTTTAACTCTGTCCAATATTTATAGCATTATTATGTTCGTCTGTATATACTGCCATGCACCGTAAAATATTTTTATTCATGGAAGTAGATTTTTTGTGGCGCAGTAGTAAAAATGCTCTGGATTACCTGAGATTTGTATGCTGTTTGTCAATGCATAATGTATCCGGAAGCAGTCCCACGTCATATTCAAAAGAGCTTCAAACGTCCAATTACTTTACAAATAATTTAATGAGTTAAACATTTGCCTTTAAGCATGAAGCGAGAAATAAGGGAAAGTTTGAAATATGATTACAGTTTGTTGACAGTCAAAGTGAATGAATATAAACTGGAAAATTGTGCACCATTTGCAGAAAAATTTAATTTTTCACGCATGTATATATTTATGACATCATATCTACTTAATTATGTGTTATACTGCGATATACTTTTGCAGCTACGTTTAGTAGTGTACGTGGATACAATTTGTGAACTGTGTGGCGAACAGAGTTAGTAGTAAAGTAGTAAATTAAAACGCCATGCCTGATGCGGAAGTCTGGCTGCACAAACACCGAAAATGTAATGGACAACGAACTTTTTTCTTCCATCATTTTGCGTAGTACGTTAGCAAGAGAAACCTTCGTAATGGCTTGAAACTATTTGTACACTGTGTTGGCAGTCGCTAAGTGCTGTCATTCTCAAATACTGGATGAATTAAGCCCAAGTACTTGCGCGCTGTCATTTACACTGCCTCAAGGCAAACGCAGCTTGTAACTGTAATACTTGTCATACTGTGTTAAATTCTTAATTTGACATTACACTTATTAATGAGTTGATTATAACAGCATTTTAAATTTTAAAATTTCACCAATAATTAATCACACAAAATACTGAAAATCTAATTTATCTTGCCAAGAGGCTGCAACTAGTACCGTCTCCCGGGATAGTGTTTTAATAATATAGATATCGGACCGAATATTTTTTGCCAGGAATATTTCTTTCATATCCACGAAACAAAACCAAATTCTCTTTGCGTTCTTGCGGAACAGCAACTCCTAAAACGTTCTCAGTATCAAACCATTATACGAGTAAATATCTAACGGAAAAGGTTATGTAACACCTGATACCTGTTTCAGCTGTTATTCTATACTTATTTACTCACGACTGTCTCCATCTCTTTGGCTGAAGTTACGGTAGTTTACAGGTCTCGGTTCCACGAGTCGTCATGAGAACTAAAATTACAAAAAAGACAAAATAGGTCAGAATTGTGAAAAATTCATAATTTCAGTTATCTACAGAATTAATTGTAACGGCAGGGACAGCTACTATCTAGGGGAAAGTGGACAAATTTTTTAAACTACATACCAGGAACACAAGTAATTCTGAGAATTAAACAGCGTGTGGCGAGCATGTGATGTCAAATGTTACAGTTAAAAAAAGTTCGGGCTGTAACTTAAGTGAAGTTAATTAAAATAAAACTTTTATCTAAATCTTTCTGTAGAGCTGATTCTGTTCCCTGTGCGTTCACGTAAGATATAGCGCCACATAACCAGACTCTTGTTAATTATTTGCTCCCTGAAATGTATACGGTCTGATGCTCCTCCCATGCTTGTACGCCCTGCGAGAGCGCGGGACACAACGACTTTAGAGGATAACTAGAAAGCAAGAGCCAACCAGCTTATTCCGGACCCTCGAGGCTACAACGAACTATTTGTCACCTAGGTCTAGTGTAGTCTTTTTGTGGCAAATGTGTTTATCTATTTAGCGTATGTCAGTATAAAGTGAAGTATAGCTAACAAACATGAATTGTATAATTTTACAATATAAATAGAACTATAACATTAAAACCCCACGTTAATGCCCACCATTTTAAACAATAAAGGGACTGCGTCTGTCCAAAGAAATCTAGTTTCCGGGAGTAAGCTCGATTGTTACTGCTTTTACAGTGTATTTGATGGTCTAATGGAAGTGGAGCCTTTCCTCAGTGGATACTTTCTGCACATATACTTGTTGTAACATTAAAAACGTTTCACTTGCAGATTTTCCTAGTTTGAAACACAATTTGATGTTAACACGCTGTTCTTTCTGTACACTCAACATTTTCCGACGCACAGACAAAACGTCAACTACTAAAACAGACGCCACGGGCAGACTGAGTGCAGGAGGCAGATGAAACTCGAGCAGTAGGCGGAGCGAGAGTCACGTGACAGGCCACGCGACTTTCAGCCTTATTGCATTCGTTTTATTGTTTCACCAGTACTAGTCCGGTTTTTTTCTAGCCACACCTCGTAAAGGGGAAACAATACACGAAATTTTTCCGCAGGGCGTGGAGCTGTACTGTATGGCTAAAATATGATGGCTTCCTCTTAGGTAAAATAGTCCCGCAATCGGATCTCCGGGCGGGGACTACTCAGGAAGACGTCGTTATTCGCAGAAACGAAACTTGAGTTCAATTGATCTGAGAGTGGAATGTCAGATAACTTAATGGGGCAGGTAGATTAGTAAATTTAAAAAGCGAAATGAGTAGGTTAATGTTAGATACATTGGGAATTAGTGAAGTTCGGTGGCAGGAGGAACAAGACTTCTGATCAGGTGAATACAGGGCTGTAAGTACAAAATTAGATAGGGTAAATAAGGAGAAGATTTAATAATGAGTAAAAAAAGAATAGGATCGCAGATAAGCTACTATGAACAGCATAGTTGTAGCCAAGATTGACACGAAGCCTACACCCGCCACAGAAGTACAAGTTTATACGCCAACTAGCTCCAAAGATGAGGAGAAGATTGAGGAAATATATGACGAGATAAAAGAAATTATTCAGATAGTTAAGAGGGACGAAAATTAAGTACTCATTGAGGACTGGAATTCGATAGTAGGAAAAGAAAGAGAAGGTAAAGTAGTAGGTGAATATGGACTAGGGGAAAGAAATGAAAGAAGAAGCTGCCTGGTGGAATTTTGCACAGAGCATAATTTAACAATAGCTAATACTTGGCTTAAGAATCATTAGAGGATGTTGTATACGTGGAAGAGACAAAGTAAGGTTTCAGATTTATTATATTGTGGTAAGAAAGAGAGTTAGGAACCAGATTTTAAATTGTAAGACATTTTCAGGGGCAGATGTGGACTCTGACCACAATTTATTGGTTATGAACGGCAAATAAAAACTGAGGAAACAGCAAGAAGGCAGGAATTTAAGGTGTTGGGAACTGGATAAAACTGAGGGAACCAGAGATTGTAGAGGTATTCAGGGGGAGCGCTAGGGAACGATTGACAAGAACAGGGGAAAGAGATTCGGTAGAAGAAGAATGGGTAGCTTTGAGAGATGAAATAGTGAAGGCAGCAGAGGGTCAAGTAGGCAAAAACACGAGGGATAGTATCAATCCTTGGGTAAAGGAGAATATATAAAAATGCAATAAATGAAGGAGCCGAAAGGGAATATAAACGTCTAAAAATTGCTAAACAGGAATGGCTAGAGGACAAATGTAAGGAAGTAGAATCATATATCACAAAGGGTAAGATAGATACTGTCTACAGGAACATTTAAGAGACCTTTGCAGAAAAGAGTACCACCTGTATCATTGTCAAGAGCAAAGAAGGGAAAGCAGAGAGAAGGTCTATACAAGGGAGATGTAGTGGAGGGCAATATTATGGAAATGGATGAGGACACAGAGGCAGACGAGAAGGGAGATATGATAGTGCGTGAAGAATTTGACAAAGAACTGAAGAACCTACGTCGAAACAAGGACCTGTGAGTAGACGGCCTTAACCAGCCATGACAAAAATCTTCCATCTGGTTCAATGGTTCAAATGGCTCTGAGCACTATGGGACTCAACTGCTGTGGTTATCAGTCCCCTAGAACTTAGAACTAATTAAACCTAACTAACCTAAGGACATCACACACATCCATGCCCGAGGCAGGATTCGAACCTGCGACCGTAGCAGTCGCACGGTTCCGGACTGCGCGCCTAGAACCGCGAGACCACCACGGCCGGCTTCCATCTGGTGAGCAAGATGTACGAGACAGGCGAAATACCCTCAGACGTCAAGAAGAATATAATAATTCCTGTTCCAAAGAAAGTAGATGCTGATAAATGTGAAAATTAACGAACTATCAGTTTAATAAGTGACGGATGCAAAATTCTAACACGAATCATTTATGAGAGAATGGAGGAACTCGTAGAACCCGACCTGGGGGAAAATCATTTTGGATTCAGTAGAAATGTTGGAACATGTGAGGTAATACTGACCCTACGACTTCTCATAGAAGGCAGATTAAGGAAATGCAAACTTACGTTTATGGTATTTGTGGGCTTAGAGAAAGCTTTTGACAATGTTGACTGGAATACCGTTTTTCAAATTCTGAAGGTGACAGGGGTAAAATACAGGGAGCAAAACATTATTCACAATTTGTACAGAAACCAGATGGCAGTTATGAGAGTCGAGGGGCATGAAAGGGGGAGCAGTGGTTGAGAACGGAGTGAGACAGGTTTGTAGCCTATCCCCAATGTTATTCAATCTGTGTATTGAGCAAGTAATAAAGGAAACAAAAGAAAAATTTGCAATTGGAATTAAACTTCAGGGAGAAGAAATAAAAACTTCAAGGTTTATCAACGCCATTACAATTCTGGCAGAGACAGCAAATGACTTGGAAGAGCAGTTGGGCGGAATGGTCAGTACCTTGAAAGGAGGATATAAGATGAACATCAACAAAAGCAAAACGAGGATAATAAATGTAGTCGAATTAAATCAGGTTACGCTGAGGGAATTAGATTAGGAAATGAGACACCCAAAGTAGCAAATTAATTTTGGTATTTGGGAAACAAAACAAGTGATGATCTTCGAAGTAGGGAGGAAATAAAATGCAGACTGGCAACGGCAAGAAAAGCGTTTCTGAAGAACAGAGATGTGATAACGTCGAGTATAGATTGAAGTGTAAGCAAGTCCTTTCTGAAAGTATTTGTATGGAGTGTAGCCATGTATAGAAGTGAAACATGAACGGTAAGTATTTAGCCAAGGAGAGAGGAGGAGGTACTGAATAGAATTGTGGAGATGAGAAATTTGTCGTACAACTTGACCGAAAGAAGGGATCGGTTGGGAATCGTGTGGGGTAAAAATCTTAGAGGGAGACCAAGACATTAATACAGTATGCATATTCAGAGACATGTAGGTTTTATTAGTTACTCGGAGATGAAGAGGCTTCCGCAGGATAGAGTAGCATGGAGAGCTGCATTAAACTAGCCTTCGGACTGAAGATCATAATAACAACAACATGATCAATGCTGTATGTCAGCTTTTCTGCGCTGTTTTCTTTTTCCTCTTGCGGAGCAAGGTTCTGTTAACAATTGCTCCTAAAGGCTAGGGGTATTCAATAAGTAACGCAACATACTTTTTTTCTAAAAGCATGTCGATTATATTCAGGATTTAAATATTTCATATTACTCCACACGCTTTTTGACTGTAATACCCTATTTTTCTACATAATTCCATTCACAGCGACGGCATTAGACCAACTTCCTGGGGAAGCTCGCATGGTACCATACTAGTGGTCGACTTTGGAGCCAGCGTCTCCCTGCATCAATAAGCTCCCCATTATCCTGGTAATACTTCTCCTGGAGTTGATCCTTCACTGGCCCAAACAGATGCTAGTAGGAAGGTGCGAGATTCGGAGCGTAAGGGGTGGGGGTGGGGGTGAGGAAGAACAGACCAATGAAGTTATGTGCAAACCTGCGTTGTCATACTTTCGAGGCGACGAACTTGCTAAAGTCTGTACTTCGATTTCCTGAAGGTACTGCAGTACACTTCCGAGTTAATTGTTGCCCCATGAGGGAGGACATCAACCAGAATAACCCCTTCAGAGTCCGCTTGCTTAGCTGGGTGGTAATGTTCTTGCCTCCCATGCTAGCGGGCCCGGTTCGATTCCCGGCTGGCTTGGAGATTTTCTCCGTTCGGGAACTAGGTGTTGTCCTCATCATCAGTTATTCTCATCACCGGAGTGCAAGTCGCCCAATGTGGCGTCAAATGATATAAGTCTTGCACTTGGCGGCTGAACTTTCCCGAACAAGGGCCTCCCGTCCAACGATGCCATACGCTCATTTCCATTTTTGTTTTACACCTTCAGATTCCAGAAGATCGTCGACCGGACTTTACTGGCTGAGGGTGTGGCTTTGAACTTTTTCTTCGGAGGAGAGGTACTGTGGTGTCACTCCAAGGATTGCCGTTTTGTATATGGTTCGAAGTGATGAATCAATGTTGCATCGCCTGTGACCGTGTGACGGCTCTCGATAAAAAATTTTCACGATCTGCCTCGTAACGTGCGAGGAATTCCGTACTGATGGTCCTTCGTTGCTCTTTATGGTTGCCTGTTAGGCGGAGAGGAACCCAGTGGGCACACTGCTTTAAGTACACCATCTGGTGGACGAGTGTGTCAGCAGTACCGACAGAGACATCCAGTTGTGCTGCGAGATGTCTGAATGTGATCCGTCAGCCACCTCCAATGAGACTGCCCACACGTTCCAACATCTCAGGAGTCACAGTTGTGTGGGGCCACCCGGCATGCGGGAGATCGGACAGGTTTGGCGACATTGTTGCGATGATGACAGACGTCTCGTCCAACGATTCGCCGTACTTTTGTTCTCTACCAGGGCAAACTTTTATGAATATGTAAAATGGTCTGGTTTACTGCCAGAAGAAACTCTTCGTTGTAAAGAACCCCTGTCACGTATGCCATTTTGAACGCTATGTATAGCACCATCACCAATGGGAACTTCATGAAACTATACGGGATGAAGAGGGACTATTCCACGATCACCCACGACAAATTTTAACCGTAATTGGCGAAGGAAAAAAATGTATTTCATTACATACTGCACGATACTGGTATTTTGCGAACTCTTGGTGGTGGAGGACTAGACAATTACAGTAGACTTCCAGCTCTGCATTGGCAATTCGATTGTTAATATGAAAGGCGGAAACCTTGGTCTTCGTTTGACTCAGTGTTAATCTGCAGGATATATCTCTTCATCAGCATCAAGAGTGCTCCATTAAGTCGCCAGAGCCAAATCGTCTGCATAAATGAAATGTCTTGGCACTGTTTTAGGGAGAGAGATGTACATTAGTTGAAGATAACTGGTGCCAATGTGGAACCCTGGGGACCCTGGGGATTTAGTATATTCTGTCTGATTAATCGATTGCCGAAGAGCACTTGGAATTATGTCTCAGATAACATGTTGTTTACGAGCCTCATTATGGATGCCACTGAAGAACAACTGCGAGTTCTTACAGCAATCCTTGATTCTAAACTGTATCATACGGTGCTATCTGATCAAAAAAAGCCACTGATGATTCAAGTAGTCGTTGGAACATAGCTGCTATGAGTGTTGTTAATCTGAGTACTCGGTCTGTACTGCTTCTTTTAGGTCAGAATGCTGCCTGCTCCATGCGAATAAATTCATTGATTTTTGGACCTATTCTTTGATGGGCGAGTCATTCTAAAAACCGGTAGCAGCATCTCAGGAGGGCGATTGAGCAACAGCTACCAGATTTACTCACCGAGTTACCAGGTTCAGTGTAGCTATGATTTTTGTTGTTTTGAAAGCTTTTGGAAGATTACGAGACAGCATAATATTGATTAAGAAGCTCGCAATCAACTTGCGAGTCCTGTTTCCACAATTATGTCTTTAATGATAATCTTTTTCCTTACTGTTCGTTTCTGTGCCTTTTACAATTATATATGCTATCTGATTACAATGCTGGGCAAACGTTTTAGTTCCGTTTCACTGGACTAATGATTAGCATGATTTTAGTAATCGTTAACTTTATTTTTGGAAATACAGAAAGTTACGAAATTGTGATAATATTTAAAGGAAGAAAAACAGTAATTGTTTTAGAATTTGTTAAATATAATTAAAAGAACTGTAATTTTCCCACATGTAATCTAAGCATGCTCATGCTTCCTTCTACTAGTATAATTCTTTAATTTTCTCATTTACTTTCATTAAGGTATTTGGTTTCCTTAATTTTGCGTTTTTTAAAATTTTTATATTTAATTATAATTTGGTATCAACTTTTTTATTTATTTAAGTCTAATAATGACTTACAGTAATGGTAATAGGTAAATCATGTAAGTCAAAGCAAAGGAATCAAGATTATTATGTACAAAAAAGTCCTGTCGAAAGTATATTGATCCTCCAATTTGACATTGCTAATTTTCCCTTTTACCATTTGTAGGTTAAAGTGACTCCACGATCTTTACAGATCAATATGCGTTATGTCTAGACAGAAGGCAGATACAATTAAAGCACCTGGTATTGTTGGAATCACGGAAACATTGCATGGAATGTTATCAACGCGACACTATGCATTCTTCCAGACTCAGAAACGATTCGGGCGAACATTAATAAAACAGACAATCTGCAGGGTTGGATTCCTTACTGGAAATGGGGGGAAAAATCGCCTATGGACATATGTCTGGAAACAGATGGACTACGTGCAACGACAAAAAAATTCCAGAACACAGTACAGATTGCATCGCATCCACATCACAAAAGACTTTCAGAGTGGCCTCCATGGGATTGTATGTGTCAGGGGTAGTAGTGATTGTCATGGTGGAAATACAGGGTGCTCCATCTGAAGTTTAGGATGAGATTATCTCGATACATTGGGTAAAAATAGTGGATAAGAGAAGTTCGTAATATCAAAGGGGGACATCAAATGATACTACACGTGACCTCCAGACCCCACCCCCTTGCGTTTGACAGGGGGTTACTTTTAAATCTTAAATGGAAACACTCATTTTTTATTGCAGATCTGGAGTCTCCATAAAAAAGTAATCAAGTTTTGTCTGAAACATTTTTTTAAATCATTGACAGAGGGTGCTGAAATCGAGTAAAAAGTAAAATTGGGGAAGAACTCTGATTTATTTAGAAATCGATAAAAAATGTGCACTAATTCTTTCGGTACGCCAGATTAAGCTATTTTTGTACAAAATGTACTGTATCCTACGTTTAGCCTTACGCAGGAACAACGACATGGACGTAGCAGAATGATGAAACTTCCTGGCTAATTAAAACTGTGGGCCGGACCGAGACACGAACTCGGGACCTTTGTCTTTCGCGAGCAAGTGCTCTACCAACTGAGCTACCCAAGCACAATTCACGCCCCGTCCTCACAGCTTTACTTCTGCTAGTATCTCGTCTCCTACCTTCCAAACTTTACAGAAGCCCTCCTGCGAACATGTAAAGTTTCATTTATGTTATTTACTACTAAACGCTGTGTAATGGTTACATTACACTTTAAATTGATGAGCAAGATGGAAACCTAAAATTCGTTCAAGTATGATCATAATATAGTCACTGGAACACAAAAAGTTTATATACACGTACATTCTTCTTCGTTACAGATGGAGTATTTAATCACACTTTATACTTAACTGCATTTGCCGTTCTTAAAAATTCTTCATACAGCATACCAGAACTTCTTTTCCTATGCTAACCTCTTCATCCCATGGTGCTACTTACGCCTAATATTCTCTGTTACTTGTTGGTTATATTCCAGTTTCTATCAACCTATACAAATTTGGTCCTCTGTGGTTTTCTCTAGTTACATGGAAATAATTCCAGCATTCCGTAGACGAAATCCTTTATTACCTCTAAGTTAGGAAGCTATGGTAACTGGAAGTACAGACATACCATCAGCCACAACTGCGAGCACCTGTGTTTGCATAATGTACAATTTATCACCGATTTCTTCCCGCAGTCCTTTATACAACATTTTTTCAAGTGTATTGAGCCATGGCCTATGGTTAGCGTCTGTGACTAATAATCGAACGTATACTGGTTTTGAACCTAACGATTGCTAAAATAAACAGCACTGGCTACCGATGACTACTGCCATTAGAAGTCACCTTTGGTATGATAATGGCCTCGTCAAATAGGGCGGAGGAGAGGGAAAAGAGGTTCAGGGCTTTCTGTTGATCTTGAGGTGGAAAAATGCCCCTAAGATCGACAATGAGGAGTGATCAATGGAAACTGCTGCGTTAAAGAAGCATTGCATGTATACAAAGCACATATGGCCTCTGATTTAAAAAAAAAAAAAAAAAAAAAAGGTGATGATGACCTCTCCATTGGCATAAGATTCTGGATTAGTCCTTACATTCTGATCTTTGGGAGGGAGCTGCCGAGGAGATGATTATGAGAAAAAGATGGAGCAACGAACGGAAGGCTAACATGGAATGTCAGAAGTTTGAACGGGAAAGGGAAGATAGTGAATCAGAAAAGGGTGATGTAAAAGGTCAGTCTAGCTATACTGGTAATAAGGAGGTAAAATGGTATGAAGACAAGGATATCTGGCCAAACCAATCTAGGGTGACGTCAACAGGAGCAAAAATGGAATAACGGGTGTAAGATTCGTTATGAATAGGAATGGAGGGCAGAGAAAAGTTACTACGAGCAGTTCAGTGGTAGGGTTTTTCTGATGAGCATCGACAGAAAACTGACACAGACATTAATAGTTTTGGTATATATGCAGATGTCGCGAGCAGAAGATGAAGAGAAAAGCAGTGTGACATTACTGAGTGGATAATTCAGCGCATAAAGAAAGTGAAAATGTAACAAGCATGGGAGACTGGACTGCGACTGTAAAGAAAGGAGTTTAAGAAAGGTTTACAAGGTGTATTCAAGTTCTAAGGCCTCCGATTTTTTTTTTCTCCGGACTGGAAAGAGATAGAAACATGCGTATTGTTTTAAAATGAGGCCACGTTCATTGTCAATACGTCCCAGAGATGGCAGCACCGTGCGGCAGATGGAATTTTACCGCCAGCGGCGAGAATGAGAAGTGTTTTAAATACTTAAAATGGCGACGTTTTCCTTACTTGAACAGCGTGCAATCATTTGTTTTCTGCATTTGCGTGGTGTGAAACCAATTGAAATTCATCGACACTTGAAGGAGAGATGTGGTGATGGAGTTATGGATGTGTCGAAAGTGCGTTCGTGGGTGCAACAGTTTAATGAAGGCAGAACATCATGTGACAACAAACCGAAACAACCTCGGGCTCGCACAAGCCGGTCTGACGACATGATCGAGAAAGTGGAGAGAATTGTTTTGGGGGATCGCTGAATGATTGTTGAACAGATCGCCTGCAGAGTTGGCATTTCTGTGGGTTCTGTGCACACAATCCTGCATGACGAGCTCAAAATGCGAAAAGTGTCATCCAGGTGGGTGCCACGAATGCTGACAGACGACCACATGGCAGCCCGTGTCGCATGTTGCCAAGCAATGTTGACGTGCAACGACAGCATGAATGGGACCTTTTTTTCGTCGGTTGTGACAGTGGATGAGAAGTGGATTCCATTTTTCAATCCAGAAACAAAGTGCCAGTCAGCTCAATGGAAGCACACAGATCCACCGCCACCAAAAAAATTTCGGGTAGCCGCCAGTGCTGAAAAAATGATGGTGTCCATGTTCTGGGACAGCGAGAGCGTAATCCTTACCCATTGCGTTCCAAAGAGCACTACGGTAACAGGTGCATCCTACGAAAATGTTTTGAAGAACAAATTCCTTCCTGCACTGCAACAAAAACGTCCGGGAAGGGCTGCGCGTGTGATGTTTCACCAAGACAACGCACCCGCACATCGAGCTAATGTTACGCAACATTTTCTTCGTGATAACAGCTTCGAAGTGATTCTTCATGCTCCCTACTCACCTGACCTGGCACCTAGTGACTTTTGGCTTTTTCCAACAATGAAAGACACTCTCTGTGGCCGCACATTCACCAGCCATGCTGCTATTGCCTCAGCGATTTTCCAGTGGTCAAAACAGACTCCTAAAGAAGCCTTCGCCGCTGCCATGGAATCATGGCGTCAGCGTTGTGAAAAATGTGTACGTCAGCAGGGAGATTACGTCGAGAAGTAACGCCAGTTTCATCGATTTCGCGTTAGTAGTAAATTAGAAAAAAAATCGGAGGCCTTAGAACTTGAATGCACCTCGTACTTGGAGAGTATGAGCTCGGTAGTTGGAATGATTGAGTAGGGAGACTAATTTTGAAATAAATTTCAGCTGGTAATGGGGAATACTCCGCGTGAGTAGTAAATTAGAATAAAAATCGGAGGCCTTAGAACTTGAATGCACCTCGTACTTGGAAAGTATGAGCTCGGTAGTTGGAATGATTGAGTAGGGAGACTAATTTTGAAATAAATTTCAGCTGGTAATGGGGAATACTCCGTTCAAGAATGACGAGCGGAGATGTTATACGTGGAAAAGTCCCAGAATGAGTTTGCCAAAGATGTCGATATTGCGATAAGGTATACCAGAGGTGTGGGCTTCTGTAAAAAGAACAGACACAGATCTTGGATAGAGAAAAATGGCTCTGAGCACTATGGGACTTAACATCTGAGGTAATTAGTCCCCTAGAACTCAGAACTATTTAAACCTAACTAACCTAAGGACATCACACACATCCATGCCCGAGGCAGCATTCGAACCTGCGGCCGTAGCGGTCGCGCGGTTCCAGACTGAAGAGCCTAGAACCACACGGCCATACCGGTTGGCTTGGAAAGAGAAACATTCGTACATGTAAGGTAACTGCTAAGAAACCTGCGGTAACTAAGAAATAGTTCAATTGATCGGGGAATGTAAGAAGTAAAAAAATATTCAAGTAAATACAGAAATCGAGCAATATAAATTACTTAGGAATGAAATAATTGGAAGGTGCAGAGAAGCCAAGGAGAATGACTGCACCAAATACGTGAAGTAGCCGAAGAAGCAATAATCGTTGGAAGGGTTGTTTGAGTGTACATATCAGTTAAAACAACCTTGGGTGAAATGGAAAGCAAGGTAGGCAATATGAAGAGTGCAACGTGCAGTCCACTATTAAACCCCGAGCAGTAGCAGGAGAGGTGAAAAGAGTACAGTGTGAGGGCAGCTCTGACGGAGAGGTATTGTCTGATGATGTGACAGAAGAAGAAATTAAAATCGATGTGAAAGAGGTACGGGAACCAATATTAGAGACCGAATTTAAAAGAGTTTTGGAAAACTTGAGAAAATATAAATCAGAATTGGATGTTAACATTGTCTCAGTATTTGTAATATCATTGGTGCAAGTGGCAACCAAACCACTGTTCATGTCGGTGTGTAGAGACTGGCGACACGCTATCAGACTTAAGGAAAAGTATCATCCTCACAATGTCTATAGATCGAAGAAAGAATGACGGAAATAAAGGAAAGGTTCAAGAGTGTGACTAGAATTCAGGGTGAATGGATATCAATGATAAGATTTGCTGATGACATAGCTACCCTTACTAAAAGTGAAGAAGACTGATTGAATTCACTGAATGAAATTAACGGTCTACTTAGTACAGAATATGCGTAGAGAGTAAACAGAAGAAAGAGGAAAGTAATGAGGGTTATAAATACCGAGAATGTCGGGATGCAAAACAGGTGATCACTAATTTAAAAAAAAAAATTAAGGAATTCTCCTACCTCTGAAAAAAATTACCCATGAAGGACGGAAGAGGAGGACATAAGAAGCAGACTAGCAGAGGGAAAAAAGGATTTCCTGGCCAAGAGAAGTCTACTACTATCAAACACTAATTTCGCTAAGAAATTTCTGAGAATGTAGGTTTGGAACAAAGACCTGTGTGGTAGTAAAACATGGACCGTGGAAAGAATATTACAAATTAGGTGAACAGATAATGAATGAGGACAATGGCGTAGAATCGTCGAGGAAAGGAACATGTGGAAAACACTCTCAAGAAGACTGTACGTGGTGATAGAACATGTGTTAAGACATGCGAGAGAAACTTGAATGGTACTAGAGGGAACTGTAGAAGGTAAAAACCGTAGAGGTAGAGAGAAATTGCAATGTATCCAACTAATATTTGAGGACGTATGTTGAAAGTGCTGCTCTGACATGAAGAGGTTGGCACAGAGGAGGAAATCCTAGGGACCGCAGACTAGTTAGAATACAACTTAAAACAGTCTGTAAGTCAAAGCTTAATCTTATTACGAAGAGCTTCTGCGCAAGTTTCTCGACATCATGTGGGGATTTTGCAACCAGCATGCTGTCAATAATGATCCGTCCGTCTCTAACTTTAAATGTGTAACGTGATATACAAGCCTCAAAACACCGCATTTAGTCGTTTGTGGTACCCTTTAACAGCACTAGTAGTTTCGGGGAAAATTTAATTACAATACTAGTAGTGTTGTAAAGTATCAGTTAGTTTTATGGGGGAATCTGATAATATATCCGTATCTCTTACTCACGGTATTTTTACTTCAGTCTAACATCTCAGCGAAGCTATATCAACAAAGGACTCTGAACAGGCTTTACAACAACAGGAAACTTCCGCAGTCTTTCATTTTAACAACAGAAAGCAGAAATAAATCTGGTTAATTCAGTGTGTTTACAGACGTCTTCGTAAAACTGAGGTTTCACTATCTACTGTTTTAAGGTGCCCAGAATTAATATGCAAACAAAATGTAGTTTAATTACAATGTTTTAGCTTCTTCAGATAGCTATTTAATGTCAGATGCTGTTCTTAAGGATTTTTTGTCACAATCACAGTTTTACATATACCGTAAAATTTCATTATTCACAGAGCTGGGCCTTGCAGATAAAATTCGTGCAACCACAGGACGCCGGCTGGTACGAATGCCAAGTTTCCACGCATCCGCCGACCAGCATATTTGTTGAACTGAAAGTCACAGGTTAGTGTCATGTAGCGTTTCTGATTTCTTATATTCCTTACAAATAGAACTATCAGTACGATATTGGTCAAATTACTTTATTATTTTGTTTACTGTTTTTCAGACATGTGAAAAGGGTACATAAAACAGTGAAACTCAAGTGATTTCATGGTGAAATAAGTCGAAATCGTATGCTGCATTATACACTGATGGATATAAAAATATTACACCATGAAACACTAGTTCGATGCTTATCAAACGTAGTGGAGACTTTCATCAAATAAAGTCTGTTTTAATGTCATCTTGAGCAATTTCGTACCATCCCTCAGACAAGTGATTTGTCAGTTTATAAAGATCACTGGATCTAGGCTGGTCTGGAGGTATTCGTAGTGTCATCGCATACAAGACATGCTTTTTGAATGACAAATCTGAGGATCTGACAAGCCAGCCTAGTATCCAAACATTCCCCCGAGAGTCTGTTGTGTGAACTGCATTGTCGGATCGTACATTATCGTGCAGGAATATGCCGTTTGGTACCCTCGTCATGAAGGGTTAATGGTTAACTATTTTTGCACATACTGGTAGACATTCGGTATCCCTTCAAGAATTTCCGGATAAGATAAACTGCCATATTCAGTACCTCCCCAGCACATGATTCCAGGGACTGGAGATGTATGGCTTTCTAGAACTGTCACTTCCGGAGAGCTTTGAACAGGCCGTCAAACTGACCAATATAATGTTAGTGCGAACTGTCATCACGACGCTCCACTGTCTGTCATGCCACTGATTTTCGCCTTTCTCAAGCACCGAACGATGGAGGTTAAATGCTCTTGTACATGTTGTCTGCAAGCAGTGCTGCGATATCTACCTGTAAACTACCAACAGCGTTTGACACGCCATGTGGAAATCATGTACTGTCAAATCTGTAGGAATGGCCTTTTCCTGTACTGCCAATATAGAAAATAAGCTCGTATAAGAACGAAATGTCTATCAACGTTTCCTGAATTTACTGTCGGAGTGCTGACACCATAGTTTACAGACAGTCTGGGTAACCAGTTATAATGGAGAATGATGCAATATATATAGGGATCACGTCAACCCCTTACGCATCGACTACGGCCTGAAGAGGGCTCACTGAAGCGCCGAAACTTGTAGCTACAAAATAAACAAAATCATATTGACGGCTGAAGTCTTTTCATTTTCTTACAATAGTAGAAGGCCGTGATCCCCAAGACCTACATTTTAGGTTAGGAATTTCGTAGTGTTCATTGGAGGCGTCCATGGTGAAATGCTTCCCATTGCTGTCGGTGTAGGAAATCTGTCGCGAAGTGATAGGTATACAGCAGTGACCCACCTATCTGTTGTTAAATGAAACGTAATAAGTGAAAACATTCTGTTTGTACTTAACATGAAGTAAGTTTCCTATACAGGATGGTTCAGATGCCCCAACCGATTCTTTTTATGCAGTTCACACTGCGTCTTTATCAGGAGCGATATCCCGAAGGTGACAGCCGCGTAATCGAAATAAGTTCCATCTCATAGCTTTCGACGATTGTTAGCAAACGGAATCATACTGTTAAAAATACGAGTGTTGGTAATGTGTTACGAGATATTTAAGGACCAATATATACTTTACTTCTGCCACACTTTTCCAAGCGTTTCCAATCATTCTTTGAGTAATTATTGGAGTACTCATGCAGAGTTTGAATGTCTTGTAAGTTCATTCCACTTATAGCACTCAGTATTAGGTAAATGGTTCAGACAATGTTGAGCATCAATGGTAAAAGTTCAAGAGCATCGTACAGTCCACTTTAGGTAAATTTGTGTTGAGCAGGCCTTAAGTAACTGAGCTCATGATGTATGTCAGGTGTTGATCTTTGCCCAAAGCACTGACCACTTACCTTTCATCTGCTCCTTCGATATAATTTTCTATTGGTGATTCCCTTAATCTGTACATGCACTGACGGAAGAAATAGCTGTACCAATAACGAATTTTGCAACGTAAACGATGTTAGTAGGCGTGTTCTACATGTGAAAGATGATGTCTATTCAGATTTCAAGCCAGTCGCATAAGAGCCGTGTTATTATAGCCACTATGAGGGTGCAAATCAGATTTGCTTTAAATGCACGCATTGTAACGGCCGTGAGCATTAGATACCATTAAGAGTGGACGTGGTGAGTTGATGTTAGTCAAGAATGCCTTTAAGGCGACAAATACGCTATCATCGACACAAGTTTTAACGAGGTCTTGTTAATAGGGCTACGAGAAGCCGGTTTTTCCTTGTGCGATGTTGCCGAAAGACTTGTCAGAGACCGAGCGAGGTGGCGCATTCGGGAGGACGACGGTTCTAACCCGTGTATGGCCATCCTGATTTAGGTTTTCCGTGATTTCCCTAAATCGCTCTAGGCAAATGCTAGGTTGGGTCCTTTGAAAGGGCACGGCCGACTTCCTTCCCCATCCTTCCCTAATCCGTTAGGACCGATGACCTTCCTGTTTGGTCCCTTCCCCCAAACAACCCAACCCAAACTTGTCAGCACTGCAATCATTGTACATTATTGCTAGCAGCAGTAGTCAAGAGACTGTACAGTCGCAAGAAGCCGGGCTCCGGCCAGCCTCGTAGCACTACCGAGAGGGTAGACAATCGTGTTCTGCGTCATACTGCATTTGCTGTAGCAATTTGAGTAGTAGTCGGCATCACAGTGACACAACGAACTTTTACAGATCGATTGCTTTAAGGACAGTTTCGAGCCAGACGCCCTGTAGCGTGCATTCCACTGATCCCCAGCCACCGCCATTTGCGGCTGAAGTGGTGTCGAGCCAGATCTCATTGCAGGAAAGGATGGAGGTCTGTTGTGTTTTCTCATGATAGCTGATTCTCAGTCAGTGCCATTGATGGCAGTGTCTTGGTTACAAATAGGCCAGTTGAGGGTCTGCAACCAACCTGAACCATGCTAGACAAACTGGACCCAAACCAGGAGGTAGGTCTGGCTTCCAATTTCATATAACAGAAGGAACGCTCTGGTGGTTATCTCACGCATCTTGACTGCAAAATTTGTATGTCTGTCTGTTTGTGCCGGCCGAGATGGCCGAGCGGTTCTAGGCGCTACAGTCTGGAACAGCGTGACCACTACGGTCGTAGGTTCGAATCTTGCCTCGGACATGGATGTGTGTGATGTCCTCAGGTTAGTTAGGTTTAAGTAGTTCTAAGTTCTAGGGGACTGATGACCTCAGAAGTTAAGTCCCATAGTGCTCAGAGCTATTTGAACCATTTATCTGTTTGTGCTCTCTTTCAAGAGAATATTGTCCACATAGCACTGTTATAACCCAACATACTCTAAAGAGTGTCGACGTGTTGCCTTGGTCTCCAATCGAGCACATGTGGGACGTCATCTGATGACAACTCCAGTGTCATCCACAGACAGCACTAATCGTCCCTGTATTGACCGATCAAGGGCAACAGACATGGAACTCCATCCTACAATCTGACTTCCGGCACCTAGATTAGACGTTTGCGTACTTGCATTCAACATTCTGGGCGCTATACCGGTTATTAATGTACCAGCATTACGCATTTTCAATGGCTTATCTCGCTCTTACAATTACCTGTGATCTTGCCACGTTATTCATGATAATTTCTCGACACTAGTTCCGCCTCCCGTGAAGTCATAACAAGGCAGTTTCTCAACTCTAATTACGCTGGTTTCATAGGTAGACCTTATATGTACTATTTGTCAATGCGTGCCACAAGTGGATCCAACATGTAAATGAAGTGATTGTGATGAGGTCATGACCTTAACAAGTCGTAGTGGTCTGAAATTGGACGTATCTCAGTATAAAATAAATGTGATTTGTGTATTACCTTATGTATAGTGATTAGAAAAAGTGGGAAATTTGTCCGTTCCGGACGGTAGTAACAGTTGATGTTGTAGTGTCTTAGAACCTTTAATGCTCAGATATTACAAATATTACAATAGTTGTTCTTCTGGAGGTGCAACATTACGCTTCTTACAACAACATCGTTTCTGTACGAAAATCAGAGGCGGTGGCAGAGATCGCCGGAGCCCCGGACCTGCACCTGCGCAGCGGCAGCGAGCTGCGGCTGATCTGCAAGCTGAAGCGGTCCACGGAGGCGCCGGAGTTCGTCTTCTGGTACCACGACGACCGCATGATCAACTTCGACGAGGACCGCGGCGTGGCTGTGAGCAAGGGGCGCGGCGGCAGCCAGCTGCTCATCCCGAGGGCGGAGCGCACGGACTCCGGCAACTACACGTGCGCGCCCTCCAACGCGAGGGCCGCCAGCATCACCGTGCACGTCATCGAGGGTGAGTGCGATCCACAACAAACCGCGGACGAGTTCTAAAACAACATCTTCACTACTTTGCTTCCGAAACCAGTATCGTCTTGCGATTGCATGTCTCCCTACTAGGTTGTGCTCGTCTCCCAGGCTCCGCTAAAACTGTGTAAATTTCTGTCATTAACATTAACTTCAGGGCTTCATCCTCTGTCACTCTTTCACAATCATCATGAGCAGGGGGTAATCTCTCATCAACGCGCAATTACCTCCACTGTGACCGTTGCGTCTACTCCAGGCTTCAGGGTCAGGATCTCTCTGTAAGAAAAATCAGCGTGCAACTGGGAAACGTGTGCAAGGAAGTGAAAACATGACGTATTAGGGCTACATTGCCCGCATCTCGTGGTCGTGCGGTAGCGTTCTCGCTTCCCACGCCCGGGTTCCCGGGTTCCCGGGTTCGATTCCCGGCGGGGTCAGGGATTTTCTCTGCCTCGTGATGGCTGGGTGTTGTGTGCTGTCCTTAGGTTAGTTAGTTTTAAGTAGTTCTAAGTTCTAGGGGACTTATGACCACAGCAGTTGAGTCCCATAGTGCTCAGAGCCATTTTTTTGGGCTACATTATTGCTTCTAGTGATTGTCAGCGGTTACAAAGAAACGACTGGGGAAGCACTAATTTCAAAATATACCTGCAAACTGGCAGTAAACTAACAGAATAGGTGATGTTTACTCGTAAACCTTCCTAAAAATCCCTTCCATGCTTCCTTGTGCTAGGGGAAACGTGTAATTGGAGCTTGCACAAGTTAACAGATCATTCTGCAAATACTACATCGTCAAGGAAAATATTTCCTCAACCTGACCACGATGTACATCAATACCCAGGGAAGCGATGACATCGCAATTGGGAAAACAGACAGATCAGAATGTGGCCTGCGGTCCAGATGCACAGAGTGAAATAAGCAGACATTGGAACCATAGAAATTTCCTACTGGATGAAAACTGTGTGCCGGACGGAGACTTGAACTCGAGACTCGACCCGATCCCCAATTCGAGCCTCGGTTTGGCACACAGTTTTAATGAGATAGGAACTTCAAATCAGCGCACACTCTGCTGCAGATTGAAAATCTCATTCTGTTATCGAAAGCCAATGGTAACAAGTAACATTCAGGTTAACCTGCTCGTGATATCTACTAATGGTTACAATGCAGAGAAAACATGTGAAGAAATTAACGAATTCGTGACATATATGACAGATGATATGAAACTGAAAGTACTTGGAAATTGGAATGACACTTATGGAAGTATATGTAGCCATAAATAATGTGAAATGTGGGCTACTCGCAATCGGACGAGAAAGGGAGTCGGTTATGAAGTTACAGAGATAGCCTTCATTTTTTGAAGTTTTTATTCAGAAACCCCAGCAAACATAAACATAATGGAGTCATGCTACTATGGAAATATGGTAGTAGAAGTCTGAAGGTGTCATAGAGATATCATTTGGACTGTTCAAGGGTTAGCAGAAATTGGCCAAGGTATAAGAATTTCTTTGAACCTGAGCATAACTAACTCAATACGTCCGTCTTACTGGAACAAAATCGACAGATGTAAAGGTAATATCCGGAGTACCACAGGAAAGTGTGATAGGGCCGTTGCTGTTTACAATATTTATAAATGATCTAGTAGAAAGCGTCAGATGCTCTTTAAGGCTATTCACAGATGATGCCGTTGTCTATGCCAAAGTAGCAACACCAGAAGGTAGCAAGAATTTGCAGAACGACCTGCAGAGAATTGATGAATGGTGCAGACTCTGGCAGTTGACCCTGAACGTAAATAAATGTAACAAATTGCGCATACATAGGAAACGAAATCCATTACTGTACAGCTACACTATTGATGATAAATAGCAGGAGACAGTGTCTGCCATAAAATATCCAGGCGTAACTATTCAGAGTCATATTAAGTGGAATGACCACATAAAAAGCAGACATCAGACTCAGATTCATAGGAACAATCTTAAGGAAACCTAACTCATCCACGAAAGAAGTGCCTTATAAGGCGCTTGTTCGCCAAATTCTTGAGTATTGTTCATGTATCTGGCATCCCTATCAGGTGGGACTGATAGAGGAGATAAAGAAGATCCAAGGAAGAGCGGCGCGTTTCGTCACGGGATCGTATAGTTGGCAGACGTTACAAGAGAGGCGTTGTGCATCACGAAGAGATTTACTATTGAGATTTCTGGGCAGCACTTTTCAAGAGGATTCGGACAACATGTTACTTCTCCCCACATATATCTTGACCACGAGGAGAAAATTCGAGAAATTAGAGCCAATACAGAGGCTTACCAACAATCATTTTTCCCACGCGCTATTCGCGAGTGGAACAGGGTTGGAGGGTTAAGATAGTGGTACCAAAAGTACCCTCTGCTACATACTATTGGTAGTTTATGGAGTATGGCGTAGACGTAGATAACTAGAAATTCAAGAAAAGAAGACAGAAAATTTATAATTTAAAGGGTACATAGAATTAGACCCCCCCATGAACCATGGACCTTGCCGTTGGTGGGGAGGCTTGCGTGCCTCAGCGATACAGATAGCCGTACCGTAGGTACAACCACAACGGAGGGGTATCTGTTGAGAGGCCAGACAAACGTGTGGTTCCTGAAGAGGGGCAGCAGCCTTTTCAGTAGTTGCAAGGGCAACAGTCTGGATGATTGACTGATCTGGCCTTGTAACAATAACCAAAACGGCCTTGCTGTGCTGGTACTGCGAACGGCTGAAAGCAAGGGGAAACTACGGCCGTAATTTTTCCCGAGGGCATGCAGCTTTACTGTATGATTAAATGATGATGGTGTCCTCTTGGGTAAAATGTTCCGGAGGTAAAATAGTCCCCCATTCGGATCTCCGGGCGGGGACTACTCAAGAGGATGTCGTTATCAGGAGAAAGAAAACTGGCGTTCTACGGATCGGAGCGTGGAATGTCAGGTCCCTTAATCGGGCAGGTAGGTTAGAAAATTTGAAAAGGGAAATGGATAGGTTAAAGTTAGATATAGTGGGAATTAGTGAAGTTCGGTGGCAGGAGGAACAAGACTTCTGGTCAGGTGACTACAGGGTTATAAACACAAAGTCAAATAGGGGTAATGCAGGAGTAGGTTTAATAATGAATAGGAAAATAGGAATGAGGGTAAGCTACTACAAACAGCTTAGTGAACGCATTATTGTGGCCAAGATAGATACGAAGCCCACACCTACTACAGTAGTACAAGTTTATATGCCAACTAGCTCTGCAGATGAAGAAATTGAAGAAATGTATGATGAAATAAAAGAAATTATTCAGATAGTGAAGGGTGACGAAAATTTAATAGTCATGGGTGACTGGAATTCGAGTGTAGGAAAAGGGAGAGAAGGAAACGTAGTAGGAGAATATGGATTGGGACTAAGAAATGAAAGAGGAAGCCGCCTGGTAGAATTTTGCACAGAGCACAACTTAATCATAGCTAACACTTGGTTTAAGAATCATGATAGAAGGTTGTATACATGGAAGAACCCTGGAGATACTAAAAGGTATCAGATAGATTATATAATGGTAAGACAGAGATTTAGGAACCAGGTTTTAAATTGTAAGACATTTCCAGGGGCAGATGTGGACTCTGACCACAATCTATTGGTTATGACCTGTAGATTAAAACTGAAGAAACTGCAAAAAGGTGGGAATTTAAGGAGATGGGACCTGGATAAACTGAAAGAACCAGAGGTTGTACAGAGTTTCAGGGAGAGCATAAGGGAACAATTGACAGGAATGGGGGAAAGAAATACAGTAGAAGAAGAATGGGTAGCTTTGAGGGATGAAGTAGTGATGGCAGCAGAGGATCAAGTAGGTAAAAAGACGAGGGCTAGTAGAAATCCTTGGGTAACAAAAGAAATATTGAATTTAATTGATGAAAGGAGAAAATATAAAAATGCGGTAAATGAAGCAGGCAAAAAGGAATACAAACGTCTCAAAAATGAGATCGACAGGAAGTGCAAAATGGCTAAGCAGGGATGGCTAGAGGACAAATGTAAGGATGTAGAGGCTTATCTCACTAGGGGTAAGATAGATACTGCCTACAGGAAAATTAAAGAGACCTTTGGAGAAAAGAGAACCACTTGTATGAACATCAAGAGCTCAGATGGAAACCCAGTTCTAAGCAAAGAAGGGAAAGCAGAAAGGTGGAAGGAGTATATAGAGGGTCTATACAAGGGCGATGTACTTGAGGACAATATTATGGAAATGGAAGAGGATGTAGATGAAGATGAAATGGGAGATACGATACTGCGTGAAGAGTTTGACAGAGCACTGAAAGACCTGAGTCGAAACAAGGCCCCCGGAGTAGACAACATTCCATTGGAACTACTGGCGGCCTTGGGAGAGCCAGTCCTGACAAAACTCTACCATGTGGTGAGCAAGATGTATGAAACAGGCGAAATACCCTCAGACTTCAAGAAGAATATAATAATTCCAATCCCAAAGAAAGCAGGTGTTGACAGATGTGAGAATTACCGAACAATCAGTTTTATAAGCCACAGCTGCAAAATACTAACGCGAATTATTTACAGACGAATGGAAAAACTAGTAGAAGCCGACCTCGGGGAAGATCAGTTTGGATTCCGTAGAAATACTGGAACACGTGAGGCAATACTGACCTTACGACTTATCTTAGAAGAAAGATTAAGGAAAGGCAAACCTACGTTTTTAGCATTTGTAGACTTAGAGAAAGCTTTTGACAATGTTAACTGGAATACTCTCTTTCAAATTCTAAAGGTGGCAGGGGTAAAATACAGGGAGCGAAACGCTATTTACAATTTGTACAGAAACCAGATGGCAGTTATAAGAGTCGAGGGACATGAAAGAGAAGCAGTGGTTGGGAAGGGAGTAAGACAGGGTTGTAGCCTCTCCCCGATGTTATTCAATCTGTATATTGAGCAAGCAGTAAAGGAAACAAATGAAAAATTCGGAGTAGGTATTAAAATCCATGGAGAAGAAATAAAAACTTTGAGGTTCGCCGATGACATTGTAATTCTGTCAGAGACAGCAAAGGACTTGGAAGAGCAGTTGAACGGAATGGATGGTGTCTTGAAGGGAGGATATAAGATGAACATCAACAAAAGCAAAACGAGGATAATGGAATGTAGTCGAATTAAGTCGGGTGATGCTGAGGGTATTAGATTAGGAAATGAGACACTTAAAGTAGTAAAGGAGTTTTGCTATTTGGGGAGCAAAATAACTGATGATGGTCGAAGTAGAGAGGATATAAAATGTAGACTGGCAATGGCAAGGAAAGCGTTTCTGAAGAAGAGAAATTTGTTAACATCGAGTATAGATTTAAGTGTCAGGAAGTCATTTCTGAAAGTATTTGTATGGAGTGTAGCCATGTATGGAAGTGAAACATGGACGGTAAATAGTTTGGACAAGAAGAGAATAGAAGCTTTCGAAATGTGGTGCTACAGAAGAATGCTGAAGATAAGGTGGGTAGATCACATAACTAATGAGGAGGTACTGAATAGGATTGGAGAGAAGAGGAGTTTGTGGCACAACTTGACCAGAAGAAGGGATCGGTTGGTAGGACATATTCTGAGGCATCAAGGGATCACCAATTTAGTATTGGAGGGCAGCGTGGAGGGTAAAAATCGTAGAGGGAGACCAAGAGATGAATACACTAAGCAGATTCAGAAGGATGTAGGTTGCAGTAGGTACTGGGAGATGAAGAAGCTTGCACAGGATAGAGTAGCATGGAGAGCTGCATCAAACCAGTCTCAGGACTGAAGACCACAACAACAACATAGAATTAGATAAATTATAAATGTGATCGTGTGAAATAAATGCTCTAAATTTGGCGTAGCTGAGAACTGGTATAAATTAACGAATATTAACAAAGCTTCAGCTATCAATATTATGACAAACGTAAGTTCAATGGAGACACGCCTAAACTACGAAACTCCCCCAGTTATACATGAAGATGATCGTTCGCCTATTAGGAAGGATAAAATTTCTCTCCCCCACTGACCTCTACCACGACCCTTACACAAGCAACATAAATTGCCTAGATAAGTTTCAAGCAATAGGAATATAACAGGTAGTACTGTGATATTGTAATCATACTTTGAAATAACAATGTTAGTGTTGTTCCACCCATTTTAATTTCTGAGCCCTGCAACATGTGGAGAGCAAAGGTACACGTGTGGGGCTTGTCAACCACACAGTGAAGAGGTATGGTGGGTCTGGATGTTAGATTTTCTCACTGGCAGTTGCTTTCTAACATTAAGCTGGCGAGTGGTGTGTTGCGCTGTGGTCGGTCAGTCAACTGTTGCTATGCAAAGCAGATTTTCGTAAATCGGGGCCTTCACTGTAGATTCATGTACAGTGGACCGTGACGAATGTTATAGTACCTCAATGATGGAGTTTGTTGTAGGTCTGAAACCCAAGATCTGCTAGTGTTTCAGTAAGCTTATATTGCAGGTACGAACAAGAGTGACGTCAAAGGCCAGTACAAGATCTGTCGATATGCCAGTCACTTGTCATGCTGAAGTATTAAGTTTGGAGTGGTGACAGGGGCGCTGTCGTTGCAATGCTACAATTATTCAAATTAATCACTACGTTTGCGATTGAGTCTATGTGTTCATGTGTTTGCATGCGTTTTTATGTGTATTGTGACGTCTTTTTCGTAATTTTATCCTGTCACAACACAGAATTAGTGTAGCTTTACAAATGTGAAAATAGGCATCTAAATTGACTACTCGAGAACGCATTTTCCTTTGACACGAGAATACAAACCACCACGTAGATAACCTTAGAACTAGACACTCACCTCACTTTGCGAAGTTACAGTATCTACTGACCTGTCTAAGTTCGTAGGAAGCAAGGATCATGAGAACCCGTACGCTTCTTACCCATCCATGTGTGACTGAAAATAGTAAAGGCGATCAAATTTGACGCCTATAAATTTCACTGCTGGAGGTAATTGGATACAGTTACGCACTGTCACACAGTGAACCACATAATGGCTAATAGAAGAATGAACGACTTGTTATGGATATACGCACATCAAAAAAATGTTTTGCATCACCTCGGTTCCGAAAGTTCCGGAACCTGTACAGAAAGTTTACAGATCAACATAAACATCATTTCCGCCCTTTTAAATGCTCATGAAAACCACTCATTGAATGTTGTACCACCATACAGCGAGACCTTCAGGGGTGGCGGTCCAGACTGCTGTACACACCGGTACCTCTAATACTCAGTAGCACGTTCTCTTGCATTGATGCATGCCTGTATTCGTCGTGGTGTACTATCCACAAGTTCATCAAGGCACTGTTGGTCCAGATTGTCCCACTCCTCAACTGGGATTCGGCATAGATCACTCAGAGTGGTTGTCAGGTCACGTCGTCCATAAACAGCCCTTTTCAGTGTATCTCAGGCGTGATCGATAGGGTTCATGTCTGGAGAACATGCTGGCCACTCGAGTCGAGCGATGTCGTTATCCTGAAGAAAGTCATTCACAATATGTGCACGATGGGGGCGCGAATTGTCTTCCTTGCAGACGAATGACTCGCCAATATGCTGCCGGTATGGTTTCACTATCGTTCTGAGGATGGCAATCACGTATCGTACAGCTGTTACGGCGCCTTCCATGGCCACCAGCGACGTACACCGGCCTCACGTAGTGCCAGCAGGAAAACTCCACCTTGCTGCCCTCGCTGGACAGTGTGTCTAAAGCGTTCAGCCTGACCATGTTGCCTCAAAACACGTCTCCGACGATTGTCTGGTTCACAGAATATGCGACACTCATCGGTGAATAGAACTTGATGCCAATCCTGAGCGGTCCATTCGTCGTGTTGGTGGGCCCATCTGTACCGCGCTGCACGGTGTAATGGTTGCCAAGATGGACGTCGCCATGGACGTCGGGAGTGAAGCTCCGCATCATGCAGCCTATTGCGCACAGTTTGAGTCGTAAGACGACGTCCTGTGGCTGCAAGAAAAGCGTTATTGAAGATGGTGGCCTTGCTGTCAGGGTTCCTCCGAGCTATATCCGTAGGCAGTGGTCATCCAATGCATTAATAGCCCTTGGGCGGCCTGAGCGAGGCATGTCATAGTTCCTGTCTCTCTGTAATTCCTCCATGTCCATACAACGTCGCTCTCGTTCACTCCGAGACGCCTGGACACTTCCCTTGTGAGGAGCTCTTCCTGGAACAAAGTAACAATGCGGACACGAACGAACCGCGGTATTGACCGTCTAGGCATGATTGAACTACAGACAACACAAGCCGTGTACTGCTTCCTGGTGGAATGACTGTAACTGATCGGCTTTCGGATTCCCTCGGTCTAATAGGCGCTGCTTATGCATTTCTGTTTACATCTTTGGGCGGGGTTAGTGATATATCTGAACAGTCAGTGGGACTGTGTCTGTGAAACAATATTCACAGTCAACGTCTGTCTTGAAGAGTTCTGGGAACTGGGGTGATGCAAAACATTTTTTGATGTGTGTATATTTTTGCACCTACAACCGTACGTTCTGATCACAATCATTATTCAAAAAATTAAATCAAAGTTCCACTTTTGAGTACGAACCATGACAGATTTAGCTCACATAAAAGTGTCCATTGTGCACGACGATTGGAATTAATGCCAGGTTGCGTGCGGGTTACATGGTTTGCAACAATACGTAATAATACACTACCTCTTGTATTGTGGTCCATAAGTCAAAATCGAAGGGCGTACTGTTTATAGGGGATACGGGAAATTTCATTAGTTGCCTGAATAAAGTCATCTGTTGTTTAGCAGAGTGCAAAGAAAATGTCTTCAGCAAACATTTTTTGACACCAGTCTCTAGATACACTGTTTTGAAGACGGAAGGCACAATGAGTACGCTAATAGACAAACGCACCAACCTTCACCCGCAACTGAGGATTGATTACCTGCAACCATACGAGGTCAGCGTGAACAGTCTTCCCGCTCATTAACCGGGCCATAGGCCTTGACTGTGTCTCGCAGACGTGTAAGTACAGCGTGGTGGGTGTGTCAGTTCCGTACTGACAGTCCTTTCGTCTCTCGACAGCGGAAATGTGCTCAGACTTCCAGTTCCGTCTGTAACTTGATGCTACCCTCCTGCCCGTAACTAAGTTTGCAGCTATATCTTAGACTATTATATCTCGATAAAAAGCGAAATATCCCTCTTTTGGCAATTTAAACTCGTAGACATCAAATTTTCTGTCCCCGGTGGATAATTTCGTAAACTCGTCGTCGCTGTTAGTGGCTAATGAGGTTGCATACAAGATGTTTCACAATTCTTAATATGTGCTTCTTCGGGTTGTAACTCGGACTTGGTAGACGAAGTTTTGATGAGGCACATATGTGCTGAAACATGATGTTTGGACCGAAAATAGCTTTGAGATCGGATCACTTTCCAATCTTTACGGTATGTGCGCAGGGGAGACAATGAGCTCCGACCAGTATGCCCTGATGGAGCCCACTGCTGTAGAATGTTTCAAGTACTGATTGTCGGGTACTCTTCTACTTTGCGAACGACGTCCTCCTCAAGGTCGAGAGTACAGAACGACCGTGGAGTGCCTCAGTGCTGTCTCCAAGTTACTAACGTACCAGTTTCTCACAGCTATTGCCGCAGTCGTATGGAAATGGTATGTGATGACAGAATTGCAATAGTGACTGCCTACGGAACCTTCTTGTCACCTCCGGAGAGAGATTTGAAAGTGATACGATCTTCAAACTCACTTTATGTCCAAACAATACATTTATAAACATAGGTTCCTTATCAAAAACTTCGTTCGAAGAAGACTCAGGGAACACCAGTGCCTTAACTGAGGCAACTGGTCCCAGGTAATAGCAGCTATACAACTAATGCTTCTGGCACCGGGTGGGAAATTTGAATCTCATCTCCCTCCCACGTTTGCGACCGCATCCAAATTTTGTAATCCTCACATCACCTCTTTTTTCATGCGTCCTTGACCATTTGCTATACTTCAATTTGAAGTACGGAGAAAGAGTATTTTAACCAAGAGTAATTTTAAATCGAGATCTCATTGGTTGCGTGTCCCGAGAAGAAGTGTCCCAACGCTCAGTTTCAAACTACAAGCAAAATAAATCGTCGTAAGTTGTGTGTAGTTCCGGAATTGCAGTGAGCCAGTACTTGATTAAGAAAAATTAATCATTGCTAAACATTGCTTAGTTGTATTGTTCTTTGATAATACGGATCCATGAAACAAAATTTTTGTTCACATTGAGAGGACACTGCATAAAACTAAGTTTTTGGTGTTAACCTTTGTTATTTTTTACGTGAGGAATCTTTAGCCACATCTCAAAATCTTACACCCGTTCTTGTCAACTTTGCTTCTTTTAATTGGAAAACTTGTGACATCTCGCTATATCTTAATTCTATCCCTACGCTATATGAGAAAAAAAAATGAAACTGTGTTGAAAGTGCAACTCTTTTGGCTTTTATGAAATTTCAAATCGATAAAAAGTGTTTCCTATTTGTTCTGTAATTGGAAAGCTCTTCATTCATCGTTATCACAGAAAACAATGATTAGACAAACAAACACTCATTGTACTTTTTTCTCTGCTAATGATTAACATATATTTTTATTTTCACAAGAACGAATCAAAAAGTTTTAAGATTTTATCCCTATTTGTGCTTACATGTGACTGACGTATCATACACTGAAGGCTTTCACGTACGGATGTTCCAGCTGCCGAGAATTTTTCCGGGTTGTATGGCCGTGGTCCATGGAACTCTTCTATCCCTGACGTTTCGTCCAAAGCTACGTTGGACATCTTCTTGAGGTGCTCCTGAGAAAGTGATTGATGGCCACTTGAAGCATAAATTCTTTCGGAAGTTTACAAATACCGACAGATATTTGCATTAGGATTCAGTCATCATACACAACAGCAAAGAAGTGTAATTAAAAGCCTAGTGGACAGACCTAAAAGGATTTGTGCGCCGGAATACCTCGATGCCGAGTTAAAACATCTAAAGCAGGCTTTTGAGAAGAATGTTTTGCGACCGAATAACAGGATGACTAAGGACAAAGATAGGACACAGCGATCGAAGGACACCGTTTCTCTACCCTTCATCAAAAAAGTGACGGATCAAATCGGCAAGATTTTAAGGAAACATAACGTTCGACCCATTTTAAGACCAACTAAGAAAATAGGCCAAGGATAAACGTACCACTCTGTAAGTGGCGTATACACGATTCCGTGTACATGTGGTAGGGTCGAAACTGGAGCTACAAACAGAAGTGTGAATACACGGTTGAAGGAACATAGAAGTCTTTGCCGACTAGGGAAAACAGACAAGTAAGCACTGGCGGAACATGCTCTTCCGTCGGGTGATCAGATGGTGAAATTTTCGGAAACTGAAGTTTTATGTACTATGACGAACTATTATCCACAGCTATACAGGGTGTTACAAAAAGTTACGGCCAAACTTTCAGGAAACATTCCTCAGACGCAAAGAAAGAAAATATGTTATGTTGACATGTGTCTGGAAACGCTTACTTTCCATGTTAGAGTTCATTTTATTACTTCTCTTCAAATCACATTAATCATGGAATAGAAACACACAGCAACAGAACGTACCAGACTGACTTCAAACACTTTGTTACAGGAAATGTTCAAAATGTCCTCCGTTAGCGAGGATACATGCATCCACCCTCCGTCGCATGGAATCCTTGATGCGCTGATGCAGCCCTGGAGAATGGCGTCTTGTATCACAGTCGTCCACAATACGAGCACGAAGAGTCCCTACATTTGGTACCGGAGTTGCGTAGACAAGAGCTTTCAAATGCCCCCATAAATGAAAGTCAAGAGGGTTGAGGTCAGGAGAGCGTGGAGGCCATGGAATTGGTCCGCCTCTATCAATCCATCAGTCACCGAATCTGTTGTTGAGAAGCGTACGAACACTTCGACTGAAATGTGCAGGAGCTCCATCGTGCGTGAACCACATGTTGTGTCGTACTTGTAAAGACACATGTTCTAGCAGCACAGGTAGAGTATCCCGTATGAAATCATGATAACGTGCTCCATTGAGCGTAGTTGGAAGAACATGGGGCCCAATCAAGACATCACCAACAATGCCTGCCCAAACGTTCACAGAAAATTTGTGTTGATGACGTGATTGCACAATTGCGTGCGGATTCTCGTCACCCCTCACATGTTGATTGTGAAAATTTACAATTTGATCACGTTGGAATGAAGCCTCATCCGTAAAGAGAACATTTGCACTGAAATGAGGATTGACACATTGTTGGATGAACCATTCGCAGAAGAGTACCCGTGGAGGCCAATCAACTGCTGATAGTGCCTGCACACGCTGTACATGGCAGGGAAACAACTGGTTCTCCCGTAGCACTCTCCATACAGTGACGTGGTCAACGTTACCTTGTACAGCAGCAACTTCTCTGACGCTGACATTAGGGTTATCGTCAACTGCACGAAGAATTGCCTCGTCCATAGCAGGTGTCCTCGTCGTTCTAGGTCTTCCCCAGTCGCGAGTCATAGGCTGGAATGTTCCGTGCTCCCTAAGACTCCGATCAATTGCTTCGAACGTCTTCCTGTCGGGACACCTTCGTTCTGGAAATCTGTCTCGATACAAACGTACCACGCCGTGGTTATTGCCCCGTGCAAATCCATACATCAAATGGGCATCTGCCAACTCCGCATTTGTAAACATTGCACTGATTCCAAAACCACGTTCGTCATTAACACAAACCTGTTGATGCTACGTACTGATGGGCTTGATGCTAGTACTGTAGAGCAATGAGTCGCATGTCAACACAAGCACCGAAGTCAACATTACCATCCTTCAATTGGGCCAACTGGCGGTGAACCGTGGAAGTACAGTACATACTGACGAAACTGAAATGAGCTCTAACATGGGAATTAAGCGTTTCCGGACACATGTCCACATAACATGGTTCAAATGGCTCTGAGCACTATGGGACTCAACTGCTGAGGTCATTAGTCCCCTAGAACTTAGAACTAGTTAAACCTAACTAACCTAAGGACATCACAAACATCCATGCCCGAGGCAGGATTCGAACCTGCGACCGTAGCGGTCTTGCGGTTCCAGACTGCAGCGCCTTTAACCGCACGGCCACTTCGGCCGGCCTCCACATAACATCTTTTCTTTATTTGTGTGTGAGGAATGTTTCCTGAAAGTAGGGCCGTACCTTTTTGTAACACCCTCTATAGAGAAGCCACCGAAATATATAAACATAGGGATAATGTTTGACACACTCGCAGTAGAGACCCCTTGTATCGAGAACGAACGGGTTTATATCATTCGGTGAAGGCAATCCATAGATCATTTCAGCATTTCTTCTCCTTCCTTCCCTCCTCCTTTTTCCCCTTTTTAATAGCAATTCAGTGTTTTCAGTGGCCATAAAAGCGCGCTCTTTCGAAACGTGACATATCCCTGTCACGACACTGGGGAACACAAAACTTTCGCTACGCACACCGTTATGATTGGAAACTCGCAATGTTTCAAGCTGATTTGGGGGAGAGAAGAAGACAGTCGTGGTTGCGATGCTGAAATTCTTGTTTACTAACTTCATTACACAAAACAGTCATGGTTACGACGTTGAAATTACTGTTAATTAACTTCATTAATTTATGACGTAGTAGTTCTTTTTCAGCATGACTTTGTCCAAGATTTTACTATTTTCATCGGTGCGCGATCCAGTTTCTAATTTATGTGACCATTTGCACCTAGTACTGTCTTCTGTTTTTATTTCAGATTTGACACATTTTTATTGCGGAATAAAGTACGCTGCAAATAAAGTACGTTTACCAGACTTTCTGCTTCAACAGAGGGGTTAGTTATTCATAAAATCTCCTGATTAATATTCTCAAAAATAGCGCTTCATTAGTCGTGGTCAACTAACTCCATCTACCGTGGTGAATCCATACTTGCCGCAGGTGCAGTGTGCCTCAGCGTTCAGTACTGTGCATGTGGTAGCAGAATGTAGAAAGACGATTAAAGCATTACAGGTCTGTTCTGCCTCGTATTTACATTAAGTGTTCCGAAAGATAGTTACACTGAGGTGACAAAAGTCATGGAATAGCGGTAGGCACGTATGCGGATGACCGTTACCGCATGCAATGAAAGAGAAGTGCTTTGATGGAGCTGTCAATTGTACTCAGACGAGTCTTGTCAAAAGGTTTCCTGCGTATTTATGGCCTCACGAATACAATTTAGTCTTTGAACGCGGATTGGTAGTAGGAGGTAGACGTATGGGCCATACCATTTCGGAAATATTTGGGAAATCAGTATTCCGAGGTCCACAGTCTCATAACTGTGCCGAAAGTACCATATTTCAGGCATTGGCTCTCACCACGGACAACGCCGTGGCCTAGGTCCTTCATTTAACGACGGAGAAAGCGGTGTTTGTTTAGGGTTCTCAGCGTAACAGAGAAGCAACACTGCGTGAAATATCCACAGAAATCAAAGCGTGACGTACGACGAACGTATGTGTTAGGATAATACGGCGAAATGTGACGTTAATAGGCTATGGTGCTGACGGCTAGTAAGAGTGCTTTAGGTAACAGCACGTCATTGCCTGCAGCGCGTCTACTTGGATCGTGACCATATTAGTAGGACCCTAGATGACTGGAAAACCCTGGTCTGGTTAGGTGAGTCCCAATTTCAGTTGGTAAGAGCTGATGGTAGGGGTCTAGTCTGGCGCAGATCCCACGAAGCCCTTGGACCCAAGATATGAACAAGGCACTGTATACGCTGACGGCGGCTCCATAATGGTTTGGGCTGCGTTTACATGGAATATACTGGGTCCTTTAGTCCAAGTGAACAAATTAGAGACTGGAAATGATTATTTTCGGCTACTGGGAGACCATTTGCAGCCGTTCATATACACGGCGTCCCGAAACAACGATGAATTTTTATGGGTGGGGGTGCACTGTGTGATTGGGCCGCGGTTCTTCTTTGTTGGTTTGAAGAACATTCTGGACAATTCGAGAGAAGATTTGGCGAAACACATCCCCCGATATGAATCCCGTATAACGTTTGTGGAACGTAACTGAGAGGTCAGTTCCTGCACAAACACGTGCACTGGCAACACTTTGCCAATTATCGGTCAGTGAGGCAGCATGGCTCAATACTTTTTCAGGTGACTTCCAAAGAGTCCATGCCACGTCCAGTTACTCCACTATGCCAGGCAAAAGGAGGTATCCGGTGACTTCTGTTACGCCAGTGTACTACACATCTTTTCCGTTATTCCCTCCTTTACTTTGTATACTATAACTTAAATGAAAATGACCGTTGTGCTTTCTAAAAGTTCATTCAGTTTATTTCAATAAATGAAATAGGATATATTTTCCTCTACTATTTCTCCTGCACATGATGAGGGTGTCTTATTTTTGAGGTTCTTTTATCATCCATATCTATAACTTGCTTATCAACATATGTCGGTAGGGCCAGATACCAATTTTCCTGATTTCATCCTATCACAAGGTACGGTCAAGCCTTTATAATTCGACTGTATTTCAACGTAGGACAATCTGAAGAGGGCTTGAATTAGGAGAAATGCGCGTCTTTGATGAATAAATAAAGAGTAACACATGAGTCATGGGACATACCCTCAGACTTCAAGGAGAACAGAATAACAAGGAGAACAGAATAGCTGCATTTCCCAAGAAGGAAGGTGCTGACAGGTGCTAAAATTACCGAACTATCAATATAATAGATACTAAGAGGTAGAAACCGACCACGTGGAGATCAGTTTTCTTTCCGCAGAGCCGGCCGCGGTGGTCTTGCGGTTCTAAGCGATGCAGTCCGGAACCGCGGGACTGCTACGGTCGCAGGTTCGAATCCTGCCTCGGGCATGGATGTGTGTGATGTCCTTAGGTTAGTTAGGTTTAAGTAGTTCTAAGTTCTAGGGGACTGATGACCGAAAATGTTAAGTCCCATAGTGTTCAGAGCCATTTTTCTTTCCGGAGAAATGTAGGAACACGTGAGGTTAAGATATTGCAAACATACGTGAATAGCATTTGTACACTTATAGAAAGATTTTGACAGGTTTGATTCGAATACTGTTTTCTAAATTATGAAGGTAGGAAGGATAAAACAGATGGAACGAGAGCTTAATTACAATTTGTACAGCAACCACTTGGAAGGTATAATAGTGAAGGGGGATGAAAGGAAAACAATGGCTGAGAACTGAGTAAAGCAGGGTTGTAGCCTATTACAGATATTATTCGATCTGTACATTGAATAAGACATGAAAGAACCCAAAAGTAAAATCTGGAGTGCGGATTACAGTCCAGGGAGGACATATAAAACTCTAATGATTGCTGTGCGGCTGGTCCCGGCGGAGGTTCGATTACTCCCTCGGGCATGGGCGTGTGTGTTTGTCCTTAGGATAATTTAGGTTAAGTAGTGTGTAATATTAGGGACTGATGACCTTAGCAGTTCAGTCCCATAAGATTTCACATACATTTGAAAATTTTTTCTAATGTTCGCTGATGACAATGTAACTCTATCGGAGACAGAAAAGGACTTGGAAGAACAGGTGAAAGGAATGGATAGTGCCTGGAAAGGAGGATATAAGGTGAACATCAACAAGAAACAAGGATAATGGAATGTAGTCGAATTAAAGTAGTTGACGACAAGGGAATTAGATTAGCAAACGAGATATTTAAAGCGGTAAATGAGCTTTACTGTTTGGGCGGAAAAGTAACTAATGATGGCCGAAGTACGGAGGATATAAAATGTAGACTGACAATGGCATGAAATGCATTTCGGAAGAAGAGAAATTTGTTAACATCGAATATAGATTTATGTGTGTGGAAGGCTTTTCTGAAAGTATTTGTCGGAGTGTGGAAGTGAAATACGGACGACAGACAGAGAAAAAAAGCTATCTAAATATGCTGCTACAGAACAATGCTGAAGATTAGACGCGTTGGTCACGTAACTAACGAGGAGATACCGAATAGAACTGAGGAAAATAGAAATTTATGGTATTAACTGTTTAGAAGAAGGGATAGGTTGACAGGACACTTTCTGAGTCATCGAAAGGTCACCAATTTATCACTAGAGGGACATGTGGAGAAGGGAACGGCAGAAATCGTGGAGAATTCGGATGAAGAGGCATGCACAGGTTAGAGTAGCGTGGAGTGTTGCGGTAGTCCAGTCTCCGGACTGATGACCACAATAACAACAACAACGACAACAATGACAATTTCAACTTCGCAACCAAGACTGTTTACTGCTCCTCATTCTACATACTGGACAGTGTATCACTGCGCCAGGGAGTTCTACATCTACATGATTACTCTGCAATTCACATGTAAGTGCTTGGCAGAGGGTTCATCGAACCACAATCATACTATCTCTCTACCATTCCACTCCCGAACAGCGCGCGGGAAAAACGAACACCTAAACCTTTCTGTTCGAGCTCTAATTTCTCTTATTTTATTTTGATGATCATTACTACCTATGTAGCGTGGGCTCAATAAAATATTTTCGCATTCGGAAGAGAGAAAGTTGGTGAGTGAAATTTCGTAAATAGATCTCGCCGTGGCGAAAAACGTCTTTGCTTTAATGACGTCTATCCCAACTCGCGTATCATATCTGCCACACTCTCTCCCCTATTACGTGATAATACAAAACGAGCTGCTCTTTTTTGCACCCTTTCGATGTCCTCCGTCAATCCCACCTGGTAAGGATCCCACACAGAGATTTACCAACAGTTTACTCGTGAATATAATATGAAGTGCCCTAGCCACTCGCCGGTGACTTCAGTTGCGACGCCCCCGCGTGTTGCAGGCGAGAAGCCGGCGGCAATGCAGCACGACAGCCGCAGCGCGTGCCCGCCCCCGGCCGCCGCCCCCGGGCTGGTGGTGGTGCTGCTGGTGCTGCTCTGCCTGTGGTCCTCGCTGGTGCTGGCCCCTGCCTGCACCGTCCAGCCTGCGAGCAGCTGACGCCGCTGTCTGCTCTGCGTGCGCCGTGGTCCCCTGCTGTGACAGCAGAGCGGCCGCTCGTGACACAACAGCTACTGTGCGCCGTCAGCGTCAAGCCAATTCACCAGTAATGATTACACGTCTCGTGTCACTCTGTGCAGGTGACCAGTGATGAGACTTCAGACGTGAAGACAATGTATGGACGTACAGAGAATATTTGGTTTTTGGGGCCTGGAGGTACTTGTATATTCGTAATTTACCCATCGACAGCGCCCAAAACTAATTGTATACAGCACTGAGTACAGGACTTTATTATAATATACAGTAAGTGATATTTTGTCACACGTCAGATGGTCTACTTTCTGTAAATTGTATA
Organism: Schistocerca nitens; assembly: GCF_023898315.1. NCBI lineage: Eukaryota > Metazoa > Arthropoda > Insecta > Orthoptera > Acrididae > Schistocerca > Schistocerca nitens. Next base: position 104,692,849 of record NC_064619.1, read on the forward strand.
GCTAAATAAAATATTTTGCCAGCAGAGTGTCGTTACACACCATGTTTGTAAAATAAGTTTCCGTACGTGCAGTTATTACTTGCTTACTCGTACACCCATTAAAGTTCTACGATGTACCTGTCATAGATGTGTTTGCTCATTCTGATCGATTTGTTCCATCGAAACTTCTGAATTATAAGCAGATTTCGTGTAAAATTATAGAGGAGCAATTACAAGATTGTACTTTCAAATATTTAGATTTATATACTGAACAATCTTCAAGAAGACTCACCTTCTCTTCATCGTAACTTTGAGTAGGAACGCAAGAAGTTTGTTTAACGCTACCGAATATCGATCATTGGTTTAGCTTCCCTTACTTTGTTATTTTACTTTCCGGTTTTACGTCTCTTTCTCCGAGCAGTTTAGCACCGCTCTTTACCTCTTCCTCGTCATCCTCCACCTTCTACATGTTGTTGTTGTGGTCTTCAGTCCTGAGACTGGTTTGATGCACCTCTCCATGCTACTCTATCCTGTGCAAGCTTCTTCATCTCCCAGTACCTACTGCAGCCTAAATCCTTCTGAATCTGCTTAGTGTATTGATCTCTTGGTCTCCCTCTACGATTTGTACCCTCCACGCTGCCCTCCAATGCTAAATTTGTGATCCCTTGATGCCTCAAAACATGTCCTACCAACCGATAACTTCTTCTAGTCAAGTTGTGCCACAAACTTCTCTTCTCCCCAATCCTATTCAATACCTCCTCATTAGTTACGTGATCTACCCACCTTATCTTCAGCATTCTTCTGTAGCACCACATTTCGAAAGCTTCTATTCTCTTCTTGTCCAAACTGGTTATCGTCCATGTTTCACTTCCATACATGGCTACACTCCATACAAATACTTTCAGAAACGACTTCCTGACACTTAAATCTATACTCGATGTTAACAAATTTCTCTTCTTCAGAAACGATTTCCTTGCCATTGCCAGTCTACATTTTATATCCTCTCTACTTCGACCATCATCAGTTATTTTACTCCCTAAATAGCAAAACTCCTTTACTACTTTAAGTGTCTCTTTTCCTAATCTAATCCCCTCAGCATCACCCGATTTAATTTGACTACATTCCATTATCCTAGTTTTGCTTTTGTTGATGTTCATCTTATATCCTCCTTTCAAGACATTGTCCATTCCGTTCAACTGCTCTTCCAAGCCCTTTGCTGTCTCTGACAGAATTACAATGTCATCGGCGAACCTCAAATTTTTTACTTCTTCTCCATGAATTTTAATACCTACTCCGAATTTTTCTTTTGTTTCCTTTACTGCTTGCTCAATATACAGATTGAATAACATCGGGGGGAGGCTACAACCCTGTCTCACTCCTTTCCCAACCACTGCTTCCCTTTCATGCCCCTCGACTCTTATTACTGCCATCTGGTTTCTGTACAAATTGTAAATAGCCTTTCGCTCCTTGTATTTTACCCCTGCCACCTTCAGAATTTGAAAGAGAGTATTCCAGTTAACGTTGTCAAAAGCTTTCTCTAAGTCTACAAATGCTAGAAACGTAGGTTTGCGTTTTCTTAATCTTTCTTCTAAGATAAGTCGTAAGGTTAGTATTGCCTCACGTGTTCCAACATTTCTACGGAATCCAAACTTATCTACCCCGAGGTCCGCTTCTACTAGTTTTTCCATTCGTCTGTAAAGAATTCACGTTAGTATTTTGCAGCTGTGACTTATTAAACTGATAGTTCGGTAATTTTCACATCTGTCAACACCTGCTTTCTTTGAGATTGGAATTATTATATTCTTCTTGAAATCTGTGGGTATTTCGCCTGTCTCATACATCTTGCTCACGTCAGTTTCGATCTTCCCAGACATATAACTATCAGCAATTCTGCATTCAGGCTGACCTGGGTCACAATGGTAAGAGTCACTCATCAGGCAAGGAATGATTTTACTGCTCTTATGACGCGTACTGTAATTCATCCATTATCAGATATCCAGGATCGACTGCTGCATGTAGATATAGCGTTTCTAGTAGTATGTGAAAGAAACATTGGCTGTGTCACATTTACAATGCTGATTAAAAATTTTTGTACAATTGCAATATCGACGTCGATTGTGATCCTATGACAGCATACGCCACGAGGGGGATAGTAAATATACTGATAATGGTTTCAAAGTCGTCCGCCAAAAGATAGCGTAGTGGCATAGCTACCAAATCCATCTGTTTCTACCCTTTATAAGGGAGTGCTCGCAGCCAGAAGGCTCCGTGTGGTGCAAACATGTAAAGCAAGCAGGCAATCACGCCTCAGAGACGCACTCGTGCTGCATACAGTCAATACAGAGAGTCTGAGAGGGTCCAACTCTGGCCTTTAAGTTCGTGCAGACCACACGCAGACTGCTTTGTTTCGCTGCTGATCTAACAGCTGAAAATGCGTTTGTCAACGATAATAGTTCGATCTTCGTAGCAATGTAAAACAATGTAATACCGTTGACGAAGAGATGAGAATCCATGCTCGGAACTGCATATTCGGATGTCCGAACAACTCTCAATCTGACTTGTGTGCCAGACAAGTGATCACCTGTCTGGTGGGAAACATCGGGATAATAAATGTTAGCAGTAGGATCAAGCGTCTGCTATGTATTTTCAAAGCCTGTCTCTACCACAGTTTAGGCATTCGCATATGCTTCTTAGCAGCCAGTGGTGATGGCAATGGCAGTATAGCAACCTTCGAGATTAGTTAAGTTGAGGCAGTGCAGTGTGGCTCAGCAGCGAAATCACCAGTGGTGAACTTCGCTACGTACACTGAGGAAACTATCCTGCATTTTGTTTGTTTCAAATAATGATCCAAGTGCATATATCTCCCAGTCCAGTTGTAGAAACGGAAACCACATGAATAGACCATGCACTCTTACTTGGTATAATGTAAAAGCTATATTGTATTTTATACTTAGCATAATGCAGGCGACATCTGTAGAATGGTTTTTAACATAATACTGCTACATACATCATAGAAAACTTTCTGTGTAGGTAGACTACACTGTACTATTTAGTTGAACTGGCAACCCAAGTTACAATTTATACCTACCACAGGACGGGAGATGTGTGCAATGTGCTTTTCAACATAGTACTGTTATATAATGAAGTAGTAAGCTACCAGTTGCATCAAGGAAATTCAATATCTTTACCGGGTTAGGGCACAAAGTACCCTTCTTCAGAAGGTTGTACCTACCAAACGATTTGCGAATGTGAACAATAAGGTACATAGTGCAAAATACCATGGCCCTGAAAAGTATACAGGGCCAATACGCACTACAATACCGAATCCATTAAATGGATTTAGCACTATGCATCTTATTGTTGACGCTCGCAAATAATACGAGAGGTATAACCTTATGAACAGGGGCACTAAGCGCCCGTAAACAGGAACGAAATTAAATTTCCTTTATTCTACTGGTTGCTTATTATTTCTCCATATATGATACAGTTGCTGAGAATGGATAAAATACTCTACTACTGTTAAGATTTGTCAGAAATATTCTTGAATGAATGGACTATGTAGGACGTCTGAAACATAATTGAGTATTAATACGATAAAAATTTCAACATTTCATCCAGGTTCGGTTAGCCAGACTTTAATACGTACAACTCAAACTTTCCAGAGTGACTGAACATTATACGTAACTGAGTATCCACTATTGGCATTTCACAAAAATATAGTGAATAACTAAAACCTATGCACTTGGCCCAAGATGGAACTATAATCCAAAACACACACATACACACGCAAACTCACACATACACACACACACACATACACACACACACACACACACACACACACACACACACACACACACACACACACACACGCGCGCGCGCGCGCGCGTACTAAAATACACGTTTTCATATTAGGCGCATTTTTCTGCCACTTACTGCCAGGTACACCATATCAGCGACCTCAGTAGTTATTAGACATTGTGAGAGAGCAAAATGGGGCGCTCCGAGAAACTCACGCACTTCGAACGTGGTCAGGTAATTGAGTGTCACTTGTGTCATACGTTTGTACGCGAGTTTTCCACACTCCTAAACATCCCTAGTCCACTTTTTCCACGTGGTAGTGAATTGGAAACCTGAAGGCACACGTAGTGTACAAAAGCGTACAGGCCGACCTCGTTTGTTGACTGAGAGAGACCGCCGACAGTTGAAGAGGACTGTAATGTGCAATAGGCAGACATCTAGCCAGACCATCACACAGGAATCCCAAACTGCGTCAGGATCCACTGCAAGTACTGTGACAGTTAGGCTGGAGGTGAGATTTCATGGTCGAGCGGCTGGTCATAAGCAACACATCTCGCCGGTAAATGCCAAACGACGCCTCACGTGGTGTAAGGAGCATAGACACTGGATGATTGAACAGTGACAAAACGTTGTGTGGAGTGACGAATCACTGTATACAACGTGGCGGTCTGATGGCAGGGTGTGGGTATGGCGAATGCCCAGTGAACGTCATCTACCAGCGCGTGTAGTGCCAACAGTAAAACATGGAGGCTGTGATGTTATGGTGTTGTGTTTTTCATGGAGGGGGCTTGCACCCCTTGACTATCGCATCACAGGCCTACATCGATGTTTTAAGCACCTTCTTACTTCCCAGTGTTGAAGAGCAATTCGGGGCTGGCGATTGCAGCTTTCAACACAATCTAGCACCTGTTCATAATGCACAGCCTGTAGTGGAGTGGTTACACGATAATAACATCTCTGTAATGGACTGGCCTGCACAGAGTTCTGACCTGAATCCTATAGAACACCTTTGAGATGTTTTGGAACGCCGACTTCGTGCGAGGCCTCACTGACCGACATCGACACTTCTCCTCCTGTGAAGATTGAGCTATCATTCCCCAAGAAACCTCCCAGCAGCTGACTGAACGTATGCCTGCGAGAGTGAAAGATGTCATTAATGATAAGGTTGGAACAACACCATGTAGAATTTCAGCATTACCGACGGAAGACGCTACGAACTTGTAAGTCATTTTCAGCCATGTGTCCGGATACTTCCTACCACACACACACACACACACACACACACACACACATACATATATACTCAACAAAAGAAAGAAATAAGAAGGATCAATTAGGTTGTAAATAAAGGAATGAATGTAAGATAATGTGGAAAAGTATCTCACATGACTTAAATCAAACTCCAATTACGTTTGAACCAAGCATTGCAATTCACTCTCCATATAGTGGCCATAGGTATCTCACGTGATTTAAATCAAGCTCCAATTACATTTGTACCAAGTGTATCAATTCAATCGCCATACAGGGGCCTTAGAAGAAATATTTTTGATAATTCACATATCCCTCCAAATAAGGTAATAACCCTTATGATATATATAATAAAACTTACATTTACCTTATATATTAATATTAACAATAAGGGTCTCTCACTTGCGTTGGTGATTGAAATAAACGCAAAATAAACTCTCATAAAATGAAGTTTGGCCATGTAGGCACAAAATTGCAATTTGCTTAGACCTCATATAAGAAATAATACCATTTAATTAAAGATCAGTATGTAAGGTATACACACAGGACGAGAATAATGCAGTTGGCTTACTCCACAAAGAGGTGAGAGGAATAAATATCTTGTAAATCGGATATAATTCTTTGAAATCGTAAATGGCCACTCTGAGCGTCAGCTTCGAATCCATTAACAGGTTACTTAACGGCAACAGAATTACCAGCCTTTACGTGCCTAATACCAAACAGCTTTACTGTTGCTTCTTCTGGATCAACATACTGTGCACCCAGCAACTGACACCAGTATACACATGATATGCCACTAGGCATGCATAGTATTGTCCACTCCATCATGTTTATCGCTGTGGCCCGACTCACACCAATGCACTGCCAAACAACTTATTTTCACTTAGGGATGAAGCCTGTACTTACACTGCTCACGTACCAACTGCCACACTGCTCAGAACACTCTCCCCATATGGGTACGCCACAACACCCACTGTGATTGGCTGGAGAAAAAACTCCAACGACATGGTCTGTCACACAGAGACAGACCTAATAAATGAGTATATATCAGCTGTAAGGATTACCGGCACTCACCAAAATTTAGATGTCATCATACCAAATGGAAATATGGTTGAAACACCTATCAATCATGCATTCATAGTAGCAAACTTCTTTCCATTTTATGCTTACCATAGTGCCGACGATATCTTCAGCATGTTGTTTAACATAATACTGCTTTATTCAAGTCATAAACAGCTCTAAATAGATAGACCATGCTACCTTTCTTTGATTTTTATAATTTTTAAATGTGATGTCTCATAACAAATACAAATTTGGCATGTAAGTATCTTCAGGGATTTTGGGGTCATAATTTATAGTAACTGTGTAATGACGTATAGTGACAATAATCAGGAATTATAACAAATGAGCAAAAAATTACTTGATAAGTAATTCTGCAAAATTCTGGCAACAATGCAGAAATCACTCGTACGCCTCAACCAATTGAACAACTACATGAATGCATGGTGTCAGTTATTTTGGACTGGTCTGAAAGAACAGACACCTCGAATTCATTTAAATGATTCACCTAGATGGACAATAGATCGACTTTCTTCAGGACGGACGTGCATGTACCTCTGACCTACGGAAGGAATGTATGAGTAACGAGTATGGAGAAACGGGACAGGGACTGCAGATGTGGGTGCTTGGTGGAAATGTGGGTTGGCTGTGAGGCATTCCGAGGTTGTCTGCACAGTTGCGATAACACTGTGTCCTGGATGGAGCAGTGGTTAACACACATGCCTGGTAAGCAGGCGATCCCGGGATCGAATTCCACTCCGGTGCACATTTTCACTCGTCACTGCTGATTCCGCATAAAGTCCTGAAGCAGCTGACTTCAGTAATCCCTTCCCTTTCCTTTCCTTTCTCCCCACCTTCACATTCAAATTTCGTGTAATGTATCAGAGATGTACAATCCATGTGGTGTCTGTTCTTTTGGGCATGTGCAGAGCAACAGGCACCACACATTATTGTAATTGATTTGCCTAGATGGACAAATTTACTCACCTTCTTCAGAGCAGATACACAAGTACCTCCAACCTCCTGCAGGATTCTCTGAGTATTGAGCATGTAGGGAAAGGACAAAGACTGCCGATAGATGGTGCCCGGTGAAAATGTGGGTTGGATATGAGTCATGCAGGGTAGTCCCCGCAGTTGCAATAACGCTGTGTTTTGGATGGCGCACTGCTTAACGTACTTGCCTAATAAGCAGGAGATTCTGGGTTCGAACCCCATCCGCTACAGATTTGCACTCGTCACTTCCGATTCCGTGTAATGTCCTGAAGCAGCTGTCACCAGTAATCCTTTCCATTCCTTTCTGCCCCCTCCACATTCGATTTATGTATAATAGAACAATGCGTTATAACCATTTTGAATTTCTCACCGTTTATACAGTATCTAACTGGCGTAGAAGGGAGAGAGGCAGAAGGGGGAGGGAGTGATCTTGACCTCGGCCTTGAAGAAGATCTAGCAACAATTCTGACCCCGCTGATACTTCTCTTGTTATGCAACTGTGAGTGAGGTCCATCTGTTTTAATGCGCCAGTTGCTTGAACTGCAGATGCTTCTATCAATTTGGTCAACGCCGCAGGCCTTTGATATGCACAGCTCCGATGAGACAGATGTACGTCCTTCAGCATGATACTGGTAGTGGCTGCTGGCACTGTGGCTACAGTTCTGGCACTTGTGATTTAGAGTATTTTAGTGAAAACTATACAGACTACATTTGGATTTTGTGAAACTTGCTGAATAAAGACTGTTCTTATTGGATTAAGTTTTTTGGTTGCCTCGAAGAACCGATCAAGAGGTAGCAGCACCATAAGTAGTAGTATAAGCAGTAGTAGTATCAGTTCATGGTACTACTGTTTAAGAACAATAAAAATTAAATAATTCACATTGAGACTCTATAGGCATTACCTCCTAACAGATGTACACTGCTGGCCACCGTAAATGCAACACCAAGAAAGACAAGAGGTAGCACAACAAAATTTATTTTGTAGATAACATGTTGTCCAAATATCAAATGATTACGTTTACAGACGTCTGTGACATGTGGTTCCTGCCAGAATCAGTAGCCAGAGTAGCCGCCATTGTTCGAGATCACCGCTGCCACACGTCTCGGCATTGAGTCAAAGAGACGTTGGATGTGTTCCTGGGGTACAGCAGCCCAAGCAGCTTCCACACGTTGCCAAAGATCATCTGGTGTGGCAGCTGGGGATGTAATCTGGGTCACTCGTTGAGCAACCATGGACCAAATGTTCTCTATCGGCGAAAGATCCGTAGAGCGAGCCGGCCAGGGAAGCAATTCAATCTGGTTATTGACGAAGAACCTTTGGACAATGCGTGACACGTGTGGTCGCGCATTATACTGTTGAAATATGGCTGTGGCCGAGCCCTGAAGGTAAGGAAGGACAACTGGCTCCAGCACCTCGGATATGTAGCGCTGGCTATTTAAAGTACCGGCAATGCGTACTAGAGGCGTGCGAGAGTAATATCCAATACCGCCCCATACCACAATACCCGGTGCAAGACCAGTGTGACGGTCCATAATGCAGCTGTCCAGCATCCTCTCTCCATGGTGTCTCCACACTCGAATCCGACCATCGTGGTGCTGCAGACAGAAGCGTGCCTCGTCAGTAAAGACAACGTCATTCCATTCTGTCGTCCACATCCGTCTGTCATCACACCATTGGCGACGGAGACGTCTGTGGTTCTGCGTCAATGGTAGACGAAGCAATGGACGTCTTGCGGACAGACCACTCTGCTGTAAACGGCGTCGAATGGTACGCGCAGACACTGGATGATGCGTTACAGACGCAATGTGCTGTGCTATGGTTCGGGATGTCACTGAGCGATCCGTCACTGCCATGCGCACAATTTGCCTATCAGCACGTGCAGTGGTGCACCGAGGTGAATGCGATCGACCACGTCGGTCCGTCGTACCCTCCTGCATCCAATTGTCACATATCCGCATTACAGTTGTTTGGTTTCGTCCAACACGACTAGCGATTTCTCTGTATGATAGTCCACAATCTCGGTAAGCCACTATCCTTCCTCTGTCGAACTCGGATACTTGATCAAACGATGTTCGCTGTTGTCTACGAGGCATAACTGATCGTCTTGTGAAACAACCACAAGGTAAACACACGTGCCGAACGTACACTGGTCGAAATCGCCAAGCCTTAAATGGCGCTATGAGGTGGCGCCACAGGCGCGCGTGATGTGCGTCTGATTCGAATCAGTTGCATACCTCATCGCTGCAAACCCATGGTGTAAATTTCACTTGATTTGGATGCTTCCTTCAGGGTGTTGCATTTACGGTGGCCAGCAGTGTAGTTTAGTGAGTATGGGGTAGGTAATCGGACCTGCCCACACCGTAACAACTTTCACAGCACGTGCTGAAGTACTTCAGGGATACCACAGGAAACTTCAATCAGAGTGGTTGAATGAAGACTGGAGCTCCATTCTGCTGAACATTAGACCAGTATGTGGAAAAAGGTGCTTTCTTATTTGGTTCACCGCAAGTGTACGATATTGTCTTACAAAGAAGTTAGTGCTGTAAAAAGTAGGTGCTACACTATTGATTCATTTCTCTCTCGTAGTAGCTGCATAATGTGCACTCATTACTAAAGCATTATTTCTTAATGTAACCTGATACACACTATCAGCTGCCGGTAGGGCCAAGGCGGTGAAGTTTCGTTTCCATTTTGTGTGCTGCTACTTCGCAATCGCTGACCTGAAAAACTGACTCAGCATCCGTCTGTAAACAAATAAGTGCCGGGCTCAGAAGAAAATGGTGTTACCATTATACAATTCATAGCTTTTGGGGTAAGGTTTCTCCAAACCAGAAAAAAAAATATTACGGAAAAGTAAAAAGTAGAAAAATATAATGCGGAAGTCTTATGTAAGATGACAGACGTTTTAGTATCGTTATTAATCTTTACTTGTGTTACATTTTTTACCAACTCCATATTCTGTCATCTAAGTGATCCTTCACTTAAGAGGTACTTTTTAACTGCCTTTATAAACAAGACTGTTTTAGAAATACCTTTAATCTCCAAGCTAAATTTATTGCGGAAAACGCTGCCTTACGTGAGACACGCCACCCAACTGAATACGTTCTTATCTTAGCGTGTCATCAATCGTGTGCGTGATGGACTAATGTGTGAAAGAACAGATGCCATCTTTATATCGTTAAGGCTAACCGGCTGATGAACTTATTCAGTGTGGATGCACAAGAATTGCCTGAACTCTTACGGGACTCGGTGGATTGTCTGCCGCTAGTAATGGGTATAATGACAGGGGCACTACGATTGTAGTGTGAGGACTATGAGTTGAAAATGTAGGTCCCTGCAGTCGCACTATCCTCTGTGCCCTCGGTTACTCAGATGGGATACACATCGTCTTGCGGCTCCTCCGAGGTGCCACGTCGCGAGTGCTGGGCCGTTTGGCGGGCCCTATTAATGTCATGCGGTCGGTCCGTCAAGGATGTCCGCTGTCGATGCTGCTTTTCGCCATCGGCCTTGAGCCACTGTTACACTGTTTGAGGAGACGGCTCACAGGAATAACAATGAGGGGGAATACTTTCATCTGCCGCGCCTATGCAGATAACGTTGTGTTCTTGGTTCTATCGGAGGATGAAGTGCGAGAGGCACTGGCATGGATCAACCAGTACGGGACTACTGCGGGGAGTCGTGTGAACCTGACGAAATGTAGTGCTATGTCCGTCGGTAGAGGTCTTCCAGCAGAAAGTGTGGATCCATTGCCATTAGTGTACAAGCTCATTTGTTTGGGGGTCACCTTCACTAGTGATATACAGTGCACTATCTCATTTAACTATAAACGCCTGCTTCAAGCTATCCACACGAACGTTCGTGGCAACTTCCTGAGAGCATTGGACATGTTACAAAGGGTGGATTTTGTTAACATTCATCTAGTCTCGCGACTACCCCATTTAGCATAGATGTTCCCGATGCCAAAGGCAACGGCACACAGACTTCAGGCGGCGTTCGGCTACTTTGTTAGCGAGGGTCTTATCCTCAAAGTTCGCCACGACTCGCTGACACTTTGTGGGGCGACGGGTGGAATTGATTGTTGTAATGTAGAAAAGGATGCATTTCCCTGCCGTTTTAACCACATTGTGGGGCGGCTGGTGGAATAATTGTTATTTAAAATGTTCCTATTATTTATGCTGTTGTTTGGCCGTTCTCAACACTGGCTCTCTAACTACAATTTTGGCAACCAGAAAGTGATTAGCAAAACGTGAAGCCTGTAATTAGAATTCCTAGTGCCCACTTCATCTGAGAAATACACTTATCGCTACAGCTTGTAGCTCTGAGGAATTAGGAGATTGTTTGGGATTCATAATCAAAAACGATTGTGGAAAAAACGTCCACTGTATTCTGAAAGTCACAGATGAAAAAATAAAGAATCCACACAATCTGACTAACAGAGCAGTTCAGAGTCTAATGCGCCGATGCAACTATAACTGTCCAAATTAAATGTTTAAGTGAATGCTCGCCATAATTTGATGATAATGTTCATCAAACGCCACGCTACATAATGGTAGAATGTTTGTCCCGCGACGGCACGTGAAAATACGACATCCGCAAACTGAAGATAGATAATTAAAGTCATCCCAGAATCAACACTTCACTCGAAAATGATTTCATGGTTATGCGTATCTCGAGTAACTTAATACGGCGTCCGAGACTGTTTATAGCAATGATACCGACCCGACGCGACGCGACTCCCGACACAGATGGTGTGCTATTCAGCGTCTGGAGAGAACTCTGGCCTTCTTCGTCGCGCAGCGTTCTTGTATATAAAGCCGCGGTGCGGACGGCTAAGGGAACGCCTGATCAAATCGGCTCTCCCGACTAGCCGCTGGGCTAGTAAAGCACCACTTTAAGTTACCGAATAAATCATAGCTTCTTTTGCTGATGGCAGATGAAGCTCTCAATTTAAATGCCCAATCAGCACACAGGTAAGTAATCATAATAAAAGTCTGACGTGACTAAGTCAATTATTTTGGGCGAGAGAATTAATTTAATTACACTACACGCAGTAGACGAGCTCTGAACTTGCCCTTTGGAGATACGCTATCGGTATAGTTTTATAGTTATTCAGTTGAAATTTCTCACATCTTTATGGTTATAGCGAATCTCCATTCTACTTAAATTTAATCATCCTAGCCTAATTTATTAGCCTACTTAATCTATCTTGCTTCCTTAATTTTTAAGACAAAAACCAGAAAATATTGAATCTTAATTTATGAGATCCAGAAGACTGTTTCTATTAAAATATTATGAAAAAGGAATCTAAATATAAATTTTTAAGTCTCTAGCTCTTTTCTGTTGTGCCAATGATTTTTACAGAAAAACGTCAAAATTTCGAAAATGGTTGAAGTTATTGAACTGATATTCAACACATATTAATTTTGTATTACTCCTGACATGCTAGAACCTTTTCAGGTTATTTACTTGATTTTATAAGTATTGCGCAACATGTATGACGTCAGAGCTAGTTACAGCGGACTAGGCTGGCACACAATGGAAAGACTGATGTGAATTTATTACGGCGTGAGTAGGCTGCTTCCCTACAACTTCCTCCTCGAAATGCGGCCTCGGCCTTGTCAACGTCGAAGCGAGAGTAGCTGACCTTTATGTAAGTACGATGGTTAAATCGTGACCTGCCGCCGAACCGGATTATCGGGAAGCCTGATTGACGTACTGGCCGCTCCCTCTCGAGTGGCACCTGTTGCAGTAGGCCATATTTCTTCCTCGCTCTCACATGTCAGGACCTCTTTCATCGAATACAGTTATGTCCATGCCGACTTGCCTAGTATCAGTAACCCTACCGCACGTGACGTTTGCCGCCTAATGATGAGAAATCATACTCGGAATGTTGTGGAAAGCCGACATCCTACGATCGCATGGCCCGTGGTTTGGCTTTCTGTGCACCATATGCTAGTCGACACGAGCGCTCATGTGACCTGGTATCTGGTCGTTAATGGAAAGTACATGACATAACTTCATCTCCATGCCATCAACATGACAGATCCGCCTCGTTGTCACACGCTTGATACGGACGAACATCGGCTGATGTGTGGATCTTCTGCAGTGGTGTGACAGCTGATTCAGAAGGTATTGGCCTTTCTTCTACGTACGGCTACCCATCGCATTACACCGAAATCTCTTCTGTTCCCAGATGAAACATACCTCCCAAGTACGAAGACCAATGCTGTGATCTGGATAAAAGGTCTCTAGATCTCTTATTTGCTCTGTGAAAGTGATAAGACTCTTCTTAATTTTTGGACGTTCGTTCAAGATCGATTTACTTTTATCGTGCACCATCCGCGATACCGTCGGTACTATGCCTTCTTCGATCTCCACTGCAGCTGAGGTGTCCCACGTATGAGAAGGTGATGTCAGTGAGACTGTGTAATACAAGGATTAAGTCCCATGTACCAGAAAATGCAATAGTCTTCGTGAAGACGTGCCTGGAACATGCCTGACTGCCTTGGGATTCAATGGGCGTCAACCCGCAAGTTGGTAGAAGCGGATGCCGTTTTGTCTGTTCTGCCAGGAGGGCGTTTTCTCTAATTTCTGTAACTCCATTTTTATTTTCTTTTTCTTTTATTTTGTTTTTTATTGATGGTTATTACAAATAATTGTTTTCGCCTGGAGGGCGTCCTATGTTGTTGTTGTTGTGGCCTTCAGTCCTGAGACTGGTTTGATGCAGCTCTCCGTGCTACTCTATCCTTCTTCATCTCCCAGTACCTACTGCAGCCTACATCCTTCTGAATCTGCTTAGTGTATTCATCTCTTGGTCCCCCTCTACGATTTTTACCCTCAGTATTGCCTCACGTGTTCCAACGTTTCTACGGAATCCTTACTGATCTTCCCCGAGGTCGGCTGCTATTAGTTTTTCCATTCGTCTGTAAAGAATTCGCGTTAGTATTTTTCAGCTGTGATTTATTAAACTAATAGTTCGGTAAGTTTCACATCTGTCAACACCTGCTTTCTTTGGGATTGGAATTATTATATTCTTCTTTAAGTCTGAGGGTTTTGTCAGGACTGGCTCTCCCAAGACTGTCAGTAGTTCTAATGGAATGTTGTCTACTCCGGGGGCCTTGTTTCGACTCAGGTCCTTAAGCGCTCTGTTAAACTATTCACGCAGTATCATATCTCCCATTTCATCTACATCCTCTTCCATTTCCATAATATTGTCCTCAAGTACATGGCCCTTGTATAGAACCTCTATATATTCCTTCCACATTTCTGCTTACCCTTCTTTGCTTAGAGCTGGGTTTCCAATAAAGTTCTTGATATTCATGCAAGTGGTTTTCCTTTCTCCAAAGGTCTCTTTAATTTTCCTGTAGGCAGTATCTATCTTACCCCTAGTGAGATAAGCCTCTACATCCTTACATTTTTCCTCTAGCCTTCATTGCTTAGCCATTTTTCACTTCCTGTCGATCTCATTTTTGAGACGTTTGTATTCCTTTTTGCCTGCTTCATTTACTGCATTTTTATGTTTTCTCCTTTCATCAATTAAACTCAGTATTTCTTCTGTTACCCAAGGGTTTCTGCTAGCACTCGTCTTTTTACCTATTTGATCCTCTGCTGCCTTCACTATTTCATTCGTCATATATACCCATCCTTCTTCTACTGTATTTCTTTCCCCCATTCCTGTCAATTGTTCCCTTATGCTCTCCCTGAAACTCTGTACGTACAACCTCTGGTTCTTTCATTTTATCCAGGTCCCATCTCCTCATATTCCCATCTTTTTGCAGTTTCTTCATTTTTAATCTACAGTTCATAACCAATAGATTGTGGTCAGAGTCCGCATCCGCCCCTGGAAATGTCTTACAATTTAAAACCTGGTTCCTAAATCTCCGTCTTACCATTATATAATCTATCCGATACCTTTTAGTATCTCCAGTCTTCTTCCATGTATACAACCTTCTTTCATGATTCTTGAATCAATTGTTAGCTATGATTAAGTTATGCTCTGCCCAAAATTCTACCAGGCGGCTTCCTCTCTCATTTCTTAGCACCTATCCATATTCACCTACTATGTTTCCTTCTCTCCCATTTCCTACTCTCGAATTGCAGTCACCCATGACTATTAAATTTTCGTCACCCTTCACTACCTGAATAATTTCTTTTATCTCATCATACATTTCATCAATTTCTTCATCATCTGCATAGTATAAACTTATACTATTGTAGTAGGCGTGGGCTTCGTGTCTATCTTGGCCACAATAATGCGTTCACTATTGTGTTTGCAGTAGCTTACCCGTACTCCTATTTTTTATTCATTATTAATCCTACTCCTCCATTACCCCTATTTGATTTTGTATTTATAACCCTGTATTCACCTGACGAAAATTATTGTTCCTCCTGCCACCGAACTTCACTGATTCCCACTATATCTAACTTTAACCTATCCATTTCCCTTTTTAAATTTTCTAACCTATCTGCCCGATTAAGGGACCTGACATTCAACGCTCCGATCCGTAGGACGCCAGTTTTCTTTCTCCTGATAACGACGTCCTCTTGAGTGGTCCCCACCCGGAGATCCGAATGGGGGTCTATTTTACCTCCGGAATAGTTTACCCAAGAGGACGCCATTCATCATTTAATCATACAATAAAGCTTCATGCCCTCGGGAAAAATTACGGCTGTAGTTTCCCCTTGCTTTTAGCCGTTCGCAGTACCAGAACAGCAAGACCGTTTTGGTTATAGATACAAGGCCAGATCAGTCAATCATTCAGACTGTTGCTCTTGCAACTACTGAAAAGGCTGCTGCCCCTCTTCAGGAACCACACGTTTGCCTGGCCTCTTAACAGATACCCCTCCGTTGTAGTTGCACCTACGGTACGGCTATCTGTATCGTTGAGGCACGCAGGCCTCCCCACCAACGGCAAGGTCATGGGGGGGGGGGGGGGCGTCCTATGTAATTATACTAATTTATTTAATTTATTGATATTGATTCCTACGTAATCTCAACAAATATATAAAATAAATAAATTAGTATTATACATGATCTTAAATCAAAAATCATGATATCGAAAAAGCATACTTATTTACATTTTCGAGAAATATTTCTTTTATTTTATACGGAAGGCCGCCATTTATTTTAGAACACCACTGATTTTTATTTTCTTTGTCAATATAAACAAAAAACATGCGCCTAAGGTGACTGCTGGCGTAAAGTACAAGAGAAAAAAAAAAGATGGCTACAGCGCCTTGCATGTTAGCAGGAGATCCCAGGTTCAAGTCCCAGTCTGGGCACACATTTTCAACTGTCCCTTTTGATGTATATCAACCCTCGTCAGCAGCTAATGGTAATGATTTAATTATATTTTCACAAATAGGTTTTGGACGTTGCTTCGTCCGACCAGTCTTTGTTGGTTGTTTTAAAAGAGGGGGGGGGGGGGGAGAATTGACCAAACTGCGTGGTCATCGGTCCCGACCAGTCTTGGGATTATATTCTGCACGGAGAGGCTTCACTACAAGAACAAAAGGAGTTCCTGCTAGATAATGACAAGGCGACACATATTTTCACCTTTCACATGCAACGTTTTAAAGACTATTAATATCCCAGACTGTCAATGATTTCTATCGATGGAACTGCTGAACCCAAGGAAACATTCGGTATTCGTGTAATTATGATAATCTTTATGTTATTAGATTTTACTCAAGCCATCCATACAGCAGTTACCTCATTGGATTACTGTATTTCATCTGTTATACAATCAGCTTGCGTAATAATTGCCTATGATCTAGTTTTGAGATGGGTGTAAGTACTAAATAGCACTGTATGGTAAGAGACTATGGCCTGCGATACATTCGTATTTCATGTGTTTGATGACTAAATACATTGCTGTTGCAGGAGATGGTTCAGGTACTTGGCAAAAGCGACTTACTGGAAGCAAGCAGTATGCTGCTAATACGTACATAGTGTTCACTAACTGCACAAGGTGAACAAGAACTGGGTATAATTCGCGTACCCTATTGACCACCATTGGTCTCGTATATCGATCAGTATGTAACTCTTAGGCAATTTCTAACAACTGTTAGGTCAAATGCTCATTAGATTCCTCGAATCCAAAAAAGAGAGAGTACTACAGAAAAGATTAAAACTTCAGAAGACGAAAAAATATTGACATCGTACAAGACTTTCTCCCATTGTATGCGGTGGTTGGAGTGGCATTAGTCCACAGATATAAATCGTTGCTAAGGGTAAAGGAAACATTCAATTCACAGTGTTTGGAAACATGACGAGGAAAGAAAATATTGGCCAAACATCGTCCTTATACAAGCGAGTAGAGCAGTCCAGAGCAGTCAACATGTTCTTTATCCGTAAAGATGCCTAACATAATAGATCACCGATTTGCTCTTTGTGCAACATGCAGTGTGAATCTTTCCCCTCCAGTGGCTACTAGCAAGATGCCATACTCAGATATCGGCGAAAGCCTTCATTCAACAGTCATCCTAAAAAGGACGATGCTCCTTCTTGTATCTAGCATGTAAGTAGAGTGAGACACCGAGTACTGCTACAACGTAGAGTGATTGTTTAAGAGTTGGTCATCAGTGATATGTCGCCATGTTGAGACGGTGACCAATTTTTCCAAAACCATCTCTGTTTACCTGTAAATGCGTCACTATACACAATATACGCCTTGTCAACAATAGTAATCTCTTTCAATTTGGTCAACAATGCTTCCAATAACAGCACCTCTAGTATTTTCCACAAGCACTGCCAGTAGCACCTCAAGACGGAAGCTGGGTGTCGAGTATGGTCAATGGTGAATGCCATTTAATGGCTCAAAACTGTGCATTGATGGTTCATCGTGAGCTCGATCGATTTCACAGATTGGCAATGTGGTTATAAGTTTGGAGTTACTTCGTCTTTGTCGAAAATAACGACAAAGTCAGAAGATTAAAACGTGTTTTGACCACTCGAATGATAATATGTACCTGGTATCGTAAGTAAATTGTCTAGGGACCATTAAAATTGCAACACCAAAGATGATAGCAAGTAACGAATAAATACTTATTGCATGTTTGTACTACGAAGGATACTTGATTAAATTATTAACTGAGTTAGGCTGCACACAATGCGAAGAACAGCAGAAATGGCTGCCACTTTTGACAGCAACATTAACTGTAGTTTGACTGGAAATTGGATCGACCTCATCCATAGATGACAGACACAAATATTCTCCTTCAGATATGTACCAGAGTTCACCAGTCGGAGCGGAGAGCGAGTGGTATTCCATTAGTCATTCGCAACTGTTTTCAAAAATGGTTCAAATGGCTCTGAGGACTATGGGACTTAACATCTGATGTAATTAGTCCACTAGAACTTAGAACTACTTAAACCTAACCAAGTTAAAGACATCACACACATCCACGCCCGAAGCAGGATTCGAACCTGCGACCGTAGCGGTCGCGCGGTTCCAGACTGTAGGGCCTAGAACCGCTCGGCCACTCCGGCCGGCCGGCCAGGCCAACAGTCGTACACCGACTGTAGGTCAGGACGGCACAGACAACTTCCACTCTAACGTTATCTTGTTGGAACATGTCATCATGGTGAGCTCGAAGGCAGGATACAGCCACCCATTTTATCACCTCAGTTATGTAACATCTACTGTACAGTTTATCGACTTTATGAACCAGAGGTGATCGTGTTGTAAACCCATAAACACCATACCAATATCTGTATGATGATGACGACTGCAAACTGGTAACGGTAGCTTTCCTCGATGTTCATAAACACTGATAACTTCAATATGATTCAGTACGAATAACCGTGAATCATCTGCAAAGATTACGTACTGCCGCTCCTGTATCCAATGTTATCTGTGGTTGCACCACAGCCGGCGCAGTCCTCACTCCTGCCATGTGTCCAAACACACACCTACAACAATGGTTACTGTGCTGAGAGTCAGTGGCGCTACAGACGTCGTAGCATTCACCATGGGAATAATGTCCACTTTCTGACTCAAGGTGCGCTTTGCAGCTGTATGATATTGCACAGCCGAATAAACCTTTGGCCTTCCTCTCTGGCATAAGACTCGTGCCGCCGTTTAGATGGACCGCAGCGTAGCTTTTGTCACTCCTGAGCTACTACTTTCAAGTATGCATAACAGCTGCGACATTACACCTAACACGAGCTGTGATATCGCCAACCGTTAGTTCTTTTTGCCGTTTAACTCACATTTGAAGAGTGGGAATAACGATAGCTTAACACGTTCAAGCTGGCCCTGTAAATTGTACTTCTCATTGAACGACAACACGCGTACTCAGCTCTCCTTTATCTGGCATGTCGGCCCCCGGTAGCTGAGTTGTCAGCCCTACAGACTGTCAATCCCAAGAGCCCGGGTTCGATTACCGGCTGGGTCGGAGGTTTTCTCCGCTCAGGGACTGGGTGTTGTGTTGCCCTAATCATGATGCTTATCGCTATCGACGCGTAAGTCGCCGAAGTGGCGTCAAATGAAAAGACTTGCACCCGGCATCCGGTGAACTGTCTCCCCGACGGGAGGCCCTAGTCACACGACATTTACATTTATTTCATCTGGCATCGCTGCGTTTTGTATTGTCGCTGTGACCTGTGACGCTGTGACGTGAACACCTCAGGCTACTAAACTAGAAGTAAAAAAAAAAAAGACGCACTGTGAAGGAATTATCCGAATGAGACGGATATCGGTACATTGGATGTTCATGTACAGGCAAACAAATCATTACAATTTAAGAGCAAGGGCATCGCAAACTGAGCAAGGGCATCGCAAACTGAGCAAGTCAATAAGACGTTGGTCAACCTCTTGGTCCGGCCTGGAATCTCATTGTCTGGCTTGTATGTATGTATGTATTAAACCGTGGACTTATAAAAGACGGAGAGGCTTCGTCCCGCCGTAGCCCACAGTGGTTCACAACCCAGCAGACCACAGCAGTTCACCTATCCCACCGTCGCCCTACACCGAACCCGGTGTTATTGTACGGTTCGGCCCCCAGTGGACCCCCCGGGAACGTCTCACACTTGACGAGTGTAGCCCGAAATTTCGAGGTAGACTAGTTATGGTATACGTGTATGTGGAACCGGTGTTTGCGCAGCAGTCACCGACAGAGTGTAACTGAGGCGGAATAAGGGGAAAATCCCCTTAAAAACCACCAAAGGCTGGCCGGCACACCGGACCTCGACACTAAGCCAACGGGCGGATTCGTGCCAGGGACCGACACGCCTTCCCGCTCGGGAAGCAGCGCGTTAGACCACGCGTTTATGCGGGTAGGCGGCATTGCCTGGATTAGTATTGTCTTCATTGATGAGATCCTCTTCGAACTGAGCACCAACAACAAGCGAACACTTATCTCGAGACTTCCTGGACTGTCGCCCTCCGGCAGCCCGACAACAAGGTGCGATGGTCTGATATGCAATTTATTTTCGAAGCAGGACTTCTCAAGTTGTCATCCGCGGCACACTTACAGCACAGCTGTACGTCGACGATAATCTACCACCAGTCTGGTTGCCTCCAAGGGCTAATGTCTCAGTAAGATAATGCCCAGCCACACACAGCGAGAGTTTCTACTGCTTTCCAAACCCCACCTTCGAGCATTATGGGCAGGAACAATTGGATCAAATTTTTGCCGATATAACACGCCAAATGGACAGAATTTGGCACAGTGTCTCTGAGGAGGACATCCACCAATTCTCTCAATCATTGCCAAGCCTAATAACTGCTTGCATAAGGAACAGGTGTGGACCAATATCTTATATACTTGTTCAGTTTCTGAAGCTCTTTCTCCTACATAGATCGTCCAGCTTTTCTGAAATTTCTATCATTTTCTGTTTTACACTTACGTCTTCAGATTTCTATTCCATTCTGATAATCCACTCATGGTGCGTCATTTTTTAATTTTTTTAGTATATGAACCTTTTTTTTTTTAAACGAGAGATCACATACAGTAATTTTACACCGAAACTATATCAACTTAAGTGGTATCTTATTTCTTCAGAAAACTCTTCCGTTGGAAAGTCCCACAAAATTGCATTTAGAACGGTTCGGTGTACCTTGCTGATACATCACATGTTATAGTATTGATTCTAGCACAGCCAGTAGCGTGTGCCACCGGAGTTCACGCTACCCGATGGGAAAGTCTAGCGTGAGCGACCTGTGGTGCACGCCAGTGTGAACGTGTTAAATATCTCTGTCCACGCTCTAATTAGTCTATCCTCGCGATACAAATGAGAGCGATACATAATATCAAGATCCATCACTTGAAATTGATTCTAGAAACCAAGTTGGCTTTCACGGGTTTGTTTGCTGGCTGACAGATCTGACAGTTCAGTCCTTTCAGACTTTCCGCTACACTCCCAATGAGTCATAACAAACCTCTGACCATTGATGTTTCCCTTCTTTGTACTACGTTCAGTATCCCCAACGTGTCTAGAAAGAATAGCACTAATGTTTTTTTATGTAATTATCACTTCTAGATTGATGCCATTTCCTTATTATTCGGACCGAGCGAGATGGTGCAGTGGTAGCACACTGGACTCGCATTCGTGAGGACGACGGTTCAATCCCGCGTCAGGCCGTGCTGATTTAGGTTTTCCGTGGTTTCCCTAAATCACTCCTTGCAAATGCTGGAGTGGTTCCTTTGAAAGGGTACGGCTAACGTCCTTCCACATCTTCCCTAATCCGATGACCTCGCTGTTTGGTCTCTTCCCCCAAACAACCCTAACCTTGAATGAGATTTTCACTCTGCAACGGAGTGTGCGCTGATGTGAAACTTCCTGGCAGATTAAAACTGTGTGCCGGACCGAGACTCGAACGCGGGACCTTTGCCCTTCGCGGGCAAGTGCTCTAACAACTGAACTACCCAAGCACGACTCACGTCCCGTCCTCACAGCTTTACTTCTGCCAGTACCTCGTCTCTTACCTTCCAAACTTAACAGAAGCTCTCCTGTGAACCTTGCAGAACTAGCACTCCTGAAAGAAAGGCTATTGCGGAGACATGGCTTAGCCACAGCTAGGGGATGCTTCCAGAATGAGATTTGCACTCTGCAGCGGAGTGTGCGCTGATATGAAACTTCCTGGCAGATTAAAATTGTGTGCCGGACCGAGACTCGAACGCGGAACCTTTGCCTTTCGCGGGCAAGTGCTCTACCAACTGAGCTACCCAAGCACGACTCACGCCCCGTCCTCAGAGCTTTACTTCTGCCAGTACCTCGTCTCCTACCTTCCAAACTTAACAGAAGCTCTCCTGCGAACCTTGCAGAACTAGCACTCCTGAAAGAAAGGCTATTTCGGAGACATGGCTTAGCCTCAGCCTAGGGGATGCTTCCAGAATGAGATTTGCACTCTGCCACGGAGAACCGTTAGGTCAGTGCTGGAAATACCCGTTAATGGGCTTCAGCAGGGACGATCGACGCAAGGGCCGTTTATAAACCACTGTATCGCCTGCAGCGCCTCTCCTGGGCCAGCGACCATTTCGGTTGGAGCTTAGATGACGGGAGAACCGTGACCTGGTCATATGAATCCCGAATTTAGGTGGTAAGAGCAGATGGTGGGTTTCGAGTGTGGGGCAAACGCCAAGAAGCCATGGGTTCAACTTGTCAACAAAGTACCGTGCATGGTGTGGGCCATGTTTGCATGGGATGGACTGAGTCCTCTGGTCCAAATGAACCGATCGTTGAATTGAAATCGATATGTCCACCTAATTGGAAACCATCTGCAGCCATCGATGTACTTCACAACACCAGTGAAATTTTTATGGATGACAATGCACCATGTAAACGGGTTTCAGTTATTCTCGATTTGTTAGAGGAACGTTCAGGACAGTTAGAGCGAAACAGTTGGTCATGCAGATCGTCCGACATGAATCACAATGAACATGTATAGGACATTGATACGCCCGCTAAACCCACTGGGCAGAACAGGTAATAGGATACTAATTGTCATTTATTGGAGCCCGATAACCTTTACAACCAAAGCGGCATATAGCAGAATCTTTAACGAAAGGAATCCTTTCACGGCTGAAGGCCTCCAACAAGATATCTTAACAAGACAAAAATCCAATTAAGATAGCAATAAAATAATTAAAAAAACAACATACGCAAAGTGCAATACAAATGGCTGAGGGCCACAATTAAATTCCTAAATTTCAGAATATATTACCATAGACCTATAAAGGCAGAAGGCAAGGATGTTTAACAACAAGAATTTTAAAAATCAACAAGATAAAAATGCAGCTAAGATAGCATAAAAATAACTTAAAGAAGCAACATACACAGGTGCAATACCAATGCTTGAGGGCCACAATTAAACTTAAAAATTTAAAAATATATTACCATAATCTTTAAAAGTAGAAGGCCGCAGTGTTCAAGCTTGAAAGATAAATATAAAAATTAATTTGCAAGATTTTAAGAAAACAAACAAACAACCATAAGCGTAAAATTTAAAAATAGCTGACAACAGATAATTAAACACCGGTGGCACTCAGAAGGCCTCCAGGGAGGTCGGTCTGCCCTCGTACACTTAGTTGAGACAGGTGGTGAGCCCAACTTTACTTGATCCGTCGGAACCCAACCAGGGGACAGCCACGGACTGACCGACACAACAACGTGTTTCCCGTCAATCAGTACATGAGAACTCAAACAATCAATGTTACAAACGCGATAATCCACAATGGAGTATGTATTAGCTGTCAAAATTACACGCCATGTTGGACAGCGACAACAGGTGAGGAAAGGACGCTGCCTGAAATTACGTTAGTGGCCAGTTCCGGTAACCGGAACACTAACGGCCAATAGGCAGAAAATTCCACTGGTACACTAGAATTTGAAACACAGTAATAGTTAGCTTCGCTGAAAAGAACACTGCCTGAATTTACGTCAGTGCCCAGGGCAGGTAACCAGAACACTAAAGGCCACAGGACAGAAAATTCCACTTGTGCACTCAAATCGTAGTCGACCAAAATATTTAATTGCACCACATGGCGGCTAAATCTCAGTAGTAGAACCACTAGGTGTTGCTCACTGGAAAACCTTCTCAACAGCAAACCAGCGAAGCGAACCACCACAAAATGAATAGATGTGGCTTGGGTATTTGAAACCACTACTCAACTTTGACGTGCTGGGTCGGTGAACCACGAAGCTCGTGGCGACCGGACAGCTCCACACACGCTCCGACATATCGCAGGGGCTGCCAGCAGCCCCAGCCGACTACACCGCGCGGAGATTACTTGTCTCGTCCGCAACAACGGACCGACTCGCTTCAGACCACCTTGCCGGAAACTATATGCACCAAACCAAAGGTAGTACATGGTACAGCCGGTCGAAGTGGCCGTGCGGTTAAAGGCGCTGCAGTCTGGAACCGCAAGACCGCTACGGTCGCAGGTTCGAATCCTGCCTCGGGCATGGATGTTTGTGATGTCCTTAGGTTAGTTAGGTTTAACTAGTTCTAGGTGACTAATGACCTCAGCAGTTGAGTCCCATAGTGCTTAGAGCCATTTGAACCATAGTACATGGTACAAATATCGATACACATCGCTGCTGCCACACGTAGAGGGAAGAAGAATCGTGAGGTAACTGCGACAAGGGTGGGAAACCAAACACAGATATACAGCGAAGTTCACCAAAACGCATAATGGGGAGAGAGCACCGCTCAGACAGTCATTTAGTTCACGCACAAAATGCTGCACCGGCAATATTTTCGCGATTTTGGGTAGCTGTAAGGCAGCATGGCTCAGTATTTCTGCAGAGGACACCCAACGATCTGTTGAATCCATGCCACATTTAGTTGCTGCCCTACGCCGAGCAAAATGAGATCCGACCCCATATAATGGGTAATGCGGTGGGTTTTGTCATCTGAGTGTATTCGGCGTGGTATGATTATTTCTACGATAAGTATTCCATCGTATTGTCCTCAGTGCTCCCGCCAGAGTTTCGAGTCCTCCGTCGGGCATGGGTGTGTGTGTTGTTCTTAGAATAGGTTAGTTTTAGCTTAAGTAGTGTGTAAGTCTCGGGACCGATGACCTCTGCAGTTTAATCCCTTAAGAACTCACAAACATTTGAACATTTTGTCCTTAGTGTCAAAGCCTTATTCACAAAACAACGTTTAGTAACTGTTTCTTGTAGTTATATGTTAATTTTAAGAAAGGCTTTAAATGTGTTCCGTGCGTGCACTGTCTAAACTGAATCAGGAAAATACATCACAAGAAAAGAGCATGTTACTAACCACCTTCCATTCGGAGCACGTCCATGTCTCACCACTGACTTCCAGTATCAGCCGCACGCAGTTGATGTCAACAAGTGTATAGGCCTGAAGATGACGTTGTTAAAACGTTGAAACTAGTTTCCAAAATAAAACATTCAATTGTGGCTCGATTACATATCTGGAGTATACTTCCAATGAAACTGGGTGATAACTCTGCCTTTCCCACGGCCAGATTCATGTGCTCACTCGTGCCTAAATCGCTCTGTACTCATTCTCTAAGATTATTAATATATGTGACTGCCTCTTGTGATGTTCCGGAAATAATTAAATAATAACGTACCTCCTATTATTTACTTCTCCATCTAAGTCTACATAAAAACTCCGAAACCATCATATGGGGCTACCAGTAGTGATTACATCTCTCGTTCCACTCGCAGACTCAGCGAGGGAAGAGCAACTGTCTATACGCTGGCATGTGAACTGTAATTTGTCTTTACTTTTATTTATGGTGAATGGAAGTGGCCTTCTGTAGAATTGTTTGGCAGTCAGCAGCAAATACTGGTTCTCTAAATTTTCTCAGTACTTATTTTAAATTGCATGTAACCGCAGCCAAACTTCCATATTCTGAAAGAGATAATGCGCATTGTCTGCAGAGCATTTTTTATTAAAGGTCGAGACCGGTTACGCGCAACTAAAAGACGCATCCTAAGAGGAGCTAAACAGTCTCCTGACTTTTATTTCAGTTTTTACAGCCAATGTGGATTATTTCTTTCAATATATCTTAACAGTGTTTCGCGAGAAGAACGTCTTCTTGTTTCCAGGGATTTCCATTTAAGTTCAGGGAATCATCGTTGATTCCCCTTCTCTACTACCGACATTTCGTGGTCATTGCATTTCAGAACGCCTTGCCGAATAGCCTCTAGACATTTCATCGACGTCACTGTGTCAAACTGCTAACCATTAATACTGTACTCGAATATTACAGGATAGTTTTTCCTGATCATCGGCATTAATTGATACTTTTCTAGGTTTAGAGCGTGCCGCCTTCGTTACAACAGATAGAAATAATATTTAATTCGTCTCGTATCCTTCTACTCTCACTCAGTGGCAACACGTTACAGCACACTAGAGCGTAATCAGCAGTCACAATTTCATGCTTACTGTTTCAGTAGCTCAACATCGACAGGGATGCCTGTTTCTACACCGTATCCGGGCACCCCCAAAAACATACTTTTTTAATACTACGTGCATTGTGCTGCCACCTACTGCCAGGTACTCCATATTAGCAACCTCAGTAGTCATCGTGAGAGAGCTGGATTGGGCGCTTCGTGGAACTCACAGACTTCGAACGTGGTCAGATGACTGGGTGTCACTTGTGTCATACGTCCGTAAGCAATAATTCCACATTACTAAACACTCCTTGGTCCACTGTTTCCGATGTGATAGTGAAGTGGAAACCTGAAGGTACACGTACAGCACAAAAGCGTACAGGCCGACCTCGTCTGTTGACTGAGAGAGACTGCCGACAGTTGAAGATGGACGTAATGTGTAATAGGCAGACATCTATCCAGACCATCACACAGGAATTGCAAACGGGGTCAGGATCTACTGCAAGTACTATGACAGTTAGGCGGGAGGTGATAGAACTTGGATTTCATGGTCGAGCAGCTGCTCATAAGCTACACATCACGCTGGTAAATGCCAAACGACGCCTCGCTTGGTGTAAGGAACGTAAACATTGGATGACTGAACAGTGGAAAAACGTTGTGTGGAGTGACGAATCACAATACATAACGTGGCGATCCGATGGAAGGGTGTCGGTATGGCGAATTCCCGGTGAACATCTGCCAGCGCGTGTAATGCCAAAAGTAAAATTCGGGGTGGGGGGTTGTAGTTGTTACGGTAAGCTCGTGTTTTTCATGGAGGGGGCTTGCACCCCTTGCTGTTTTGCGTTACACTATCATATGACAGGCCTACATCGATGTTTTAAACACCTTCTTGCTTCCCATTGTTGAAGAGCAATTCGGGGATGGCGATTGCATCTTTCAACACGATCGAGCACCTGATCATAATGCACGGCTGTGGCGGAGCGGTTACACGCCAGTAACATACCTGTAATGGACTGGCCTGCACAGGGTCCTGACCTGAATCCTATTGAACACCTTTGAGATGTTTTGGGACACCGACTTCATGCCAGGCCTCACCGTCCCACATCGATACCGCTCTTCAGTGCAGCACACCATGAAGAATTGGTTACCATTCGCCAAGAAACCTTCCAGCATCTGACTTAACGTATGCCTGCGAGTGTGGTAACTGTCATCAAGGGGAAGGCTGCGCCAATCCCATAATGAATTCCAGCGTTACCAATGGAGGGCGCCACGAAGTCATTTTCAGCCGTATGTTCAGATGCTTTTGGTCACTCCTCCTGGGAGTCTGTGCAACACACAAAAGATGGTGTGTCTGAACTAGTAGTAGTGTAAGGGGCGTGCTAGAACACTTTCGATGCGAAACTGATGTACACATTAACTAAGCTGATCACTTAATTAGCCCCACCCCCACTCCAAACCCAGCCCCCACTCCACACACCAATGCAGATTACGTCATGTGTTTTCCTCAGCCAACACCTGGGACCTTACCCCTTCCCCCTCCCATACATAACATCACAGTTAGAATTTAAAATTTTGGCAGTAATTTCTAATCTTAGCCAGAATTCCGAATTTTGTGAGAATTTCTTTGTATCAGGGCTGTGCTGACATCCTGTCCGTCCCACACACGGGAATAGGCTCGAAATTCTAAATGGCGGTGCCTTTTTTGGGACTCAAACACAAGGTGTTCTGGATGGGAATCCCAAATGCACCCCCCTCCCCTCCAACACAATCATAGCCCCAGAGGCCATTCAAAGTGACAGTAGGCAACAATAACGCTGCATCCAATCAAATCAGGTATATAAGTTGGTCTCCGCAGCTCTGCACTCTCAGTTGCAGTAAGTCAGTCAGCATGAAGCCCTAGCAAAAATCGTCCAGCGCTGCCTAGTCACAGCAGCAGCAGCATCGGAGTAGAAAGAAGCAATGTGTGAGGGAAATGAAGTCTTTGTGCTGCTACTGTCGCTGGTAACGGTTTGTCATCTTTGCTCATCAGTGGATGCCATGTCCTCCAGCTTGTTGGGGACTCCAGCAGTGATGTGTCCCAGCTCATCAGGGCTCACAGCAGTGGAAGCACCCTGGCATCATGTTGTGCACAAGGTCAGCTTGATGGACCAGGACAACGAGCTGTTTTTGTCGGTTGAAGACTCCCAGCATACCTCTGACTAGCTGAAATGCGCTGGGGGTCCTAATCAGCATGACACAGGTTGGTTCTGGACACCATCATATAGCCATCACAGAATATTCCAGTTATACTGCATGTTAAAAGTGAAGATTTTGTGGATGACAAGATACCAATTACGCCCTGTGAACCATTACTGTTCAGTTCAGTGTATAATTTAACCGCTAGTGATTCGAAACATTTACATATTGGTATAGAAGCACCCACAGATGGAGACTGGTGCGTTGTGATAGAGATCGAGAAGGCAGCTAAAAGTGTTAAAGTGCGGTTTACGGAGGTGGAATTAGAAGAGCTGTGTCACACAAAACCGACATAAAGAGCAGTTGACTGCCGTAATCATCCAAGCTGTACTCCTCCAGACATTTACTGTGGTGCTCTAAGTCTATCCATTAGAACAGTGTGCAATGAGTCTGCACCCCATGTGAAATCAGGTGACACATCCATTTATCTACAGCACTCCAGTGCTGCAACCTTGTTTGGTCTACAGATGGTGCTATCCATGGTTTTGGACTGAACTGATGGCTGCCTTGTGTTAAAGCTGTGTCTAGGGACATTACAGGGTATCTCTGTATGAACAGTACACATGTAGACGACTTCGAACTGTGGATAAATATAGGGCCAACGGAAACTAATGTACTGCCAATAAGTTTGAGAGAAGTATAAGCTGAATTCATGCCTACAAAAAAGCTTTATTTTCTATACTCTCTACTGATGGTAAGATAAAGGAAGAACCTGTTGGTTAGCGCATCCCATGTATAACCACTGAATACAAAGAATATAACCACATACATGTCTTATTTTTTACCTCTCATTACAATGTAAGTACTAAAGCTATTGCTACAGTATTTCCATTACAAACACGCAACAGCAGAAAACTGTGTCATTTAACTAAATTCTCAGTAAAAGATCATTGCAGGCCAGTACCTGACATAGTCGGTATCACGGCAGGGCATAGCGTTAATTAATTTCTACAAAAACCCATTGAAAGTAGGTACCTGTTATCGTGGGTATGACGGTATGACTGGTGAAGCCTCCAGACTTTGTTGTAAGCGACGCTATGCGTGCAGTGATTGTAGAACTATCCAACTGTGGCAAGAGAAATGTTCTCATGTCGCTGCTAACACATGCAGATGGAGTCCGCTTTGAGGATATATCTGTATTTTCAAAAAAACTAAAAATTGTTCAAATTTGTGTGAAATCTTATGGGAATTAACTGCTAAGGTCATCAGTCCCTAAGCTTACATAATACTTAACCTAAATGTTCCTAAGGACAAACACACACACACACACACCCATGCTCAAGGGAGGACTCGAACCTCCGCCGGGAGCAGGTGCACAGTCCGTGATTGCAGCGCCTTAGAACGTTCAAAACACAGTTTCAGCCCAATTACCAATTATTACAGTAGATAATGCAGGCTGTAGATGGTGTGATATACACGACATCCAGTGAGAGCAGCGATATCCCTCCACGGCAAAAAGTGAAGCCAGACACATTGTCCACATTTTTGCTCTGAATGTCGCCATACCCCATATTTTTCCACCTAATGTGGCTAATTCGTTTCAGACCACCCATTGAAACCCACCAACTGGCAGTAGCTGCATCATGGCTTACATGCATATTTACATCCAAATATAGAATTAACTTGAATCGAGGGATGCATTGGACCCCACATCCTAATATAGATTATTTGCCTTGGTGTGTCTGTGGACACACTGGCAAAGTCCTCCACAGATCCTGCCTCAAGGAAATAAGGCAAATAAGCATCAGTCAAAATTTCGATGCTGAGCCTAGTTTTCTTGAGCATTGCCATGTGAAAAGTGGGGGCCAGAGAGCACTTGGCCATGCATACATTCTGGAACTTTTTGAAAACATTCGCAAGCAATTGCATATTGGTGTCGTGCTTATCACCCAGATTGATGCACTAGTTTAGGAATCGCCTGTGAGAGTACTGGTAAATGTAGAGATGTCAGGTAGCCTGTTTCTGTCGAGTTTCGCCTTACTATCATGATAATAAAGCTATTTCTCATCAAGTTATGAACACCTGCCGATATGAATATCCTCGTGAGGTATGGTTTCAACGAGTTTCTGGAGTGGAATCTGCATAAAACGTAGTGTGTCAAGGAAGTGGGGTGTAATTTTTGGCGTCATTTGTTTGGAGAATGTAATACATTAGTATTTTTCAACACACTAGACGGGACGCTGACTCGATTTTCCTCACTACCAAAATTAGTCAACTGTTCAGCTTGAAAGTCAGCGTCATACCCACTTAAATTATGGAAAAAACGGGTATGTCTTGTGATAGCTGGTACTTCAAATTGTGTGCATTGTGAATTGCACTGCGGAACTTCCCAATAAGTTGACAATGACGCCTAAGAGGAATTACAGCTTTTCTATCCTACAGCAGGCCAAAAATATGACAGTTAACCAGATCATTGCATAATTTTTATCCTTCTCCGATTCAGCCATGGGGATGTTTGTGGAAGTCTATGAACTTCCCATGAGAGTTTTTCAAGCTCAGTAAGCAACCAAGCTGCTTGATTATCCCCAACATAAGACTGACAGTGGCTAAGACTTGAATTATACGAGCTTGTAATTTGGTACAATGCCGCGTACAGCAGTTTTTTTTGCATGGAGGTGGTATGTGAGGCTAAGGGGTTCCCTCCACAGAAGACATTCGAAGTCTGCATCTACAAAAAAGGAACATCGTTCCTGGTGGTGAGCATTCTTGAATTTAATGACTTTGTTTTCTTCTGTAGGCATAACAACATATAGCGGTTCCTTGGATTGAAAGTACTTCAGATGCCTTTTTAGATACTTTTCTTCTGAAAAGGTATTTAGACACTGAAGATAATGTGCTTTTACGTTCTTTTTTTCGACAGTTGGCTGTAAGGAGGTGAGACATATCTTTGATCGAAACTTCATGCTGATTATCACCTGAGAAGAGCAGAATTTTCACGTGAAGATCACACTCACCTGCATATGTCGAAAATTAAAATAGTTCAACTACATTGGACTTGCACTGATGATCTGGCTTGCTTTTCTGGTTCTTCTACAGACTGAAACGTGTTTCAATATTCTGTGATCTTGTGCTTCAGATTTCGGTATGTTCTGAATCCTTAAGGGTAATTCAATACCGCCAAAGTTATATCCCCTCGGAATCGTACTTTGCGCAAGCGGTATTGACCATTACGGTCTGGATATACATTGTAATTTCTCTCTCACGTTAGGATCGACATCCAAAACAAACGTTATTCTTTTCATTTTGGACATTAATACATGTCTTCTTATCAGCTACATTGTTAGGGTGTTTAATATAACTGGACCATCCATGTAACGTATCACAGACATGAATATGGATGTGGAAGACTGGTATTTGGCTGAGTGCTTTAGCTGACTCTCTCACTTCTGTCTTGGCAAACAGGGCCAGTATAGCACCTAAGGTGGATTCACGATACCACTCAGCGATTGATGTATTCCAACACACAACGCCATTATCCCCTGAAATGTAGTGCTGGATTTTCTGCTCAGTAGCACCCTGCTGTTTGGAGGGGGGGTAGCGAGGGAGGTTGAGTTAGCTCGCAGCAGAGAACTGCATTACATTTAATGGCATTCTATATCGGATCATCTAGGACTTTGGGGAGCTCTGCCTTCAGCACCGCAAGACAAGCTTCTAGATACCTGACCAGGTCACAATACCCGCCCCCCCACCCCCCTCACCCCCTATCTGGTCAGATTTCAATTCTAGTGAACGCGTTATGCCCCTCAAAGGTCCTAGCAGCCACTGAGTATTCTAGAGGGGTCATGACGAGCGGTCATGACCCAGCTAATCTGATGTCCTTCATTGTCAGCAAAGGAGAGAGCACTACCGCTGGTGGATGACAAGAATGGGGAGGGGCGCCTTCAGTAGGAGGGGTAGGCGCCGAGGCATACATACTGTACGCTGCTGGCGAGGGTGCACAGCTGGTGCTGGAGTAGGAGGAGGTGGTGAGCTCCTGTGGGAGCACCCAGGCTGTGGAGAGGGCGCTCATTGATGCTGCTGCATGTTGGAGCATTCACCATCCCCAGTCTCAGGGTGGAGAGATCGTTGGTTTGACTGAAACACACAAGGACGCCAGAAGGTATGAGACGGTGTCGGGGGTGGGGAGTCGGCACTGCAGCAGTTGTGGCTGCTTCCGGTGCCCCTCGTGCGGCAACTAGGCGTACTTTGCATAGTGGTGAACCTTTCTTGGGTGCATATCTGATACTTGCCTCTACAACCACCACTCTAGGTGCATGTGCCACAGCAAGCTACTGTGGTGACATTATCTGTAGCACCTATGTAATGTACAAATAACTGACCAAAAAATTAGGAACCAAACTCAGGATTTTTTAAAAAAGTTGTTCTGTAAAAAAAATAAGAACAATTAAGTACCTCAGCATTTCAGAATAATAATTACATGCTCTAACGACGATGGTTGCCCAGGACTAAGCAGTTGAGACAGTTTTTCTGCTAGTTCACCCACCCAATCAAGTATTTCCTCCACCTCTTCCAAAAGGGGGAAATGGCGCCACCTTTAATAGCCACCATCCCGTGCACCCATTCCAGTATTTCACCATCGCCGGATTTGTTGTTCTTGAAGCCACCGATTCATTTCACAGAAGTCCTCTGCACCAAAACAAAAATAACAACTAAAAGCTGTACTGAATTCGCCTACAGTGAGATATCAGTTGTACAACTACGAAAAAATTAAAGTTCATACCAGATGGAAGTGATGACTCCTGGTCATCATTCTTGACACACACCCTGCTAGATTCTCATTTTCCCTTTGCTCCATAGCAGCATCTACAACAATGAACAACATTGGCCTCACACAACAGTATATGATGAAAAAAGGTCTAATAGCAACATATTTCAAATGTACTTACGTTTCTGCGGCATTTCAGCCTCCAGCAGCCGCTCAATGTTGGTTAGCTGCCGCTCTAATCCTGCAACACCGAGATAAAAAAAAATGTTATAAACACTTGGTACAATCTGAATAGATCAAGAGCTAACATGTAAACTATCACACACAGAATTGTAGGATGTTCTTACATGACGGTAGCAAAACCTTTTCGTCTTACTGTCAACTTTGAGCTTTCAGCTGCTGCTGCTATAACGCTAGAACCACAGCAGAAACGTTATAAGCTCTTGTTACGATTTGAGTACTTTAAGAGAAGTTCTCTGAATATGTAAACTATCATACACAGAATTTTGAAATGTACTTGAAATTATGTTATCACAAATTCTTCAGCTTGCTGGCGACTATGATCTTCCAGCTGACGCTCTAATTCATCCAACATTTCGGAAACGAACGCTGCAATAGCACGAAAAAGAACTTTTAGCACCACTTGTTACGAAAATGTAAATTCTTACATGACGACTACTCCATGTATGGGCGTTTACCATCACCACTGGCTACACTATTGGTTGGCCATTTCATATTGTGAAAATCACACACAGCGAGGCACTGTCAAGGACTGATGATGTTTGTGGTGGGGGTTGGGCTTTATATATCTTCAGACTTCACCATCTATTTTTCAGAGGAGCAGTAGGAACTCAGAATGCCATACCAGCAAGCTATTACTTGCCTTCTTTCTCTTCAAGCAGACTGAAGCAGGTTTGGTGCAGACGTTTGAGAAACAGAATGTTGCTGTGAGGGAGAAAAAAATTCCGAGACAAGCAGTTAGAGTGAACTTCTGAAAACATACTTTGTTTGCTGGCGAGTGGGTGCATGTGGCTGGAAAACTGGACGCAGCTGCTAGTTTTAGAAAAACACTCTTTGTTCATTATGGGACAAACAGATAGCCTGATACTTCTGACATCAGGTGCTTCCCTTGAAATACATGTTTCTCTTCGTTAGGATATAGATTTGGGAGGAGGACACTAACCTTGCTTTCTTTTCCTTCAAGTAAGATGAAGCAAGCTTGGTGCAGGTGGCTGCTATGGGAGAGAAAAATGTTCTAAGGGAAAAAGATAGAGGGCCCTTCTGAGGATCACTTCATTTGCTGCTAAGTGACTGCATGGAGCTAGAGAATTGGATGCATCTCCTACCTTTAGAAAAACCCAGAGTTAGCTGCATCCCTCAAAATAGATGTTGTTGTTCGTTAGGGCATAGATGTGGGAGAAAGGCGATAACCTTCGAAAACATATCTATTGCTCATGGTAGATGCCCTCTGTTGCACGCCTTGGAAAAGGCAACGTATATTACAATCATCTGTTGATTACTCTTTGAGCGGTGGCTGCCGCTCCAAGCACCCACTGTGGTCCAGACTGGTCGTGGGGAACGAGGGGAGGCTGTTAGTGCGGACAGACTAGCTCGATCAGTGTGTATGGTCGCCCTAGGCATCTGAGTGACTGACACACCTCGCCATAGTGTTACGAGCACGCCACATGTAGCAGCTGGCAAATTCAGAACAGGAGGGGCGGGGTGGGGCGGGGGAGTGTGGGATTGGACCTGAAGACATGCAGCTAGCGGAGTCTGCACCGCAACAAGGCCTATTCACTCACGAATTTCAGAACTGGGCAGATACAGTCAGCGTACTGCTATCTCGGTGCACTTGCGCCCAGCAGCACACCACGGAGCATCTTAATGACTTCGCAGTTGCATTATATGACTCAACAGGTACTTAAACAAGAGTATCCCTGTCCTAAAAAATGCAAATTATGTCCTCTGCAGTGCATAATTCTGCGATTTACCATCCACTGATTTCTTTATTTCGATGTCTAACACCCATCCCTGTTTCCACCAATTTCCATTAATATTACGTCATCCGAATTGACAATTGAATTTTAGTTCGAAAATTCGAAATTCCTGTAAGAATTCAAAATCCCCCCCGAAAGGATTGGTGATGGTGGAGGGTGGGGGACGGGTGGGAAGGGCGAGAGGGGACCCATGTGCTGGCTGGGGGAAACACATGACGTCATCTAGGAGGGTGGGGGACGGGGTGTGCAGTGTTGGGGTAATTAATTCATCAATATAATTAATTTGCATATACATTTGATATCAAAAGCGTCCTAGCAGTGCCCTTGCCCTTCGTATAGGATCCTACTGCATAAAGACTTTTTAAAGACGAAATCTTAAACTTCAGGTTTCATTTTGCTTTCTCCTGTAGCTACACCATACTGGTAGATGAAAGGCTGGAAAGAAGCCTTCGACCGTATTACTGATTTTTCGTAGGATCTGAATTTTCTCCAGTTCTCGGCAACAGCTTTCGCTAGTGTGTGATGGTCAAAGTTGTTTACTCAGCGATTCGATATTTTTGACGCACGAATTTCTGCTAGTGTCTGCCTGTCAACAATTAAACGTCCTTTCTCGAATAGTGTGTGCGACAATTTCCGCTTGCACATAATATTCGGAATTTTGTTGTTAAACCATGGTGAGTCTTTTCTTACGAACAGTATTTTTCACGTGTTTAAGTTACGGGAAAGCAACTTCTGCAAGCCGTCTTGCATTTCGCTACAATATCCTAGCATTATGAACACTCTATATAAAACTATAATTTCCGCATCCAGTCGTCCTATAACACTCCCTTCTGTTCCACCCACAGTTACTTTTACGTCTGGAGTTTCAGCCCCGTTAAGAAAAACATGGACTATCCTGGTTCCTAGGAACTTACAAGTACAATAACATAAATGGACCAATATTCCATACATACGTTATTCTTTTTATTTCAATTTACACTGGCGAATGGCTGACATACGGAACTGCATCTGAAGGTTTGCAGACGTCAAGGAACAACGCATCTACAACATGTCACTGGTATCTCCAGCCTGTTGGATCTCGTGGCCAAAAAGTGTCTTGCATTGTGGAATCTGTGTTGCTTGTAGACTAAAATTTCTTAACAGGCTGCCTCTTTTCATGTAATAAACTTGACTAGTGCACATACTGCAAAACGAGGCGTTCAACCTGTACCATGTGGGGGGCGTTGTTCAGGCCGAAAACAGTTATTAGAAGATTTTGGTGTGTTCTCCGTAGGGTGTCTTAAGTGAAATAATTCAGGTTATCGTGAATTTGAATGGGATCTTTACCTCATCGTTCTCGGTGACCAAGTTTTGACATTCCTCTACATCTTCATGAAGACTATGGTATGTACACTCCCGTACAATGACGTGATAAAAGTGATAGGATACCGATATGCACATATGCAAATGGCTTTCGTTTTTACCCAGGTGATACATGTGTAAAGCTTTCCGACGTGGTTTTCGTCGCACAACGGGGATTAGCAGACTATGAATACGGAATGATAATTGGAGCTAGATGCATGAAACACTCCGTTTCGAAAATCGTTAGCGAGTTCAATATTCCGAGATCCAAGGTGTCAAGAATGTGCTGAGGCTATCAGATTTCTCGTATTACCGCTCACCATAGACAACTCAGTGCCCAATAGCCTTAACTTTACGACCGAGAGCAACGGCCTTTCCGTAGAGTTGGAAGGTTAAAAAGAAGCAACACTGCGTGAAAAAAACGCAGAAATCGATGTGGAACGTACAAGCGTATTCATTAGGACAATTATACAGGACAACTCGTGTGAAGGGTGTGGCTACCCAGATTGCCCGACATGTACCCCATCGAACGTTTATGGGACATAATGGAGAGGGCAGATCTTGCACGAAATCCTGCAGCGGTATCAGTTTCGCAATTACGGGTGGCTATGGAGGCAGCATAGCTCACGATTTCTGCAGGGGACTTCCAGTAACTTGTTGAGTCCGTGCCACTTCGAGCTACGACACTACGCCGGACAGAATGAGGTCCCACACGATATGAGCGTGAATCACACCACTTTCGGCACCTTAGTGTATTCCAGTCAGACAACAGCTGTATTCACAGAAGTGCAAGCATATGTTCCTGATTAGACGAACACTCAGAAACCTGTCGCACTCCAGTTGGCGCTCTTAAATCATCTGATATTGCCCTGTGGCCATTTGGAACAGGTAATGAAATGCACTAGTCACCATGCCTACAATCTGATACCTCTACGGCATCTATTCATCAATGAATACGCTGCGATGGATGTAGCGTAACTTGGGGGGCTCCGGAAAGGCTCAAAATCATGAAAAGTTCAATTTTTACTTTTTTGCGTTTTCTGAATCTGCAGACTATTACCTTTTAATAGATATATAATTTATTCAATTCCGAAGACTACAACTATTTTTAAATTTTTTTTTGAAATGTGTTCTACATGGGCGTGACCCAATGTGGCGCGGTTAAACTGCTGTCAAATGGTGTTATTATTAACGTCCGTGTTCATCAGGTACATTTTAGTGATGTGAGATAAAGTATAAAACCTATTTTCAGAGACTTAGCAGCACCTGAACTGTTGAAAAAGTGTATTCACGGAAAAACTCAAAACCCCAATGAAAGTGTAAATAGTGTTATATGGTCGAGAATCCCCAAGACTGTATATGTTGGAATAGAAACACTTCACTTTGGTGTGTATGATGCTGTTGCGACTTTCAATGATGGCAACATTGTAAGGTGCAAGGTATTTAGAAATATGGGAATGAAGATAGGTTCTAACATGGTACGAGCGATGCTTGCTTTAGACAAGGAACGCCTTCGGGCTGCAGACAGGGCTGTAAAGAGTCTAGAAATACAAGCAAGAGTAAACAGGAGGAGGAACAAGAGGAAGCTGGAGGAGGAGTTTGCAGAGGATGAAAATCCATCCTATGGACCTGGAATGCACTAAAAAGTTAATCCAATCTTTGTCGCTCGATTCCCAAAACTTTTATTTTCTCATACTAATTACATGTTTTCTAAGGATCTTCCAAACATATTTGTTGCAAACTTTCAGTAAATGTTACACAGTACATTCTGCATAATTTAACACAGCCTTTTTCCAAAACACTGTATATTTTTATATAAATAAAAAATTGCAAAATCAAATGTTGTGAATTTTCATTACAATTGAAAAAACATCATCTTTAATAACTGAACTAAAATTTTGGAAAATCACTGTGTTAAGTTGTAGCCCATATTCCAATAAATAATCTGTAAAAAGTTCAACTTCCTACCTCAAATACTTTGTGAGGAAAGATGTAATTTACAAGCGTTATTTTAACATTGCAAGTATAGGGCGTTCCGGAGCCCCTTAAGAAATTACTCATAAAACTAATGCCGTTATTATGGCTGGAGGCTGTGTTATACGGAGATGCTCGCTGGGGTGATGAATTTTCTTCCCTCCTGAGCTTACAATCACAGGTTATTTGTCCTTCTAGGACGTGCCACTCAGTGTTTTACTTCTGCCGAAAAGCCGGAGGTAACACTCTAAATATGGGTTTCGAAACCATTGCCCGATTCCGAAGAGCCAAATGCTCCAGTAATATCTCCGGAAGTCATTTGCAGCCAACTGCGGAACACAAACGGCTGGCGTTTGTCGTACCGGGACAGAGCGTTCTAACAGCTCGTGCCTCATCTTCATTTATTTCGTCGATAGCGCGCCGTGGCGTCGGAAGTTAGCGCTTCTGTCGTTCCCCACAACTTTCACCAGCGGCTCAATTATTCAGTCCTTTAGTAACCACACCTAAATATTTTACGTGAATTGAGGTCATAGTGCTTAACTTTGGAGCCAATAAGGTTTCGCGATATTTACTACCTTCCGGGGAATAATGAAAGACGGCGCCGGTGGCTGGATATTTGAACTTTGTAGGCCAAGGCGTATACATTATTCATTTCAGGTCAAGTGAATCTTTCACGCAGCTCATTTCTCTTGAAATTTAAAAGGTGCGCTCAAAGTGTATTGCCGCCGAAAGAAGTGGATTGCTTGGTCGTTTCAAATTACGCGATTAAAGGGAAAATGAGAAAATTCGTCTCCGGCCGCAGTAAGCCCCTGTGCCGATATCCTCGAACCGGAAAGAAATTGAGGCTGCTCCTCTATGTATTTTTTTCTACTTAATAATTAATTTCCAACGTCTCAGGTACTTCCATCTTACGGTTTTGTTTTTTTTTGAAAAAGGAAAAACAAAACTACACAAAGAACTGTGGGTTAAATCAGGGATTTTTGTAGCCATGTAATGAAGTATACATTCGTCCTCTGAGGCAAACCTGGTCACATCATATAATTCCAACGAAATTGCCTGTAGGCGTAGTTTGAAATATTTTATTTTCAGTAAAATGGTTCACCATTGTGTTCCTGGTTTGTCGTTTGTCTTTGGATGTCACATCATAAATTAGTTAACTAGCTAAGGCGTTAATTTACAATGATTTTCACTGATGTCTCTTCAGGAGACAAGCGTGATCGTTCTTTTATACAGGGGCATTTATACAGGCTCCATTAACCAAACCTCGTACATTCTTCAGGGAAAATGTTTCAATAAGTTACCCGTTGTACCGAAGGTTCGCTGCACTATTTCAAGTACGATTTATTTGGTTCGTTACGCCCTCTACCATTGTTTCTGCAAATATGCTGTCCCAACAGCAACGTCGGATTAGGAACAAAATGATTATTACGTCGAGTAGCAAGAGTGGAATCGCTGCCAGTGCATCACTACAAATAAAAATATTGTTGTATCGATCGACAGTATAGCAAGGATCCATTCATGGTACCTTGGTTAAAAATGCCCGGCATCTGGTATTTTTCTCTTTCACTGTAAGTCTTACTTTTTTCTAATCTGATAAGTTGTTTTTCCTCTAAATATTCTCTCTGTCCTCTTTACCTTGATGACTGATCAGGTTTTATGGTAGGCCCCTATGACAGCGAAGGGTAGAAAGATCCTCAACATGTAGTAATAAAAAAGAAGCATATTGTACTCCAACAATACATTTCGCAGTGATTCCCCACGTAAGATATACAATGAGATACGGGCAACAGTACCACATTACCAAAGCAGGGAATTGTGAAATTTATTCCCACATATAAGATGAAACGTTACATAGTCTTTGTTAAATCTGTAACACACTAACTGTCCAGTCCCAGTAAATTGGGCAGCGATAAAATTCACTATATATGTTAATAACGATGAAACAGTGTAATTAAAGACGTTAATTTTTTCGAGATTGATCTGATGCGGCCCGCCACGAACTTGTAACCCGTGCCATCCTCTTCATCTCAAAATAGCACATCCAACCTATATCTTCAATTATTTTCTGGATGTATTCCTGTCTCTTTCTTCATTTAAATTTTTTACCCTCCACTGCTCACTCTAATGCCATGGAAATTATTCTGTGGTGTCTTAACAGATGTCCAACTATCCTGTCTCTTCTTCTTGTCAGTGTTCTCCATACATTCCTTTTCTTTCCGGTTCATTGGAGAACATCCCATTCCTTACCTTAACAGTCCACCTAATTTTCAAAATTTTTCTGTAACATCACATCTCAAATGCTTCGATTCTCCTCTTCTCCGGTTTTCCCACAGTCCACGTCTCATTATCATACAATGCTGTGCCCCAAACGTACATTCCCACGAAATTTCTTCCTCAGATTAAGGCCCATGTTTGGTACTAGCTGACTTTTCTTGGCCAGGAATGCCTTTATTGCCAGCGCTAGTCTGCTTTTCATGTCCTACTTGCTCCGTCCGTCACGGGTTATTTTGCTGCTAGGTAGCAAAATTCCGTAATTTCATCTACTTTGTGATCGCTAGTCGTGGTTTTAAGATGCTGTTCCCATATCTGATACTTCTCATTATTTTCGTCTTCCTTCGAGTCATTCTGAATCCACACTCTGTACTCATGAGACTTTTCTTACCATTTAGCAAGTCCTGTATAATTTATTAACTTTCAAGGAAGGTAAGAATACCATCAGCGAATTTCACCTTGAATTTTAATTCCACTCTTCAATATTTCTTTCATTTCCGTCATTGCTTCTTCGATGTATAGACTGAACAGTAGAAACGAAAGACCACATCCGTGTCTTACAACCTTTGTCCAAGCACTTCGTTCTTGTTCTTCTACTCCAGTAAAAGTTGAATATTACCCGTCTTTATATATAGCTTACCCCTATTTTTTCTGAATTTCGAACATCTAGCACCATTAGTTATTCTTGAACGTTCTTTACATTTCTACAAATCCTCTGAAGAGGTCTTGATTTTAGTTTAGTACTGCTTCCATTTTCAACCTCAATAACAGAACTGCCTGCCTCTGAGTCGTGGCGAGTGGCACTAGTTATGCTCCTCTTGCCTCGCTGATATCGACACTCGCCTGCTCTTGTATCTCTGACTGTTCCGCCTTTGGTTTTCCGGCTTGTCGTCTGACGAAGTCTCTGCTCGGTCGGCGTTCAACGAGGCAACATGTTTTGAAGGCAGGCCCTCGTCTCCATCCGCTGTGCCTGGGCCACGCCGTCCCCGCCGTTTTGCCGCGCCGGGGGTACGGTGCTGATTAGTGGACGCGTTTCTGTGCGAATCGGTGGCGGGTCCTTCATCTCATGCTGGACATCTTCTCATCGCGTAACTGGAAGCATGAAGTTACGTATGTT
Organism: Schistocerca nitens; assembly: GCF_023898315.1. NCBI lineage: Eukaryota > Metazoa > Arthropoda > Insecta > Orthoptera > Acrididae > Schistocerca > Schistocerca nitens. Next base: position 104,734,888 of record NC_064619.1, read on the forward strand.
TCGTATTCTGCTGTTAACCTGTGAAGATTCGTGAAGCTTATAGTGACATGTTGTATTTCCTGGAGATTAGTTAAGGATGGTTCTGAATACGACAGTGTTATACCGAAGTTAAGAAAGTTTAAGGCTTTGAAGTATTGTTTCCGCGGAGCGGAGTCCAATTATTTAGGCAAATGCAAAAAGGAGTAGAGTTTTACTGCTTGTTTTAAAGGTTTCTTGGTGTGTTAATTTGATGTAGTATGTTAGTGTGGGCTTCGCCCAGTTTTGGTCTCAGGCTTTCTTTTATAACGAAGGGCCGAGCTTTTGTTAAGTCAGTCTAATTTTAATTGTTTTTTTTTCTGTAAATGTCTCACATTGGTTTTCAGTCATGTTACAGATAGTCACATACACTCCTGGAAATTGAAATAAGAACACCGTGAATTCATTGTCCCAGGAAGGGGAAACTTTATTGACACATTCCTGGGGTCAGATACATCACATGATCACACTGACAGAACCACAGGCACATAGACACAGGCAACAGAGCATGCACAATGTCGGCACTAGTACAGTGTATATCCACCTTTCGCAGCAATGCAGGCTGCTATGCTCCCATGGAGACGATCGTAGAGATGCTGGATGTAGTCCTGTGGAACGGCTTGCCATGCCATTTCCACCTGGCGCTTCAGTTGGACCAGCGTTCGTGCTGGACGTGCAGACCGCGTGAGACGACGCTTCATCCACTCCCAAACATGCTCAATGGGGGACAGATCCGGAGATCTTGCTGGCCAGGGTAGTTGACTTACACCTTCTAGAGCACATTGGGTGGCACGGGATACATGCGGACGTGCGTTGTCCTGTTGGAACAGCAAGTTCCCTTGCCGGTCTAGGAATGGTAGAACGATGGGTTCGATGACGGTTTGGATGTACCGTGCACTATTCAGTGTCCCCTTGACGATCACCAGTGGAGTACGGCCAGTGTAGGAGATCGCTCCCCACACCATGATGCCGGGTGTTGGCCCTGTGTGCCTCGGTCGTATGCAGTCCTGATTGTGGCGCTCACCTGCACGGCGCCAAACACGCATACGACCATCATTGGCACCAAGGCAGAAGCGACTCTCATCGCTGAAGACGACACGTCTCCATTCGTCCCTCCATGCACGCCTGTCGCGACACCACTGGAGGCGGGCTGCAAGATGTTGGGGCGTGAGCGAAAGACGGCCTAACGGTGTGCGGGACCGTAGCCCAGCTTCATGGAGACGGTTGCGAATGGTCCTCGCCGATACCCCAGGAGCAACAGTGTCCCTAATTTGCTGGGAAGTGGCGGTGCGGTCCCCTACGGCACTGCGTAGGATCCTACGGTCTTGGCGTGCATCCGTGCGTCGCTGCGGTCCGGTCCCAGGTCGACGGGCACGTGCACCTTCCGCCGACCACTGGCGACAACATCGATGTACTGTGGAGACCGCACGCCCCACGTGTTGAGCAATTCGGCGGTACGTCCACCCGGCCTCCCGCATGCCCACTATACGCCCTCGCTCAAAGTCCGTCAACTGCACATACGGTTCACGTCCACGCTGTCGCGGCATGCTACCAGTGTTAAAGACTGCGATGGAGCTCCGTATGCCACGGCAAACTGGCTGACACTGACGGCGGCGGTGCACAAATGCTGCGCAGCTGGCGCCATTCGACGGCCAACACCGCGGTTCCTGGTGTGTCCACTGTGCCGTGCGTGTGATCATTGCTTGTACAGCCCTCTCGCAGTGTCCGGAGGAAGTATGGTGGGTCTGACACACCGGTGTCAATGTGTTCTTTTTTCCATTTCCAGGAGTGTTCTTAGTGTGCCTAACATGGTCTTGAAAAAGGCGAATCACGAGTTGAAATTGTCTGCCGCGTGAATTACTTCCTGTTACAGAAACGGTCTGCGTGTTTTATGCCCAGGCTTGCCGCTTGATCATCTTTGAAATTGTTTGGCTGTTGTTTTATACTCGTTTGTTCCGAGTACCACTGTGTATAAGCCGCACTAGCATCCTTTAGTTAAATCTTTTCATAAGTAACTCGAGGTTAATCATTAGTGTTTCGTAAATTTTGGTTACGTAATCAATGAACTTTATAGTGTGCTTATGGTAGTGACTGTCTGTGATCGTTTTGCAGTCAGATCAAATTATTACTTTTATAATGCAGTTTGTTATATTAATTCATGATCTCATCACGTAGTTTTTCTAAATTTGGTGAAGGACAAGCGTCCGAAATTTAAAGACTTGATCTTTGGTAATTCCATTTTCTTTGTATTTTTTTAAGAGGACAAAGGTCCGAATTAAAGCTTTATGTTGTTAATGCGATTGTGTACTTCTGTAATAATGGAATGTGTTCTTTAGTTCAAATTAAAGTTATGTACCAACCACGAGTTTGGCCAATCCCTAGCTTCCTATCTCCTCTGAGTAGCCGAAGTTAAATTGCAATTTTGGTTTCTCTAGAATGTAATTTGAGTAATAGCACAGTTTGGCCTCTCCAATGCCTTTACCTTTCCTACAGACTATCTGATAGTCATGTAACACATCCTCAGTTTCATTTTTCATTCTTCCGTATATTATTCTTTTTCAGTAACTTGGACGCGTGATCTGTTAAGCTGATTATGCGAAAATTCTCGCACTTGTCCGTTCTCGCAGTCTTCGCAACTGTGTGGATGATGTTTTCCCGAACTGACCCCTAGCATGTCTAGATTGATCTTTGGTATGTCCCTTTTCAGACGTTCTGGCTTCCCTACCGCAACTTCTGGCATTCCACGCCCAGACTCGCGGAACGTCGTCTTTCGTTGTTCGTTTATTCTTATGGCCATCGCCCTAAGGCAGACCCATATCGGCTAGTGGGAGATCATCAGGACAGCGTTTCAATTACAGTCTGCACGCACTGTGGATGCACATTATGCGTCTTGCATGCACTAGTTTCTGCAACCTCATGATGTTGATCATTGCTGAGTCTTTCTCCTTTTAGGGGCTGTTTCCCACCCCAAGTGCAAGAGACTGCCCTGAACCTGTGGCCACTCCTGCCCCCTTTTCATTCAGACATGTCCAAAAGAACAAGCACCACTCATTGATGTAATTGATTTACTTCGATGGGTAATGAATCCACACTACTCAGTGCGGAAGCACATGTGCGTTCGACACCCAGGGTGAATCTAAATCTAAAATTAGCGATAGGAATGAGTGTTGCCCGGTGAGCGTAACGGGACAATCTGCTCATTTGCGATAAACAGTGTGACCTGGTGGAGCAGTGGATAACGCAGTTGCTTAATAATCAGGCGATCCCTTGGTCGTGTGCCGGTCTGGCACACAATTTCACTCATCGCTACTTATTCTACATGCAGCTGATACTATTTCCTTCCATTTCGTTTCATCCCCCCTCCACTTTCAATTTACATAAAATGTATCACAACTTCATATTCCGTATGTCTCAAACCATTCATTCATATTTCGGAGCCTTGATTACTGTAAACTTTTCTTTTACAGGCAACGTCGAAATCTCTGCTAAAGACTTCACGTAGCCAGCTCCACCACTAATGGTCCTCAGTTTCCGTAAGGAATGATTTCTGTCTTCTGATATAAATTATATTGTCTCACTGCATGTCTAGTATACATACGTTAACTCACATTTCGTCGTCGTCCTCTGAGCTGCAGAAGGAGGTACAAGTCCTCAAGCCCTGCGACTCCATAATAATGACTTCCACATACCATAAATATGCCTTAGTTTTTTACGCTTATAGAATTCCCTGTTCCATAACCTTGACACATTTTGCAAAGAAAAATGTACGACTGCGATATGATATTTTTTTGGTAGGATGTGCATTTCACTGTATACAGAGAATTTTGCATTTCAATGTGCACAAGGCTGCCGTTGACCATCTGTGGTTTCAGCGTCATTTAAACAATGCCTCTAAACTTCTTTCCACAATTCTCCAAGAGCAGCACAGGCAGCATATGTTAAATGCTTGCGGGAAGACCGGAATTGAGGTGTTTCTGAAGCACGCATATGACGTGCTGTTGTTGTACCAGATTAATAAACACGATGAGTTGCAATGGAACACACAATAACCAGACGTCGACTATGTGCTTTTTCCCTTTTTCTTGTCTTTCTGTCACCCAAATTACTGAGTTCTGAAAACCCCAAAATAAACTACTGATATTGTTAACAGCTGAAAAATGTAACAGCATAAGCTTTATTTGAAATGACCGTGATCTATAAGCTCTAACTGGTTTTTACCGCTACGGGAGTTGTTCCTGTCGGATTTCGGTTGTTGAGTTATGCTGTGTTCATAGAATAGAGTTTTGCATTATCAACGTCGCGGAAAGTTTACACGAAGCGATGCCGTGCATTTTCATTAAACACAAATGGAGACTGTCACTGCCAGTGCCGTAAATTCCTATTCACGTTTAATCTCAGCACAAGACAAATACAATGAAGTATCGTCACACGCTGTTGTAATAATCAGCATACGTTATCCCTACTGAGACCCATTATCCGACGCGGTAGACACGAACACATAATTCGGGAATCCGCGTTTATAATCCCTACCTGATAAAGAAACATTTTCACGATTTAGTAGGTATATTTGCTGGTCAACCCACGACGATGGGGACACGCTCCCAGTTGGTGCGATAATTCTCCTCCCATTACGCCACTTCGCCATTACGATAACGACTTATTCTTCACACTGGCTCATCTGCGTTTGACGACAATATCACTAACCAAGTGTACTCGGCGCTTGACTATCGATTATTGCCTGTTCTTGACATGTACGTGTAGAATTTGTTGTCTTTGAGCAATGGATCATGCATCATTTACAGTTCGGGTCCTCGCTATGCAGTCGAATGACACAAGTTCATTCGTATGACGGACTGGCTACGACTCCACCTTTACTACTCTATGTATAAATCCTTTTGTTCGTAATCTGGCGTGGCTATACCACTATTCGATAGTCGTCCAGCGGAACGTTTCCTGTGATAGTATTACTAAAATGATTCGGTCACCCAGATCGCCCTACTTGAATTCCATCGAACTCCTATGGGATATAATTGAGAGGTCAGTGGGCGCACCAGTTTCTGCATCCCCAACGCTTTCGTAGTTACGGACGGCTGCAGAGCAGCATGGCTCAGTATTTATGCAGTCGGCTTCGAACGACTCGTTGAGTCCACGCTACATCTAGCCGTTGCACTCTGCTGGGCCAAAAGGGGTCTGACACGATGTTAGGAGGTATCTCATCACTTTTGTCAGCTCAGCGTTGGTCATCATTCTTACAGAGCTATTTACTCGCCAGACAAAATCGGATGACGCAATTTGTAATACAGTTTAGTGCTTCAGTAAGTGTGTCACGTGAGCTTTTTGTTGCCAGAAAAAGCACAGTACCTGTGAAACAGCTCTTTGAATCACGATCTGACTGTGTGTCACTTTCTTCAAGATACTTCTTAATGTTTGAACACTGAATATGCTCCGAATTCTTAGTGCCAATTTGATTCAGTGATAGTTTCATATGTACTGTTGTACTCTCCTGTCTTTTGATATACAGGGTGTTTCAAAAATGACCGGTATATTGGAAACGGCAATAAAAACTAAACGAGCAGCGTTAGAAGTACACCGTTTGTTGCAATATGCTTGGGACAACAGTACATTTTCAGGCGGACAAACTTTCGAAATTACAGTAGTTACAATTTTCAACAACAGATGGCGCTGCGGTCTGGGAAACTCAATAGTACGATATTTTCCACATATCCACCATGCGTAGCAATAATATGGCGTAGTCTCTGAATGAAATTACCCGAAACCTTTGACAACGTGTCTGGCGGAATGGCTTCACATGCAGATGAGATGTACTGCTTCAGCTGTTCAATTGATTCTGGATTCTGGCGGTACACCTGGTCTTTCAAGTGTCCCCACAGAAAGAAGTCACAGGGGTTCATGTCTGGCGAATAGGGAGGCCAATCCACGCCACCTCCTGTATGTTTCGGATAGCCCAAAGCAATCACACGATCGTCGAAATATTCATTCAGGAAATTAAAGACGTCGGCCGTGCGATGTGGCCGGGCACCATCTTGCATAAACCACGGGGTGTTCGCAGTGTCGTCTAAGGCAGTTTGTACCGCCACAAATTCACGAAGAATGTCCAGATAGCGTAATGCAGTAATCGTTTCGGATCTGAAAAATGGGCCAATGATTCCTTTGGAAGACATGGCGGCCCAGACCAGTACTTTTTGAGGATGCAGGGACGATGGGACTGCAACATGGGGCTTTTCGGTTCCCCATATGCGCCAGTTCTGTTTATTGACGAAGCCGTCCAGGTAAAAATAAGCTTCGTCAGTGAATCAAATGCTGCCCACATGCATATCGCCGTCATCAATCCTGTGCACTATATCGTTAGCGAATGTCTCTCGTGCAGCAGTGGTAGCGGCGCTGAGGGGTTGCCGCGTTTGAATTTTGTATGGATAGAGGTGTAAACTCTGGCGCATGAGACGATACGTGGACGTTGGCGTCATTTGGACCGCAGCTGCAACACGGCGAACGGAAACCCGAGGCCGCTGTTGGATCACCTGCTGCACTAGCTGCACGTTGCCCTCTGTGGTTGCCGTACGCGGTCGCCCTACCTTTCCAGCACGTTCATCCGTCACGTTCCCAGTCCATTGAAATTTTTCAAACAGATCCTTTATTGTATCGCTTTTCGGTCCTTTGGTTACATTAAACCTCCGTTGAAAACTTCGTCTTGTTGCAACAACACTGTGTTCTAGGCGGTGGAATTCCAACACCAGAAAAATCCTCTGTTCTAAGGAATAAACCATGTTGTCTAGAGCGCACTTGCACGTTGTGAACAGCACACGCTTACAGCAGAAAGATGACGTACAGAATGGCGCACCCACAGACTGCGTTGTCGTCTATATCTTTCACATCACTTGCAGCGCCATCTGTTGTTGAAAACTGTACCTACTGTAATTTTGAAAGTTTGTCCGCCTGAAAATGTACTGTTGTCCCAAGCATATTGCAACAAACACTGTATTTCTATCGCTGCTCGTTTAGTTTTTATTGCCGTTTCAAATATACCGGTCATTTTTGAAACACCCTGTAGATCTCCCATTGAAAACAGGCGCTATACCAGATTAATATATTTGTACGTATTCCTTCAGTTTAGCTAGAAAGAAATATATATGGTGTACGACGTAGACCGGAAAACGTGTTGCAACCGCTTTCAAGTCGTTGCTTACATATATATATTTTTCAAAGATTAACTATGCAAGCTAACATCTCATAGATGTCCGGGCTCACATGCGGTTCCTCTTCGACGAACTGTTTTGCCTCAAACTCGTCTAGGGGTTGAACCGCACTAGTCGCACTACACGCATTAAATTAGACACTTGTGACCCTTTGGTTAAATTGCCTGGCTGATGGCAAGTTAGCGAAATACAAAGTCAACATAACATATAATAACGGTAATAATAATATCGGGAAATGAATTAAGTATCCATAAATGATGTAGGCCACACAGTTGCGATTTGATTAGAATAATGTTTATTCAGAAGGCAAACTAATAGCGAAAGTGGTCGTATTTAGAGTTACTGTTATTACTGTTACACTCGAGCGCATATCCATTTGACACAGTTCGATCGCCGGCCGGGGTGGCCGAGCGGTTCTATGCGCTACAGTCTGGAACCGCGCGACCGCTGCGGTCGCAGGTTCGAATCCTGCCTCGGGCATGGTTGTGTGTGATGTCCTTAGGTTAGTTAGGTTTAAGTAGTTCTAAGTTCTAGGGGACTGATGAACTCAGAAGTTAAGTCCCATAGTGCTCAGAGCCGAGCCACACAGTTCGATCATTCAGAATCTAATTGCGGATCACAAGTTCGATACTCCACCTCGTTAACTATGCGAAAAGTTAGAGTTCACACCAGGCGAGCGGCTGCTCACTGCTCAGAGTCCAAGTCCCGCGATACCACACAACGCGAAATTTTACAAGTCGTTTTACTTCCTAGCTACCTAAAGACCGACTGTTCGCTTTCGCGTCTCTATCCGAAATGTACCCTTTGGTGTCTCCAGACGAACTGTACCCTTTGGTGTCTAGACCAGAACTGTCCTCTGCCCATCCCTGACCACGTTTTCCGCGCGCCAAAGCTCCTCGCTCAACTGACTAGGGCAGTTCCCATTCCTGTAGCCGTCCATCAGATTGGTTGCAGTGTATTTTTAAATAATCAAAACTTGACCACTTTCACGTTCTAAATAAAGTAACAATAATGTCCATTGTTAAATTCTTTACACAAAACCATTACAATTTCCTTCTCAGTTTAGAATGCCATGGTGAGTAACCTTCCACCAATGTTCTTTCTGATAAATAAATAATTTACAAAAGTGACTATTATGCACTAAACTTTACAACAAATAGTCTATTACCTAATGATTCAATAAGGTGTCATGCTGTCATCGTTCAGTGTGCTTTGTGTGGGGGAAATGGTGATCTGATGTTTAACTGTAAATACAGATAATTTATATTTACTATATCTTTTAAAAAATAAACTTACAGAGTTGATATTTACGGCATTTATCATTTTAATGATGCGCTCTCTATGAAATGTCAATCGTTAAAATCGACCAAAGCTTTCAGATTTTAGCACTCAGGTCTGTTACGAAACTAGTTAATTTCACTTTAATAGTAAATCCTAAACTATTATTGATATGATCAATACTCAAGTTTTATTGGCATGAAAATTTATGGAGGATGGCAGATTAAAATTACTATGGCTTGATTCCCTGCATTACTACAGAAGTACATAGTTTTGACAACTGTTTCCCTTTATGCCCGATCTTAGGTCCACCATATGTAACACTACTACGTCTCCTCGGCCACAAAAGCCTTCTACTGGGTTTCCATGTGACGCAGGTTCTCGTCTAACCATGTGAAGGGCAGCGCGAGAACGTCATGCTAGCAAAGGCTGCAGAGTTGCGGTGTTGTGAACGGTATCTGCTCAATATGTTGGAATTATACGTATGTTTCAAGAGGTTTTGCTGTTTTTATGACGCATCTGTGAGACGTGTGGTTTATTTTCCCTTAAGTCCCGATATTTGTGATGTGTTTACAGAAAAATGCCAAATACTTTGCAGCTTGATACGAAATCCATTAATTATAGTAATATTGACAACCATTTTTAAGCAATCGCACGCATATCACCTAGAGACGTAGGATGGCTAGAATTTTAAATTATATGTGCAAGGATTTGCCATCACTCAACTAAGGCTATGTGAGGAAAGGCGCTGGTTTACTCCATAGTATTAGACGGAACGTTCATCCTGAGAAGATAAGGCTTGTAAATGTACCTAGCCATTACTTTAACTTTTTTCGTACACATAACACATTGCCTATGCTTAGGGCCTCAAAGTAGTTGAGGTTAATATTCACCGTCATTTTTCGGAATATATTATGACGTAACAGACAGACTGCAGCCTCAAAGTATCTCACCTAACCATTTTTTAACTCTAAATGCATCTTTTTGTTGCTATTAGAGGCAGTGCTCGTAACTGCGTTACCGTAATGTCAAGCAACTAATACTACCAATCTTGGCCAATTCCACCACACTTTACATCAGGTTACACTTGACAAGGTCTACTTCAAATGTCATATAGCGAAAGAAACATGTTCATTATTTGTGATAGCGATTGTTAAAAGTGCCACTTTTCCCCACAGTTTTGTTTGCTAGTGTTAAGCAAAAGGGCAAAATCAAGTAGGATGCAAAGAATATACTACACATCTCTAGATTTCTAGAGACCTGGATGTCCTGCTGGCGAATATATAGATACCCAAATGAGTCAATGTGTCTGGTAGACTGAAAGCATTACCTATTAAGAGATGGTAAGCTGGTCACATGTCTGTGACATCGAATTTCCTTCCTTTACCGTAGTTGTCTACACCATATGCTGCAGTCTTCGTTTATTGCCTTAAATTTCCCACGTTTACAAATTTCTATTCGCAGATACAGCAAGTCTGACTTCCTTTACAATGCAGGCAGTGTCTCAAATCACGTTATATTCGCTTAAGGCAGCTAAGTTTACTGATTTTGTTCTATTCAGTCACTGTCTTTTTACTGCTGTTGTAAGAAGGCTGTTTATGTTTTCTTATTGGCAACGTTATGTAGCGCTCTGTTTGAAAATCACTGGCTGTGCTGTGTGCAGTCTGTGGCTAGTTTGCATTGTTGTCTGCCATTGTAGTGTTGGGCAGCGGAAGCTGGATGTGAACAGCGCGTAGCGTTGCGCAGGTGGAGGTGAGCCGCCAGCAGTGGTGGATGTGGGGAGAGAAATTGCGGAGTTTTGATATTTGTAAGAATGGATGTCATGAACTGCTATGTATATTATGATTTTTCAACACTATTAAGATAAATACATTGTTTGTTCTCTATTAAAATCTTTCATTTGCTAACTATACCTATCAGTAGTTAGTGCCTTCCGTAGTTTGAATCTTTTATTTAGCTGGCAGTAGTGGCGCTCCCTGTATTCCAGTACTTCGAGTAACGAAGATTTTTGTGAGGTAAGTGATTTGTGAAAGGTATGGGTTAATGTTAGTCAGGGCCATTCTTTTGTAGGCATTTTTGAAAGTCAGATTGCGTTGCGCTAAAAAATATTGTGTATCAGTTTAAGCACAGTCTTGTTCAAAGGGGACGTTTCATATGGCGACCCTGCCAGGATACCTCACTGGAATATTCTGATTTTTTTCTTGTAGTTTGTGTAATTAGTGTAGCTATTGTTTATTGCTAGCGCATAATTGTAGAGAGAATCTCCTTTATAGTTGCAGCCTTTCATTGTTGTACAGGGAAACAGTTGTGGCATGCATGTAGATTTGCACCAAGTATTTCGCAGCTGCGCTTGCAATTAACTACATATTATTTTCAGTGCTATGTTAATGTGTTCTCTTACTTTTGCTCTTCAAATTGTGCTTTTCTGTGTTGTCGTGTGAAATATTGTGACAATAATGGCGTGTGAAAACCGTAATACTAGGCTCCAAAGTAAACTGAGAAATGACAGTGAAGACGAAAGCAGTGTGTTAGCGCCACCGTGTAATGAATTAACTAATGTTCAACATAGTAATTTGGTAACTCTGTATAGGGAAATGGAACGGGTGGCAAACAATGGCATAGGCAATGAAACAATTAGTGAACAGGGAAGCATTATCGATCGATCGCTCGGCAACAGCTCGCCTCAGGAATCCGAAATGACAGGACACAATTTTGAAAAATACTGTAGATTCAGGTTTGGCGTCCTCACCGTTTTCTCAAATAAGTCAAGACACATTCTCTGCTTTTCAAACTGCGAATATTGCCGGTTCAAATGCATTGCCGAATAGCACTGAGGAACATGTTTCAGACACCAGTGCATTGTTATTACAATTAATGCTACAAATGGGACAAAAGCTTGAAAAGTTAGACACACTGGAAAAAAATCAGAGACAAACACAGCAAAAGCTTCAAAAGTTAGACACCACACTTGAACAAACACGTGAAGATTTAACTACTGAGTTACATAACATTGAATCGAAATGTCAAAAAGTCTGTAATGACATAAAAACACAAATTTGTGAGCATTTTCAACCTATTTTTTCACGGCATGAAAATGTATTACAGAATCACGAAGCAGCCATAAAAGAACTGCAAACTATTGTTCATCAAAATCATGAGACCTTGCAAGCTAAAATTGACCCAGTTGCATCTACTGATTCGGTTACACAACTTGCAAAAACTCAGGAAAACTTAAAGCACACAGTAGATACTCTGAATATTGGTTCAGAAAGACACGTGGAGGAAATTAGTTCATTATCAGAGAAAGTAGTTGAACTTTCGGATCAGCTAAATAATTTATCTACAAAGGTAGATGATAATCTGAATGACACAAAACCGGTAGACTTTAATGACACAGAAGAGTGCGAACAAATTAGGAAATTCAAATAAAATCTGAATCAAATTAATACGCAACACGAAAGAGAAATCCGGGAAGTACAAGATCAGCTGACACAGGTAATACAAGAATTACGTATTTCAGAGGACACTCGCGCTCCAATACGGGAAGAGGGATATAGAAATACGGAACAGCCACAAAATAATAACACAGGGCACTTCGGAAATTATGAAAGAAATTGACAAGGTACACCGAATTTTGAGATGGAACCGCCGAAACGACGTAACAATGACCGACATGCGACTCGCCGACATGATGATTTCGACTATAAGCTGTTCATTACTACACGTAAATTCAAAACATTTAGGCATTCTCGCAACGACATTCATCCACAAACGTGGCTTCATCAATTCTCTCATTGCTTTCCACCCATTCACGATGGCCACAGTGAAGGAGAATTTTACCATGCCTTCCTCTCAGCATATTGGTCTCAAGCCACACAAGACCGAGTAAAACATGGCATCGTAATGATGAAACACTGTGAACAATCTGAATTTTCCAGTCTTGTCAAATATTTTGAAGACATGTTGCATAAGAATCAGTATCTTTCAAACCCATACAGCCCCTCAGAACTCATCCGCATTTGCTTAATCAAATTGCCTGAACATTTACGACATATTATTTTAGCAGGACGTTGCAAAGACGACATTGAAGCGTTTCAGGGACCCTTACAAGAATTAGAAATTGACACTGACAATCGCGGAACGCGGAAACAGGAACACAACAATTACAGGTCATATCCGTCGCAATTCCACGATGAAAGAAATAATAAATGGACACGACAAGGCTATTCTCACAACACAAATCGTGACCAAAACAGACACCACCCTTATGACAACCGCTGGCAGAATAATAGTTACAGAGAAAGATCGCATTTCCGTAGTAATGAATATGACAGAGATTACCATAGAAACAGACAATATGGGAACAAAAACAGTTATTATCAAGGGAGACAGAATAACTTCAGACGCAACAGTTCAGCGCGTAGTTACGATTCCGGGAGGAATTCTCCACCACATGACCGACAAACAAAAAAATACTACAGGAACTACCGATATGACGACAGACGATATAATCATAACGACAGACCGGAATTTCATCAGAACTGGCGAGATTCAAACAGAGCAGGGCACTCTCGACAAGGTGAATTTGTAGAAGTTAGGCCTCCTAATCCCAATAACGACGCTCGCCAACAAACAGACAGACAATGACTCACACCGCAGGCAGCGGCGTGCGCTGGCTGGCTCAGAGAAAAATAACATAGACTCTAACCTTGAGAAAAATCCCAGTATTCTTTACCGACGTATACCGCATGATAATTGCGTTCAAGTTGAGAATCTGAGTACTATGAAGAGTAAAGGATTGCACCACATTTCACATGTAAAACCGTTTATTGAGAGATAATTTGTTTTTTAACTTTATCTTTGCCATAAGACTTTTCATTTCACATTTCTAGTATGCTTTGTCAGACTTAGAAACTGTTAACATGCAACAATGTTTGAAGTTAAATATCCAGTCAAGAACCAAGAGAACTTATTTAAACAGAAATTACAAAAGCATTGTTTTTGCGAACAGACGACACAGTGTTATTGTGTGTATACATTCTTGCTTGTTAGTTGCATGATTACGTAACGAGTATAAGGCTCACATACTAAAACATTTACCAGTACTGCTAATGAGATTTTAATGCAACATTTTGGTTTACTTGAAAATACATTCTGGATTTACTTTCTGTGAGATATCAGATAACACAGTGGTTAGTTATGTGATAGCTACACGATTTTATCACGACGCTACTAATGAGTGACAATTTACAATGTGGCTTTTGCGGTGTATCTGTTTTATATCTGCAGAGTTTTTCTGAATTCTTCTGTAAAGTAAAAATGTTTTAGTAGTAATTTTTGTGGTATAGCTACAAGGAGACAGCCTTTTCCATAGGACAACAATACATTACAGCACAGTATTTTCTTCATCACGGCAATATGCGTAATAACTAAGATATCTATACGCAAAGCATTTCACTTTTGTGTTTCATGAAGTAAGTACATTGACTTCTGCAGAACTTAGCTTTCGGAGGACGATAACTACACTTCCACAGAGATTATCTTACAACAAGACGCACAGTTTAGCGCTACAGTACACGTATTTGAGTGATTAATTTTGTACTTAAGACATTTATTTTTAAAGATATTTGAAGTACAATGATACAAAGGTTTTCTGTGATTCATTTCATTTCATTGCTGTAATCTGTAACACCTGAGGGTATAATTAAATTAATCCTCAGGGGGGTACACGCTTACTTCGTGTACCATGTGTTTGGCAAGCACAAGGAGCCCTAGCTAATATGGTATTTGCTTATACAACTTAACACATTGGTACCATATTTCTCTAAAACATAAATTACACAGCCATCTGATCATTTTACTGAGAGATAAACTTTTTTTACCACGTCAGTGACAAATGTTTAAGCAATTACACAGTTGGATAACTTCATACTTATGGAATTGTATTTTTGTCTGTACTTAGTGAACTGTTCATATTTTTTCGGAACCATTGTGATACTATGAGAGCTTTGAATGATGTATTAGCTATGGGATCACGATTTTTAAGGTACGTTTGAGGCAGATGACACTTTTGACATGAGCAGAGAATTTTTTTTTAGGTATTGACATTATTGCAGAAAGCTACGACGTTTTTTAGATTTGACTGATGTGTTATGATGTTATTTTTACGACGAATATGTGTATTATGCTGTTCAGGTATGTTCATGATCAATAAGCTGATGTTATATGAGGAAGTCGATTATGCTACATATTTATTAAGATGAAATATTGAAGAAGTGTCGACGAGTATGTATATGTGTAATATAGTAAGGAATAATGAGTAGTGGTTAGGGACTCTGACTTGTGAAAAAGGGTGTTGGAAACCAAGAATCGTACTTTAAGAGTTAGGAAATGTGTGTAAATGCGTGAATGTACCACAATGCCGAAGAAAATTTTTTGGACACTGCTATATTTACAGGATTTTGTTTCTACAGATTTGTAACGCAAATTGTAGACCTGTGAAATTTTTTTATATGAGACTGTCACTGTAGTGCAAACTGGTGTCGTAAATATTTCGGTAAGAAAGCCAAGTGACCTTGACGTAATGCGTCTTGAGCGGCCAGCTGTGTCAGACGCCTGGAGAAAAAGCCATTAGTGTGTGCCTTTTCAGAGGCACAGGTAAAAAAAAAGGGGGGGGCATTATCATCGCTATTGACATTTCTTTGTAGAAAGCATCACAAATACGACACACTCAAACTTGTAAACATATGATTACACTGTGGAGCTCTTAATTATTGATATTTACTGAAATGCCTAATGAAATGATGAGAAACATTTTACGTTTATTGTCTTTCTAGTTGAGAGATTCTTTTGCCTTTGGAGACGCCATTTGCCTAGTGAATGACATTTCATGCATTGCTCTATATAGGCTATATATATTTGCTCATTTCGTTTAATATCTAGTTTCTAGCTGCACTGCTGCATTGGTTATTATAAAATTTAATAGATGTACTAATATCACTATTTTCTGTCTACAGACCCAGGAAAGAATACATTTATGATGTACTTTCTTAGAAAAGAGAGCACAAATAGACATTTCCCTTCATAGGAACTGCATAAATAATTTTCTTTACAATTTGGTAACTTGTCTGCTAGAGTAAGTTCTCGTGATGCATCACCCTAGTGTTAAGATGTGACATAGGTATTAAACATGGCCATTTTTACTGTAATATTTTTTCTGCTTGAGCTTTGTCATGTTTAGATATAAGTTATTGCATTTGCTGCTGCTGTTTGCCAGTGCTACTGAATTTTAATTTGTGTTACTCTGCTAAGCCAGTTTACTACTGATTTATTTTTCTTGTTTGCTGCACATTACCTTATATTAGTTGTAATATTGCAATTGCTTTGCTAATTTCTACAATGCTGCTTGCATTGCAAATCTGCACTTTTTGTCATTGCTGTTTCCGTTAATTGTTTTGTGCTGCTGCATTGCCTCGTCCCTTAGTTCAGCATCTGAGCTCAGTAGATTTAAGTTAGCTTAAGAGGGGTACACTGTATAAGAGAATGGGTTGCGATGAATTGGAAGAAATGCATTGAGAAGTTTTACAAAAAAAGTACAGAATGCAGGTATAGATAGCACTTCTTGAAATAATTAAGAACAAAGGAAGATCTCCTAGAAGTAAAGAAAGTTTTGTTTGCAAGATACTGCAGTAAATCAAACCCTGTCCTTTCCCTTTCTGTTATTCCGCTATGTGTTTGTGTACTCCTGTATATTTGTGTTTTTCCTGTCTTTATGTGTTTAGCTGATGAGAGCTATGTTGTAGAATTTTTCTAATACTATGTTATTTACTTTGTAAAGATGTTGAGACATTATTTATTCTGTTTTGTTGCTCACATGTGAAGGTGATGTTTCAAAAGTTCTTCTGATCTTTATGTATTTACTTATGTCATAATTCCTGTAACAGTGATGTATATGTTTATTTCTATTCTTTTGCAAAGCCCCTATTACTACAAATGTTATCTGTATTGTTATGCTTTTTAATAATGTATTTTCTACCTTTGTAATTGTATTCTTATGTTGTAAATTTATAATTGTATAGACACCAGTTCTTCAAATTAAGTATCATTTCACTGCACACGTTTCTGTTGGTCATAATATATGCACAGTATGTGAGAAATTGGGACTGTTAGTGCTTGGACGTGTGTTAATAATTCAGCAAAGGACTGGGTAACAGCATTGTTGGTTCTATGGACAATTCCAAAAAAATTGTGAGTGCACAAGTGGTGGTTTATGGACTTGCTATATTCTCTGCAAGACTCTTCGATGGTGATTGTGCATCTGCACAGTCGTAATAGATGGCTGCTGGCTGTCTCTACAAGGACTACAGTGGGTCTGCATCTTTGATGACCCACCAATACCATTATTTCTACAAGGACTACAGTGGGTCTACACCTTTGCTGACGCACCAGTACCATTATTTCTACAGGGACTGCAGTGGCTCTGCACCTCTGGTGGCCAACCAATACCATAATCTCTACTAGGACTACAGTGGGTCTGCTCTGTGATGACCTACCTACCAATATTCTTCAAAACTTCGACTGACTCTGCTGTGGGTTTGCTCTGTTGTGGCCCATTACCTGTCTGCATGTCGAGAGTCAGGACTGTCTTTTCTTTGGAAGGACAACACAACTTCTTCAAGACTGCATGGAAATCCACTACTTCCGTGTGCATTTTCTTCTACTGCTCAGACTTTGAGAAAAACACTGCTATTTTACTGTGATGAACGATCAGGACTGTCATTATGGACTGTGAGAAAATTTTAGCTTTTGACCAACATTGTATCAATAAGTGCGTGCATTTGATTTCTTTGTTATTGTAATTATGAAAAATTTCTTCAAATCATTACTGGCCACTGCCAAAAACAATTAGTAAAATTTTTTGTGGGGAGCATGGGGGCTATGTAAGTAGGCTGTTTATGTTTTCTTATTGGCAACGTTACGTAGCGCTCTGTATGAAAATCACTGGCTGTGCTGTGTGCAGTCTGTGGCTAGTTTGCATTGTTGTCTGCCATTGTAGTGTTGGGCAGCGGAAGCTGGATGTGAACAGCGCGTAGCGTTGCGCAGTTGGAGGTGAGCCGCCAGCAGTGGTGGATGTGGGGAGAGAAATGGCGGAGTTTTGAAATTTGTAAGACTGGCTGTCATGAACTGCTATGTATATTATGACTTTTGATGACTATTAAGGTAAATACATTGTTTGTTCTCTATTAAAATCTTTCATTTGCTAACTATGCCTATCAGTATTTAATGCCTTCTGTAGTTTGAATCTTTTATTTAGCTGGCAGTAGTGGCGCTCGCTGTATTGCAGTAGTTCGAGTAACGAAGATTTTTGTGAGGTAAGTGATTTGTGCAAGGTATGGGTTAATGTTACTCAGGGCCATTCTTTTGTAGGCATTTTTGAAAGTCAGATTGCGTTGCGCAAAAAATATTGTGTGTCAGGATAAGCACAGTCACGTATAATTGCTCTAAGGGGACGTTTCACTGTTTACACTTGATAATGATGACATGTGGCCTTTCTAACTAATTATGATTATAAACAATGTTCTTTCTGCATAAACCTTTAATTAAGTACGCTGACACCAACGAACTCGGGAGAAGAGTGCTGCATTAAACCAGGAGAAACGTATTTCCTTTTACAACACTGCCTTTCCTATGTATGTAATTTCGTATTTCAACATCTCGACAAGTCCTATAATAATCAGTTTTAGCAGCCGCTCGCTCAGTAGAAACGCATGTGTGGAGGAACAAGACTAATATTTAACGTACATGTGTACAGAGAGCAGCGTAAGACAAGCTTTCCTCGATACCCACCCTCTAATCCTCTCACCAAAGACCGCATAGTTAGAAAGGAGAGCAAATTGTCTAAGAGCAGTAGAGCAACAGCACGCGATTGATAAATAACTCAGACACATTTTGAGTATAGGCTACGTTATGACAGTGTAATTAACTGACGCTCAAGTGTTGCTTTGGGAGAAGACCGACACCTAACACAATTGCAGCTAATTACTTACATTGCACGCATCCTTTTTTCTACATGTTGGCAGTAGACAGATTCACACACATCAGTAACCATACCCGGTGCCACACTCGACTAATACGTATTTTGCAGATCATGCTGTGACATTGTTTTTTTACTGTCAAAGTATCTTATCATGAGGTACGTACGACGTGTGTATGGTGCATACATAGCGTATAAGCTGGCATAAAGTATTATGACGATGCAATACCAGTGTGACACCAACATCATCGCAGTGTCAAGCTGGTGTGACGACACTGTGACGCCAATGTGACGCCAGTGTGATGTCAGTGTGACGCCGTTGAGATGCTGTCCATAGAATACGTGCGCTGGTGCGTCACCGACACGTGCTGGCGTTTCAGAAATTCTATGCTGGTGTGATACCGTTAGATCGTTCGGATACTTTTGGGGGCAAGGAGTTAACTTGTTATAACAAATACCCGAGCAGTGAGCTAGAATGGAGAGCATATTGTTCGAAAAAAGTAGGAGACCCTTGATAATTGTTATTAATAAAAAGCGTGATTCTACAGATCATGCTAGGACGTCATTATTTTTTCATGTTGAAGTGTCTTACCAGAGTAACGATTTCTAAATAAGCGTGTCTAAATGTGGCAAAAAAAAGTATTTAAAATATTCTCAATGTGCTCTATATCAATCACCTCCATGTTGTGATGTAGATTCTCCAACAAAGAGAAACAGAAGTACAGGCAGCAGTCATGTCAGCGCGTCAATAGTAACAACACTGATTCTACACATTATGTAAGGTTAAGGAAAATGCATATATAATCTGCAAGTTTGGGCCTTGCCAGTACTTACAATAGCTGGAAAGGACGTGAGGGAGAAAATATTTTTTGTTGAGAATATATTTTAAGCTTATTTAATATATACATTTATCTACAATCATCACATTGTAGCGCAGTATCTCGTGAAAAGGTGTCTTCTAGACACCTTAAATCCAACCTGTCCGATAAGCTCGACCACACACACTGGAACTTCGTTTCAGCATTCAGCCTCGACTTACTCGACATGTCCAATGCAATCACACTGCTGTGCAGGAGGGTTACAAGCATTGATATATTGCTCTGTTCAGTCCACATTAGCCCTGCAGTTGTGTAAGTACTCAAGACATTCATACTACACCCCTTTTGCGTATGGACACCAGCAGATAATCTATTAGTTGCAACTGATAATGCACAAAACATTTGTTTAACACTCGAGCGTGTGTGCCTGTGTGTAAAGTGCAGCAACCTAAAATAACAATGTTTTGTTGCATTCCATTGTTGCTTTAAGGTTGTGATACCTTGCCTAAACCTCCTTTATGTTTCAGATAACGGAGTGGGCAGTTCTGTTGTCATACGTCGAACTCAACAGCAGTAATATAAAATAAACAGCCAGCTAAATGAAAAAAATGCAAGCAAATGCCCCAGATAGCGATTTAGCAGCACAATTCCACAATGAAGCAACTTCCAACGAGATAATTAGGAATCTGACAGGCGGTTGGCTGGGATCTGATGCAAATGCGCTGTTTAATGCTTTGAGTGGTTCATTACTATGGAGTTAAACTTGTACGCAGCAGCAAAGTGGTATAATGAAAGTTTATTTTACTATTGTTTCATTAAGCACTGATGTAGCTCAGAAAATATAAGTTTATATTATCACTGTTTATTCAAACTTGGATTAAACCATGATTCTGTTTATAGACGTGTACCTTGCTAACATACAAACAGCTTTTCTTTACATGTGTACAAAGTACACCGAGAGGAACCTCGAGTTATGTAAACCGGCATCTCCGCTCAAGGTTTAAGTTTAACAGTACGTGAACGTTTCTGATATACCGAGTGGTCCATTGATAGTGACCGGGCCAAATATCTCACGCAATAAACATCAAACGAAAAAACTACAAAGCACGAGACTATTCTAGCTTGAAGGGGAAAACCAGATTGCGCTATGATTGGCCCGCTAGATGGTGCTGCCATAGGTCAAACGGATATCAACAAAGTTTTTTAAAATAGGAACCCCCATTTTGTATTACGTATTCGTGTAGTACGTAAAGAAATATGAATGTTTTAGTTGGACCACTTTTTAGCTTTCTGAAAGATGGTGCTTTAATAATCACGAACGTATAGGTACGTGGTATCACGTAAAATTCCGCCAGTGTGGACGGCATTTGCTTCGTGATACATCACCCGTGTTAAAAAGTCCGAGTACCAATTCCGGAAAAGGTAGATATCGTGTTGATGTATGGCTATTGTGATCAAAATGTCAACGGGCGTATGCTATGTATGCTGCTCGGTCCTGGACGACATCATCCAAGTATCCGGACAGTTCGCAGGTTAGTTACGTTATTTAAGGAAACAGGAAGTGTTCAGCCACATGTGAAACGTCAATCACAGGTAATCACATGTAACAACTGATGATGCCCGAGTAGTTGTTTCAGCTGGCGTCGCGCTTAATCCTCACATCAGTAGCAGGCAATTTGCGCGAGAATCAGGGAATCTCAAAAACGTTGGTGTTGAGAGTGCTACATCAAAATCGATTGCACCCGTACCATATTTCTATGCTCAAGGAATTGCATGGCGACGACTTTGATCGTCGTGTACAGTTCTGCCAATGGGTAACGTAAACCGGCATAATATGTACTACTGGGCAACGTAAAATCGACGATTGCTGCGACAAGTGGAACATCACCGACCTTGACGGGTTAATGCGTGGTGCGGCATTATGGGAGGAAGGATAATTGGCCCCCATTTTATCGATGGTAATCTAAATGGTGCAATGTATGCTGATTTCCTACGTAATGTTCTACCGATGTTACTACAAGATGTATTACTGCATGACAGAATGGCGACGTACTTCCAACATGATGGATGTCCGGCAGATAGCTCTCGTGCGGTTGAAGCGGTATTGAATAGCATATTTCGTGACTGGTGGATGGGTCGTCGAAGCACCATACCACGGCCCGCACGTTGTCGGGATCTGACGTCCCGGATTTCTTTCTGTGGGGAAAGATGAAGGATATTTGCTATCGTGATCCACCGACAACGCCTAACAACACGCGTCAAAGCATTGTAAATGCATGTGCGAACATTACGGAAGGCGAACTACTCGCTGTTGAGGGGAATGTCGTTACACGTATTGCCAAACGCATTGAGTTGACGGACGTCATTTTGAGCATTTATTCCATTAATGTGGTATTTACAGGTAATCACGCTGTAACAGCATGCGTTCTGAGAAATGATAAGTTCACAGAGGTACATGTGTCACATTGGATAGACCGAAATAAAATGCTCAAGCGTACCTACGTTCTGTATTTTAATTTAATAAAACCGATCTGTTACCAACTGTTCGTCTAAAATTGTGAGCCATATGTTTGTGGCTGTTACAGCGCCATCTATTACAAAGCGAAAAAAGTGGTCCAACTGAAACATTCTTATTCTATACGTACTATACGAATATGTAATAAAAAATGGGGGTTCCTATTTAAAAAAACGCAGTTGATATCCGTTTGACCTGTGGCAGCGCCATCTAGCGGGCCAACCATAGCGCATCTGGTTTCCCCCTTCAAGCTAGACAAGTTTCGTTCTTTGTAGTTTTTTCGTTTGACGCTTATTTTGTGAGTTATTTGGCCCCTGTCACGTTCAATGGATCACCCTGTATGTTCATGTCCCTCGAAGTTAATTCCAGCCTTGCATCCCCTTACATTCCTACTCTAGACACCTTACAGCCAAGCGTGTGAATGTCAATCGGTGTATGAGATGTGTGACACTTATCCATAATTATCCTCTCTATATATTCCATCAAACTACAAATATAGCTCCACTTGGGCCAAGGATATTGAAGTTTAGCGCCAACGCATTATGGGTTTCCACTTCCATTACCACGTCATAGCGACAGTCCGGTGATAGACCCACATTAGCTTTCTTAGACCAACTCACAGTCTGGCTGTTAGCGCAATGGAGTACCCTTGTAGGGTTTTCCTGCTGCTCGAGTTCTGGCTCTGGCTATGGTATGACATAATCCAATGACAGCAAGTCCAAGATGTCTGGATAACGTATTGTTGACAGTGACTGCTGCTGCTGCTGCTGCTGTTACTGCTCAGGCAAGAACTCTTGCGTGTCTTCGTCTGTAACAACAACAAAAAGAAACTCCTAAATATAAAATGTTATTCAACTATCACAAAAGGGCAGAGCGTCTATAAAGTAATGCGTGGATTCGTTATAATGTTAACGCCACCCACGAGTGCTGTTACCGATACCCACGAAATAGCCATGCTGTTATAACGAAATAGAATCGACAAATACTTATTGATAGTCTTCATCTTCCCAACGGATCACAGCTGTTAGCGGTGGTGCTTCATAATGGACGGACGGACATATGATAAATGATGGGGCTAGTGCAGTCCAACTACAAAAATCACAATATTTCTAAAGGTGGGGGCCAAACTTACGTTCCACTGACCCTTCCACGATTACGCAAAAAACGCGTAACGCCGTTTACCACTGTGGTTAGGGGTATGGGACAATTCCGAGAATATTGTCGTTGCCCGTGGCCCAGATGGTGGCGTCAGCGATTCTGGGAAAAAAAGGTGATGCTAGATTTCAATTCCAGAACTGCAGCTGCAGCGATTTTCGGGAAAGGACAGAACACAGCCACTCAACTGCCGTCGGTAACAATAGCGTTGGTATCGCTCAGTGAAGTTATAGATTGTGACATCCCAATTCCTTACGACCTTTGATCTTGGATTTTATGCCGGATTTCGAGACAACGTTTCGTTGTGGAAATTATTAACATCATCTGACATTGAAGTCCGCGGAAAGCTTCCGGCGTCAGTAAAATATCCCCAATCTTGAAGATTTTGCGTTCATTTGAACGTGGCATGTATTATTGTTGGCTTCTGCGACGTTGTTGTGACCTGATTTGTGTACCAGCATAATATCTTATTAATTTACTTGGTATAAATCTCTCAATTGCCTTAGATAGTAATTCTTCGAAGTGAAGCCGTGTCTTGTCTACACTAACACATTTAGTTTAAGGAGAGTGGACACTGTCTAATAGGAAGGAATCAAGCGAAATTTTTCTTCTTTTTTAAATAGACATATTTTTACTTTATTTTTGGTGGATTGGGATATTACACTTTTCGCTCCCGCTACAACGACCTTTAGGTCACCATTCCCTGTATTCGTCCAATTACTGTATCCGCCATGGTGCTTTCTTTTGCTCAGTATTATTCGTTGATAACAGGTCAAATACTTTTTCGCAACTGTTACGAATTGAGTAGGCTCCTAAACTAATTGCTCAAAATAATTGACTTGAACCATCACAATAGTCATTTTCACGCCACCCAGCTGCAGACGAATATAGTCGACTTGTGGGATGAAGCTCATCGTACTATTCTGCATCAGGTCCGTCCGTAACATGCCACAGCCGTTCACAGGTACCGTACGAAGGTATCTCTGAATTTAAAACGCTAAGCGAAGCCACCATTCAGGAGGTGAGGCCAATACAGCTGAAAATTCTCCACGTACGACAGTTTCCAAGATGACAGAAAATTTCATCAGTGTCATCATCAATGGCCAACCTGCCGGAGCTCTAGTCGACTCAGGGGCTCGTTTTTCTGTAATGCCGAATGCTAATTGTCGCCAATGAGAAATACATCAAGCCAACAGAAGGATATATTGAAAGAATAACTATGAATGATATGACCTTCGAATTCATTGGTTTGACACAAGATAGTCTCAAAGTTAGTGTCGTATAGGATTTCTTTCAGACATCACAAGGAGTTATTGACTGTGAAATATATGAGATCCAGATCGACGAAGCTATTCCAACGAGCACCCTTAACAAAGATCACAGTGGTTGGTTGTTTGACGTTAAAGAGGGCATTATTTCACCGTCATCAATGAGGCGATTGCAGTCATTAATAGAGATAGTTAAGTTGTGAAGCTTTTGTTAGTTACAGCATGTTAGGCTTGCAAAAGAAATCTAGATGTTAGTGGCGATGCATTTTAGGGGGTAATGGAGAACTGAGGGTCACTAATTGTGAGTAGCAGTCGGCCGCGGGGGCCGAGCGGTTCTAGGCGCTTCCGTCTGGAACTGCGCGACTGCTACGGTCGCAGGTTCGAATCCTGCCTCGGGCATGGATGTTTGTGATGTCCTTAGGTTAGTTAGGTTTAAGTAGTTCTAAGTTCTAGGCGACTGATGACCTCAGATGTTAAGCTCCGTAGTGCTCAGAGCCATTTTGTAAGTAGGCTGTTTATGTTTTCTTATTGGCAACGTTACATAGCGCTCTGTATGAAAATCACTGGCTGTGCTGTGTGCAGTCTGTGGCTAGTTTGCATTGTTGTCTGCCATTGTAGTGCTGGGCAGCGGCAGCTGGATGTGAACAGCGCGTAGCGTTGCGCAGTGGGAGGTGAGCCGCCAGCAGTGGTGGATGTGGGGAGAGAAATGGCGGAGTTTTGATATTTGTAAGAATGGATGTTATGAACTCCTATATATATTATGACTTTTGATGACTATTAAGGTAAATACATAGTTTGTTCTCTATTAATATCTTTCATTTGCTAACTATGCCTATCAGTAGTTAGTGCCTTCCATAGTTTGAATCTTTTATTTAGCTGGCAGTAGTGGCGCTCGCTGTATTGCAGTAGTTCGAGTAACCAAGATTTTTGTGAGGTAAGCGATTTGTGAAACGCATAGGTTAATGTTAGTCAGGGGCATTTTTTTTGTAGGGATTTTTGAAAGTCAGATTGCGTTGCGCTAAAAAATATTGTGTATCAGTTTAAGCACAGTCTTGTTCAAAGGGGACGTTTCATATGGCGACCCTGCCAGGATACCTCACTGGAATATTCTGATTTTTTTCTTGTAGTTTGTGTAATTAGTGTAGCTATTGTTTATTGCTAGCGCATAATTGTAGAGAGAATCTCCTTTATAGTTGCAGCCTTACATTGTTGTACAGGGAAACAGTTGTGGCATGCATGTAGATTTGCACCAAGTATTTCGCAGCTGTGCTTGCAATTAACTACATATTATTTTCAGTGCTATGTTAATGTGTTCTCTTATTTTTGCTCTTCAAATTGTGCTTTTCTGTGTTGTCGTGTGAAATATTGTGACAATAGTGGCGTGTGAAACACGTAATACTAGTCTCCAAAGTAAACGGAGAAACGACCGTGAAGACGAAAGCAGTGTGTTAGCGCCACCGTGTAATGAATTAACTAATGTTAATTTGGTAACTGTGCATAGGGAAATGGAGCGGGCTGCAAACAATGGCATACACAGTGAAACAGGTAGTGAACAGGGAAGCATTATCGATCGATCGCTCGGCAGCAGCTCGCCTCAGGAATCCGAAATGACAGGACACAATTTTGCAAATACTGTAGATTCAGGTTTTGCGTCCTCACCGTTTTTTCAAATGAGTCAATACACATTTTCCGCTTGTAAAAATGTGAATGTTACCGGTGCAAATTGACTGCCGAAAAGCACTGAGGAACATGGTTCAGACACCAGTGCATTGTTATTACAATTAATGCAACAAATGGGACAAAAGCTTGAAACGTTAGACACAATGGAACAACACCAGAGACAAACACAGCAACAGTTAGACACAATGGAACAACACCAGAGACAAACACAGCAACAGTTAGACACAGTGGAACAAAATCTCAAAAAGTTAGACACAGTGGAACAAAATCTTAAAAAGTTAGACACAATGGAACAAAATCTTCAAAAGTTAGACACCACATTTGAACAAACACGTGAAGATTTAACTACTGAGTTAAATAACATTGAATCGAAATGTCAAAAAGTCTGTAATGACGTGAAAACACAAATTTGTGAGCATTTTCAACCTATTTTTTCGTGGCATGAAAATGCATTACAGAATCACGAAGCAGCCATAAAAGAACTGCAAACTATTGTTCATCAAAATCATGAGACCCTGCAAGCTAAAACTGACTCAGTTGCATCTACCTATTCGGTTATGCAACTTGCAAAAACTCAAGAAAACTTAAAGGACACAGTAGATACTCTGAAAATTGGTTCAGAAAGACACATGGAGGAAATTAGTTCATTATCAGAGAAAGTAGTTGAACTTTCGGATCAGCTAAATAATTTATCTACGAAGGTAGATGATAATCTGAATGACACAAAACCGGTAGTCTTTAATGACACAGAAGTTAGCGAACAAATTAGGAAACGGAAACAAAATCTGAATCAAATTAATACGCAACACCAAAGAGAAATCTGGGAAGTACAAGATCAGCTGACACAGATAATACAAGAATTACGTATTTCAGAGGACACTCGCGCTCCAACACGGGAAGAGGGACTTAGAAATACGGAAAAGCCGCAAAATAATAACACAGGGCATTTCGGAAGTTATGAAAGAAATTGGCAATGTGCACCGAAGTTTGAGATGGAACGGCCGACACGACCTAACAATAACCGATATGCGACTCGCCGACATGATGATTTTGACTATAAGCTGTTCATTACTACACGTAAATTCAAAACATTTAAGAATTCTGGCAACGACATTCATCCACAAGCATGGCTCCATCAATTCTCTCATTGTTTTCCTCCCAACTGGTCGTTAGAACACAGATTAGAATTTATGTGTGGCTACTTAGAGAATGAACCAGCTGTAAGAATGCGATCGGTCATTCACGATTGCCACAGTGAAGGAGAATTTTACCATGCCTTCCTCTCAGCATATTGGTCTCAAGCCACACAAGACCGAGTAAAACATGGCATCATAATGATGAAACACTTTGAACAATCTGAATTTTCCAGTCTTGTGAAATATTTTGAAGACATGTTGCACAAGAATCAGTACCTGTCAAACCCATACAGCCCCTCAGAACTCATCCGCATTTGCTTAATCAAATTACCTGAACATTTGCGACATATTATTTTGGCAGGACGTTGCAAAGACGACATTGAAGCGTTTCAGGGACCCTTACAAGAATTAGAAATTGACACTGACAATCGCGGAACGCAGAAACAGGAACACAACAATTACACGTCATATCCGTCGCAATTCCACGATGAAAGAAATAATAAATGGACACGACAAGGCTATTCTCACAACACAAATCGTGACCAAAACAGACACCACCCTTATGACAACCGCTGGCAGAATAATAGTTACAGAGAAAGATCGCATTTCCGTAGCAATGAATATGACAGAGATAACCATAGAAACAGACAATATGGGAACAAAAACAGTTATTATCAAGGGAGACAGAATAACTTCAGACGCAACAGTTCAGCGCGTAGTTACGATTCCGGGAGGAATTCTCCACCACATGACCGACAAACAAAAAAATACTACAGGAACTACCGATATGACGACAGACGATATAATCATAACGACAGACCGGAATTTCATCAGAACTGGCGAGATTCAAACAGAGCAGGGCACTCTCGACAAGGTGAATTTGTAGAAGTTAGGCCTCCTAATCCCAATAACGACGCTCGCCAACAAACAGACAGACAATGACTCACACCGCAGGCAGCGGCGTGCGCTGGCTGGCTCAGAGAAAAATAACATAGACTCTAACCTTGAGAAAAATTCCAGTATTCCGTACCGATGTATACCGCATGATAATTGCGTTCAAGTTGAAAATCTGAGTACTATGAAGAGTAAAGGATTGCACCACATTTCACATGTAAAACCGTTTATTGAAAGATAATCTGCTTTTTAAACTTTGTCTTTGCCATAAAACTTTTCACTTGACATTCCTAGTATGCATTGTCAGACTTAGAAACTGTTACCATACAACAATGTTTGAAGTTAAATATCCAGTCAAGAACCAAGAGAACATATTTCAACAGAAATTACGAACGCATTGTTATAGTGAACAGACGACACAGTGTTATTGTGTGTGTACATTCTTGCTTGTTAGTTGCACGATTATGCAACGACTATAAGGCTCACATACTTAGAACATATACTGCTAATGAGATTTTAATGCAACATTTTGGTTTACTTGAAAATACATTCTGGATTTAAAGTACTTTCTGTGAGATACCAGATGATGCAGTGGTTAGTTCATGTGACAGCTACACGATTTTATCACGACGCTACTAATGAGTGACAATTTACAATGTTGCTTTTGCGGTGTTTCTGTTTTATATCTACGAAGTTTTTCTGTATTATTCTGGAAAGTAAAACATGTTTTAGTAGTAACTTTTGTGGTATAGCAACAATGAGACAGCCTTTTCCGTAGCACAATAATACGTTACAGCACAGTACTTTCTTCATCACGGCAATAAGCGTAATAACTAAGATATCTATACGCAAAGCATTTCACTTTTGTTTATCATGAGGTAAGTACATTGACTTCTGCACAACTTAGCTTTTGGAGGACGATAACTACGACACTTCCACAGAGATTATGTTGCAACAAGACGCACAGTTTAGCGCTACAGTACACGTATTTGAGTGATTAATTTTATACTTAAAACATTTATTTTTAAAGATTTTTGAATTACAAAGAAAGTTTTCCGTGATACATTTCATTCCATTGTTGTAATCTGTAACACCTGTGGGTTTAATTATATTAATCCTCAGGGGGGTGCACGCTTACTTTGTGTACCATGTGTGTGGCAAACACAAGGAGCCCTAGCTAATATGGTATTTGCTTATACAACTTCACACATCGGTACCATATTTCTCTAACACAGAATTACACAGCTATCTGATCATTTAACTGAGAGAGACAAACATTTATTTTACTACATCAGTGACAGATGTTCACGTAATTACACAGTTGGGGAACTTCACACTTATGAAATTGTATTTTGTCTGTACTTTGTGAAATTCTCATATTTTTCCAGAACCATTGTGATACCATGAGAGCTTTGAATGATGTATTTGGTATGGGATTATGATTTTTAAAGTACGTTTGAGGCAGATGACACTTTTGACATGAGCAGAGAATTTTTTTAGGTTTTGAAATTTTTGGAGGAAGCTACGACGATTTTGAGAGTTGACTGAGGTGTTATGATGTTATTATTACGATGACTATGTGTATTATGCTGTTGCGGTATGTTTATGATCAGTAAGCTGATGCTATATGAGTTATTTGATTATGCTACATATCTGTTATGATGAAATATTGAAGAAGTGTCGACGAATAAGGTAAGGAATAATGAGTAGTGGTTAGGGACTCTGGTTTGTGAAGAAGGTTGTTGGAAACCAAGAATCGTACTTTAAGGGTTATGAAATGTATGTAAATGTGTGAATGGATTACAATGTCGGCGAAAATTTTTGGACACTGTTATATCAATAGGATTTTGTTTCTACACATTTGTAACGCAAATTCTCAACCTGTGAAATTTTTTATATGAGACTGCCACTGTAGTGGAAACTGCTGTCATAAATATTTCAGTAAGAAAGGTAAGTGACCTTGACGTAATGCGTTTTAGACGCCCAGCTGAGAGATAGTCGCCTGACAAAAAAAAGCCATTAGGTGAAAAAAAAGGGAGGCCATTATCCTCGCTATTGACATTCCTTTGTAGAAAGCATCGCAAATACGACACGCTCAAACTTGAAAACATATGATTATACTGTGGAGCTCTTAATTTATGATATTTACTGAAATGCCTAATGAAATGACGAGAAATATTTTTATGTCTATACACCTGTATATGACTACTGTCTTTCGAGAATTGAGAGAATTTCTACTAACTTATGAAACGCCACATGACTATTGAATGATATTTTTATGCTTTGGTTTGCATAATTGCTTATTGCATTTGATATCTGGTTTCCAGCTATGTTGCAGCATTGGTTTTATAAAATAAAATTAATTGCATTTGCTAATGTGAACACTTTCTGTCAACAGATCTATTAAATAATTATTTTATAACCCACATTCTTCGAAAAAGGAGCTCTTGGTATGGAAAGAACAATAAGAAGGGACTAATAACAGTAACTGCATATATAATTTTCTTTTCAAGTACTTGGTAATTTTTATGGTAGAGTAAGTTGTGGTGCACCACTTTAATGGCATAGATATTAAGATGTGAATAGACATTTCCCTTTTTCTGCATTGTTGTCTTTAGTGTAATATTTTTTCTGCTTGAACTTTGCCATGCTTAGGTATTAGTTATAGCATTTGCTGCTGCTGTTTGCCAGGCATAGTGTTACTGAATTTGACTTTGTGTTACTCTGCTAAGTCAGTTTACTACGGATTTATTTTTCTTGTTTGCTGCTCATTGCCTTGTATTAGTTTTAATATTGTCGCTTACTTTGCCAATTTGAATTTTTTTGTCATTGCTGTTCGTCTTAATTGTTTTGTGCTGCTGCATTGCCTCGTCCCTTAGTTTAGCATCTGAGCTCAGTAGAGTTAAGTTAGCTTAAGAGGGGGTAGCCTATAAGAGAATGAGTTGCGATGAATTTGAAGAAATGCACTGAGAGGTTATACGAGAAAAATACAGAAAGCATGCTTGCATAGGAGTTTTTTGGCTGGAGCAAATATCGAAATAAGACGAAAGATCTATGGAATGAAGTTTTGGGTTGGACTGCACTACCAAATGTTACACTGAAAACGAACCCTGTCCTTTCCTTTTGTGTTATCCCACTATGTGTTTGTGTACCATTGTGTATTTGTTTTCTTCCTGTCTCTGTGTAGTTTCATAGAATTTTTTCTTCTTCTAATACTAAGCTACACTCACTATGATGAGGAATACTGTTATCCTCAAATATAATTGGCATTAATAATATGTTATTTACCTTGTAAATATGCTTAGACATTATTTATTCTGTTTTGTTTTAATGCTCATGTGTAAAGTTGATGTTCCAAAAGTTATTCTGATCTTTTATGTATTTACTTATGTCATAATTCCTGTAACACTGATGTATATGTTAGTTCGATTCTTTTGTAAAGCCTGTACCACAAATGTTATCTGTATTGTTATGTTCTTTAATAATGTATTTTGTACATTTGTTATTGTATTCTCACGTTATAATATTGTGTTTGACACCAGTTCATCAAATTAAGTAAGTTGTAAGTTACATTTCACTGCACACGTTTCTGTTGGTCATAGTATATGCACAATATGTGAAAAAAAAGAGGACTGTTAGTGTTTGCACGTGTGGTAATAATTCAGCAAGGGACTGGATAACAGCATTGCTGGTTCTAAGGACAATTCAAAAACTTTGTGAGTGCACAAGTGGTGGTTTATGGACTTGCTATATTCTCCGCAAGACTCTTCGATGGTGATTGTGCACCTGCACAGTCACAACAGATGGCTGCTGGCTGTCTCTACAAGGTCTACAGTGGGTCTGCACCTTTGATGACCCACCAATACCATTATTTCTACAAGGACTGCAGTGGGTCTGCACCTAAGGTGGCCCGCCAATACCATTATTTCTACAAGGACTGCAGTGGGTCTGCATCTTTGATGGCCCACCAATACCATACTCTCTACAAGGACTACAGTGGGTCTACTCTGTGATGACCTGCCTACCAATATTCTTCAAAACTTCGACTGACTCTGCTGTGGGTTTGCTCTGTTGTGGCCCATTACCTGTCAGCATGTCAAGAGTCAGCATTGTCTTTCTGTTGGAAGGACAACACTACTTCTTCAAGACTGCAGGGAAATCCACTACTTCCGTGTGCATTTTCTTTTACTGCTCAGACTTTGTGCATAAAATTGTAATTAATACTGTGATGAATGATCAGGACTGTCTTTATGGACTGTGAGAAAATTTTAGCATTTGACCAACATTGTATCAATAAGTGTGTGCCTTTGATTTCTTTGTTATTGTAATTATGAAAAATTTTATCAAATCATTATTGGCCACTGCCCAAAACAATTTGTAAAATTTTTTGTGGGGAGAATGGGAGCTATGTAACTAAGCTGTTTATGTTTTCTTATTGGCAACGTTACATAGCGCTCTGTATGAAAATCACTGGCTGTGGTGTGTGCAGTCTGTGGCTAGTTTGCATTGTTGTCTGCCTTTGTAGTGTTGGGCAGCGGCAGCTGGATGTGAACAGCGCGTAGCGTTGCGCAGTTGGAGGTGAGCCGCCAGCAGTGGTGGATGTGGGGAGAGAAATGGCGGAGTTTTGATATTTGTAAGAATGGATGTTATGAACTCCTATATATATTATGACTTTTGATGACTATTAAGGTAAATACATTGTTTGTTATCTATTAATATCTTTCATTTGCTAACTATCCCTATCAGTAGTTAGTGCCTTCCATAGTTTTAATCTTTTATTGAGCTGGCAGTAGTGGCGCTCGCTGTATTGCAGTAGTTCGAGTAACCAAGATTTTAGTGAGGTAAGCGATTTGTGAAACGCATAGGTTAATGTTAGTCAGGGCCATTTTTTTTTGTAGGGATTTTTGAAAGTCAGATTGCGTTGCGCTAAAAAAATATTGTGTATCAGTTTAAGCACAGTCTTGTATAATTGTTCAATGGGGACGTTTCAATTTGTCAGTAGCAGCCACAACTCGTCCATAACGGGGTATGCGTTGTGACAGCCAAACCATTTCGTGAAGGATAGCTGTCATCGATGAAGAATCGCGTTCAGCTACGTCTATAGTTAACGAGGGCTTGGAAGCAAATATTGAACTGCCAATAGTACGTAAAATTACGAAGGGACAACGTCGGCAAGTGATAGCTATTCTGAGTCAGCTTAGGGATGCTTTCAGATCCAGACTGGGGAACAGAAAGACCATATGGCACATAGCAAAATATGATACACCGGAACATGTATCATTTATCCAGCGTCCATGTAGAACGCTGAAAGCTGAATGACGGATTATCTGACGGATTATTCGGTAGGAAGTGTAAAAGGTACTGCAAGGTGACATCACTGAAAATTCAAAGACTCCTTGGTCTTCTCATGTAGTTCTTTTGAAAGGCCGAGCGGTGTAGCCGCGTAGCCACGTGGTCTAGGGCGTCTTGTCACAGTCCGCGCGGCTCGGGACGTCGGAGGTTCGAGTCCTCCCTCAGGCATGGGTGTGTGTTTTGCCCATAACGTAAGTTTAAGGTACATTAAGTACTGTGTAAGCTTCGGGAAAGTCCCATAGGATCTTACCAAAAATTTACAAATTTTCTCTTTTGAAGGAGAAGTATAGTACTTGGTGTTTTTGTGTAATCTACCAACGACTGAACAAAATCATGAAAAAAGATATGTATCCATTAACGCGCACTCATGACAAGTTAGATAGCTTGAAAGGAGCACAAAGTCTTTCTCAATGATGGATATACAGGCAGGCTGCTGGTAAATTACAGACGTAATAATTCCAGATAGCTCTCAACATTTAATTTTATGCCATTTGGACTTCATAACGGTGGGACCACATTCGAACATGTGGTATACTACCTGCTTACACACGTTCAATGGATACTACCTGGATTACACGGCCCTTTTTTGAAGACATTTGATTCCCGGCGGGGTCAGGGATTTTCTCTGCCTCGTGATGGCTGGGTGTTGTGTGCTGTCCTTAGGTTAGTTAGGTTTAAGTAGTTCTAAATTCTAGGGGACTTATGACCACAGCAGTTGAGTCCCATAGTGCTCAGAGCCATTTGAACCATTTTGAAGACATCTGAAGAACAGCCAAGCCGCCTGACAGCTGCCTGCAACAAAACTGGTTGTCCAATATAAAATAAAAATTAAAGTGGAGTGTTCTGCCTTCGTCTTTACAGACCAAGAAATAAAAATCTTGGAACATCTAGTGAATGACAGTGGAGTCTACTCAAATCCATAGAAGACCACAGAATTTACGATACTCTGGGACATTCGTAATGTGAGAACTTATGTCGATATGTGCTTGTAATACACGCGATTCATAAAGGACTTCTGTACCAAAAAGTTTCCTTTAACTACTGCAGGGAGATGCTAAATTTTCCTGGAATGAGCTCCAAGAAAGCACTTACCCCGTCCCGAAGAAGTCGCTTTCTCCAATACTGCCACTGTACAACGAGAATGCAGACGAAGAACATTACATTGGTGGTAGGAGTTACAGATGAGGAACAATTCTGTACACTTCTGGAATGTGCTGAAAAAGTGATACCTTATACTTCCAGACTAATTCCATCTCAGAGATGAGCTACTCTGCACTTGAGAAAGAGTGCCTTGCAGCTGTTTAGGCCATCAACAAGTTCCAGCATTATTTATTTGACAAACAATTCACCTTTGTGACAGACGAGCATACTCTTTGTTGACTTATTGCCGTGGAGGATTCATTGGGTTGAATGGTGAAATGAGAACTGAGCCTTCGGAAGTAAAACGTCACAGCGCAATACAAAAGCAGTAACAAAAACAAGGACGCCATTTGCAATTAAAGGAATCCTGTAGTATAACACGGCAACGTGGATGAAATCTCAGTTATTGCATTTCAAATAATATTGCTACTGACAGAAGGCAGATTCACCACGGCTGATAACCAAAGAAGTCTTGAAGAAGGAGGAACCGATTATCCAATAAATATAGCATTCGATAAGAGTGTTGCAATGGATACAGTATCGACTGTAGCGTGGGTGTGTTTGGGTTCCAAGCACAGCTCCAATTTTTCATCTCCAAGTACTTACTGCAACCTACATCCTTCTGAATCGGCTTAGTGTATTCATCCCTTTGTCTCCCTCTACGATTTTTACCCTCCACGCTGCCCTCCAATGCTAAATTTGTGATTCCTTGATGCCTCAGAACATGTCCTACCAACCAGTCCCTTCTTCTTGTCAAGTTGTGCCACAAATCTGTTCAATACCTCCTCATTAGTTTCATGATCTACCCATCTAATCCTCAGCATTCTTCTGTAGCACCACATTTAAAAATCTTCTATTCTCTTCTTGTCCAAACTATTTATCGTCCATGTGTCACTTCCATACATGCCTACACGCCATACAAATACTTTCACAAACGACTTCCTGACACTTAAATCTATACTCGATGTTAACAAATACCTCTTCTTCAGAAACGATTTCCTTGCCATTGCCAGTCTACATTTTATATCCCCTCTATTTCAACCATCATGACTTATTTTGCTCCCCAAATAGCAAAACTCCTTTACTACTTTAAGTGTCTCATTTCCTAATCTAATTCTCTCAGCATCACCCGACTTAATTCGACAGCATTCCATTATTCTCGTTTTGCTTTTGTTGATGTTCATCTTATATCCTCCTTTCAAGACACTGTCCATTCCGTTCAACTGCTCTTTCAAGTCCTTTGCTGTCTCTGACAGAATTACAATGTCATCGACGAACCTCAAGTTTTTATTTCTTCTCCATGGATTTTAATGCCTACTCCGAATATTTCTTTTGTTTCCTTTACTGCTTACTGAATATACAGATAGAATAACATTGGGGAGAGGCTACAAGCCTGTCTCACTCCCTTCCCAACCACTGCTTCCCTTTCATGCCCCTCGACTCATATAACTGCCATCTGGTTTCTGTACAATTGTAAATAGCCTTTCGCTCTCTGTATTTTACTCCTGCCACCTCTAGAATTTGAAAGAGAATATTCCAGTCAACATTGTCAAAAGCTTTCTCTAAGTCTATTAGAAACGTAGGTTTGCCTTTCCTTAATCTTTTTTCTAAGATAAGTCGTAGCGTCAGAATTGCCTAACGTGTCCCTACATTTCTACGGAATCCAAACTGATCTTTCCCGGGGTCGGCTTCTACCAGTTTTTCCATTCGTCTGTAAGGAATTTGCGTTAGTATTTTGCAGCTGTGACTTACTAAACAGCTAGTTTTTCACATCTGTCAACACCTTCTTTCTTTGGGATTGGAATTATTACATTCTTCTTGAAGTCTGTGGGTATTTCGCCCGTCTCATACATCTTGCTCACTAGATGGTAGAGTTTTGTCAGGACGGCTCTTCCTAGGCCGTCAGTAGTTCCAATGGAATGTTGTCTACTCCCGGGACCTTGTTTCCACTCAGGTCTTTCAGTGCTCTGTCAAACTCTTCACGAAATATCGTATCTCCCATTTCATGTTCATCTACATCCTCTTCCATTTCCATCATATTGTCCTCAAGTACATCGTCCTTGTATAGAGCCTCTCTATACTACTTCCACCTTTCTGCTTTGCAGTTACTGACTCCAAACTAACGCCACTCAAGTACTCTGTCTAAAACAACTGACCATTCACCACAGACTAAAGACTGTTCTTCGAAGAATGGACATTCTAGACTACTGGCCAAAGACTGTCATTTAGACTGCCGAGCCTAGGGGTAAATCACTGCATGGACTGCTACACCGAATCTTTAGAATTGGCTTCTACTGTTGATCACGCGTTCAAAGCATGCCAGATCTCCAATTTGAATCACGCAATCGTTGCATCTGGTTAGTGCCCGTGTGGTCATTGTAACGGATCTTTTACGTAGGAACAAATTTATTTTATTCTTTTGTTAGATGTTTTCATTAAATAGCTGAATAAATTGTTATTACGAATAATTTAATTAAGCAGAGTAGGGAAGATAAAGTCAAAGAGATGTTCACTGCGCGGACATTGTCGTAATGTAACGTCATTGCGATGATCGGTTGCTAAAAGAAGTCGTTTGTGTTCCGTTCTGCTGTTCGGTCGTGCGCGTATCTGGAAGGAATTGATTCGGGGACTAGAATGAACTTTCACATAATAGTTACGATTCGATGTTCCGACAAAAGGTGTTAACGTCAGTGTTAATTTGAATTATGGGCGACAGGATTAGTTTTGACAAGTACGTGAAAACGGACGTAACGAAAGTTGTTCGCATATCATCCTTGAACGTGACTTTTTATTTAATTAACGATTGCGGGCTCATTAAAAGCTATTGTCTCATGATTAGGATCAATCCCGCTTTCCTCCTAGATAGTGATCATTCATTAACATTTACGTCGTAAGAAAAAGGATTATTAATAAAAGTGATGTTAAATGACAATTACGTGTTATTCCGTTAGTGTGGAACGGACGTAATATCTCTGAAATGACATTGGTATATAATTTCTGTTAAATACTGAACTGAGATAGGAAGTAAATTGAAATTAATGAACATTTGATACTGAGACTATAGAAGCAGAAGCGATTAAGGTTTCTCTTCTCTAAAATGGCAAAATTGGTACGAACTTTAACTCAATAGCCGACATTATGTATTGCAAAGACATTAGCATTTCATACTTATTTTGACGACGCGCTATTAAACAAAGGAACGTTGAGTCTCTATACGAGTAATAAAATTAAATCTAAAAACATAATAACGGCGAACTCCGCTTTAACAAACTGTATTGCGTGTCGTCATCGGGCAATAACTGCTCAACCCTGGAGACTTGTGTGGTGAAATTAGAAGACGGGCATTTAAAACAAATTTAAAAATCCATTCAAGCTACAGTGGAGTCGGCACAATACGACGTGGGCAGTTATAACATGGAAGGAGTCTGGTAGCTGTCGGTGGCCTCTGTGTACAGCCAATGAAGATCTTGTTGTTCTTGGCCTCACCATGCAACGCTAAATACTGCAAAGATGGAGGAGAGGCCCACCTAACAGGGATAGTAGCGTGGGACACAGCATCCTTTCCACTCCCCCATGTGAGAGATACGAAGTTTCTGCCCTTCACCTACTACCGTTGTTGGTGGACTGTCAATTAACTTCAAGCCCTCCTCGGTGACGCTGCTGGGCTCTGGTTGCTTCGTCTCAGGTGATACTAGGATGTCAGGATGCTGCAGTATTGAACCTCGCCGTTTACCCACCTGTCTCCAGTGAAAATACTTTGCTGGTACCAATAACTTAAGAGGGTTGTAATTACCAACAAGAAGAAATTTTTTTCGACGCATGGTTAGAGCTGACTTTTGTGTTTTCGCCTGGCACTCCATCAGCTGTCAATACTACATACATTGCGCTGCCCAGTCGAAAAATCACTTTTCCTCAAAAACATTCTCTTTTCGCGTTTCAAACCTCTGCTTATCTGACCTTGGCGTCGGCTGCAAACTGTCGTTTCCTGTTGTCTGAAGCAATGTTGACAGTGTTATCCTGTTGGTAGAGTTGGGCGCTATGAGAGGCACGAGGGCCCTTGACATCTGGCCATCTAGCATACCCATTTTAGATGTATCCTGTAGCAAGCATCTCCATAAGAATAAGGAGATATTAGAAAAACATTCTTCGGCGTGTAGTTAGCAGCAAGCTTTTCCGTGAGTTAAGCGTAATCTATATTCTCTTATTTTATTTATCTAGTATTTTTAGTCTGGCATGAATACCTCTCCTGTGCACACCTCTTCATCTCAGAGTAGCACTTGCAACCTACATCATCAATCATTTTGTGGATGTATTCAAATCTGTCTTTCTCTGCAGTTTTTGCCCATTACAGCACTCTCCAGTATCACGGAAGTCATTCCCTGATGTCTTAACAGATGTCCTGTCATCCTGTCCCTTCTCCTTGTCAGTGATTTCGCCATATTCCTTTCCTTTTGATTCTCCTCGTTCCTTACCTTATGAGACCAGCTAATTTTAACATTCTTCTGTAGCACAACATCACAAATGCTTCGATTCTCTCCTGTTCAGGTTTTCCCACAATCTATGTTTCACTACCATACAATTCTGTGCTCTAAACGTACATTTCATAAATTTCTTCCTCAAAGTAAGGCTTGAGTTTTATATTAATACACTTCCCTTGGCCAGAAATACCCTTCTTGCCATTGCTAGTCTGCTTTTGATATCCTTGCTCCGTCTGTCATTGGTTATTTTACTGCTTATGTTGCAGAATTCCTTAACTTCATCTACTTAGTAACCATCAATACTGATATTAAGTTTCTCGTTGTCTTCATTTCTGCTACTTCTCGTTACTTTCGTCTTTCTCCGAATTACTCTCAGTCCACATCCTGTAGTCATTAGACTGTTCATTCCAATCGACAGATCATGATAGCAATGTCATCAGAAAATTGAGTCATTGGCAGCCTTTCACCTTGAATTTTAATTTCACTTCTGAACCTTTCTTTTACCTCCATCATTGCTTTGTCGATGCACATATTGAACGGTAGGGGGGAAAGACTAAATCTATGTCTTAGACCTCTGTAATCCGAGCACTTCGCTCTTGTACATTTTACACTACATATTACCTGTCTCTCCCTTTACCTTACCCTACTTTTGTCACAATTTCAAACATCTTGCACCGTTTTTCAGTACATAGTCGAACGCTGTTTCCAGGTTGCCAGGTCCTGTAATCGAGTCTGGATTTTCCTGTAGTCTTGCTTCCAGTCTCAACCGCAACGTCAGAATTGTCTCTCAGTCGACTTTACCTTTCCTAAAGCCAAAGTCGTAGCCATCTAACAAATTCTCAATTTCCTTTTCCATTCTTTTGTATATTATTCCAGTCAGCAAGTTGGATGCATAAGGTGTTAAGCTTACTGTGCCAAAATTCTCTCACTTGTCAGTTTTTTTCAGTCTTCCGAATCGTCTGCATGATATTTTTCCGAAAGTCAAATGGTATGTCGTCAAACTCATCATTCTATACACCAACGTGAATGAGCCGTTTTGGGCTCATGTTATGCGTTACTTTAAACCTTGGTTCCTATTCTGTGTTTGGTTTGCCGCGGTTATTGCGTTTATGCTGTTGTTCGCTCTCTCCGTGAGAGGCAGCAGCTGTGTGTATCGATATTCGGACCTTGTACTATCTTTGGTCTGGTGCTTATAGTTTCCGGCTGTGCTGTGTGCGGGTAGTCGGTCGGGTGGAGTGGAGCAGCGGGAAAATCTCCGCGGGGCGTACAGTAGTTTGGCGGGGGTCCGCTGGCGGTCTCTACACAATGTCGGAGTGTGTGGGGCAGTTCCCATTGCTACGAGGTCCGTGGCTTACCCACCCTGGACACGAAAGTTGAGTTTGGATTTAATATACCAGCAAATCAAGACTGTTCACGTTGTGCCGATTGATTCTCGTTGTTGGCAGTTGGCACATTCCGGAGAAAAACAACTTGTGTGTTCGAGATTGCGAAGGTTTAGTCACCGTCCTGTGGAGTCTAAC
The DNA here is from genome assembly GCF_023898315.1 of Schistocerca nitens. Taxonomy (NCBI): domain Eukaryota; kingdom Metazoa; phylum Arthropoda; class Insecta; order Orthoptera; family Acrididae; genus Schistocerca; species Schistocerca nitens. The sequence continues at coordinate 104,775,384 of NC_064619.1, forward strand.
TGTATTTCGTTATTTGTAATTGAAGTGCACCAGCGGAATTTTCTGCTTTGTGGCCGTTAACGTTCCGGTTACCTGCTCTGGCCGTTGACGTAAATTCAAGCAGTGTCCTTTCCTCACTGTTTTGTCGCTGTGCAGAGTGGTGTGTAGTTTGACAGTTTAATGTATGATTGGTTGTGGGCTTCCATGCCTTTACGTTTTGCATAGAACTCCCGGTTGTGTGCTAGTCGACTGGAGCGCAAATTACCTTGTCGGTGGTTCCGTTGACTGTGTGTTGGTTGGGTTGTCGTCGGATCGAGAATGGTTGGGCCGACTGCCTGTCTCACCTAAGTGAACGTTAGTATTTCTAGTGCTGGCCGACCCCCGAAACTTCTGAGCGCCGTTAGCTGCACTACCTTTTCTTATTTTCTATTGTTTGCATTTGTATGGCTCATAGCCGATGGTTTTGGATTAAAGTTGAATTTTTTTTAGTAGTGTTTTAAGTCATGGGCCTTCAGCTGCTTTAAAATTAAAATTCCTTGCTTGTCAAGTTTTAGATTGTTGGGGGCCTTCAGGCCAATTTAAGATAAGGCTTTGTTGTTTAAATTTATTTTACCTTGAGTTTTAAGTCGTTAGGCATTCAGCCGTTTTTAAATTAAGGGTCTTTGTCTTTCGAGCATCAGACTGTTTGGGGCCTTATGCCTTGTGCTTTTTTATTTAATATTACCTTGATTCTTAAAACATGGGCCTTTAGCCATCTTTTCAAGTGTTAGATTTCTGGTCGCTTAGCCAAATTATAGAACTTACTTAACGTGAAGCCTTCTGCCTTCTAAGTATTCTGAGTGCACTAGTACATGACTCTATTCCAAGTGCAGTACTTCTTCATGGAATCTGAGAAAACTGATCCTGAGAAGCGCCTTCACTCTCAGATTCCATATAATCGGGAAATTGGTACTACATGTGTGATTGGCACATGAAGTCGGCTCTGACCTACTCTGTTCCTTCCGCGCAGTTTCCACGTACTGCACCTGCATCCTAATCATCAGCCACTTATTATTCCTTCCGGCGTCTTGTACCAAGACCAGGCTGCCTGGATCCAGGATAGATGGTACAAGTATATCTCGCAGTGTTACGAGATACACATGTCTTCTGTTTGGTTGTTGAACTGAGTGACAACGTCTGTGATTTTCTTAACTCTTCACTATTTTCAAGCAACGGTCCAGGAAGTTGAATATCGTCCACCGGTGATGTCGAAGTTACGGACGCTAGTCAGTCTCATGTAATATTCTTCACCCCATCATTTTCTCACAAATTCCTCTGCCGATCTTGACACGGTTTCGGTAATTTCTGCACCCTCTCTTCGTTGGTCATCACACCCTCCGTAATTCCACCTCTCATGTGACTAATATTGTAGCGCCCGTCATCCAAGCGATTTTTTTTTTCGGATGGATTTCTCGGCAGCTAATTCGCAGTGGGTGATCCATGTTGTCCCATTTGTAGTGGATCGGCGCCAAGTTCATTGTCTCTCTAACGTTAACGTGACCATCATATCTAAGCTAATTGAGTAAATTTAAGAACGCATTTACATCGTTCATTTCATGCCTAGACAGCACAAAGTTTCTGTATCCTGTACGGTAGTTTTGTTTGGCAGATCTTTATTTACTCTATCTGCGCAAATGGCTTGTCGAAAAACTTGTTTCTTTTCAGCATTTCCGTGAAATACTGAAATGGGCTACGATTTTGTGAGTTAGAGTAAAGCTTCATCAATAAAATTCCTAGTTTCACTCTCTTACTTCTCTTGCGCTGGAACTCATGCAAAAAGGCCTGTTTAACTTTTTGGAAGTCCTGCATTTTCCCGCGATCAATCGCGTTTTGGCGTCAATTTTTTCCTAAAAATGAGGGCACATGAAATCGATTTTCAATCCGCCAGATCATGGTGTAGGGAGTCCTTCTTGGAACTGTTCGACGCTTATCTCTGGTTACAAAATGTGCTATCTGTTTGGGTACAGTGGGTACTTCCGTACCGAAATTAAATATTTCCGAATATCCTCGTGTTCGACCTCTTCCAATCCTGGTCATATGTTCGCAGATTATACAGGATCACAGCTTTATTTGGCAGAGTCTGTCGCTTAATTGACGTAACCCTACTTCCAGCATCCACCTACATTCTTCACTCATTAATATATCTCCGGTTATCGTGCTTTTCCCTGAACTTCCGTTACGTTCTCTCTCTTTAAACGATTCTACTTGGGATTGTCGATTACGACGATTGACGTCTGCCGGCTTTTCCTTAAACTGGAACAATATTATTTACTCCTGAGCTTTCAATCGACTCGAATGGTCTTATCCGGAGCCGCATCACTACGTAATGACAGCCGCTCTACTTGTTTCGTGACCTGAGTCACGCTGTCCGTTATCACGTTTTTCTGTTCTTTAATGACATCAACGTCCTTGTACAACTTATTTGTCGTGTCCTTCGGTTATTGAGACAGCTCCTCTAATTTATTTTCGCAAGTGCTGACTTTTTCCCGAAGCATGTACACTGCGGATTTCGTAATCTCTTCCTCGTTCTTTTTCACCATTTCTTTCATCTGTACGTAACACCTTTGTGACGGTTTAAATGACTCTCTAATATTTCGAAATTTCCCTTATTTATCTTCAATTTTTCCTCTATCGAACCATGCTTCATTGCTTTCATGTTTCTATTTATTCATTAGTGTGAACGCCGCAACATTTTCCTCTGTCTTGTTGACATATTTTTCTGCTTCTTTGTGCTCCTCTTCTGTCTTTTTATACCACTGGCCGTTCAATTCATATAGATGCTTGTCTTACACTGCCATGTCAATTACCAATAATTGGGCAGCATTGGTGTGAGTGCTCAGTCACACTGTTACTTCCTCACATCCAGCAGATAAGGAGTTTTCCGATCCTCTGACACATTCTCTTCAACCAACGACTCAGATTTAGACAGAACCCTATTAATCTGTGTGTTGTTTGACACACTATCTGTCGCTGCTGTTCCTTCGAAATTACCATTATGTTTCTCTCTGACTTGAATACTCTGTGAAGTGTCTTGGTCCACTTCCTTATTAAATTCATGTTTTTCAGTTACACGTGGACTAGCTTGTTTGATGTAAGTTTCACTCATCTTTTCTAAACTACAAGCACGAGCACGGGCTACCCTTGGTACACCGAAACACTAATTTAAATAAAATGGTCGCTCTAACTACCAAATTTATAACTTAAACACGCCACGAAACTCTATTTAAATTATACCAACAACACACTCATAAATTATATCCCCCAAAACATAGGACCACCTGTCTTCTTCTTGATCTAAGGGAAGCACAATTTAGCACAGCGTAGCCAACTTATATCTAGTTTAAATCCTAGAATATATTTATTATTATGATGTTTGAATATACGTTTCTTGTTAAAATGTGATTAATAAGAAAATGACTCAAACAGCAGGCGACAAATTCTTAGTTGCTGACGAATAAAACTTACTTCGATAATCAGAAGATTGTTGGACTTCGTAAAATAACTATGTTCATTAGAGGACTGCCAGTTATCGGAAAATTCCCGGCCGGTGAGTAACGAATCCCCTATTTGTTGATCTAAAAATTTGCTGTATAAATCAGGTCACGAAATTCTTGGCAAAGAGTCGATAAATTACAATGTGAGGTGGCAACTGATCTCTTTACTGTACCCCTAAGATGCTACGTATCCGATACCTACGTATCCTACCTATAAGATCAGGCAAATTAAAACAAACATTGTCACGCAACGAATAATCTGAAAATTTCTAGATGGAGGGCAATTAAACATGAATGTACGGGTCCGCACTCCGCACATGGACATATTAATGAAGGGAACCATTCCATTACGAAAGGAAACTAGTGCCTAGTATAACAATTTTGTTTGTTGACATAAGATAACAAACAACATGATGTTCAAATGGCTCTGAGCACTATGGGACTTAACATCTGTGGTCATCAGTCCCCTAGAACTTAGAACTACTTAAACCTAACTAACCTAAGAACAGCACACAACACCCAGCCATCACGAAGCAGAGAAAATCCCTGACCCCGCCGGGAATCGAACCCGGGAACCCGGGCGTGGGAATCGAGAACGCTACCGCACGACCACGAGATGCGGGCACAACATGATGTACTCACTGAATAAACTACGTACACATTTAATAAGTGGAAAAGCTATCGTAGCTAGAACTATAGCCTTGGTACAGCTGGGTGGTTGCATAAAAGTTGATAAAACAATGTTATAAATACAGCCGATGATTGTAAATAGTTAGTGATTTAAAGAAGAGTCCAAAAATGTGTGAAAGGATATCAGTACTTTCGCCAAAGAACATTATGGGCGGAACTATCTGGCTTTGAAATTTACATCAGCAAAGTGAAAACCTGATGCAAATTAACAAACTCCACATTTCCTTCATCTCGGTGGTTGCAACGACAGCGCCTGCTTACGATTACTATGCTTTTTGAGTGTGGAAGATGGCTCCACTAGAGGCTGAAAATTCGAAGCTCAGATCGTCCTCCGTGCTCTGCTCTGAGACATCTGCTTCTGCTGCGCCCTGCGACGACCTGGAGCAAGTGTGTTCTCGACAAGGTCCATAAGCGAAGTGTGTTGTCACTCTACTATCTGAAACTTACCTGGTTCTACTCGCGTCAGAATCTCGCCGGCAACTGCAGCAGCCCTTGCGAGTTCTGACCAATGATACTTTTATAAACAAGTTCATTAACTTCCTAGCCTACTGGTATTTATCATGGTTAACCAGTAAAGTATAGCGCAGGAAAGCTAGCAGAAAACTTCTCCCACTACATGACAGGTTTTCAGTCATGCCCACCAAAATGTTCTGCACGTACAAACGCGTGGTAACTCGCTCCTCCTTCTGAAAAAATTACTATGAATCTATTAGAATATGCCGTACTAGAATCTGAACAAACATTCCAGAAGGTTGTGTCGGTTCTCAACAGCTGCTCCAGTGCTACCGAATCAAATACTTTGACCAGTCTTTCTGATTGCTTCTCACATAATGCACATTGTTTGGAAAACAGTGTGGTCTCCTTGGTGCTTCAGCTGCGCACCCAGTCTACAGCTGCATGAAGAACGGCTTTCAGAGCCAAGCAGGTTTATGACTCTTCTGTTCATGTCCCTTCCACAAGTAAGCTAGAACCCACGTAAGGCTGCTGAAATAAGATTCGCTCGCCGTATGAAGAGGAAAGAAGAAAAAGAAATATTTAGCAGTGCACTCATTGGCAGTAATGAATAGTGCTTGCACTTTTCATGCAGTGCAGCTGAGTTTGCTTTACCGACTTTTGGATCCTGTATATTACCTTGTGAAACAGGTTATGTGTTAGTTTAGGCACGAACTGTCACGTAAGACATGCGATAAAAGTGTAGGCTAAATCACCTGAAATCCGCTTACATAAAGTGACTTTAGTGTACATACGTAAAGCCTTTCGCCACTCTAATCTTAGTATTCATAACGAGCTCAGAAGCACATGAAGATCAAGAGTCTCGTAAAGTACGCTATTAATTCAGCGCAGTAAGGTATTGAATTTATTCAACGTCGTTGGCCTCTCTTTCTCCATATGTAAATAGAATACTGGTAGCATTCTCAGGATATATGAGAGACGTGCAGCTATCGATCTTGTACGGGAGCGTGTCTAGCGAAATCCAGTACGGTACAGTTTGTATTGATATCTACGGAATCAGTACGTTGCTTGCACAAGAAGCTCAGTACAGTCCTTAACCAAATCCAAAACTTGCGGCAAAGCGTATAAATTTAATCAGTTAATTAACAGGCGTTAAAGCAGAATCCGATGAGAGGGATACGTTGTAGTGAACACGCGTTCGGACTCTTCACTGAAAGAAATACTTTAAAGTGAATCAGACATAATATATTTCGCTCGAATGAACTTTATGCAGCATGAATGACGTTAACAGATTAGAGAAGCCAACTGCGAGCCGGACTAGGTGAGCTTTGCAACTGGAGAGACAATAAGCGTGTTTAAGCAGATTGCTGGCAATAAGAATCATATAATCAGTACAGCCTGTTATGCTGTGGATGAGTAAATCGTATTTCTGAGGCTATATCTCAGACAACGAGAGACTGAGTTCTTTAAGAAAAGTTTTATCTTAGGGTGGCAATCAGCATCCCAGTGTTCGTATGAGTTCATACAACACTATAAGCCTACAGGCTCTCTTCAGGTAAATATTCTCTTTTTAAACGGTAACTATCTTCTTCTTTGTTGCCACGTACTCCAAATCAAAGAGTTTAGCCAAGATTTGGTCGAGCTTCATTGTTATAGTACCTTCTGTTTCCGTTTTGCGTCTATCAATACAACCCACTCTGCTTCGTTCTCAATACACTCCTCCTACAAGATTCTCACGGCTGTTGTAAGGAAGGAAGGTTGCCAGTTCCTGCGAGATCAACAAATAACGTTTGTTTACAAATATTTGCCAGTGGTCTCAGATGAAGTGTCTTTCAGAGATACATTGAACCGTTGAACGGCATTCATTCCGTAACTTTTCTTAAAGAGTGAGTGAAGTAGGCAAGCATGTTCAGTGAGATGTTTCAGTAGCCTGAACCCCTCTTCAAAGCTTTGTGAATTATACTATACAACAACCATTTGTTAATAAAATTTCGGAATTCGAATTTATCACCACATTCGCAGAAATCGCACTTAATTTGCGCCTTATTCGGAACACTTTCGCTCTAATTTTGATGGAAGTGAAAGACTGGGTATTAATTGTCGTGGTGGAATTGAATGAAATCTCTTTACTTCTTTAAACAGTCCTAAAAAATTAAATCTAGCTATCCACAATCGTCGGTAGCATCTAGATGATGTAAAAATGGAAGGTTCCCTTCGGTCCTGCTGGCGGAATTCTGAATCTCGGTTGAATCTCACGGAGGTATCCCTCAGGACCTGCCGGTGAGACTTCGCCGTAGCTGGAACTGCAATATGCTACAGCAGGACGGCTGGAACTACCATCTCAATTACTGCTTGCGTCCTGCAAGTGACTTGGCACAGACTAAATATCTGGCACCAAATGCGACGACAACAACAACAAATCTTATTTCTTTAATATAAGGGCTTAAAATTCAATAAACAGAAAAATAATATTCAACCTGCCCTCTGTTAAATGGAACGAGTATGCCCCTTGAGCCCTCTAGTGTGTGATGCCAGCGCCAGGGACCCAATAAAAACGCTACTGTGTATTTATGTGCCACATACCTCAAGGACAGCAAGCAAATTACATACCAAGGCTTAATTTTATCAATTAGACAATTGAAACGTCAGGAGAAATAGAGCTAAAGCTTTAACAACAAATCTTTTAAAATTACTATACGGTAAAAAGGGCTTAGGGCTGGCCAAGCCCTCAACTACTCCCCTCAGATGCAGATAAGTTACTGCCACACAGGCTGCCCAGTACGCCCAAAGAACCACAAAATCAGCTATAGATGCCAGTAAACTTAACCTTAACTGGACGTGGCCACGGGCAAACACCCGACAGTCTTTAGCCAAACTGACCCGAGGGCTCTGTGCATAACATGTCAACTAAGACAGTACTACCGTGCCCAAAGCAGTATTGTGAAGCCTCCTGTATTAAGACAGAGCCGGCCGCTGTGCCCAAGCGGTTCTAGGCGCTTCAGCCCGGAACCGCGCTGCTGCTGCGGTCGCCGTTTCGAATCCTGCCTCGGGCATGGATGTGTGTGATGTCCTTAGGTTAATTAGGTTTAAGTAGTTCTAAGTCTAGGGGACTGGTGAGCTCAGTGCTTAGAGCAATTTGAACCATTTTTTAAGACAACTAACTACTGTGCTTCACCATTTCACTAGTCCACATAAGCGAAGTGCCGTGCTTCGCACAGACCTTCTCCGTAATAACAACCGCCACAAAAGACGAAAAACTAACACTATAAAAGCCTTTAAAACCAACTCAACGTAATCTTTATCAACGACAAACTAGACAACCGATCTCACAACGCCCTGCATCGTCGGGAACAGTCTGACCATATGACAGAGCACCACAGGGACGTGTCAGTGTTCCACACTCGAACTTACACTGTTTTAGAAATCATCCGAAGGTGGCAGCCCATCAGTTCTTCTCTTTTTCATTTATCCGAAAGCAGCAACAAGACAGAAAAAACGATTGGTATCATGTTCTTGAGATGTGACCAGCAACCCAGTAACGGTCGTTTCCGTCACTTTACGACGGCATCGACATCTACGCTTACATTGCTACTCTGCAGATCACACTTAAGTGTCTGACAGAGCGTTCATCGAACCATCTTCATAATAATTCTCCGTTATTACACACTCGAAAAGTGCGCGGAGAAAATGAACATCTTTATCTTTTCATTCGAACTTTGATTTCTCTTATTTTATTATAATCATTGTTATTCCGTGTTTAGGTTGGCGTCAAGAAAATATTTTCGCATTCGGAGGAGTAAGTTGGTGATTGAAATTTCATGAGATGATTCCGTCCCAAGGAAAAATGATTTTGTTTTAATGATTCAAACCCCAAATCCTACATCATGTCCTGGCACTCTCTCCAGTATATTTCGGCAATATACAACATGCGGCCATTGTTTGAACTTTCTCGATGTACTCTGTCAGTCCTATCCGGTTAGTATCGCACACCGTGAAGCAGTACTCAAAAAGAGGATGGACAAGCGTAATGTAGGCAGTCTCTTTAGTAGACCTGTTGCATCTTCTTTCTGCCAATAAAACTCAGTCTTTTGTTCAGCTTCCACATAACATTTTCTATGTTTTCTTTCAAATTTCAGTTGTTCGTAATTGTAATCTCTAGGTATTTAGCTAAATTTGTAGAACTTACATTTGATTGATTTACGGTGTAACTAAAATTTAAGGAATTTCTATTAGCACTCACGTGGATGATGTACTCTTTTTCATTATTTGGGATCAATCGTCAATTGCACACTATACAGATATAATTTTTAAATTGTTTTGCAAATGGTTTTGATCATCAGATGACTTTACTAGACGATAAACGACAGCATCATCTGCAAACAACATAAGGCGGCTGCTCAGATAAGGAACAATAGCAGGGCCATGACTACCTTGGGGAACTCAAGAAAGAACTCCTGTTTCGCTCGATGAGTTTCCGTCAGGATATCAGAAGGCCAGTCGCATAAGTGAGACTAAATTTCATGGGTACGCAAATTGATCTTAAGCCGCTTGTGGAGTACGGTGTCAGAAGCCTTGTGGAAATCTAGAAATACAGAACCAATTTGAGATCCTTTGTCGACAGCACTCAACACTTTGCGTCAATAAATGTTTTACAAGAACGCTGTTTCCTAAATCCGCGTTCACTGTGTCGATAGAGCGTTCTCTTCGAGGTAATTTATATTTTTCGAACGCAATATACGTTCTATATACCCTGCTGCATATCGCCTGTACTGTATTGGATTACTCTTATTGCCTTTGTTGAATAATGGCGTGAGCCATGCAACTTTCCAGTCATTTCGTAAGGAATTTCCATCGAGCTAGCGGCTGTATGTTTCTGTTAAGCATGGAGCTAATGCATCAGCGTAGTCTGAAAGGAACCTCACTGGTGACCAATCTCCACTGGAAGACTTGGTTTCCTTAAGTTGGTTCACAACTCCAAGGATATCTTTTTCTAAGTTACTTACACAGGCAGCTGTTAGTGATTCGAGTTCTGGAACATTTACTTCGTCTTCTTTGGTGAAGGAATTTCGGAAGGTTGTGTTCAGTGACTGTGCTTTGCCAGCACTGTCATCGATAGTATTTGCATTGCTATCGGGCAGAGAAAGCATTGATTATGTCTGGCTGCTAGCATACTTTATATGGAGCTAGAAACTATTTCTGTTTTCTGTGAGGTTTCGAGACAAAGTTCCGTTAAAGAAACTATTATCAGCACTTCGTACTGAAGTCCGTGCCAAATTTCGCGCTTCTGTTAAAGATAGGCAACCTTGGGCATTTTGAGTTCTTTTAAATTTGGGTGCTTGTTTCGTCATTTCTACAACAGCGTTCTGACCTGTTTTGTTTACCATGGTGGATCACCTCTGTCGTTTGTTAATCTATTTGGTATAAATCTCTCTATTGCTGTTGATACTATTTCTTAATTCAAGCCATATCTGGTTTACATTGACATTGTTAATTTGGAAAATGTAGAGATTGTCTCACAGGGAGGTGTCAAATCTAATTTTTATCTTCTTTTCTGCTTAGATACATTTTTTGTTTACTTTTGGTGGATTTTTGAGTTACGGTATTCAGTCTGTCTACGACAATCCTCCTTCACGAATCATTGTATCCGTTTTGATGCTTGTTATCAGTTCAGGATAATTTTTTTCTAACAGTTGAAGTTACTGTAGGAGTGGGCTCATGAACTAATTGGTCTGTGAATAATAAGCAACCCACGTTGCTGTCGTCGGCAGTCCTTAAAATAAACCACAACGGCAGCACCACACAACCACTTGAAAGCGGCGTGGTATATCGCTGTTTCTTGCTTATAACTTGGAGCAAACGTTTTCTTTTCGTCTTTCACCACCTTAAGTCATCGTCAACCACCTTCTACATCTCCATCTCCATCTACATTTATACTCCGCATGCCACCCAACGGTGTGTGGCGCAGGGCACTTTACGTGCCACTGTCATTACCTCCCTTTCCTGTTCCTGTTGCGTGTGGTTTGCGGGAAGAGCGACTGCCGGAAAGCCTCCGTGCTAGTTCGAATCTCTCTAATTTTACATTCGTGTTCTCCTAGGGAAGTATAAGTTGGGGGAAGCAATATATTCGATAACTCATCCAGAAACGCACCCTCTCGAAACCTGGACATCAAGCTACACCGCAATGCAGGCCGCCTCTCTTGCATAGTCTGCCACTTGAGTTTGCTAAACATATCCGTAACGCTATCACGCTTACCAAATAGCCCTGTAACGAAACGCGCCGCTCTTCTTTGTATCTTCTCTGTCTCCTCTGTCAACCCGACCTGGTACGGATCCCACACTGACGAGCAATACTGAAGTATAGGTCGAACGAGTGTTTTGTAAGCCACCTCCTTCGTTGATGGACTACACTTTCTAAGGACTCGCTCAATGAATATCAACCTGACACCCGCCTTAACAACAATTAATTTTATCTGATCATTCCACTTCAAATCGTTCCGTATGCATACTCCCAGATATTTTACAGAAGTAACTGCTAAGAGTGCTTGTTCCGCTGTCATATAATCATACAATAAAGGATCCTTTTCTATGTATTCGCAATACATTACATTTGTCTATGTTAAGGGTCAGTTGCTACCCCTGCATGACCGCATGGAACTCCCGACACTATCAACTAGGACATTTGTAGATATTGTGAAAAGCAACGGACCCATAACACTCCCCTGTGTCACGCCAGAGGTTACTTTAGAATCTGTAGAAGTCTCTCCTTTGAGAACAACATGCTGTGTTCTGTTTGCTAAAAACTTGCTGACAACAGTGAACAACGGAGAGCGACCGACCACTGAATAATCACCATTTCTGGCTACAAACTACGCAAGCCTCTCCTTTGACTCTGGTCCATGCTATAAAAAGAAACAGTGAACAACATTAAGACTCTACGTACAACGACGATCTTAGTAACAGAAAACTACAGAGCTTATCACCTGCCCAACACCAACACAAATTCTGCCTCGTTGCCGTAGTGCCCCTGTCCACGCTGTGCTCAAACACAAAGGCGATCAGGAACTGAGAGTCGGCCCAAGAGTGTACCATACCTCGCGGCCACCGCGGTCGCAGCTAGCGCCACCGCACCGCAACGCCCGCACATAGGTTGTCAAACGCCATGTCGAATACAGAGAAACCAAACAAGGTGGCACGATGGCGCGAATTCCAAAATTTCCAGGGGAGGAGACCCACGGGCACAAAATCATAGATCTAGTCTTAACTTATCGTGTAATACACTCCTGGAAATGGAAAAAAGAACACATTGACACCGGTGTGTCAGACCCACCATACTTCCTCCGGACACTGCGAGAGGGCTGTACAAGCAATGATCACACGCACGGCACAGCGGACACACCAGGAACCGCGGTGTTGGCCGTCGAATGGCGCTAGCTGCGCAGCATTTGTGCACCGCCGCCGTCAGTGTCAGCCAGTTTGCCGTGGCATACGGAGCTTCATCGCAGTCTTTAACACTGGTAGCATGCCGCGACAGCGTGGACGTGAACCGTATGTGCAGTTGACGGACTTTGAGCAAGGGCGTATAGTGGGCATGCGGGAGGCCGGGTGGACGTACCGCCGAATTGCTCAACACGTGGGGCTTGAGGTCTCCACAGTACATCGATGTTGTCGCCAGTGGTCGGCGGAAGGTGCACGTGCCCGTCGACCTGGGACCGGACCGCAGCAACGCGCGGATGCACGCCAAGACCGTAGGATCCTACGCAGTGCCGTAGGGGACCGCACCGCCACTTCCCAGCAAATTAGGGACACTGTTGCTCCTGGGGTATCGGCGAGGACCATTCGCAACCGTCTCCATGAAGCTGGGCTACGGTCCCGCACACCGTTAGGCCGTCTTCCGCTCACGCCCCAACATCGTGCAGCCCGCCTCCAGTGGTGTCGCGACAGGCGTGAATGGAGGGACGAATGGAGACGTGTCGTCTTCAGCAATTAGAGTCGCTTCTGCCTTGGTGCCAATGATGGTCGTATGCGTGTTTGGCGCCGTGCAGGTGAGCGCCACAATCAGGACTGCATACGACCGAGGCACACAGGGCCAACACCCGGCATCATGGTGTGGGGAGCGTTCTCCTACACTGGCCGTACACCACTGGTGATCGTCGAGGGGACACTGAATAGTGCACGGTACATTCAAACCGTCATCGAACCCATCGTTCTACCATTCCTAGACCGGCAAGGGAACTTGCTGTTCCAACAGGACAATGCACGTCCGCATGTATCCCGTGCCACCCAACGTGCTCTAGAAGGTGTAAGTCAACTACCCTGGCCAGCAAGATCTCCCGATCTGTCCCCCATTGAGCATGTTTGGGACTGGATGAAGCGTCGTCTCACGCGGTCTGCACGTCCAGCACAAACGCTGGTCCAACTGAGGCGCCAGGTGGAAATGGCATGGCAAGCCGTTCCACAGGACTACATCCAGCATGATCGTCTCCATGGGAGAATAGCAGCCTGCATTGCTGCGAAAGGTGGATATACACTGTACTAGTGCCGACATTGTGCATGCTCTGTTGCCTGTGTCTATGTGCCTGTGGTTCTGTCAGTGTGATCATGTGATGTATCTGACCCCAGGAATGTGTCAATAAAGTTTCCCCTTCCTGGGACAATGAATTCACGGTGTTCTTATTTCAGTTTCCAGGAGTGTATATACAGACAGAAGACACGGTATAATAACACATTTGAAACCCAAGTACACGACTGGGATGTAACCCAAAACTAGAGCAACACCACTTATACATATTGAGTCAGAAAGAGTGTTCTACATGTGAACGATCGTCTAACAAAGTCGTTTATAGATGTCCACGTGGAGCAGAAAGTCACCTTCAGCTGCGGCAGATTTAATTCCGGATATTTTGACATTTGATTATTATTATTGGTTTACGCATTGGATCATTTTTCGCTTACTGTGTGAGTTTTCTTTTCATCCCTTTGTAGTAAATGCGATTCATGAAGGACTTACCTCGGTAAGAATAATGGTTATTTACTGAAGTTCTTTTTATTTGCTATCAATAAATATACGTTTGATTTAGGCTCATTTGGTGACGTACTGTATAAATGATTGTTACCTTTATTTCCTTGCCTTAGTAGTTTTGCTTCAGTTGTTTCATTTATTTTCGTAGTGTTCCTCACTAAAATTTTCAAATGAACTCGTTATTTGTATTCCTCCTAATGTTTAAGTACATCTTTTAGTTACTTTGTTTTTATCATTTGGAATATGAACTACGAAGCTGCTTTTGTATATATTTAAGCTTCACTGTATCGTACTCAGCCTTTCCACGAAGGCAACTGAAGGGAGTTATTATATGTAGAAATTAACAGTGAGATGTATTTAGGTGAGGAGAGATGGTATAGTGTGCGGAAGCATTCCTTTTCACGCTATATGCAACTGAAGATGAATCGAGCTGTTAGGGGAAACGTGCTTGGTTTTGAAACGAAATAAACTTTAGTTGGTAACGAAGAGTACCAGCTAATTTTAAAGAAAAAGGTAAAGGGCACGCAACTACAAACAGTGGATTAATGGATGCAAATGTAAACCTCATGATTTAGTTTGTTTTAGACCGTACACTTCTTTAGATGTTAATATGAGACACAGCACGTCTCACTATTATCACGCAATTTTAAAAAATTCTCATTTCATTCTCTTATTTTCATTTTCGATTGTAGTGATCAATCTGCGAACTGGCTGGCAGGAGTTAAGTTGGGAGCAGGTCTCAAATATTCACGAATTCGATTTCCACTCCGTTTTTGGTTTGCTCCTGAATCTCTCATCTTTGTCTACGTACCTCAGTCGTTGTGTTTCCTTACGTTTATTCCCGTCGATATACTCGTCTGCTATTGTGACACGACTTTCTCATATCTCGCCAGATGACCAATAAGTTGTATTCTTCTGTTTGCAACTGATTTACACTGGATTTTATTCCTACCCACTCTTTTAAGAAGTTCTTCGTCTGTAACCATATTAGTCCACCTCAGTTTGAGCACGAGTTTGTAATGCCACATCTCGAATGAATTTAGCTAACACACTTAGCCAGATTTCACAGCCTTGACATGAACCACGCCCAACATAACCCTTGAGAAAACTTTTCCTGTTTTCAAAGGTGGTACTTTATAAAGTTCAGAATCATCATTCTGTAGCTGAAGCCAGTTTTTTCTTGAACGGTACAACTTGTGAGTTCTGCTTTGCTCCATCCATCTCAATTAATCTGACTTCCTAAATAAGAAAGTGAGTCAACTTTCCAAGCTGCACGCCACGTACGTGATATCAGACTTAAGCTTTCTCTTCCTTACCATGTCACCATTTTTGCTTTAGACTTATCTATTTCCACATTACATTCTTTCGTCGTAACATCATGCATTTCAGTTAACATACCTTCAAGATCTTCTGCACTTTCAGACAGGACAGCTGTTTCAACGGCTTATCTTATCTGTTCTTTAGCCAAGTATTATAATAAATACCAGAGGCTCGCCGCTGTCTTATGTGACTCTTGTAAATAAAGTTTAAAGATAATGACTGATAATGTACTACTTTGTCGTACCGACATATCTTCTTGGGTTCCATTAATAACACGTGAGTCGTTTTAGTGAACATTCCATAACATCCTTCAACATGTGAAGTCTATTTCTGCTGTTATAAGGACCTCAAAGATTTAGTCCCTTTTGACGCTTTCTGTGAGAGCCGTGTGTGTAGTGAGACTAATTTCCAGTCGTTTCTCTACAGCTAATTTTATACGATTAGATGGTGTAGTCCCTCTGATTCCCCCCTGTTTTTACCGGTATGCTCACAGTTCTTCCGAGAGCGTCACATCAACTTTCTGCCCTACACGTTTTGGTGACTGTTATAGGTGCATGAACGACTAGGCTCAGGGCCCGATAGTTTTCACATATGATGGCAATGATCTTCTTGGGATGGGTGTTGTAATATTTTCTTCAAAATCCGTGGAAATTTTTCCCTGTTCATAAATGTCGTACACAGGTTTAAACATACCAGCTTTTATTATAGTTCCCTGTGTTTTAACAATTTCGGGTAGAATGTTGCCTGTGCTAGGAGTTCTGCGGTTCTTATAAGGTTCTTCACAGAGAATTTAAACTTTACTGCTACTCAAATATCGCAGATTTCCTTACTTTCTTCAGTATTGATTTCTTTGTTTTATATCATATAAAACAGCCTCTATAGATTTGATTACTTTGTCAGAAAGTTTTCTCTTGTTATCTTGTGACTCGAGGTCACAACAATAGGAGTTGTGCACTACTAGGAAATAAAAACTTTTAAATCAGGGCCGTTGCTAGGTGTTTTGCCACCCTTGTCTAGAACTGCAAATGGTGTCCTCCCTTTTTAGCCACCATCAGTCTCCCCGATATACATCCCCCCTCCACCAGTTTCAAGATCCAAAGCTACAACAACGAAAATCTAATACTACGCTTTTATTCATTAAGTTAAGGTGACCAGACGCCCTCATGGTCAGAGGAAAGTCCTCAGTTTCCATGTTTTTTCCTCAGTTCTTTTAGAACTGATTGAGGACAGAAAATGTCATCAGATTCCTATTTCTCATCCTCAGTTTTTGAGATCTTGAAATTTCCTAAAATACTTGAAATAGAAAGAACGTGCTGAAAAATTTTAAGCTAGAACTCAACTGAATACACCATTGTCACAGAATTTGGCATCAATTACTTACATATTTAACTGCAAGAAAATGGACTAACAAAGGGGTGAAATTATTCTCTGGTGCGAATGAATTTTTCCTTGAATTTAGAAAATTTGCTATACTGATGGGAGGTATGCCGAAGCAGCAAACTAGGTCATCATGTAGCTAATGGTAGTGTTATTTCGCATGTGTCGTGATTGAAATATTTTTAGAATCAGGAATAAATCTCATCTTTTTCAGCATCCACTTTCCTGCTATTAAATAAATAAATGACGCATTGTTTACATTTTTGTTGAGTCTTACAACTTTTATAACCCGCCCCTGTGGTGGAGTGGTCCAAGCGATTCCCGTTTCGGACTCAATAGCGACTGCTTTAGTTTTGAGGTAAGTAGAGACAATGTGTTTCCTTTCGTCGAAATAAGTAAAGATTTATTTCATGACTGTTCCGTATGCTTTTTAAAACAGTTGCGACTTTTTAATTTTTCCTCTTTTACATATTTTCTCCTAATTTGCTCAGTTCTTCCCTGTTCTATTTGAAATTAATTCCCTTACCACCCCCTTTGCTGCCCCGAAAGTTCTGCCGCTCTAGGTGGGCGTCAGGTCTTGGGTACTGATAGAAACGCCCTTGTTCGTACTCTGTTTATGGTCATTCGCTATTTCCTAACACACTGGTTGTCATAAATATTTATTTAGCAGCTTTATGCCTACCTGGGTACTATACGCGATGCAAAACTGGAATAAAATAGCTTACTGTTCCACAGTCGCTTTCGAACCCTTGACTTTTTTTTCAAACTTCACCACCACAGTGGTATCGTGAAACACGTATCATTTATCACGTAAAACACACATTGGCAGTTTACATCCAGGAAAGCCACCGGTATCAAAAATTGATCTTCGATAATAAACAAGTACGATTCCGGTAGGAAAGTAAACCAACTCTGTTGCAAGTACGTCGTCTCAAATCGTTGTAGGATAGACGACCGGAAAGTAGTCGCCAATTATCGTCACCTGTTAACATCGGCTCTTACTCGTAATTGTCAGGCCCGGCCTCTGAAACACTTCCAAGGGTCACGGAGATACTCCACGTCACATCAAGGGTAGGTCACCGGAGTGGTGTGCAGCATTCGAAGGCGCTGCTGCAAGTCAGGCCATATCACGATCTTCGATTTCACATGTCGGACACTACATCCCTCACGTATCATTCCTTTGAAGTCTCTCTTATTCTCGTGTTCAGCACGTAGGGCATAGTAAGGAGTCGTACATCCAAGATTCAACAACGACCTTTATCTCAAACTGGGAAGAAGTTTTTGGCGAAATCACGTACATGCTTTTCATAGATCTTATGGTTGTAATGGTGAGAGTACTTTGTTTTGGCGAAGCTATGTAAAACAGAGATCTTCAATATGGTAAGTGTGTGTGTGTGTGTGTGTGTGTGTGTGTGTGTGTGTGTGTGTGTATGACCAGGAGGGATCATTCGAAGAAATAAGAGAAATAAAGATGGGCTTTAAGAGGTACCGTTAAAGAGCTGTGAGATCTTCTTCATCTTCGGAATTGTGAAACAAATCTCTTCGACTGCAAGAGGAGGTAATATTGAACAAAACCCTGAAAAATTATATAGTAAACATGGGATCTAAAACGCGTACTTGAGAAGATACTTTCACAGTAGCGAAGATCAACAAGTGCTTATAGTTTTTAATGTATGCACGTCAGAGGCCTTGATTACTGGGCATTTTTTTCTTCTCTTTGTCCGTGTTACCACCACTTAAAATATGGAAACTAAAGAGATTGCGTTACAAGCGATCTGTTTCACAGTACCGAAGATAAAGTGCTCATAGCTCTTAAGGTACGCTTGTGTACTAGACTTTTTTGATTAGACTGATCGTTCCTCTCATATCCATGAATATTTATCATTCCTGCTGGGATACCCTGTATTTATGCAGTGTGTAATGGTTCTAAGTGTATATATTTCTGTTGGTGACCGAACAACATTACATCAGTATTTACGTTATTTGCAGACTAATACATATCACAGCTACTCCAAATCGTACATTTTTAGGTATGGATGGCGTTGAAGTAGGAATGCGTGTACACAAAACGGTCAGTCTATACTGACAGGTGTAGTCCACTTAGTGGTGTGGTTACGACTGTGCAGAAAACATCAGTTTGTAAATTATATTAGAACAAATAAGCCCTCGGTCACAAATATTAAGTCAAAATTGACCAGGTTTCGACGCTACTATGAGCGTCGTCTTCAGAATTAAACTAACTGTTCTAAAACATATTAGGTATATAATACATTAATAAAATTAAAGTTTGTACTGACTGGAAAGAGATGCAGTACTTACAAGTCACATTTTGAAAAATATCTAAGCCGGAAAGGCAACGTTATGAATAGTTGAAAATAAGATGGCGAGCAGCCCTTAGCGTCTCGCCATCTTATTTACAACTATTCATGACGTCGCCTTTTCGGCTTAGATATTTTTCAAAATGTGACTTGTTAGTACTGCATCTCTTTCCAGTCAGTACAAACTTTAATTTAATTAGTGTATTATATACCTAATGTGTTTTAGAACAGTTAGTTTAATTCTGAAGACGACGCTCATAGTAGCGTCGAAACCTGGTCAGTTTTGACTTAATATTTGTGACCGAGGGCTTATTTGTTCTAATATAATTTTGACACGGTCATTGAACCTTAGCAGCTATGTTCAAAGTTTCAGTTCGTAAAGTTTGTGACATACATGTGGGAAGTTTGTTCGAAGCAGAGAAAAAACATTCAACACACCATGAATTAAAATATTGGCTCTTACACGTTACATCCCATACACATTGTGGGTATGAGAGGGATTTTAATGACTTTCCTACAATGTAACCCATGCTGGTGACCGTGTTTGATTCAAGTCTGATTTCTGCCCAAGTCTCTGAGTCAAGCGATCTAATCATTACGTTTCTGAAGCTAGTAGTCATCCGATTATAACTTAACGTACGTTGCCTTCAAGTGGTTCATAGCTCTAAAGACAGGCGTAGGTGCTACTTTACCGAAGTACGTTCATTGCTACAGTCGTCTGCTTCCTTCGTTTTTCTCTGTCCTGGGTCATCTCGTCCTCTGTCTGCATTAGGTGGATAGCTTTTCTTCGATGTTTCAGTTGCGCTTAGGATCTTGTGCTGGTCTTCCTGCCCGTCACGTAAGTATGCAAATCTGTCAAAAAACTGCTCATCCCTAAGTGACATCTCCCATACACCGCCTACAGCCTCCTCTAGAACTGAAAATATCCTAACCTCGTCGAAGCATAAAAGGTATGGCAGCAAGTTTAGAGTTGAACGTCCCGTCCACAGCGTGGTCATTAGAGACGGAGCACCAACTCAGATTACGAAAGAATGGGGAAGGAAATTACCGTGACGTTTTCAAAGGAACCATCCAGGGATTGTCCTGGAGCGATGTAAAGAAATCACTGAAAACCTAAATCCTGATGACCGGACTGTGAATCTAGCCGTCATCCTTCCGAATGCGATTCCAATGTGCGGACAAGTGGTTCACCTCACTAGGTTCGCGAGAGGGAGACGGTCCACAAGCTTCTATTCAGGTGGCGTTTCTCATTGATGACTGCATACTATAAAGATATTGCACCAAATTGTTAGCTACACTTCACCCAGGTATTTTTGAGGGATAAAGTTCAGTGCTTTAGCGGCCACTCGACTTGCGGTACGATATGTGTATCTTCGCCAAAGCAATAATGGTACGGCAGTTGGCATCTTGGCACTCTCACCATGATGTAGTAGAAAGGGCAACATTTAGTACCCGAGAATATTTAAATAAATGTCCGGCTTCATGTTGACTTTAAGCTAAATGAATGAGCTCAAGGCGCGATGTCAAAAATATCACCAAAGGGACAAACGATAATGGAGTTACGGATGCATCAAAGTAGCAATCAGGAATTTCGGGGGAAGTTCCAAGAAAGGGATAGAACTAACAAATATACCAAAAGGGATGTATATCAATGCTTTAGCAATCACAGAAACAAAAATGAAAATGAAATATAGTAAATACATTGGCGTTTACGTTATGTTCTATAGTGGAGTCGAACAAAATAAGAGATGGGAAGAGAAATCAAAAATTGTACATACATAAGCGAAAGAATCATTCTGACCGAAACTGAGAAGAGGCAACGCCACAGTTATAAACGAATGTGCACGAGAAGCAGGAAAAAAGGATGAGCTTAGAAACTTGTATGAAGAACTGCTGAAGACAGTTTAAAAAGGAGAAGGGAAATGATCAGATACGTTTCTAATAACTTCCAGAATAGATATTTTTGTGAAATGGAAGAAAATGACAATTAAGTAACCAACAAGATCAAAAGGTTTAAAAAGTATACTTTCTTGAAGAGAACGGCAGTAAACATCTTGATTAAAGCAAGTTAAATAGAGGAAGGAAACTTGTAAACTAAAGATAATATAGAATGACAATGGCAAAATCTAAACAATGAGACATTTATCGAGCAGCTGGAGACTCTCTTAGTAAAAAGATAAAAAATAAGAAAGGAAAGGGCCTAAAAATTTGGAATGAGAATATAAGAAAAGCTGTTAAAGAAAAGCAGGATCCATATATAAAATGCTTAAGCAACCCAACAGCTGAAAACGTGTAATCTTAAAAGAAGAGAAGAAAGATTATTGAATGTTTAGTAAGAAAGGGAGACCATAAACATTGGGATTTATTTCTAATATCAAGAATGCCGTTCATGGGAGCGAGTAAATTACCTGTAAAGTTTTAAAAACTCTAAACCCAACACAAAAAAGAAGATGTAAATAAACAATATTGAAGAACAATAGATAAGTTATTACAAAGAATTACGGTGTGGTGATAAAGCACAAGAAATATAAATAGAAACCATAGGTAACAACAGATTAGATGAAATATACTCTGAGGAAAGCAAATCTGTCTTAACACCTGTTAATAATAGGAAAGCGACCCTAAGAGATCGTATTAGCGTTGAACCGCTAAACTATGGAGGAATGATGCTGCATCTACGACTACTACATCTCTTACATGAATGTTGGAAGAGTAAGAGGAACTCCAAAGTCTGGAAGATCGTTAGATTGATATCAGTTTTTTAACAGGATGGGATGAAATCCTATGGGGTGACTAGAGGAGATTATGTTTAGTAGACTCAGCATACAAGATATATGCAGAGATTTTAATCACAAGACCTAAAATCGGAAAGAAATTAGTACTGCCTGATGAATAAATTGGTTTTAGGAAAGGATACATTACGAAAGACGTAGTTTCTATTTGGCAACTGATAATACAAAAAATGCATAAAATATAATAAGAAACATGCATTGTTTCGTCTATTTTTTTAAGAAAAAGCTTTTGACAAAGTCGATTGAAAGAAAGTTCGGAAGTTAATGACGAATCACGGGTATCCGAAACATCTAGTAATTGCAACAATAGAATATCACTCTAGATCTCGATGGAAAAATGACGTATGAGATACCCAACGGTAAAGATGTACGACAAGGCTTCTGTGTTGCCCAACGTTTATTAATATTTGTACACATGAAATAATGATATAGTGAAAATAGAATTTGGAAAGGGTGTATACCTAGACAGAAGGAATCTTTTAAATAACTTACTATACGCCGACGATGCAGTGATCGCAGCAGATAAAGAAGAGGACCTTCAGAAAGGAATTTACTTACTGAAAAAAATAAATGCTAAATTTTACCTGGAAATTTGAAAAGCAGGAACCAAGACAATGGCCCTTAAGGAGGAAGAACACATTATAACCAAAGAACCAATAAATCAAAATATTTTAAAGGTAGAAAACTATTTCAGTTACCTAGGACGTAAGGTGACATATGGCTACAGCGAAGATGTACAAATTATGCTTAGCTGGGTATGAGGAACACTTAACAGAACCTTTAAAACCAGAACTGAGAAATGTACTCAATTAAAATTCTGCAAAACAGTTGCAGTACGCACACTGCTCTATGGAAGTCGACTGATTAGCAAAAAGGCAAGAAATCTGTATTCAAGCACTAGAAATGAAGTTATTCAGAAAAGTTAAAGGTTACACAACAGAAGACAGAGTATGGAATCTAGTTGTTACAGAAGAAATAAAAATTTTTAGTCTAAATATTAACATTCTAGAGTATAGTAGCAAATGGAACGAACACCTAGCAAGAATGTTGGGTGACAGACACCCCTCGACTAGAAATTGTGAGTGCCAAGGAAGGAGAGGTAGAAGAAGACCTGGGCAAGGATGGGAACCCTAACAGGCAATTTGGCCTAATACCTGAAGAGAAGTAGAAGACAAAGACCTCACGGAAGAGCTTCTGGCCTAGACTGCAGTTTTGTTGATCTGTCAGTGGCCTCAACAGCGTGCATCATCTCAAAAGCGTTCAAATCCTGATCTCTCGGGTCACACCACACTCCGAAAGGCCAGTGTCTAGTTTCCGTGTTATCAGGGGCGATTCTCGAAGTCGGTCAACGGGTGGGGCTAATGGGGGGGAGGGGGCTTGGGGGAATCGAATATGGCTTAACAAAAGGAGAGTTAGGATCCTCTACCGACAAACTGGTAAAATTTGGTGTTGTTTAAAGTAGTTGTTGGTAATTGTTTTGGAGGTCAGAGTGAAAAATGTGTTTTAATAAATAATAAGACGCGTATTTTAAGTTAAATGATATTTATTGGTTTAGGTAGTAAGCTATTTGCCGCTTTTATTCTTTTGTTAAAATGTGTTTGGAATACATTGCAACCTATATTGCTGCATAATTATAAAAAAAAGCGATTGAATTTTTTGGAGTAATACACTCCAGGAAATTGAAATAAGAACACCGTGAATTCATTGTCCCAGGAAGGGGAAACTTTATTGACACATTCCTGGGGTCAGATACATCACATGATCACACTGACAGAACCACAGGCACATAGACACAGGCAACAGAGCATGCACAATGTCGGCACTAGTACAGTGTATATCCACCTTTCGCAGCAATGCAGGCTGCTATTCTCCCATGGAGACGATCGTAGAGATGCTGGATGTAGTCCTGTGGAACGGCTTGCCATGCCATTTCCACCTGGCGCCTCAGTTGGACCAGCGTTCGTGCTGGACGTGCTGACCGCGTGAGACGACGCTTCATCCAGTCCCGAACATGCTCAATGGGGGACAGATCCGGAGATCTTGCTGGCCAGGGTAGTTGACTTACACCTTCTAGAGCACGTTGGGTGGCACGGGATACATGCGGACGTGCATTGTCCTGTTGCAACAGCAAGTTCCCTTGCCAGGTCTAGAAATGGTAGAACGATGGGTTCGATGACGGTTTGGATGTACCGTGCACTATTCAGTGTCCCCTCGACGATCACCAGTGGTGTACGGCCAGTGTAGGAGATCGCTCCCCACACCATGATGCCGGGTGTTGGCCCTGTGTGCCTCGGTCGTATGCAGTCCTGATTGTGGCGCTCACCTGCACGGCGCCAAACACGCATACGACCATCATTGGCACCAAGGCAGAAGCGACTCTCATCGCTGAAGACGACACGTCTCCATTCGTCCCTCCATTCACGCCTGTCGCGACACCACTGGAGGCGGGCTGCACGATATTGGGGCGTGAGCGGAAGACGGCCTAACGGTGTGCGGGACCGTAGCCCAGCTTCATGGAGACGGTTGCGAATGGTCCTCGCCTATACCCCAGGAGCAACAGTGTCCCTAATTTGCTGGGAAGTGGCGGTGCGGTCCCCTACGGCACTGCGTAGGATCCTACGGTCTTGGCGTGCATCCGTGCGTCGCTGCGGTCCGGTCCCAGGTCGACGGGCACGTGCACCTTCCGCCGACCACTGGCGACAACATCGATGTACTGTGGAGACCTCACGCCCCACGTGTTGAGCAATTCGGCGGTACGTCCACCCGGCCTCCCGCATGCCCACTATACGCCCTTGCTCAAAGTCCGTCAACTGCACATACGGTTCACGTCCACGCTGTCGCGGCATGCTACCAGTGTTAAAGACTGCGATGAAGCTCCGTATGCCACGGCAAACTGGCTGACACTGACGGCGGCGGTGCACAAATGCTGCGCAGCTAGCGCCATTCGACGGCCAACACCGCGGTTCCTGGTGTGTCCGCTGTGCCGTGCGTGTGATCATTGCTTGTACAGCCCTCTCGCAGTGTCCGGAGGAAGTATGGTGGGTCTGACACACCGGTGTCAATGTGTTCTTTTTTCCCCCTTCATGAGGGGGGGGGGGGGCTATAGGCCCCGCAACCCCGCCCCAGCCACTGCCCCTGCGTGTTACTTGGCACTTTGAAGAAATGCAGCCTCTTGTGAAATACTAGACAAGCAATGTGTTTTGCATCCCGGTTTCTGCGGAACGTTCACTCGAAAAGTGGTTGCGAGGTATCTGCATTCACTGACAGAAATTCCTGTCGAGTTTGGAAGCTATTCTTACTGAAGGTATGTGGCAATAGTCACAAGTCCCTGACAATCTGGATATTTTTGAGGTCGCCGTTTTTGTGGAATATTACATACCTGCAAATGGTACACCGTTACTTGCAGACGCTTGGGATAGTTCGCGTTTTTACTCCATCAAAATGGGCCGCTTCATTCACGGTACGCTCATGGACACGCATAGACACGATAGCTTCTTTCTGCCGTTCTGACACATGTCGCTCATTCTGTGCTAACAACTGGCACATACGCATTACATCACAGCCATGAAAATGCCACGAGAAGTTCTTTTAACAGGGTGATTACTATATAATCCTGTGAGCCACTGTGCTAAAAGCACTATATCCACCCGTTCCAGATACCTGTTGTCTTTCAAAACTTCGGTATCCATCGGTTTTTATTTTATTAGTTTCCTTATGTATTTTTTTTTTACTTTAACCTCCATTTCTCATTCACTGATTAGTTTTGTGATTCATATTTTACTGTCAGCATATTCACTGTCTTACACGTTATTTTTTAAGTTTTACGTTAAAACGACGTGGACGATAAATAGTTTAGACAAGAAAATAGAAGCTTTCGAAATGTGGTGCTACAGAAGAATGCTGTAGATTAGATGGGTAGCTCACATACCTAATGAGGAGGTACTGACAGAATTGGAGAGAAGAGAAATTTGTGGCACAACTTGACTAGAAGGGATCGCTTGGTAGGGCATATTCTGAGGCATCAAGGGATCACCAATTTAGTATTTGAGGGCAGCGTGGGGGCTAAAAGTCGTAGAGGGGGACCAAGAGATGAATACACTAAACACATTCAGAAGGATGTAGGTTGTAGTAGGTACTGGGAGAGGAAGCAGCTTGCACAGGTTAGAGTAGCATTGAGAGCTGCATCAAACCAGTCATTAAACGACATACTGTTGTAAGACGTACAAGCATCCCTTCTAGAATTCCTCCCCTCACATCTCTTTTAATATTTACTTTTACCCCAGATACTACAGCGAGCTCCGCATCGCAGCATTCCTACTCCTCAATGAAAAGAGTCACTCGTTCTTCTAGCTATTCTACTTGCATATAGTTACATTTGTATTTCTTCTCTGCCGATTGAACTTATATCATTTCATTTATTAGTGTTAAAACGACGGTTCATCTCTCTAACATTTCCCCTATATTACGAGGGTTGCCCAGAAAGAAATGCACCGCAATTTTTTCTTCAACAGTTCTTCATTGAACATAAAGAGAATTACACATACGAAATAATGGTGTTTTATCTACACAGCCTATTTTTCAACGCAATCTCCATCCCGTTCTTCGGCCTTTCCCCAGCACGAAACAAGTGAGCTGTATGCCATATCGGTACTGATACTTGAATATCAAGAGTGCGGATAATTGGATCCACACTTTCTTAGCCGGTTGACAGATGCAACGCCAACTGCCGAGTCGTAATGCGTTGTCCTCGCGGATGAGAGCATCAGCTCACTGCAACATAGAAATTGTGACAGCCGTGGACGGTCTCCCCGACCGCTGCAAATCGTGGAGCCCCGCCGAACCGCCTTATGATGACCTTACCCTCCGTGCACAGCGACTCACTGTACTTCTGTCGACAGCAGATGCTCCATAGACTTTGCACAAGCGTTTGTGAATATTCCCCGCAGTTTCTTACTCTGTACTGATACATTCAATGACGGCACATTTCTTGTAACGTACACCACTTAGAGACACCATTTTGAAACTGTCTTGCCGCAGCGCTACCTGTCGGAAGTGACGAAAACTTGGCGCGCTCACTCAGAAGACTTCAAATAATACATACGTAATGTTTCTGATTCGTAGAATTGTTTTCGGCAAAGAAAGAAAGATGCGGTGAATTTCTTTCTGGGCAACCCTCCTAGAATATCATTAGAAGAAGTACTTTTCCCTTCTTCGATTTGTACTCCATTTTCTAGTGCAGCTGTTATTTTCATTCTTTTTTAGCACTAGATTGAAACGAATTAACCGTAGGAAAACAATTATACCACTGCAAATACTTGTTTCCTACCATTCCCACTTATCTTTTCTGTCAGTTATTCAAGATGTTATTATTCTCATAAGTTTTTCCTGCGATCTCACCTCTACAATTTTTCCTATAAGCTGTATCAAGCACTCTCTACAAGACGAAAATTAGGTATATGACTTCTGATTCAGTTTACAGGTCGCAGTCAAGTGACATGTAATAAAATGAACTTATGAAACTGTTGTCACAAGTTTTAGAACTGCAAGCATCACGAAAGGCAGAACAACTCAGCAATCTTGGCAAGTCGCGTGTGGTACACCACAGATCAGTGAAAAGCGTGAACGTGCAGTACAACGAAATTCATTCCGATGCAAGGTGAACTTTAAACCCAGCTTTCGATCGTTAGCTGAGAGCGGCGAGGAAAAGCCAGTTCAAAAGACGACAAGAGGAAATAAAAGGGTAGCAATACAACAGGCGATCCGAAACTCACTGTAGCCGGCTGTAGCGCCACCACCGTCTCTAAAAACATCGACTGTTTTTAGGTTTATTTGTTCCTGGAATAAAAAAGGGAGAGAATCGGGCACGATGTGTGGTAGCTGGACCGTGGCAATTGAATGCGCGGCCGGGCGGTGGAGCAGAGTGATTTTAACCCCAGGCATGGTCCGCAGCCCCCACTGATAACATGTCGGGCGTGCAGCACATACCCACGCGACGGGCAGCGGGTTGTTTTTATCTGAGGCCCCCGCCCTGCCGCTGCTTCTGCGACCGATTGTGACGGAAAAGCGCGTCAGTGCGGTTTGTGGCGGCGGACGGTAACTGCGATAAAGCGCCGAAGATGAAATTCACGGTGAGCTGACCGGCAGTTCCCAACTCGCCACTTACTCCGCAATAAAAACCCGCCCCTGCTGTGTTCAGTTCCGATATTCGCAACAGGAATTTCTCGTCGGCATTCTGAAAGACACGTATGAATACGACAGACTTGTTATGTGTGCATCAATAGTAGGGGATCTCCTTTACTTTACTTTGCTTGCTGGAATGTATTTCCCTTCGTTCCCAAGTTATTCATAACTGATACTGCAGTTTTCTACGAAAATTTTCCATTGAATAGGTTGTACGTTAAAAATAGAGGAAAAGGAAATTATTTCGTTGGCTGACCCTAGCGCTATTATTTATGAGAAGGCCATCCCATTTGTTAAACAAACACGCTTTATCAATGTAGGTGGCAGGAATTTTGCTAATGGAAGAATGGAACCATATTCTTGATATTTATCTTTTTGATTTTCAGCTCCTTGTATTGGCCGTGTTTGCAGTTAAAATTTTTGGATGTGAGATCCGGCAGTTATGCAAAACACCGATTTTCTCAGTACCCAAACATGTTTCGGCACCACTGTGCCGTCATAAGTGGGTTTTCGTTTTTATTTATTCTGCAATATGAACATTTTTGTTAAATTACTTTAAAATTATGTGCATTTTTAGTTCAAACAACAGATCTGGAATTCTAGAAGATAGGTTAATGCATAGCAAAAACCATTCTCATCAACATCGTTTGGTTGCAGATGACAAGCTACCTGTAGTAATTAACACAAAAGTGATCCAGAAAATTCATGCACACCAAATGTAAAGGTATTTTCAAATAGAAATGATCTGATGTTTGAACTATAAATGGATTTAATTTTATAATCATTTAACAAAAATGTTCATATTGCAGAATAAATAAAAACGAAGACCCACTGATGATGGCACAATGGTGCCGAAACATGTTTGGGTACTGAGAGAAACGATGTTTTGCTTAACAGGCGGACCTCACATCCAAAGATTCTTGATATTATTCAACAATGCAGAATGTCCGAAAGTAATGAATGCAGGGATGGAAATAAATACTTCTTCAACTGCAGCAAAGAGAAACAATTTTCCACGGCTAATAACTTAGAAGGCAGCAGGAAGTTTTCAACGCATAGATTTGTTGCGGATTGGAACTAAAGATGGCGTTGTTATTTGAAGAAAGGAGGTGCGCCCTAAAGTATTACTGGATAACTGAGATTTCGACTGAGAATAAACGGCGTGTAATAACTGAGTTTGACACACCATCTACACGGGTAACCATTACAAGTATCAGAAATAGCTTTGGTTGATCGAATTGAGCACAATGTGAAGACGTGACAGTGGAAGAAACATACAACAGAAAACTAAAGTGATGGTGAAGTGAATCAGGTCTACACTCAGTACTGAAAAAAGCTCGTGAGGCAGTCCTTTCGTGAAAGAGGAAACAGCAAATTTCGCGAATTCGTGAATGAGAGCCTTACATTCCGAAAGTCCTCCATACTTTGAATGAGGATGATCCCGATAGGCGAACAGAGTTTTGTGAGTTTTGATCACAAATTAAACTATTTATTGAACTGAAACAGGCATTACAAGGCTATACAAAATTCGTAATACGTAAGGAAGGTCCCCTTTCAGTTATCTTACGATACCAAAAGTTTGAGGTATGCAGCCGATTATAAATGGAAGAGTATACGTCTTTGTAGCAGTCTTGTAGTATATGTTTCTCTTGTACCAGTGTTCCACAGAGTATAGCTGTCTATAGGCACAACGACTAACACGTGAACTTTTAGGGAATGTTGTAATGTGTCTGTTAACCCGAAATATTAAACGAGTGAGTGTGTTAATATCTACATTTAAAGAGCCACCGGGTCAATTGGGAATGTAATTTGTTATGTCGACACTTTGAATATTCAAAGTATATATTTGTCAACTGGCAGGCTTCCAAAATCACAACACATACCTGATCCTGTACTTAAATTTGGAACTGATTGTCTGTTTACATAGGAACGACTGTCAGAAATTCCCTAAGAAATTTACAGAAAGGAAATGTAATAGTAATTCTGATGCTTATAAGGGTAGATGAAACGACTACATTCACTGAAAGCATTTTGACGACGTCCAGAAATCCATTGCTTATAGCTGTTTGGGAAGATACTAGAGATATCTTCACATGGCTGAAGTAATCTAGAAAGAATTGCATGCTATTTTTCCCTAACACTCTTAGTGCAAAAACCGAACATGGAGGAAAACATGTGGTGGAAATCGGTACTTTGTTGAAAATTTGACGTTCAGCTAATTTCAGCTTCCATTTCCTCTAACAGTCACTATTTATGCAGCATCGACAGCACCACAGTCAACATTGTTGTTGTTGTGGTCTTCAGTCCTGAGACTGGTTTGATGCAGCTCTCCACGCTCCTCTATCCTGTGCAAGCTTCTTCATCTCCCAGTACGTACTGCAGCCTACCTCTTTCTGAATCTGCTTAGTGTATTCATCTCTTCGTCTCCCTCTACGATTTTTACCCTCCACGCTGCCCTCCAGTACTAAATTTGTGATCCCTTGATGCCTCAGAACATGTCCTACCAACCGATCCCTTCTTCTAGTCTAGTTGTGCCACAAACTCCTCTACTCCCCAATCCTATTCAGTACCTTCCGATTAGTTATGTGATCTACCCATCTAATCTTCAGCATTCTTCTGTAGCACGACATTTCGAAAGCTTCTATTCTCTTCTTGTCCAAACTAGTTATCGTCCATGTTTCACTTCCATACATGGCTACTATCTATACTCGATTTTAACAAATTTCTCTTCTTCAGAAACTCTTTCCTTGCCGTTGCCAGTCTCCATTTTATATCCTCTCTACTTCGACCATCATCAGTTATTTTGCTCCCGAAATAGCAAAACTCCTTTACTACTTTGTCTCATTTCCTGTCAACATTAAGCACTGATTAATCTTTAAGCTATCATAGTAATACTCTTATTAGCGGAACCTTGCACGACATGACTTCGAATGTCCAAGATAGCATTAGCCAGAAACTCAAAAAAAAAAAAAAAAAAAAAAAAAAAGAGAAATTCTTTCAGTCACTAGTTGTTTTGTCAGAAACATTTAGTGTAGCGAACGAAATCATCAGGAGGCACTGTTAGACAATTTTCGACACAAGGAATCGAAATAGTTCCGTGCGTTTCTACACATTCCTATACTGTTGACGGACGGCAGTTATTTACATGTAGAAGTTCTCGTTGGTATAACGATGTAAAGAGATCAGTGAGTTTGAAACAACTTTTCCAGTTTAGTGTTAGATCACGAACAGGAAGGTTAAAACAGCGTAAATGTTATGGTGTAGCCTCCCGTGATTAATTTACATTTATTGTTTCGTATGTATTTGGTATTAATGTCAGTAGAATATATTCAGGAAGTAAAGGAATTTTTTAAAAAACTCAATAGGAAGATAAAAAATTTAATATCTGAGGGTATGAACCTTATACATTCAGAGCTACAAAGTGAACTATGAGTCCCGTGAAACACGAGGCGGAGAATTGTCTCTCCAGATCGTGAAATGCGATGCATTTTAGAGAAAGTCGTCAAAATCTGTAGAACCTATATGGTACCTGACCGAAATAATTCTATAAAAGCTGAACACTGAGAATTATGTACGTGAAACGAACATATAAAAATGGTGAATGAAATTTGTTTTGAGTATGGAAGATAGTTTTAAAAAAAATATGAATGTTATTTGGTACAAAAAGAGTAAACGATGGGATAGTATGATTATTCACCCGGTTATACCCTGATCTGCTAGAACGTTATGGCCACCGATCTACTTTCGATATAAACTCGTCCAGGCGACAGCAGCGTCAACTGGAATGACGGCTAGTCATACACAAGCAGGAGGGTGTTCGTAGTATCAGTGTGTGTGCTGTTCGTGTGTAGAATGGGGAAGGCGCGCGATTTACCTGACTTTGACCGAGGGCAGATTGTGTTGGCGCGGAGGCTCAGCACGAGCATTTCGGAAACTGGAAGAGTTGTCGGGTGTGTGTCTCAACACGTAGAGAAACCAAAGTAAAATCACGTCCATACGTCGTGGGGTTGGGCGGTCAGCATTCATTACAGAGGTCTGACGTCGTAGGTTGGGCAGACCTGTAAAACACGTCAGGCAGCGAACAGTGGCGGAACTGACATCAGATTTTAATGCTGCGCAGAGTTCAAGTTTGTCTGAACACAGTGCACCGAACACTTCAAACGATGGGCCTCCACATCCGACGGCCCATGCATGTGTCTATGTTAACATCACGACATCGGCAGCTACGACTGAAATGGGCACGTGATTATCGGCACTAGACATTGTCGCAGTGGCAGAACATCACATGGTCTGAAGAATCCCGAAATCTTCTTCTTGACACCGACTGGATTGTGCGAATCTGTTGCCTTCCAGGGGAACAGTTCCTTGACATTCGTATTGCGGGACGAAGGCGAGCTGGCGGCAGCTCCGTTATGTTCTGCGGAACATTGACGTGGGCATACGTGGGTTCAGAGCAGCTCGTGCAAGGCACCATGACGGTCAAGGAGTACCGTACACTGGTTGCAGACCACGTACACCGCTTCCTGACGACCATGTTTCCCGACGGCAGTGGCATTTTTCAACAAGATATTGCGCCATGTCACAAGGCCAGGAGCGTTTCTAGGAACAGAGTGGCGAGTTCCAGTTGATGTGTTGGCCCACATACTTGCCATATCTGAACCCGGTCCAACACGTCTGGGATGAAATTGAATTTGACGTCCCGGAATTTATGGGAACAACGTGACTTGTGTGTGCGGATGTGGTGCCAACTGCTGCCTACCAAGGCTTCATCCCACGACGCGTCGCCGCTTTTACCCGTGCCAGAGGCGGACATGTCGGCTACTAGGCAAGTGGTCAGAACGTTCTGGCGGATCGCTGTATGGTACATTTAAGAAATTACTTGTGTAGCACGTCACCTCTGTTTACATTGCAGACCAGAGTATTTTGTGTAAAACCGTTTTAGTTCATACTGACACTTCCTTAAGGCTATACTTCCTACTGTCAAAATACTGTTTAGGCCTTTCTCTATTGCTAAATATAGTTCTTATGATTTAATTAATTTAAAACGGAAGGGGACTGACAAGTTAGCAAAATGTTAGGGACGTAATTGTGGAGCAAGAAGGGCAAAGTGGTTATCTCATTTTCAGAATTGCAAAGAGGATTTTTGGCCATCTCAGCGACATAACAAACATGTCTTTTTTTTATGTCAACTGAGGCAACTTTTGACTGCATTTAACTATCAGTGTTGAGCAAAGATCACTCAGTTGTCAACACATACAGTGTGAACCAGAGCTCCATCGTCAAACTTTCAGAAGTTGTTCGGAGGTACCTTGTCAGGAGGAGGAGGAGGAGATTAGTGTATAACGTCTCGTCGACAACGAGGTCATTAGAGACGGAGCGTAAGCTCGGAGTAGTGAAGGATTGGAAAGGTATCCGGCCGTGCCTTTTCAAAGAAACCATCCCGGCATTTGCGTGAAACGATTTACGGAAATCACGCAAAACCTAAATCAGGATGGCCGGAGACGGGTTTGAGCCGTCCTTCCGAAGTGATAACCTCTGCGCCACGTCGTGCGGATACCTTGTCAGTATTTTGGTATATCGCCTCTTTGCAGGTTTACCACATTTCGTATGGTTCCTTCTCCCAGTTACTTTTCTATCTATGTTGCACTGAAAAGAGTGCACAATAGTGCAGATGTCGACGGTATGCGTCGTACGCCTTGTTTCCATTGGCTCAATCACCAGGCGTTGACAACAGTAATACCCTATGTGCTTCGTTGCACTCAAGCGTGCATTCGGTACTGCTCAGTTGTGTCTAGGGTGCTGATTTCCGGCAGTGCTAGTTGTGCGCTAACCATTATACTAGTCCTATGGACAGATAAACGTATGAAGAGTAGGTCGATATGCAGCTCGTGCCTGGCCACAGAGAAGGCGATGAAAGAGTTGGCCGTCAGCGGCGCACAGGTGACCTGTCCCCGCATCGACGCCAACCACTTCGGCAGCACGTAGTCGAATACGAGATACCAAATCCTGTATTGCGTATTGTGCGTTTTGGCGATGACTTATTAAATTTTTTTCACTGTTATGAAAGTACGAAGATGAATCAAAGAGTAAAGCATGGTGACTGATTAAAAATTGATAGTGACTTCATAGTAGCATAATTTGTACAGAAGCCTGAACGGTCCTCTACACTATGCAATCGTTGAACATAGTCATCAAGCGTTTCTACACATTTCCGCCATCTTGGATCTAGGCATGAAAACCAACTGGTAAAAGTTCTGAGTTTTACTTCTTGACCCAGCCGAGCGCTACCCGGTCGGTTGGTATCACCTGGACATGCTGGTCAAGTGAGTCGAAGAGACAGACGCGAAACATGAAGACAATCTACATGTTTACAGATTCAATGACTTGAATCAGGGTAGAACAGGTTAGGTAAAGATGCCGAACACTGAAAGTTTCCACACTCGTTTTGAGCCTTTAGTTCTACAGTGTTGGAGATGCTACTACTGCACTGCGACGATTTCGAACGGCAATGTTGTGTAGAGGACAGTTCAGGCCATTATCTGTACTAATTTCATTGTTATATGTCCTTTATTATATATTTTATTACACACTACGCATTATATGTAGATCCGCTCTCGTATTTACTCAGAAACAAAGTTAACTGGAGTAACAAAGTGAATAAACATAAATATATCACTACTCTGCAACCAGACTTCGAAGACCTTGAGTCCTATGTACTAAAGTATTCTGAAAGTATTCATGAACAACCCTTGATACTATGGCTCACGCTATTTGTGGAACACGAAGTTAAAAAATTTCTCGCTGTCGTTTTGAAGAAAAATTACTACATAAGTTTGATTAATGGTTCGCACAGTTTCAGACTGTAGTACTCATAACCGCTCGATCCTCCGTCCGGCGCCTAATTAATAAAATGTATCAGTCATATAGTGGTTTCTAATAGCTCTGAGCACTACTGATAGCCTTGGGAGAGCCAGTCCTGACAAAATTCTACCATCTGGTGAGCAAGGTGTATGAGACATAGTGGTTTCTAATAGCTCTGAGCACTACTGATAGCCTTGGGAGAGCCAGTCCTGACAAAATTCTACCATCTGGTGAGCAAGGTGTATGAGACAGGCGAAATACCCTCAGACTTCAAGAAGAATATAATAATTCCGATCCCGAAAAAAGTAAGAGTTGACAGATGTGAAAATTACCGAACTACCTGCTTAATAAGTCAGGGCTGCAAAATACTAACACGAATTCTTTACAGACTAATGGAAAAAACTGGTAGAAACCAACCTCGGGGAAGATCAGTTTGGATTCTGTAGAAATGTTAGAACGCGTGAGGCAATACTGACCCTACGACTTATCTTAAAAAAATAGATTAAGGGAAGAGAAACCTACATTTCTATCGTTTGTAGACTTAGAGAAAGCTTTTGAGAGTGTTGACTGGAGCACTCTCTTTCAAATTCTGAAGGTGGTAGGTGTCAAATACAGGGAGCGAAAGGCTATTTACAATTTTTACAGAAACCAGATGGCAGTTATAAGAGTCGAAGGGCAGGAAAGGGAAGCATTTGTTGAAAATGGATTGAGAGAAGGTTGTTGCCTATCTCCGATGTTAGCAAAGGACGTAGAAGAGCAGTTGAACGGAATGGAGAGTGTCTTGAAAGAAGGATATAAGATGGGCATCAACAAAAGCAAAACGAGGATAATGGAATGCAGTCGAATTAAAGCAGGTGATGGTGAGACAATTAGATTAGGAAATGAGACACTTAAAGCAACAGATGAGTTTTTCTATCTGGGAAGCAAAATAACAGGATGGTGAAGTATAGAGGATATAAAATGTAGACTGGCAATGGCAAGGAAAGCGTTTCTGAAGAAGAGAAATTTGCTAACAATGAGCATAGATTTACGTGTCGGGAAGTACTTTCTGAAAGTATTTGTATGGAGTGTAGCTATGTATGAAAGGGAAGCAAGGACGATAAATAGCTTAGAAAATAAGAGAATAAGAACATTCTAAATGTGGTGTTACAGATGAATGCTGAAGTTTAGATGGGTAGATCGCGTAACTAATGAGGTACTGAACATAATCGGGGAAAAGAGGAATTTGTGGCAGAACTTGACTAGAAGAAGGGATCAATTGGTAGGACATATTCTGTGGCATCATGGGATCATCATCAGTTTAGTATTTGAGGGAAGTGCATAGGGTAAAAATCGTAAAGTGAGTTCAAGGCTTGAATACACTAAACAGATTCAGAAGTTTGTAGGACGCAGTAGTTACTCGGAGATGAAGAAGCTTGCACAGGATAGCGTAGCATGGAGAGCTGCATCAAACCAGTCTGTGGACTGAAGGCCACAACAGCAGCAACAATAAAAACAACCCTGTTTATCAGGAATCTGGCAACACACCAAATCTCCAACATCGCTTTGGCCGGAAAAAGATCCTGCAAGAAGGGGATCGACGACGACTGAAGAGAATAGTTGAACGTGACAGAAATGCAAAACCCTCCGCATATTGCTGCAGATTTGAGTGCTGGAATATCAACAAGTGTCAGTGTGCGAACCATTAAACGAAACATCATCGATATGGGTTTTCGGAGCCGAAGTCCCACCTGTGTAACTTTGCTGCCTGAACGTCACAGAACTTTACGACTCGTCTGGGCCCGTCAACACAGATATTGAAATGTTGGTGACTGCAAACATTTGTCTGGTGCGACGAATCTCGTTTCAAATTGTTTCAGGTGGATGAACGTGTACGGGTGTAGAGACAACTTCATGTCATCAGGGGACTGTAGAAGCTGGTGGAGGATCTGTAATGGTGTGAGGCATGTCCAGGTGCAGTGGTATGGGACCCCTGAGAGGTCTAGATACGACTCTGACAGGTGACACGTACGTAAGCATCCTTTCTAATCACCTGCATCCATTCATGTCCATTGTGCATTTCGATGGACTTGGGCAATTCCAGCAGGACAATGCGACACTCCGCACGTCCAGAATTGCTACAGAGTACCTCCAGGAACACTATTCTCAGTTTAATCACTTCCAATGCTTAATGCTTTGACAGGGTCATTACTGTGAGATAACACTTGAATGCGCCAATAGAGTGAGACAATGAGAGTTTATTTTATTGTTTAACTAAACATTAAATTAACTCATATAATAAATTAATTTTATCGTTCCTTAGTTAAACTGAGATTAAAGTGTTATTTTACTCGCACATGTATTCCTTGGTATCATAAAGGTAGCTATATTTTTCATCGATATAAACTACGGCGCACTCTCACTCATGTTACCAAAATCACCGGGCCCATTCGACGGTTAAACAAACCAAACGTCATTAATATTCTGTATCTTTATTCTTCAACCCTACATATTTTCCACCACCTGCCACTTGAGGACTCCTAACTGCATAATGATGCAGTGTAACATACCTATGCCGGTGGATGAAATAAAGTATACTGTAAACGAGTACAAAATATGAATGTTTCATCCATGCATAGAGCACCCGCTCCTTGAACATGACGATAACAGACCACACACGAGTGCAGCGACATATGCAACAGTCCAAATTCTTTAGTTCACTGTCATCAGTTACCCTAGACACATCCCGACTTGGCCCCACCTGATTTTCATCAATTTCCAGAACTTAGACAACTCTTTCGAGGACTTCACTTTCATAGTGATAAAGCAGGGCAAGCAGCGGTGAGTTTATGGTGCCATCAACATTCTACTGTTACGATATCAACAAAATTTTGTCTTTCTGGGAGGAAAGTGTCACCAGAACGACTATGGTCAGTAATAAATATGTAGACACGAATAGCAGAGATGCAAAATGTCAATATGGTTAAGCTTTAAGATATTTCACATGACAATTTCGGAGGCATTGCATTTCAGTACAACCCTGTGTTATGTGTACAATATACACATTTTCCCATATATATATATATATATATATATATATATATATATATATATATATATATGATGAATCTCTGCATATCAGGAATCAGAATTGATAGTGGAGTATACAAAATGAATTGTATTAGTGTGAATTACTCTCTGCATATAAGAAGTCCTTTTCTTTCCCTCCTTTTTTTAAGTACTGAGGAAATTATTACTTACGGTCAGTTAATCTGTTAAATCAGTGTTATCATTCATAAAGGCACTAATCCTTTCACCATGAAAGTAAATTTCTAGGTATTTAAAGTGTGCATATTGGATAACTTTTTGCAGTCGGAATCGAATTTGTGGGTTTCTGTGGTTGAAAATTAATGAGGTGTCGGTGTCAGAACAATATTGACTGTCTTATTAGTGGGGATTCGTCCCAATTTCCATTTTATCAATTAAGATTCCAGTTTGTTGTACAATCTTTTGCATATTTGTTAATTTTACCTCGTGTTGTGCCATGACTTCAGTATGCATTAAACGTCTAAGACTATTCGTATATTCCATTACAGACATTAAGAATGTTTTTTTTTCTGTATAGACTGTGTGTAGTGGTGGAGGTGTTGCTTCTCCTTGTGGTATCCCTTGTTTTGGACAGCTGTTTACCAACTCGGACTCGCCCTCTTGTTTTGCGGGTAGGATTTCGTATTAAATGCATGAAATGGAGCATAATACGTTTATCATAATAGAATAGAGTCGATCAACATACCACATTTTATCGAAGATACATTCATTACACAACCATAGTGCAGCTGTTCCACTCTACACCATGCATAACTCAGTCAGTCAACAAACTAGTCATTTCTACTGCTACTATTACATTAGAAACCACTATATAACTGATACATTTTATTAATCAAACGCCGGCCGGGGTGGCCGAGCGATTCTGGGCGCTACAGTCTGTAACCGTGCGGCCGCTAGGGTCGTCCTCTAATGGAATATGTCTACTCCTGGAGCCTTCTTTCGACTTAGGTCTTTCAGTGATCTGTCAAACTCTTCACGCAGTACCATGTGTCCCTTTTTGATTTTCATCTACGGCCTCTTCCATTTCAATAATATTGCCTTCAACTACAACGCCATTATATAGACCCTGTATGTGCTCCGTCCACTTTTCCGCCTTCCCTCCTTTTCTTAAAACTGGTTTTCGATCTGAGCTCTTGATATTCATACAAGTGTTCTCTGCTCTCCAAAGGTCTCTTTCATTTTCCTGTAGGCAGTATCTGTCTTACCCCTATTACCAGATGCCTCTACATCCTTATATATGTCCTGTAGCCATCCATACTTAGCCATTTTGCACATCCCGTCGATCTCATTTTTCAGATTTTCAAATAACTTCCGGGAATTTGAAAGTTATATACGCCAGGATAAACTCAGGTCTCTCATTTTTGAGAGTTTGCACTGCTTTTTGCCTGATTCATTACTGCATTTTTGTATAATCTCCTTTCCTCAATTAAATTCAGTATCTCTTCTGTTATCCAAGGATTTCTACTACCCACCGTGTTCTGATGCCTTTACTATTTCATTTCTTCTGGTGTATTTTTTGCCCCCCTACTTGTCAATCGTCCCCTAATGCTCTGTCTGAAACTCTCTACAACCTCTGTTTCTTTCAGTTTATCCAGGTCCCATCTACTTAAATTCCCACCTTTTTGCAGTTTCTTCAGTTTTAATGTACAGTTCATAAACAATTGATTCTAGTTAGAGTACACATCTGTCCCTTGAAATCTCTTACAAATTAAAACCTCGTTCCTAAATCTGTCTTACCATTATATAATTTATCTGAAACTTTCCTGTGTGTCCAGGCCTCTTCCACGTATACAACCTTCCTTCATGATTTTTAAAACAAGTTTTAGCTATGATTAAGTTATGCTCTGTGCAAAATTCTGTCAGGCGGTTACCTGTTTCATTCGTTACCCCCATTCCATATTGACCTGTTTCTTTTTCTTCTCTTTCTTTTCCTGCTGTCGAATTCCAGTCCACAATGACTATTAAATTTTGGTCTCCCTTCACTATCTGAATAATTTCTTCCGCGAATGACATATGAGGGCTGTATGAGTTTGCTTTTAGTTTAACGCCTCTTAAGTGCTGGGCGTCGTATTGCCCACCAACTCTATAATTCTTAATGGTGGCTGTTGCCTCCAATTTTGTCGAAAACTACTGAGTGCAGCGGCAGTGTACGGTGGTGCAGGAGCGCCAGCTGTTGTGTATCGATTCGTGTGTTATGGTGCCAATTACTGTTTTACTGCTGTGGTTTCGGTTGCCAGCGGATTGGCTGATGACTGTTATTACTACTGTAATTACTGTACCATGGATGATACCTATTGTCTTGTCTACGCCTCTTATTAAAAAGAGGAAAATTTCTTCCATCCCTTGGTCCTAGGTTATTCTTACCATTGTACGATTGAGGCAAACTATTCCCATTTTTGTTACCATCACCGTTTTTATTGTGATATTGGTAATAGTTATTATTGTTGTTACTTGATAGTTGGTCATTACTGCCCCATTCAGTTTCACTTCTTTATGCAACAGGTCAATAGAATCAAGTGTTGACATGAAAAGTTCTTCATCTGAATCTGGTACATGAAGTAGTTTTTCTTTTATTGTTAATGGTAATTTTGATTTTAAAGGCCATATGACTTCTTGTTTGGGTATTGGTTCATCCCAAGACTTCGTCTTATTTATATACTTCTCAAAATATTTACGCATGTATCTGCTTTGCTATTGGACATCTCGGGATTGTATACATCACGCCTCAAATGTTCTTTCGTTTGTTCTGACCAATAGTTATTTAGAAAGCTTTCTCGATTTCCTGAAAAGCATGGCAATAATCTATTAATTCACTCTCAGATAAGCCTCCATCACCTTGAATTTGGGTAGTGACAAATTGTATTTTCCATGACTTTGGTAGTATACTACGGAAGCTTTGGATAACACTTTGGAATTGTCGATATTTTAGCAAACTCTCTTCCACAAGTATGTTGGAAAGAGAATTGGCCGCCCCCTGTTCACAAGCTACGTGAACGGGTTGCGGGCTGGGCATTGTTGCCGAACAGTTAATAGGTGTTGCTGCTCGAGATGTCACAGACAGCACCTCTGGCAACTTACTGAGACGTATGTCAACCTCGCCTGCTGCGTTTTTTATCGCCGCCAGCTCCCTTTTTAACGTGTCTACTTCATGGGTAAGTGTCTGTTTCCATTCAGCAACCTGTTCGGTGCTTTAACCTAACATGTTTGTTGCAGACAAAGCTTCGTTTGTCGCTTTCTTTACGGTTACATGCAGTTCGTTCCGTAAACGTTCTTGAAATTGGTCTTCTTTCGTGTTCAATCAGTTTACAAAGTCAAGAGTAAACTGATTGTCTTTCTCTACAAACTTCGCTTCTACAGATTTCTCCTGTACCTGTATAGCTATTTGCTGCACAGAATTTTCTTATGTACTTTGTGCTGCACTAACTTGCGCGCCCTACTTGATTACATCATTGACAGCTTCGGGCAAGTGCTTGTATGTTCTTCGCATTTCGTCAAATTCATCACTAATATTTTTGAAGTTGGTTTAAATTTTACTGAATTTTCTACCAACGCCGGCTCGAATTTGTGTGGCGTCATTTTCTTGTATCTGATGGGCTATGGCGTTCAAATTTTCGTTTACTAATGTTGTTATATTACTTTAAATTTCACTGGCCGCAGTTTGAAGTTTTCTATTTAAACTGTCAGTTTGATTTTGAAATTTTGCATCTAAACTGTCAGTCACATTTTGTAGTTTTGCATTTAAATTGTCAGTCACATTTTTCAGAACTTCGATAAAGTGTGCATTTTGTTCTGTAACTGCGCAATGTAATCTTTGCATCTACTATCTGAAAAATGTGAACAGTTCCGCGAAATTAGTAAATACTGATTCACTCTGCGTGGGTTCTTCAGTATGTTCGGCCGTAGGTGCATTTTCACCCAACGATAATTCATTGTTTTGAGTTTCGTGACTCACCATATTTTGCTCGTCACTGTCTATTTCTATTTCTACTCCGGCCGTAGTAGCCATTTTAATGTTTCTACCGACTTTGCACATGAATTTAAAAAAATAAATAAATACACATCACTGAATTTAATAAATTTGACCGTCTATTCTCCTCAAGCTACACACGGCAAATGGTATTTAGTAATAATATCTGTTAATGTATAGCAATTTACAATAAAACAATCTAGCGACGATTCTCAGTCGTTCTAGAAAGCGGTCATCTCGCCGACAATGTTATGCAGACTTCAACAAAATTTTGCAAGCTACTGTGTGCAACGTTTTTGTTTTCTTTTATGTTTTTAATTTAACACTCCTTAACTAACTTTTGCGTTACAGTGGTTTTTAAGGTAACAGAAATATACATTTTTTTAGATACCCACTTTACAATAATACATATACATACATAAATAAGTCCTCTACTAAAGGAGCCATTTCATGGTTGTGGTTTTATTATTATAATTTTTTATAGTGTTCTGGCTTTTAAAATGTTTGAACTCAAATGCAAATCTGAATCAAACTAAAATTATCTTAGGCTAAATGAGCCGTCAAGTGAATCAAGAAAAACTATGAACTTGAAAAATCAAGTAAAAAATATTTCTGTTAACATTGAAATTGGAATTCAATTACCACCATCATAGGTAATGATTGATATTCTTTAGCTGGGCTTCTCTACCGGGATTGTCTGTTGGTGAATATAATTTTGAGACGTGATTTAAGCCTAAAAGCTATCGGACTTCGTTTTGCAAAAAGTGAAATATTTTAGATACAGGTTCTATTTTGAAAGCAAACCAAACGTATTACAGTGGTTGGTGCCGTTAATATGCGGTCATTCACCAACAAACATCTCTACACGTAGTAAGCCACGTGTACTTACGAAATTGATGAAAAAAGCTGAGCAAAAGAAGTATCATTATTCGTAATGATAAACACAATGAAATTAAATAATTATTATTACGCAAAATGAGAACAAAAGACACAGAATCTCTACATAACACAGATTATTGCGACCGTACAGGACAAAGGCTGAACAGGAAGAGAGAGAACTAAAGGTTGCCCGTCCGGTTCATTTAAAATTTCGTAAATCATATTACTACAGAGATGTTTTATTGTAATTGCAGTGTCTATCAGGCAGCGATGAAATCGTCTCAGCGCTACTGCGCGAAAACACACAGTCACTAAATCCACTAACACTTGGGGAACCTTACACCACAGCCAAATAGATACAAAACAAAAGACTGAAATCACCTCAACGCACATTCAGGAAACTACAACAGTGCCGTAGGGGAGTAATTTCCTTTATTCTCGGATGGTGCCTGTAGGCTCTGTAGGTCCCATTTCTCACACCAAATGAAGTGGATCCGTAGTGAGCGACAATTTCTGTGCAGTGCTCCTAATAAGTGCCTCTGTTAATATCGACGCTTACCTATGGGGGCTGGCAGCCCACTTTTGCTGACGTACTGCTTCGAGCCAATTTCAGGACAACAAATTCGTGGCACGGCGCTGTAAAAACTTTGCCTCCTTCTGTAAAGCTCCGTCCTACTACTGCATCCCCAGGACTGCAGTGCTTGGTCTAGTTAGCGTCACCATCCTTAATGATGCTGTTGCTTCAAGCAGCATAAAAATAGAATCAGATTTTCACTCTGCAGCGAAGTATGCGCAGATATTAAACTTCCTGGCAGGTTAAAACTGTGTGCCGGAGCGAGACTCGAACTCGGGACCCGAGTTCGAGTCTCGCTCCGGCACACAGTTTTAACCTGCCAGGAAGTTTCAGCATAAAATTATCTTAGCGCTCACCATCCACGTATGTCTCCTTCAGCTGCTGTAGATGAGCTGTCAGTTTACGGAGCAATACCCAAAAAAAATATGGTAATGCTACGAAGGGAACAATAAGAATGGAAGACAAAGGACGATGAAGACACGGCGGAAACAGAAAAAAAGATTTTGGGCAGGGATGAAAATTTGTGGTCAATGGAATCGATGATAAGATTCAGTGATGACACTACCATACTCAGTGAAAGTGGAGAATAATCACTGGACCTGGCCTGCTGAGGCCGGCCGGTGTGGCCGATCGGTTCTAGGCGCTTCAGTCTCGAACCGCGGGACCGCTAAGGTCGCAGGTTCGGATCCTGCCTCGGGCATGGATGTGTGTGATGTCCTTAGGTTAGTTAGTTTTAAGTAGTTCGAAGTTCTAGGGGACTGATGACCACAGATGTTAAGTCTCATAGTGTTCAGAGCCATTTGAACCATTTGACCTGCTGAGTGGAATGAACAGTCTAATCAGTACAGAAAACAGAGTAAACTGAAGTTACGAGGATTATCCGAGGTGTAGTCCATACAGATTATAAAAGTGGATGGACGTATTAGTGGAGGAAGGGAGGAAGATTCAGTTTAATGTTCCGTCGACATCGAGGTCATTAGAGACGGAGTAAAATCTCTGATTGTGTTAAGGATGGGTAAGGAAATGGACCGTGGTCTATCGAAGGAGTCATCCCGACATTCGCATGGAGCGATAGAGAGAACTCAGTGAAAACGTGAATGTGAGTGCGCGGACGAAGGTTTGCACCGTCGTCCTCCAGAATGCAAGTACAGCGCGGTAAGTACTGTGTCACCTCCCTCGGCGTACGTATTTATCTCCTCCAAAACCACAACACCGGTTTAATTGAAACTTCGTATACGAATCATTTACTGTCTGCAAAGAATCGCCGCGGGTGTATTTTTTAGAGACAGTATGCACATCTTTCGTTGAATGTACCTACGAAACTATATCATGGTACGTAGTTCAGGAGATATTACTTCAAATACTGAGATGAGATAAAAAAACTGCCGCATCATGCATAACGTTTTAATTTATTAATCCTTTAAATCTAACTCTATTTACGGCACATTTATCACTGGGTGTTTCAGCAAAAGTATATCCTTGTACAGCACATTGTTCAG
Source organism: Schistocerca nitens (assembly GCF_023898315.1). Classification (NCBI taxonomy): domain Eukaryota; kingdom Metazoa; phylum Arthropoda; class Insecta; order Orthoptera; family Acrididae; genus Schistocerca; species Schistocerca nitens. The sequence continues at coordinate 104,819,912 of NC_064619.1, forward strand.
GGGATACGACGTCATTAATATTAAGCTGCGTGGCACATTAACTACACAGCGAAATTCAGTAGATGTACTGGTGAAACATGTGTACAAATACGCGTGAAATATGTTAAGTATTTGTGAAACATATCTACCATGTGGGGTTGTGGGTAAAATCACAGGTAAAATCCTAAACCACTATAACCACTTCAGTCATATTTGGTACACAATTAGCACAACCTGCAGAAGAATGCTGTAGGGGGTAGACACCACCAGCATCCTATTGGGGTGAATGTGACAATGGGAAGAGGGAACGGATGACGAGGGGAAGTAAGAGGTAGGCGGAAATGGGAGAAGTAAGAGATGGACAGAGATAGAGAAGGACATGGACAGGGAGAGGAGTAAACGGACAGAGAGAGGAAAGAGGAGGAGATGGATAGAGATATAGGGAGAAAAAGATAGTCAGAGAGATAAGGGTAGGATAAGATAGGTAGAGAGATGGGGACAAGGAGACGAACAGACACAGTGGAAGGAGGAAATGGACAGAGTAAGAGGTGGGGTTGCGTGGAAAGAAGGAAGAGAAGGCGATGGCCACTGACAGAAAAGGGGAGGAGGTGATCAAGGGAGAGGGGAAGGAAGAGGTGGACTGGGAGAGAGAACGAAGATATTGAGAAAGAGAGGGGGAGGATGAGATTGAATAAGAGGGGCGGATTAAGGGATGAGCAGAGGAGGAAGGAGCAGGTGGACAGAGTGAGGAGGAGTAGATCGACAGACATAGGGGAAGGAGGAGATGGACTGAGAGAGGGGCAGAAGGAGATGTGGGAGGAAAAGGTAGACAGAGAGAGGGTGTGGTGGAGATGAGTAACGAGAGGGGGAAGGTGGATATCAACTACACACATGTCTGGGCAACGCTAGGTATGGAGATAATTAGCTGTAAATTATTCATCAAAATTGTTGACAACGAAGTGGACGAAGTTTTTAATTTGCACTGCCTTGGAAGCAGATTAACAATTGGCGGTCGAAATAAGGTCAGTATAAAGAACAGAGAAGCACAGGCGAAGACAACAGAAGGAGTGTGCTCTAGTATCAGACACAGCTTTTACTATGAAGAAGAAATTTCTCAGATTGTACGTTTCCAGCTGAGAATTGTATGATAATGAATCGTGTACTGTGGGAATTAGAGTTGTGACGCAGTAGTTGGATGCCGGAAATTAGGTAGGGTGATAAGAGAAGAAATGATGGTGCTCTTTGTAGAATCGGCGAATAAAGGAACGTATGGAAAACACTGACACGAAGACGGAGCAGGAAGGTAGGAGGCCTATTAAGAGACCAGAGAGAAATTTCCGAGATACAAGATGGTGCTGCAGAACGTAAAAACTGTGTGGAATGTCAAGAGATTAGAATACATCCTGCAAATCATTGAGAACACATAGTGCAAGTGCTGGTCTAAGATGCCAAGGACGGCAAATAAGAGGATTTCGTAGCCGGCTTCAACAAACCATTTAGAAGAACAATTACTGGGAAAATTTAAATTTAAATAATATTTCGCTTCTTTTTGTCTAATACATCTTTACTGAAACGAAAAATGTTATTCGATGATCAGGGATGGTAGGAGTTGTGCTTTCTAAATACATTTGTAACTGAACAAGTACTAGGCATGTTTTTAAGTAAGTACATTTTTGAAATAAAAATAAAACAAGTTGACTTTTCTTAGCACTTTGTATTTACATGAAAGCCTTGCTCCTATCTAATTTTCTACATATTTCTCACCATATTCGAGATGTTTAGGTATTTACGTTTGTGTGTATTTGACATGTCTCTTCCGACTGAGAATCCCACCGACTGTGAAACAAGCGCTGTTTATTTCTTTTGTTAGTGTTGAAGGTGTGACAGCGGCATCAGTGCTCTATATGGAGAGGGTATTAGTAACGATGGGATGGCACGGAAATGGGTGAGAGCCTTTAAAGATGACTCAGCAGTAGTACATGATGAGGAACAAATTGGGCGATCTTCAGTTATTACTGCTGTGATTATTAAAAAGTGAGAAAGCAGGGACGCTTTACGATTACAATGTTACGAGATGCGTTTCCTCAGGTGTCAGGAATAGTACTTTATGCAATTAGTGCCACATACGTGGCAGATTTTTACGAAAATGATACGATAAATGCCTTAATATGGTAGGGAATTATAATAGGAAAGTAAAAAACAGTCTTTCGCGTAAAAATAAAAATTTCTGAGAAAAGTATGATCTATTTTTATTTTAAACGGCAATTACTTAAAAACCACTCCTCGTGTTATCAGATATGTTTATAGGCTACATATTAAGCAATACTAGACAGTGGGATTGTAGTGTAGCAATCTATTCTGTGTAGTACAGTGATCAGTGCGGCATATATTGGGACTACCAGCTAGGATCTTCTTGAGTGTCTTTTATAGTCGCTGGGACTTCGTTGAGTCGCCGTTCACTGCTACATTCACTTAGATAAAACTTTGCAGATAAATAAGCTTCAGTGAGTCAGAGATCGACGTCCAGCAGACCGTTATACAACTCATGTAATGGAACGTATATTTCATGTATAGGGTACTACATTCCAAATAACCTGCATTTCAATGAGCTTATCGGAGATCCTAAGATGTAAACCGACCGTACGGAAGCGTGTGTTCCCATCTGTTCGATCCACTTAGGATTTCCCAAAGGTAAATTCCGAACAGTATTTGGACTACGTGCCACTACAGGACTACTACCGGTTGTGGTATGAAAATTACGGGAATCCACCAGAATAAGCAATGATCATCTTGGTTCAAATGGTTCAAAGGGCTCTGAGCACTGTGGGACTTAACATCTGAGGTCATCAGTCCCCTTAGAACTTAAAACTACTTAAACCTAACTAACCTAAGGACATCAAACACATCCAAGCTCGAGGCAGGATTCGAACCTGCGACCGTAGCGCTCGGGCTGTTCCAGACTGAAGCGCCTAGAGCCGCTCGGCCACACCGGCCGGCAATGATCATCTTGAATCCTCTCTGTAGACGATTCTGAAAAGTAACTGGAAAGGAAAAAAAAAATGTTTCTTGTATTTTAGCCATATTGCTCGAACTTATACCAACAAACGTTTCACTTTGCATTTTACGCACAGAAGCCGGCGAAACCTGATCATTGTCAATTACTCGTCCAAATCTGTTTCTTCTTCAACAGTTCATGGAATACGATTACAGCCGATTCCGACTTCACTGAAGCCATCTGTTCATCGATCGTCCTAAATCTCTCTTTCCTATAAGTTTAAAATTCATCAATTGTTTGAATTATCTGTCTTCCACAAATCTGTTGGCGCTTGCATCTACGAGGTGCATTCAAGTTCTAAGGCCTCCGTTTTTTTTTCTCCGGACTGGAAAGAGATAGAAACATGCGCATTGTTTTAAAATGAGGCCGCGTTCATTGTCAATACGTCCCAGAGATGGTAGCACCGTATGGCAGATGGAATTTTACCGCCAGCGGCGAGAATGAGAACTGTTTTAAATACTTAAAATGGCGACGTTTTCCTTACTTGAACAGCGTGCAATCATTCGTTTTCTGAATTTGCGTGGTGTGAAACCAACTGAAATTCATCGACAGTTGAAGGAGACATGTGGTGATGGAGTTATGGATGTGTCGAAGGTGCGTTCGTGGGTGCAACAGTTTAATGAAGGCAGAACATTGTGTGACAACAAACCGAAACAACCTCGGGCTCGCACAAGCCGGTCTGACGATCGAGAAAGTGGAGAGAATTGTTTTGGGGGATCGCTGAATGACTGTTGAACAGATTGCCTCCAGAGTTGGCATTTCTGTGGGTTCTGTGCACACAATCCTGCATGACGACCTGAAAATGCGAAAAGTGTCATCCAGGTGGGTGCCACGAATGCTGACGGATGACCACATGGCTGCCCGTGTGGCATGTTGCCAAGCAATGTTGACGCGCAACGACAGCATGAAAGGGACTTTCTTTTCGTCGGTTGTGACAATGGATGAGAAGTGGATGCCATCTTTCAATCCAGAAACAAAGCGCCAGTCAGCTCAATGGAAGCCCACAGATTCACCGCCACCAAAAAAATTTCGGGTAACCGCCAGTGCTGAAAAAATGATGGTGTCCATGTTCTGGGACAGCGAGGGCGTAATCCTTACCCATTGCGTTCCAAAGGGCACTACGGTAACAGGTGCATCCTATGAAAATGTTTTGAAGAACAAATTCCTTCCTGCACTGCAACAAAAACGCCCGGGAAGGGCTGTGCGTGTGCTGTTTCACCAAGACAACGCACCCGCACATCGAGCTAAAGTTACGCTACAGTTTCTTCGTGACAACAACTTTGAAGTGATTCCTCATGCTCCCTACTCACCTGACCTGGGTCCTAGTGACTTTTGGCTTTTTCCAACAATGAAAGACACTCTCTGTGGCCGCACATTCACCAGCCATGCTGCTGTTGCCTCAGCGATTTTCCAGTGGTCAAAACAGGCTCCTAAAGAAGCCTTCGCCGCTGCCATGGAATTATGGCGTCTGCCTTGTGAAAAATGTGTACCTCTGCAGGGCGATTACGTCGAGAAGTAACGCCAGTTTCATCGATTTCGGGTGAGTAGTTAATTAGAAAAAAAATCGGAGGCCTTAGAACTTGAATGCAGCATTGTCGTTTTAGTGTTCCGTACCTCGGTCGGTAAAACCGGAATCATCATTCGAGCACTTTGTTGTCCGTTTGTTTCTCTGTTCGTCCGAATACGCTTTCTTTTAAAAAAAAAAACTTTTTCTGCAGGACGGGTAGACGTGCCAAGTTGAAATTACGTCACATGCTACGGTCTATGATCTCTTGGTGGCGTAAAACACTTAAGCTTCTACGTCAACGCAGTCAAAAGATACGGCCATTTAAGTCACACACTCTGATACTCGAATACTCACACATCAAAATATATTGGGTTCTTCCCGTTGGTGAGGAATAATGAAATTTGTAAAGAGGCCAGATTTCAAGGTACAACCAAAGGCAAAAATGCGAAAAATTTGTATCTGTGATTATATCACACGAAAAAAAATTTTTCCTTAGTCGCTTTTTACCTGACTAACTGTCCATTCTTCTCATGAAAGTGTTGTCATATCACGTGGAAATTTATGTTGCATAATAAGGTCTGTAGTGCCTTGGTTGTTTAAGACATTTAACATTCTGTGTCAATGCAACAGTGAATATATGCAGGCTGAAGGAACAAATGAGAATTTGTACCAACACTGTGATTCGAAGCCGAGTCTCCCTCTTACCAGACAAATCCGCTAACCACCACGCTACGCCGCACAACAGATTTGCACAGCTGGACAGACTATCCCAGCTCATCTCCCTCCTCAATCGAAATTCCCATTCACAACTCATCTCACTTGGTAATTCGTCTAACCTCAAACAATATTGTAGAGGCTCTAAAACTGTATTTTCATTGCATCTCAACACCGATCGAGGCGTGGCAGGTTAGTCCATGCAGCCCTTCAAAGCCATTGTGCCATGGTGGCGTAGTGGTTAGCAAATCTGTTCAGTGAGCAGGAGACCCCTTTCGAAACCCTGTGTTGGTGCAAATTTGCATTCGTTGCTTCCGACTGCATATACAGTATACACTACTGGTCATCAATATTGCTACACCACGAAGATGACGTGCTACAGACGCAAATATAACCGACAGGAATAAGATGCTGTGATATGCAAATAATAAGCTTTTCAGAGCATTCAAACAAGGTTGGCGCCGGTGGCGACACATACAACGTGCTGACGTGAGGAAAGTTTCCAACCGATTTCTCAAACTCACACAGCAGTTGACCGGCTTTGCCTCGTGAAACGTTGTTGTGATGCCTCGTGTAAGGAGGCGAAATGCGTACCATCACGTTTCCGACTTTGATAAAGGTCGATTTGTAGCCTGTCGCGATTGCGGTTTATCGTATCGCGACATTGCTGCTCGCGTTGGTAGAGATTCAATGACTGTTAGCAGAATATGGAATCGGTGGGTTGAGGAGAGTAAATGCGGAACGCCATGTTGGATCCCAACGGCCTCGTATCACTAGTAGTCGACATGACAGGCATCTTGTCCGAATGGCTGTAACGGATCCTGCAGCCAGGTCTCGATACCTGAGTCGACATATGGGGGCGTTTCCAAGACAACAACCATCTGCACAAACAGTTCGACGACGTTTGCAGCACCATGGACTGCCATCTCGGAGAGCATGGCTGCAGCCTTCCTCGACGCTTCATCACTGACGGGAGCGCCTGCGATGGTGTACTCAACGACGAAACTGGGTGCACGATTGACATATAGAAATTCTAGAAATTCTTCCAATCCATCTGTGGCGTACAGCAAACCATTGCTTAACAGTATTGGTTAAAAACATACTTGGTAGCAATTTTTTTTTATTTTTCAACTACGTGTTTCACCTTATTTAGGCACCTTCAAGCTGATCTACATAGAAAACAGAGAACAAATACATCTATTTTAGAATCGCGAACGCGTTGTGCAGACTTGGATAACCTTTAAAGCATGTATAAAATGATTCAAATGGCTCTGAGCACCATGGGACTTAACATCTGTGGTCATCAGTCCCATAGAACTCAGAACTACTTAAACCTAACTAACCTAAGGACATCACACACATTCATGCCCGAGGCAGTATTCGAACCTGCGACCGTACCGATCACGCGGTTCGGGACTGAAGCGCCTAGAACCGCACGGCCACACCGGCCGGCTAAAAGCATGCATAAACAGATCAAGTACTGAAAGAGCAAATACCTTAATTCGATATGTCTTAGAAGGATACTTTAAACAGTGTAGCCAAAGGGCATCATCGAATACATCAGGCCAACTTTGCCTTCGTTAAACTTAGTAAAAACTAGAAATATAAAATAGTAAAAACAGATAAGAGAATTCACCAATGATCGGACACTCAGGAATGCAATCATATTGCTAGAGCCTTATGATAAGGCCTTACCTTCCTAGATGGACGTGACTCCAAGACCTGCATAACGCGTTCCAGTTCACAGGAGCGAGTAATAGAATAAGATGGGGGCTCCTGTAGTAAGCATGATGCACCACAGCGTTGTGTGCTAGTACTGACGCCTAATACAGAACCACCTCAATAGGTGGCGCTGCCACGCAGCTGCTGGTAAGAACGACAGATCGTAAACTGGGTATACATAGCCACTAAAACTTTATAAATGTAATGCACATAAAACATTAATAAGATAGAATTACTAGGAGCAATACCTGTGCAATACCTTATCCTAAAAATTTTGACGACGTAAAATACAAATGCAGGGGGTAAATTTAAGAAGAGAAGACAGGGTGTATAATACAAAACACAGATGCAGTACCTGAACAGATTTTACGTATCATATATCACTAGAACGAGAACTTTAAAGAACACAGGACCGTAATTTCAGATGAAGAGCCCCCCCCCCCCCCCCCTATAACACGCAGTACTGCGTCATTCGGAGCTAAAACTTCTACCTAACAAGAGAACTATTTTTTATAAAATACAAGGTAAAATTATTACTCTTAAAAGATACACACAAATTTGGAAGACGTACGTAATGCGGGTGAACTTTTTTCGTTTCCATTTGATAGCTACAGTAAAATGTGTGAAATGCGTCGACATTTAATGCGACAAACTCGCAAGTATCATATTTGAGTCAAAAACTCCTAATGGCGTGGCTAACAAAACGACATAAGGCCAGAGAGGAACAGGGCTCATATGTAGGCAGAATTACGAGAACCCCAGGCTTACATTAATAACACCGACTTCATAACTTCTAAAAAAGGCCTGATTAGTGACAAAAATGTGGTCGTTACCTTTGTCCTCCAGCGCCACATATGGGTGATTCTGTATTAGGCGCCAGTACTAGCACACGACGCTGTGGTGCATCGTGCTTACTACCTGAGCCCCCATCTTATTCTATTACTCGTTCCTGTGAACGGGAAAGCGTTTTGCAGATCTTGGGGTCACTCACGTCCGTCTAGGAAGGTAAGGCATTATCATAAGGTTTCGGCAATATGATTGCATTTCTGAGTGTTCGAACACTGGTGAATTCTCTTATCTGTTTCTTCTATTTTATATTTATAGATTTTACTGAGTTTAACGAAGACGATGTTGACCTGATGTATTCCACGATGCCCTTGGTCTACACTGTATTAACATCGTTCTAAGAAATACCAACTAAAGGTATTTGCTCTTTCAGCATTTGATCTGTTTATTCATGTTTTTAAGGTTATCCAATTCTGCACAACGCGATCGCGATTCTTAAACAGATGTATTTGTTCCCTGTTTTCTATGCAGATCAACCTGTTGATGCGTAAATAAGGTGAAACGCGTATTTGAAAAATAAAAAAATCATAAAAAAACAACCAAGACTTTTTTAACCAATACGTACCTCATATACTTAGTTTTTTGGTCCTTTCGCGTAATAAATCACTTGTACTTGTAAGTCAATGCAATAAAAAATACGCCCATCTATATCACATATTTTGATACTAGATAATTCAGTAACCAAAAAGTACTGGATACTTCCCGTTGGCCAGGAAACACGAAATTTGTCAAGAAGCAAGGTTTAACGGCAAATCCAAAGCAAGAAAACTATATATGTAGTCAGTAACTATATCACAAGAAAAAGAATCTTTTTGCATTTGTTATCTATTTATCCAACCTTCCGTTAGGACCTCCTTTCCTCGGGTGCATGTACACGTATCACGCTGAAATTTATGTCACATACTAAGGGTTATGGTACCTTGGCGGTGCAAAACATTTAAGCTTCTAAATCAATGCATTTAAAAGTGATGATAATGTAGGTCACATATTTTGATTGTAGCATTTTGTCGAAACCTAAACGGTAATTCGCTTTGACCTATAATCATGAAATTCGTCAAACAGCAGACTTTCACTGTAAAAGCAAAAAGAAAAATTTGAAATTGTTAATTTTCTTATTATATCACACGTAAAATATTTATATGTCATTTGTTATCAGTCTGTTAAGACCCCTTATAACTCAAGAAGCCATAGGCATCTCAAGTTCAAATTTATATCGCACACTGAGCTTTATGGTCCCTTGGCTGCGTAAAAGCCGGCCGCGGTGGTCTCGCGGTTAACGCGCTCAGTCCGGAACCGCGCGACTGCTACGGTCGCAGGTTCGAATCCTGCCTCGGGCATGGATGTGTGTGATGTCCTTAGGTTAGTTAGGTTTAAGTAGTTCTAAGTTCTAGGGGACTGATGACCACAGATGTTATGTCCCATAGTGCTCAGAGCCATTTGAACCATTTTTTGAGCTGCGTAAAAAACTTAAGCTTCCAAATCTACACAATCAAGATGTACAGCCAGTTATTTCACACATTTTGGCACTCGCCAAAAGCTATAGGGTACTTCCGTTGACCTAGCGTCATGAGATTTGGCAAAGAGCCAGGTTTAACAGTACAAGTAAATAAAAAAATCCTAAATCGTGAATTTATATTTCTTTTGTAATTTATTATCTGACTTTAAAGATAAAGTTAAAACTGCATGGAAAGTCTTGAAATTCTTGGGATTGATATCCTACTACTATTAATGTCATTAATAGGCAATAAAGATCGAATTGTCGTTTTCCGAGGTGGATGAACTGTGTATACACGAAATTAAGTTTTTACGCAACCCTCAAAGATAAAATGCCACTCGCAGCTGTCCTTTCTTTTATTTATGCAGTATTCTGTAATTTATTCTCTTATTACGTTGATACAAATTCGATCACTGAAGATCGTCCCTGAAATTTCTTTAAAATCTAATTTTTTCTGACTATACTCTTCTGTTGTTTTTGTTAGTCAACGCCCAAAATTCCATTTTGTACTCTAGAATAAGTGTAGCCTTTATTAGTAAAAATTTTTATATTAGTTCCATTCTTTTTATCACGCAGAATTCTGAGTTTTCTGCTTCATATCGTAGATACTAATTTAATTTAGTTTTATGGTTGTTTTGACGTTTTCAGGCGATACCTAGTCCTTAGAGGTAAATGTGGAAGCAAAATAATGTAATTTAACAGTGATTCTGCACTCTTGGCGGTGACTCTGCAGCGCACGCAACTTCTGGTATGTAATGCGGCGAGTGCTAGTTATCTGTAAACTGAGTAGGACGGGAGTGATGTGCGAACATTTCCGACAGGACTAGTACAGATGAGTAAAGCTGCTCAAAATGTGAAATATTCCCTGACTTTCTTCCACGTATCGTTTATGGAATAATTACCACGCAGACGATTATACTGTCTCCCTCAGTCTTTAATTCGACATACATTGAGATATTAATCAGCCCTCGCGGTTGCACAAACGCCTGCTCGATAGTTCCATAACGGCGTGCTCCGTTGACACACGATGCGGTAACGACCGGTTTGATGCCACTGACATCGAGACGGTCTCATTTTTCACCGGTCTGCAGTACTGCGCAGTATTAACGCTGTGTCGATAATGTGACCGTCGGCAGCGAGCACCCGTAATACCCGGGATTACAAGTGTCCTGGGTAATTTAGAATTTGTTACACGGTCCCCTATTAAGTCCGACAAGAACGCGGATTAATCACACTGATCTTTTAATTGAACGGTCTGCACAATACGAGCGTACGCTTAGGCTTAACTCCCGTGGGTACATATTTGATTTTGAATACCAAGTAATCCCGACCACGGATTGAATATTACTCAAAGCCACACGAATCCTGAAGGATGTATATAGGAAGAAGTATTGGCTAAAATATTGTAAAATAAAATCCGGACAAATTAGTATGAAGACACTAAACTATTTTTCACCTTCGTAGAAGAAAGTTAAAAATACATACCACTGGGTGGTTTAGTTATTCTCTATATCGTTGCGCACTGCTACTGTTTAAAATAAATAGCAGGGTTGAGACTATTATGTAATTGCTAACGTCTTATTTTCTATAAATTACTATGAAGGGTCCGCAGCTCGTGGTCATGCGGTAGTGTTGTCGCTTCCCACGCTGGGGTTCCCGGGTTCGATTCCTGGCAGGGTCAGGGATTTTCTCTGCCTGGTGATGACTGGGTGTTGCGTGATGTCCTCAGGTTAGTTAGGTTTAAGTAGTTCTAAGTTCTAGGGGATTGATGACCGTAGATGTTAAGTCCCATAGTGCTCAGAACCATTTTTACTGTGAAAGGTTAGTTAGGGAGTTAATCTTGCAGTGGTTAACCGACATCAGGGAGACTGTGATTATTAGGCGTCTGTAGCACCAGATACAGAAGACCTGAAAAGGAACATTAAGAATGAGAAAGTATTTCTCCTTCCCAATATGTTTCTGATTATCTGACCAACAATATCATACATTTCTGTGAATAGAAATGTGGAGAATCCGTCGGTAAGGTTCATAAATAGTGTACCTCACTTTCTAAATTTCATGTGTCGAATGGTAAGGTAATAAAGAACTGAACCTACCATTCAATTGGTGCTTACAAAGACACTACAAAAGCACTGACAGAATCACAGATTTAACGAGAGTCGAAGTCTTATAAACATACACGAGCATAAACGACTGATTCCTGCAATGATACGCAAAAACATAATTTTCCTAGCAGATCAGAAAAATCGTAAGACTCTGGTCCATCTTTATCGCCATCTACGTCTATATTCGGCGCGCTACCTTACGGTATGTGGTGGAACGATTTCTGTGTGTCACTGACACTCCACCTCTCCCACTTTTCGCAGGGAGAAGAACTTGTAAGAACTTACGCTCTCGGAAATTTATAACTACATAACGCTGTGATTAACGGCGATTACCTGGTAGCTTTTGTCACTGGCGGTGAATGAACACCTCCTGTGACGGACGAAACACGCTCTTTCCTATTTCCTGTATCAATGCTATCTGGTATGAATCCAACACTGATGGGGAATAATCAGATATCTGTCGAACGAGGTAGTCCCATCTCCTGGACTACACTTCGACAGGACTCTTCCCAGGCTGGCATCTGCCTTACTCATGTTTAATTACACACTGAGGTTACTAAAAGTCATGTGATAGCAATGCACACAGATGCAGATGGCGGTATTATCGCGTACACAAGGTATAAATAAATTGGTGGAGCTGTCATTTGTACGCCGGTGATTAATGCCAAAAGGTTTACGACTTGATTCAGGCCACACGGTGGGAATCGACTGACTCTGAAAATGGAATGGTAGTTGGAACTAGATGTCCGTGACATCCCATTTAGGAAATATGTAGCGAATTAAGTATTCCGCGGTCGGCAGTGTCAAGAGTGCACCGGAAATACCAAATTTCGGGGCATTACCTCTACCACGGACAACGCAGTGGCCGATGGCCATCCCATTAACGAACGAGACCAGCGATGCTTCCATTGAGTTGTCAGTGTTACCAGACAAGCAAAATAACGCGCAGGAAAGAGTATGGGATGTATGACGAACATGTGTGTTAAGACAGTGAGGCGAAATTTAGACTTATTAAAATGGTTCAAATGACTCTAAGCACTATCGGACTTAACATCTGAGGTCATCAGTTCCCTAGACATACAACCACTTAAACCTAACTAACCTAAGAACATCACACACATCCATGCCCGAGGCAGGATTCGAATCTGCGACCGTACTAGTCGCGCGGTTCCGGTCTGAAGCGCCTAGAACCGTTCGCCCATAGCGGCCGGCCTTTGACCTTATTGGGCTATGTCAGCAGGTGACAGACCCGAGTGCCCTTGCTAACAGCAAGACATCGCGTGGAACATCTCTCCTGGTTACGTGACAAATCGGTTGGACGCTAGACTACTGGAGAACCCTCAACTGGTGAGGTGAGTCCCGAATGCTGTTGGTAAGAGCTGGTGGTAGCGTTCAAGTGTGGCGCAGACTCCACGAAGCCACTGATTCAAATTGTCAACAAGGCACCAATCAAGCTGGTGGTGGCTCCATGGAGGTGTGGGCTGTTTTAACATGACATGCACTGTGCCCTATGGCACAAGTGAACTGATCATCGACTGGAAATGTTTATGTTCGATACTTGGTGACCATTTGCAGCCATTGATGGAGTTCATGTTTCCAAACACACGAAGTAATTTCAGCGGGCCATAGTTATTCGCTATTGGTTACAACACTGGACAATTCGACCGAATGATATGGCTAACCAGATAGCACGACATGAATCCTGCCGGCTGCTGTGGCCGTAAGGTTCTAGGGGCTTCAGTCCGGAACCGCGCTGCTGCTACGGTCGCAGGTTCGAATCCTGCCTCGAGCATGTATGTGTGTGGTGTCCTTAGGTTAGTAAGGTTTAAGTAGTTCTAAGTATAGGGGACTGATGACCTCAGATGTGAAGTCCCATGGCGCTTAGCGCCATTTGAACCGTTTTTTTTTTTTTTTTTTTTTTTTCATGAATCGCACCGAACATCTGACATGTGCTTGAGAGATCAGTTAATGCACAACATCCTGCCCCGGCAACACTTTCCCAATTATGGACTGCTATAGAGATAGCATGGTTTACTATTTCTGCAGTGGCTTCCAACGATTGGCTGAATAAATGATACATCGTTGTTGCATACACCGGCGAAAAGGAGATCCAGCACGATATGAGGAGGTATCCCATGTCTCTTGTCACCTCAGTGGTTGTGGTAGCTCCACTTTAAATCGTCGCTCATGCATACTTCCAGATATTTGACGAACGTGGCTGCTCTTAATGGTAGTTTCAGTTCTAAAACGCGAAAAGATCTGCCTCTAAAGCTTTTGGTCGTGCATTTTCCTGACAAAGCCTGAAAAATAATGCCAATTTCCTGAGCTTATTTGCCATGATCACAATGCACGAAGCCCGCGAGCAGGTTTGTAAACAAACACGAGCTCACTCTCTGCAGGCGGTTGAAAATGGCTCTGAGCACTATGGGACTTAACGTCTAAGGTCATCAGTCCTCTAGACGTAGAACTACTTAAACCTAACTAACCTAAGGACACCACACACATACATTCCCGAGGCAGGATTAGAACATGCGACCGCAGCAGCTGCGTGGTTCCAGAATGAAGCGCCTAGAACCGCTCGACCACAGCGGCTGGTTCTGCTGGCGGATGTACGGCACTACCTCTCCGGGTGGGCGCTGAGGCTAGGCTACCCCTAGTCCAGGGCTGTTTTTAATTAACACATCCCAAAGCAAACAGAAAAATTACCTAGAACAAAGCTGGAAACGTGACAGAAAATTAGCTAATATGCGACAGCAAAAAAAATGTGCGTAAAAACTAAAATAAAAATGGGACCAGGAGTGTATATGAAATTTTTTTGCTTCTTTTTAAGCGCTCTGTCTATTCCCAACAGGTTTCCTACGCATTATTTAAAACCCTGTGTTTACATTCATTCTGCTTTATGAGACAGGTTCATAGAATTTTTTTCAGTTTCACTTTTCCTCTACTTACTTTGTTGTATTACAACAGCCTTATCTTCATATCCCTTGCTGCAGATTTGCACAGCACATGAAGGTACGCATGGAGGAATCAATGTCACTTCCATGGCGAAATTTGTACTATAGCAGTTGACAGATACAAGTCTGGCAAGTCCATGAGATGTCAGTACCGGAAGACAAGGAATGGAAGTGTGTGGTGTTGCTAGTATACTTCAGCGTTCTGTTGCGTTTGGGAAGTGCGATATGTGAATTAGCTTGGTTTCAAACATATTCAAGAACTGAAGGCCTGCGGTGATGATGTTGTAGTGCATTGGTCATTTACAGAAACGAATGAGATCAAGAATTCGGCGACTCAAATCTTCGTACAAGAAACCAAAACTCACTGATGGTAAAGCTTTGGATGAGAAGGGGAGGTTAACTGACAGTGTAATTGACCAAATACGGAACTATTACTGAATGGCTATTAGGCAAAACACACACAGTGTCGATGAGATGAGAAAGGCTGATTGCGATCTTTTTTCGTATTTTTTCAATGGATGAAAGTCCCCATCATTACTTGTGTCCCAAAGGGAAAGAAATTTTTGTAAATACAAGAAGGGATTCCTGACTGGTGTACACTCATAAACATAGTCTTCCTGATGCGGTAATGGAAGTGACAAAACCTATTTTCTGACACTTAGTAGCACCTGAACTCTTGGAAAACGTGAGTTCATGTAAAAACTCAAAAACCTCAATGAAAGTATAAATAGTGTTATATGTCCAAAAATCCCCAAAACTGTGTTTGTAGGAATCGCTAGACGACATTTTGGTGCGTATGATGCTGTTGCTACATTCAATGATGGCTACGTTGTAAGGTGCAAAGTATTTCAAAATATGTGAATGAAGATAGATTTCGAGATGGTATGAACGATACTTGCTTTTGACTAGGAACGTCTTTGGACTGCGGGCAGGGCTGTAAATAGCCTAGAAATAAAAGCCAGAGCAAACATAAGGAGGACAAAGAGGAAGCTGGAGGAGGAGTTTGCGGAAAATGGAGATAATCCATCCTATTGACCTGGAATGGACAGAAAAGGTAATCCAAACTTTGTCGCTCGATTCCCAAAAGCTTTATTTTCTCACAAAAATTAGATAGTTTCTCAGGATCTACCAAACCAATTTGCTTCAAATTATCAGGAAATGTTACTCAGTCCCTTCTGCGTATCTTAAGAGGGCCTTTTTCCAAAACGTTGTATTCTATTGAATTTCAAAGCAAAAAATGGCACAAAAAGTAGTGTAATTTCATTTCAATAGAATAAATTAATCTCTAACAATTGAATTCACTTTTTGAAAAATCCCTGTTTGTTAGTTGTAAAAATTTCAACTTCTTAGCTGAAACACTTTCTGAGAAAACATGTAATTTATAAGCTCTATTTTAACATTGGAAAGATAGCCTTATCGGAGCACCTAGAGCACAAGAGAAATTTTACAGAATTCTTATCAATGAACTGAAATGTAACTATAAAGGTACGTAATGTGAACTGTGATTTAGTTGTTGTTGGACACTAGCTCTTGAGTAGTGCTGAAGTGAGACTGTACACACGTTGCGTCAGTGCTGTTGTCTTTCTACTGTAAGTGTTCGTTCAAAGTGCAGACCGAAATAGTATTGACGGTGTAAGTAACGTTTGTTAGACGTAACCAATCTGTGCGTACGCTGTTAATCAATGCTTCACAACTGTGTGATAGAATTTACAGGAAAAGGGCTACTACAATGTTTCCTGTCTAATCACCTTCATTGGGGATTGCAATAAGTAACTATACTGATGTTTCATGCTTGCAACGCTGTATAACCGACTGTTAATTCTGACGTTGGTCTCAAGTCGATGGGCGAGCGGTTCTCGTCTGTTAAAAATTTGTGTGAAAAGCTTGTGTAAGCTGCTCTTGATCACACTATTGCTGAACTTCATCATATTTTGCAATGAGACAGTGAGAAATTAGAAGTAAAAGCTGTGATTTATCGTTCCGTTTTTGTAGCTAAACAGATTTATTGAATTACTTATTTTTTATTTTTACTTGATTTAACACGTTCTGTTGAACCAAATTGAGGAGCAAGTCTCAAAGATCATAGAACTAGATGCATGAAAATATAACAGAACAGTAATAATAGATAAAATAAAACGTTTATGAATCATATGCAGACGATAAGCCATAACTTTAAGTAAGCATAATCAACAACGTAACATAGGAATTAGCTTAGCTTTTTAATTTTTGCAGAACAGGAGTGAGCCACGGGGAAACTTATTAGTTAGGATGTGAAGGTGAGTAAATTACTGCTAAGATATTTTAATGCTTGTGGCAGGTTCTTGAAGGATGCAGGAGAATACTGCACAGTTTTTTTGCACCAGAGTCAAGTAGGTGCGTTTGAAGTTCAGATTGATTTCCTGTAGTATTAACTGAATGAAAACTGCTAACTCTAGGGAATGCACTGATATTACTAACAACAAACGACATTAAAGAAAGTAAGTATTGAGAGGCCCGAACCTACATCACATATTGCCCGAACAGTCAGTATCTGCGTCAAAAATACCCTCTATGAATCAGAAGAGATTCCCCCTCCTCCCCCCCCCCCCAAAGAAATGCCTTAAGTCGTTAGCGAATGAATAGAGTACTTTTTGTGTTGAACTACAACTTATTACAGATACTGTCGTAATAGAAAATAAAGCTGCATCTTTTTTTTGTACAAGATTTTGAACGTGGGCTTTTCGCAATAGCTTGATATCTATCTGAACGTCTAGGAGTTTTAACTTTTCAGTGACACTAATCATTTTCCCGTTCTGTGTAGACAAAATGTCATTTTTTTTCTAATTGTGGGTTACAAACTGTACGAACGATGTCTTACTGTGATTTAGAATAAACTTAATTTCTAAAGGCCACGAACTTATCTCTTGGACTGCATTATTTGATACTGTGTAAATTTTGCATCCAGCATTTTTCATACCAAGTCAGTGTCATCAGAAAATAGAAATATTTTAGAATCACCTGTACTACTAGAACGTATATCATTTACATAAATATGAAAGAGTAGTGGCTCCAGCACCGATTCCGGATTGATAATTCGCGAAAGAACTGGCGGATGATTCTGAATGTAAATAAAAGTGACCTATTGCGCATATCGAGGCGAAAAGTACAGCTTCTTTACAATCACTCTATTGTCGAGAAATCGGAGTAAAAGATAACTACCGTAAAATGCCTCGGAGTGACGACGCGGAATCACCTGAAGTGGAACGACCATTTAAAATAACCTGGACGAAAACCAGATGTCAGACAGATTCGTTGGTAGGAAACGTCATTCATCCATGAAAGAAGTGCCTCAGAAACAGTGCTACGATTGGTTTTTCAGTGTCGCTCTTCAGTTTGGAATCCTTATCAGGTTGAATTAAAAGAAGAGACAGAGAAGACCGAACGAAAGGTATCACGTTTCGACACAGGACCGTTTAATCGGTGTGAGAGAACTACGGAGATTCTCATCAAATTCCAGTGGTAAAAGTTACAAGAGAGGCGGTGTGCGTAAGGAAGACTTTTACCACTGTAATTCCAAGAGAGTAGTTCAGTGCAGTCAGACACAGATTACCTCTTCTCAAATACGTTCAGCGATCTGGTCACAAGGAGGAAATCCATCAAATTAGTGCTGGTATGGAAGTTTACGAACATTCCTCTTCCGTATATGCCATTCAAGAATGAACGGCGAAAGTACAACCAGTACCTTTCACCACACACCTTATATTTGTTTCCGAAGTGGAGATGTAGAGATCAGAGATAGATTTTCTTCCAGTCGCATTAACGATATCAGCGCAGTAATTACAGTATCATATCAGCTTTAACCAACCACTGTAAACAACTACTGTGCATCCACCCGTCAGTTTTGACCAGGCGGTGAAAAATAGTTGACTCGTGCCTGCAGTGGGTGAACGCTATTGTGTCACAAATAGCAAATCTCTAAATGAAGTGTTGAAGACGTTTTGAGGAAGCTTTAAGGAAGGGGAAATGTGTGCAATCTTGTCGTCATCCCTCATATTATCAGTCCACGTAATTTTCAACATTCTTTCATATCTGAAATACTTTGACTCTGCTCCGAACGCCCTTTCACAGACTTTTATTCGTCAATTTAAGGCATTTGTTTGATAGGAGTAGACTTCTCCTAGCCAGGGCTTCCCTTTTTGCCATTGCTAGTCTGGTTTTTATGTCCTTCTTGCTCTTCCCGTTGTGGGCTATTTCGCAACCTAGCTAACAGAATTCCTTAACTTCATCTATATCGTGATTACCCAGCCTTATATTAAGTTTCTCGCCACTTCTCTTTACTTTAGCCTTCCATCGATTAACTCTAAATCCTCATTTTGTTCGCATGACACTGTTCTTTCCATGTAATACATCCTGTAATTCTTCTTTATTTTCACTTTGGATAGCAATGCCATCAGTGAATCTCATCGCTGTTATCCTTCCCCTTGAATTTTAATTCCACTCCTGTACTTTTCTTTTATTTCCGTCCTTGTAGTTTTCGTATAGATTGAACATCAGGGACGAAAGACAATATCCCTGTCTTATACCTTTTTTAATCTGAGCGCTTCGTTCTTGAGATTCCACTATTAATGTTCCCCTTAGCTCTTGTACATGTTGTATATTCCCGTCTCTCCCTTTAGCTTTTCCTATTTCTCTCAGAATTTCGAACATCTTACATCATTTTACACTGCCTACCCCTTTTTCCTATATACCTGTCTTGATTTTATTTTTTTTTTTTTTTTGCCTTTCTTCCATTTTAAATCGCAACTTCATAGTCGACTATCGGGTGCCTTTACATTTCCTAAAGCGTAACTGATCGTCGTACAACACATCCTCACCATTCTTTTCCTTTCTTGTGTATGCCATTGTTGTCAGTACTTTGAATGCATGAGCTGTTAAGCTGATTGTGTGACAGTTCCGCACTTGTCGGCTCTTGCTATCTTGGGAAATGTGTGGATGATGTTTTTACGAAAGTCAGATGGTATATCGTTATTCGAACACCAATGATTCTCATGGAATGTAACGTATCACTTCTGTCTTATTTAATCTTAAGTCTTTCAGATCTCTTTTACGACTGTGAATTAATACTGGATCCCCTGTCTCTTCTATATCGACACTTGTATCTTATTCTGCCATATCAAACCAATCTTCCCCTTCACAGATGCCATCAATGTACTCATTCAACCTATCCGCTTTCTCTGCTGCGTTTAGAAGGGGCATATCCATTCCACTCTTAATGTTACCACCCTTGATTCTAATTTCAGCGACGGTTGTTTTAACTTTTCTGTTTCCTGAGTCAGTTCTCCCGACAATCACTTCTTTGTCCGTTTCTTTATATTTCTAATGCAGCCGCTTGCCTTTGACTTCCAGCACTTTATGTTTATTAAATTCACAAGTGTGTATCTGTATTCCTTAATTTCCATGAACAGTTTTTTACTTCCTTCTTCCATCGATCAACTGAAGTATTTCTTCTGTTACCCGTAGTTTCTTCGCAGTTACATTCTTAATACCCCTATTCTTCCTTCCAAGGCCCGTGACTTCCCACTTTAAAGTTTTTCGTTCCTCACCAACTGAAGAGCCTGTCGAGCTGCTACCTACCGTAACATATAGTCTCAGATAACTTCAAGCGTATCTCTTCATTCCTTAGTACTTTCGTATCATATTTCAAATACTGAACCCCGTATGTCTTCTAAATCGACTCCTGTCTCTTCTTCTATCACAACAGACAAATATTCCCCCTCGTAGAGGCTTTCAATGTATTCTTTCAACCTATCCGCTCTCTCCTCTGCATTTAACAGTGAAATTCCCGTTGCGCTCTTAATGTTATCACCCTTGCTTTTAATGTCACCGAAGGTTGTTTCGACTTTCCTATATGTAGAGCCTCTCCTTCCGACAATGCCTTCACATCGTTCCTGCAGCCATTTGGTCTTAGCTTCCCTGCACTTCCTTTTTATTTCATTTCTCAGCGACTTATATTTCCTGGAACATTTTTGTACTTACTTCTTTCATCAATCATTTGAGGTATTTCTTGTGTTACCCATGGTTTCTTTGCAGTTACCTTCTTTGTATCTATGTTTTCCTTCTTAACTTCTGTGATGGCCCTTTTTAGAGATGTCAATTTCTCTTCAACTATACTACCTACTGAGCTATTCATTATTGCTGTATCTATAGCCTTAGAGAACTTCAAGTGTATCTCGTCATTCCTTAGTACTTCCGTATCCCACTTCTTTGCGTATTGATTCTTCTTGACCAATATCTAGAGCTTCAGCCTACTCTTCATCACTACTATGTTGTGGTCTGAGTCTATATCGGCTCCTGTGTACCCCTTACAATCCAGTATCTAATTTCGGAACCTCTTAATGATGAAATCTAACTGAAATATTCCCATATCTCCCGGCATTTACCAAGTTTACCTTCTCTTCTTGTTATTTTTTAATAGAATGTGGGCTTTTACTAGCTGAAATTTATTGCTGAACTCAGTTATCCTTTCTCATCGCTAATTCCTGATCCTAAGCTCATTTTCTCCATTAACCCTTCCATTTACACCTACGCCTACACTTGCAGTCGAATCCCTCATGACTAATAGATTTTCATCTCCCTTTACGTACTGAATTACTCGTTCGGTGGCCTCATATATCTTCTCTATCTTTGCATATCCTGCTTGCGACGTCGGCATGTGTACCTGAACAATCGCTATCGATTTTTTTGCTCTCCATTCTGATGAGGAAAACTGTGTCACTGAACTGTTTATAGTCTTACACTCTCTCCCCTACCTTCGTATTTGTAAGGAATCCTACTACCATTTTCTGCTGGTGCTTCGTTAATTCCTTGGATTTTCATAAGGCGTACGCCCTTACGTTTAGCTACATATTTCCCTGAATGATGACACATAAGTAAATACCGAGTGACGTTATCCGAAGTATGACATAGTTTTTGACATAAACTAACAATGTGCTTCTCTCAGCTGGCTTTTTGCAGTCAACGAATTCCTGAAAAGATGCAAAGTCAGTCTCTTCTTATGGGATCTGCACAGCGTGATTCATTGACAAGCGATCATAACAGTATTTATTCGAATGGACACTTTATTTTCATACAACTATTTCCTGATGCATGTTCGTTTGTTTTGTCACATATTAAATTGCGCCATTGGTTGAACTGTTGGCACACAAGTTACGCAAAACGTTTTGCACTTTTAACTGTGGAGCGACATCACGTACCTTCCTTGTGTGTGTTCTTGTGATACATCTTGCCTCAAATTTTTGTTATAATCATAACTAACTCCATACTCTGAATATGTGTAGTTCTTTTCTTGGTTCATCATACTTCTGATGGTACTGTCCTAGTTCAAGAAGTAGGAAATTTTCACAGTTTCACCACATCTCAAAAACTTCACACGACGACATCGAAACCTGCACACTCCAATGATACAGAGAAAACTACATGCAGTCGTAGACCACTAGGGGTCTGGCAGGTTCCCACTGACCATCCAATATTCTTCGTCTGGTTCCTAGTGCAGCTTGAGCTCTCTCCGACAGAGATCGACTGTGTAGCCGCAGTTACACCTCGAGCTCTAGACACTGGTGTTTGCCGCACACTCACTGTGAAACGCAGGGAGTCTGATGACGTTATAGAGGAAAATACGCACATTAAAAAAAGTTTTGCATCACCTCGGTTCCGAGAGTTAGGAAGCAGTACAGAAAACTGGAAGGGAGATCAACATAAACATCACTTCCGCTCTTTTTATTGCTCATGAAAACCACACATTGCATGTTGCATCACCATAAAGCGAGATCTTCAGAGGTGATGGTCCAGACTGCTGTACGCACCGGTAGCTCTAATATCAAGTAGAACGTCCTCTTGCATAGATGCATGCCTGTATTCCTCGTCGCATCAGGGCAGATCGTCCCACTCCTCAAAGGCGATTTGGCATCGATCCTTGTTGTTGGTCGGTCATGTCGTCCTCAAACAGCCCTTTTCAATCTATCCTAGGCATGTTCGATAGGGTTCACGTCTGGAGTACATGTGGCACACTAGTCCAGCGATGTCGTTATCCTGAAGTAAGTCATTCTCAAGATGTGCACGACGGTGGCGCGAATTGTCGTCAATGAAGACGAATGCCTCGCCAATATGCTGAGGACATAGTTGCACTATCGATCGGAGGATGGCTTTCACGTATCATACAGCCGTTAAGGCACCTTCCATGACCACCAGCGGCGTACGTCGGCTACACAAAATGCCACCCCAAAACAGCAGGGAACCTGCATCTTGCTGCAACCGCTGGACAGTGTGTATAACGCGTTCAACGTAACCGGATTTCCTCCAAACACGTCTCCGACGATTGTATGGTTGAAGGCATATGCGACACTCATCGGTGAAGACAACGTGATGCCGGTCCTGAGCGGTACTTTCGGCATTTTTTTGGGCCCATCTGTACCGCGCTCCATGGTGTCGTGTTTGCAAAGATGGGCCTCTCCATGGACGTCAGGAGTGAAGTTGCGCATCATGCAGCCTATTGCGCACGATTTGAGTCGTAACACGACGTCCTGTAGCTGCACGAAAAGCATTATTCAACTTGGTGGCGTTGCTGTCAGGGTTCATCCGAGCCGTAACCCGTTAGTAGCGGTCATCCACTGCAGTAGTAGCACTTGGGCGGTCTGAGCGAGGCTTGTTATTGTCAATTACTGTCTCTCTGTATCTCCTCCATGTCCGAACAACATCGCTTTGGTTCATTCCGAGACGCCTGAAGAGCCCCCTTGTTGAGAGCCCTTCCTGGCACAAAGTAACAATGCGGACGCGATCGAACCGCGGTATTGAGCGTCTAGGCGTGGTTTAACTACAGACAACACGAGCCGTGTACCTCTTTCCTGGTGGAATGACTGGAACTGATCGGCTGTCGGACCCTCCGTCTAATAAGTGATTCTCATGAGTGGTTGTTTACATCTTTGGACGGGTTTGGTGACATCTCTGAACAGTCAAAGGGCCTGTGTCTGTGATACTGCATCCACAGTCAACGTCTATTTTCAGGACTTCTGGCAGCCGTGGTGATGCAAAACTTTTTTTGACGTGTTTAAGTGGGAGTCTACATGGAATATATATCAGATGCAGCGTTTGGACTTCAAAAGAACTTCAGGAAGACTTTCTATAAAATAACGCGGAGCCTTAGACAACATTTATTCGGAGTTTCTAAAATTATAGACGGAAATGCCAATCAAACGACCATTTAAGTTGGTTTGTGGAATCTGTAAGTCTGGAGACCTATGAAACTAAGATCATGTACACAATAAATTTCGCCGGCCGAAGTGGCCGTGCGGTCCTAGGCGCTACAGTCTGGAACCGCGTGACCGCTACGGTCGCAGGTTCGAATCCTGCCTCGGGCATGGATGTGTTTGATGTCCTTAGGTTAGATAGGTTTAAGTAATTCTAAGTTCTAGGGGAATGATGACCACAGCAGTTAAGTCTCATAATGCTCAGAGCCATTTTTGAACAATAAATTGCAGATTTTTGTGAATAATTTTTCTGTTAAAGCCATTGTAAGGTGGGGAGAAAAATAATTACAGCTGTAGAATGGGTGAGTCAGTAACACTGGTGCCAGACAAAGGGATTCATGCGACAGTATTCTGAGTTTATTTTCCAAAAAGCTTCTAAGAGTCAGGGAATTCATTCGTGAAAATAACTTCTTGGACGTTTTAGTGACATATAGATCTGAATAGGACGTACAGGATCATAAGGCTGTGACAGCAGCAGTGACTACAGGTATTACTCGGAATGTTAGGAAAGGCTGGAAAATATTATTGTATAGAAAGTGTGACAGGATGCAAATCATAAAGTACAGGAGTACTCAACGTCAAATATTCAGATGTGAGGAACTGATGCTCATACTCACAAAAAATTAAAAAAGTCGTTCAACACGGGTTAGGCAAATAATTTACGACCAAGGTGTCACGGGATGTGGAGGACCCACCGTTTTTCAGTAGCTTCATTAGAATGTTTCTACGGAACAATGAGAGCTTCATCACAGATTAAAGAGATGTCAAACCCCACCTGGCAATTAATATCTGAAGGAAGCGACAGCGGGCACAAGGAGGGATATGGGAGAGCTTTTAATGAATTTGAAAGTAAAATTTAGTAAATCGGATTGAAGAAAATCATTATGGATGTTTTGTCTTGCGAAAAATCAGTATGCAGATTGGAATCATCTGTTTTGTAGCTCAGCGATGATACTAACACCGAATCAGAAGATGACAGGAAGAACTAAATATTGAGGTCTGTCTTCCGAAACGGTTTCATCACGTAGGTCATAATACAGCCCCTCCTTTCAATAGTCACATAAACGCGTCCCTAGAACTAAGAAGAGTACCTAGAGACTAAATAAAAGCTCAGGCCACTATGTTCTTAAGAGAGATCGCAGGAAAGACTTATGTAATATAGGGAGCCCATTTCACTAATGTCAGTCGGTTGTAGGATTATGGAACACTTTTTAGGCGCACGCGGTTTTGAAGAACAAAAATCTCGTCCCTAGAAATCAACATGGATACCGCAAACAGAGATCCTGCAAAACTGAGGATTCTTCGTTATTCGACAGATTCAGAATGACGTAAACATCGACTTCTTGATGATCTCGTGTTCCTCGACTTCAGAAAGGCATTTCATACAGTTTCACACAGTCGTTTAGTGAACAAAATAAAACGTTCCCGGGTATCGGGACAGATTTGTGACTGAAATCGTATCATTCTTATTGATAAAACTCAACATGTCGCTCTTAACGGAATAAAACTGACAGATGTAAAAGTATTTTCAAGAGAAACCCCGAAGCGAGATACTACTGTTACTGTGGACAGTATACCTAAATGGTATAATGGATTACGTCGGAAATACCTTGAGACTTTTAAAAGATGCTGCACGTTTGTATAAGAAGACAGAAGATGATTAAAGTGAACTGCTGGAGTACCTGGAGAATAGTGATGACTGGTATAGGAAACGGCATTTGACCAGGACAGTAAATAAATGTACCACACTGCTCGTACATAAAGGAATCGCTACTGCAGAATTATACTATCTATGACAAGTCGCTGGAAACAGTAACTACCGTAAAACACCTAGAAGCAACTATCTGGAGGCACCTAACGCCAAATAACCGTGTAAAATAAACTGGAGGGAAAGCAGATCCCAGGCTGAGATTAGCAAAAAAGTTCATTCCTGACTAAGGTGGTTTTGAAAATCGCTTGTCTGACCAATTATCGAGTATTATTCAACAGCTGGAGCCCATATCAGAACGTATTAATAAAAGAGTTAGACAAGCGTTTCGTCACGGGATCGGACTGTCATTGCGAGGGCATTTTGAAGACGTTCAACGAACTCAACTGACACACTCTATGAGAGAAAGAGAGAGAGAGAGAGAGAGAGAGAGTCTATGCATCAAGGAGATTACCGAAATTCCAAGAAAATGTGTCCTGGAAGGGTCGGATACAGATTATTTTCATTCAAAAACGTTTCGCGAAATGACCACAACGAGAAAAACCAAGAAATTAAAGCAAATAGGGAGGTATACCGACATTCTTCCCGTTTGCCATTCACGAATGGAATAGGGGAGAAGTGAACTGATAGTGGTACCACAGATCCCCTTTGCCACGCATTATAACGTGGCTTGTAGGGGTGGATGTACAAGACAGCAGAGACAGAGAAGTGCGAGATCAGTTGCACAATCAGACTCAGCAGCCATGTTCGTGACAGAAATAATACACAGAAGAACGAAATACGCAATTTATATTCTGCTAGAAGGTGAAATTGTCATTAGTAAAAGAACAGGAACGAGAGAGGCACTCCTGAAATTGCGCATGGTAATAGAAGGAAGACTTCAGAAAAAGCAAGACACACTCACAAGACTTCTTGACTTAGAAATAGCGCTTGACAAAGTAAAGCGATGTAAGATGTCTAAAATTCTCAGAGAAAAGGTGTTAGCTGAAAGATTAGATTAGATTAGATTAATACTAGTTCCATGGATCATGAATACGATATTTCGTAATGATGTGGAACGAGTCGAATTTTCCAATACATGACATAATTAGGTCAATTTAAAAACATACTTAAGTTAATATAACAACTTTATTTTATTGTGGTTTTTTTGTTTTTCTTTATTTTTATTTTTATTTTTTTTATTTTTTAATATTTTTTTCTTAATTTATATCTAAAAATTCCTCTATGGAGTAGAAGGAGTTGTCATTCAGAAATTCTTTTAATTTCTTCTTAAATACTTGTTGGTTATCTGTCAGACTTTTGATACTATTTGGTAAGTGACCAAAGACTTTAGTGCCAAAGTTAGATTTAATCTTGAATAGTGAAGATCATCCTTTCTCCTAGTATTGTAGTTATGCACACTGCTATTACTTTTGAATTGGGTTTGGTTGTTAATAACAAATTTCATAAGAGAGTATATATACTGAGAAGCTACTGTGAATATCCCTAGATCCTTAAATAAATGTCAGCAGGATGATCTTGGGTGGACTCCAGCTATTATTCTGATTACACGCTTTTGTGCAATAAATACTTTATTCCTCAGTGATGAATTACCCCAAAATATGATGCCATATGAAAACAATGAGTGAAAATAGGCGTAGTAAGCTAATTTACTAAGATGTTTATCACCAAAATTTGCAATGACCCTTATTGCATAAGTAGCTGAACTCAAACGTTTCAGCAGATCATCAATGTGTTTCTTCCAATTTAATCTCTCATCAATGGACACACCTAAAAATTTGCAATATTCTACCTTAGCTATATGCTTCTGATTAAGGTCTATATTTATTAATGGCATCATACCATTCACTGTACGAAACTGTATGTACTGTGTCTTATCAAAATTCAGTGAGAGTCCATTTACAAGAAACCACTTAGTAATTTTCTGAAAGACAGTATTGACAATTTCATCAGTTAATTCTTGTTTGTCAGGTGTGATTACTATACTTGTATCATCAGCAAAGAGAACTAACTTTGCCTCTTCATGAATATAGAATGGCAAGTCATTAATATATAATAAGAACAACAAAGGACACAAAACTGACCCTTGTGGAACCCCATTCTTGATAGTTCCCCAGTTTGAGGAATGTGCTGATCTTCGCATGTTATGAGAACTACTTATTTCAACTTTCTGCACTTTCCAGTTAGGTACGAATTAAACCATTTGTGCACTGTCCCACTCATGCCACAATACTTGAGCTTGTCTAGCAGAATTTCATGATTTACACAATCAAAAGCCTTAGAGAGATCACAAAAAATCCCAATGGGTGGTGTTCGGTTATTCAGATCATTCAAAATTTGACTGGTGAAAGCATATATGGCAAGAAAAGACGAAGAGAAAATGATAAGAATGGAAGTACAAGCACCAAATTTTCTGTTTGAAATCGATGTAAGACATGAATGCAGACTTTCACCCCTAAAGTAATATCTAAATAAATGAGAGAAAGGTCAGGTGTGGGACTAAAAGTCAGAGGAAAAAAAATATCAGTGGTAAGGTTCGCTGATTGGATACCTGTCCTCAGTGAAAGCAAGTAATTACGGGACAAAAATAACATACTACGTACAGAGAAGGCTGCTCATAAAGAGCAGAGTAACACAGGAAAAGAGGGACTCCCTGGCAGAAAGACGACTACTACTGTCAACTATTGGAGCCAGTCTGAGGAATGCTTTCCGAGAATGTGCGATTGGGGCAAACCAATGTGCAGAAATGAGTGATGAACTGTGACGAAACGGGAAAAGAAGTCAATCTAAACGTCCATATATGGGGCTAGAGAAGGATGTTGAAACAGAAACTGCGGAGAGTCTGAGCACAAACGGCGAGACAGAAACTTGTGATAAATATTGACACGAAGACGTGTCGGGATAACAGCACACGTGCAAAGACATCAAGGAACAGCGTACATGTGACGCTGCTATAGAGACCACTTACTGCAGTTGAAGTAAGTTCTAACAAATAATGAGGACATTTGGTGCTGATCTGTAGATGATATGAAGAGGTTTACGCAAGAATATTCGACGAGGACTGTTTAAGAGATGTGCTTCTTTCATTTTAGACGTGGACTTCACAGTTGAATTATGCCCGTACCTACTTTGGTTGTGTGATACCCTCGTTAGGGACACAAACACCGTGTTATATACATAATACGTTTTACTATGACATAAATCAATAATGGTGAAGGGGTCGTAATTCACTATATGGAATTCATAACCTGCAAGAGGTTTCCACCCAGCATATGCATAAAGCATGAAGATCGTAGCGTGGAATGTCAGATCCCTTAATCGGGCCGGTAGATTAGAAATTTTAAAAAGAGAAATGGATAGGTTAAAGTTAGATATAGTGGGAATTAGTGAAGTTCGGTGGCAGGAGGAACAAGACTTTTCGTCAGGTGAATACAGGGTTATAAATACAGAATCAAATAGGGTTAATGCAGGAGTAGGTTTAATAATGAATAAAAAATAGGAGTTCGGGTAAGCTACTACAAACAACATAGTGAACGCATTATTGTGGCCAAGATAGACACGAAGCCCACGCCTACAACAGTAGTACAAGTTTATATGCCAACTAGCTCTGCAGATGACGAAGAAATTGATGAAATGTATGACGAGATAAAAGAAATTATTCAGGTAGTGAAGGGAGACGAAAATGTAATAGTCATGGGTGATTGGAATTCGAGGGTAGGAAAAGGAGAGAAGGAAACATAGTACGTGAGTATGGATTGGGGCTAAGAAATGAAAGAGGAAGCCGCCTGGTAGAGTTTTGCGCAGAGCATGACTTAATCATAGCTATCACTTGGTTCAAGAATCATGAAGGAAGAATGTATACATGTAAGAACCCTGGAGATATTAGAAGATATCAGGTAGATTATATAATGGTAAGACAGAGATTTAGGAACCAGGTTTTAAATTGTAAACATTTCCAGGGGCAGATGTGGACTCTGACCACAATCTATTGGTTATGAACTGTAGATTAAAACTGAAGAAACCGCCAAAAGTTGGGAATTTGAGGAGATGGGACCTGGATAAACTGAAAGAACCAGAGGTTGTAGAGAGTTCAGGAAGAGCATAAAGGAACAATTGACAAGAATGGGGGAAAGAAATACAGTAGAAGAAGAATGGATAGCTTTGAGGGATGAAGTGGTGAAGGCAGCAGAGGATCAAGTAGGTAAAAAGACGAGGGCTAGTAGAAATCCTTGGTGACAGAAGAAATACTGAATATAATTGATGAAAGGAGAAAATATAAAAACGCAGTAAATGAAGCTGGCAAAAAGGAATACAAACGTCTCAAAAATGAGATTGACAGGAAATGCAAAGTGGCTAAGCAGGCATGGCTAGAGGGCAAATGTAAGGATGTAGAGGCTTACCTCACTAGGGGTAAGATAGATACTGCCTACAGGAAAATTAAAGAGACCTTCGGAGAAAAGAGAACCACTTGTATGAATATCAAGGGCTCAGATGGAAACCCGGTTCCAAGCAAAGAAGGGAAAGCAGAAAGGTGGAAGGCGTATATAGAGGGACTCTACAAGGGCGATGTTCTTGAGGACAATATTATGGAAATGGAAGAGGATGTAGATGAAGATGAAATGGGAGATATGATATTGTGTGAAGAATTTGATAGAGCACTGAAAGACCTAAGTCGAAACAAGGCCGCGGGAGTAGACAACATTCCATTAGAACTACTGACAGTCTTTGGAGAGCCAGTCCTGACATAACTCTACCATCTGGTGAGCAAAACGTACGAGACAGGCGAAATACCCTCAGTCTTCAAGAAGAATATAATAAATCCAATCCCAAAGAAAGCAGGCGTTGACAGATGTGAAAATTACCGAACTGTCAGTTTAACAAGTCACGGCTGCAAAATACTAACGTGAAATCTGTAGAATCGAATGGAAAAACTGGTAGAAGCCGACCTCGGGGAAGATCAGTTTGGATTCCGTAGAAATATGGGAACACGTGAGACAATACTGACCTTACGACTTATCTTAGAAGAAAGATTAAGGAAAGGCAAACCTACGTTTCTAACATTTGTAGACTTGGAGAAAGCTTTGGACAATGTTGACTGGAATAATCTCTTTCAAATTCTAAAGGTGGCAGGGATAAAATACAGGGAGCGAAAGGCCATTTACAATTTGTACAGAAACCAGATGGCAGTTATAAGAGTCGAGGGACATGAAAGGGAAGCAGTGGTTGGGAAGGGAGTGAGACAGGGTTGTAGCCTCTCCCCGATGTTACTCAATCTGTATATTGAGCAAGCAGTAAAGGAAACAAAGGAAAAATTCGGAGTAGGTATTAAAATTCATGGAGAAGAAATAAAAACTTTAGGGTTCGCCCATGACATTGTAATTCTGTCAGAGACAGCAAAGGACTTGGAAGAGCAGTTGAACGGAATGGACAGTGTCTTGAAGGGAGGATATAAGATGAACATCAGCAAAAGCAAAATGAGGATATTGGAATGTAGTCGAATTAAGTCGGGTGATGCGAGGGAATTAGATTAGGAAATGAGACACCTAAAGTCGTAAATGAGTTTTGCTATTTGGGGAGCAAAGTAACTGATGATGGTCGAAGTATTGAGGATATAAAATGTAGACTGGCAATGGCGAGGAAAGCGTTTCTGAAGAAGAGAAATTTGTTATCATCGAGTATAGATTTAAATGTCAGGAAGTCGTTTCTGAAAGAATTTGTATGGAGTGTAGCCATGTATGGAAGTGAAACATGGACGATAAATAGTTCGGACAAGAAGAGAATAGAAGCCTTTGGAATGTGGTGCTACAGAAGAATGCTGAAGATTAGATGGGTAGACCACGTAACTGATGAGGAAGTATTGAATAGGATTTGGGAGAAGAGGAGTTTGTGGCAAAACTTGACAAGAAGAAGGGATCGGTTGGTAGGACATTTTCTGAGGCATCAAGGGATCACCAATTTCGTATTGGAGGGCAGCGTGGAGGGTAAAAATCGTAGAGGGAGACCAAGAGATGAATACACTAAACAGATTCAGAATGATGTAGGCTGCAGTACGTATTGGGAGATGAAGAAGCTTGCACAGGATAGAGTAGCATGGAGAGCTGCATCAAACGAGTCTCAGGACTGAAGACCACAACAACAAACATGAAGAAGAGCAGATAGAAGAGGTCGACTGTCCTAAATTCCTGGGATTACAACTTGATACTAAATTCAGTTGGGAGGAGCACATCACAGAACTACAGAAACGCCTTAACACATCTGTATTTACAATTCGAGTGTTAGCAGACATAGGCGACACAAAAATGAAAGAGCTTGCATACTTGGCTACTTTCATTCCATATTGTCATATGGTAACTCTTCAAGTGAAACAAAAGTTTTCAGAGTCCAGAAGCGTGTAATACGTATTATTTGTGGAGTAAATTGAATGACGTCCTGTAGAAACCTTTTCAACTAACTGGGAATACAAACTACTGCCTCTCAGTATATTTACTCCTTAATGAAATTTGTCCTAAATAATATATCTCTTTTTCCAACAAACAGCTCAGTTCATACATACAATATCAGGAACAAAGAGGACTTAAAAGCACTTACTTCAGTTCAAAAAGGGGTCCACTACTCAGGAACACTCATCTTCAATAATTTGCCAGAAAACATAAAAAATGTTTAAAAGGAGGCTGAAAGACTTACTAGTGGCCAACTCCTACACCATCGACGAATTTTTTAATGGAAACAAATGAGGTATTTATACACTCATACTATTAGTATTGTTATTTCAGCTTTAACAAAAAATGACATGTTCCACATCCACGAGGATCTCCTCAGCATGGACATATGGAACGAATAAATAATCTAATCAAATCTAATCTTAGATAACTGCAAAATTTTGAAATAAAATCTTTGTTTGAATACGAAACAACAGCCTACTTAGGAAAAAGACTTCCTGCAAGAAACCATAACATTAAGTTTTCAATGGTTGAAAGACAAGTAAAACATGCTGGCCGGGGAAAAAGGTAGAACGTCAGACACTGAACGGCCGACTTTCCTGATTACCGGCTGTGCGAACAAATGGTGATCTCGTGTGCAGCGTGACACCACATACCATTAACTCAGGTGCTGGACGCATGTGACAATGATGTATGCAGTATGGCAACGTTCGTTCTCCTTGGAACTTCCGCGCAAGGCTAAGTCCTTATTGATGTTGTATATAGACCAGTCACTCGTCTGAAAAGACAACGTGCTGCCACTCCTGTGTCCAATGATACCGTTGGATGCACCATTGTCGACATGTTATTCTCTCTTGCTGCCAAAGGGAAGCTGGAACAAAGTTGGCCTTTCTGACATTTCATGGTACTCAGGTCGACGTCGCACTGCCAGTGTGGACTTCTATCTCATTATTACAACAATGCTACACTACTGGTCATTAAAATTGCTTACACCAAAAAGAAATGCAGATGATAAACGGGTAATCATTGGACAAATATATTACACTACAACTGACATATGATTACATTTTCACGCAATTTGGGTGCACAGATCCTGAGAAATCAGTACCCTGAAAAACCACCTCTGTCCGTAATAACGGCCTTGATACGCCTGGGCATTGAGTCAAACAGAGCTTAGATGGCGTGTACAGGTACAGCTGCCCATGCAGCTTCAACACGGTACCACATTTCATCAAGAGTAGTGACTGGCGTATTGTGACGAGCCAGTTACTCGGTCACCACTGACCAGACGTTTTCAATCGGTGAGAGACCTGAAGAATGTGCTGGCCAGGGCAGCAGTCGAACATTTTCTGTATCCAGAAAGGCCCGTACAGGACCTGCAACATGCGATCGTCGATAATCTTGCTGAAATGTAGGGTTTCGCAGGGATCGATTGAAAGGTACAGCCACGGGTCGTAACACATCTGAAATTTAACGTCCACTGTTCAAAGTACCGTCAATGCGAACAAGAGGTGACCGAGATGTGTAACCAATGGCACCCCATACCATCACGCAAAGTGATACGCCTGTATGGCGATGACGAATACACGCTTCCAGTGTGCTTTCACATCGATGTCGCCAAACACTGATGCGACCATCATGATGCTGTAAACAGAACCTGGATTCATCCGAAAATATGACGTTTTGCCATTCGTGCTCCCAGATTCGTCATTAAATACACCATCGCAGGCGCTCCTCTCGGTGATGCAGCGTCAAGGGTAACCGCAGCCATGGTCTCCGAGCTGAACGTCCATGCTGCTGCAAACGTCGTCGAACTGTTTGTGCAGATTGTTGTTGTCTTGCAAACGACCCCAACTGTTGACTCAGGGAACCAGACGTGGCTGCACGATCCGTTACAGCCATGCGGATAAGATGCCTGTCGTCTCGACTGCTAGTGATACGAGGCCGTTGGGATCCAGCACGGCGTTCCGTATTACCCTCCTGAACCCACCGATTCCATATTCTGCTACCTGCCATTGGATCTCATCCCACGCTAGTAGCAATGTCGCGATACGATAAACCACAATCGCAATAGGCTAGAATCCGACCTTTATCGAAACTGAAACGTGATGGTACACATTTCTCCTCCTTACACGAGGCATCGCTACGACGTTTAACCACGCAAGCCCGGTCGATTGCTGTTTGTGTATTAGATATCGGTTGGAAGCGTTCCTCATGTCAGCACGTTGCTGGTGTCGCCACCGGTGCCAACCTTGTGTGAATGCTCTGAAAAGCTAATCATTTGCATATCACAGCATCTTCTTCCTGTCGGTTAAATTTCGCGTCTGTAGCACGTCATCTCCGAGGTGTAGCAATTGTAATGACCAGTAGTGTAAATTCTGACAGAACGTACGTGATATGGCTGTACAATCCAGCACGGTGGGGTGACTAAAATGACTTTTCTCTCGATCACTAGTCGGTCTGCCACATAGAGATTCCGTACGGCGTTGAGTATAGTCCTCCTCTCCCCGTGGATTCCATATTCACATGACCGTCGTCGGATGTCTAACAATTTACGCAGTAATATCAGGATACGATAATCTGGTCAAGATTCTGTCCAACGTCGACAAGTGCTATAAGGGTTGCTACTTCTTACGCGAGGCACAACAACCAATATTCAAATGCTGATAGTTTTCATAAGTAAGTTCATAGCACACTTCATTATCATTTCACCTTTATCGCATGTTTCTTTCTTGGCGTTACAATTCCAACAGACAGTAGTCAGTATTATTACGAAAATTTTACTTGAGTGTACCTACCCTCTATATCCATAAGATATGTGGTCTCTAATTGATAAAGTGTCATGATGATCTCTTCATTGCCCAAAGATTCCAGTCTAGAGTGGACGGCCTATGGTAGGGATGACCATGAGAAAAAGATTGAAAAACCAATGTAAGGATAACGTCCTACTAGGCAGGGCGTGGTATGTCGGAAGTTTGAACGCTGCAGTGAACCAAGAATATCTCAAAACGGAAATTGTAATGCTGAATCTAGATTTCGTGGGGTTTCAGTGAAGTGAAACTGAAATAAGACAAGGATCTCTGGTCACGTGAGTATAGGGTAAGATTATAAACGGCAGAAACTGGTATAATGCGAGAAGAATTCGTTATGAATTGTAGGGTAGGTGAGTTACTGTGAACAGATCAGTTATAGGATTATTTTCATCAGAAACGACAACAAATCACAGATAGTGATAGTCTACACGTACATCTACATGGTTACTCTCCAATTCGCACTTAAGTGCCCGACAGAGGGTTCATCGAACCATTTTCATACTGAAACGTCCCCTTTTTAACAATTATACACGACTGTCCTTAAACTGACACACAATATTTTTAGCGCAACGCAATCTGACTTTCAAAAATCTCTACAAAAGAATGGCCCTGACTAACATTAACCCATACCTTTCACAAATCACTTACCTCACAAAAATCTTCGTTACTGGAACTACTGCAATACAGCGAGCGCCACTACTGCCAGCTAAATAAAAGATTCAAACTACGGAAGGCACTAACTACTGATAGGCATAGTTAGCAAATGAAAGATTTTAATAGAGAACAAACAATGTATTTACCTTAATAATGTTGAAAACTCATAATATGCATAGCAGTTCATGACATACAGTTTTAAAAATTTCACAACTCCGCCATCCCTCTCCCCACATCCACCACTGCTGGCGGCTCACCTCCAACTGCGCAACGCTACGCGCTGTTCGCAGCCAGCTGCCTAACACTACAATGGCGAGTATTACAACAATGCAAAGCAGCCACAGACTGCACACGGCACAGCCAGTGATTTTCATACTGAGGTGGCGTTACCAATAAAAAAACCTAAACAGCCTACTTACATAGCCCCCATGCTCCCCACAAAAAATTTTACAAATTGGTTTGGGCAGTGCCCAATACAGATTTGAAAAAAATTTTCATAATTACAATAACAAAGAAATCAAATGCACACACTTATTGATACAATGTTGGTCAAAAGCAAAAATTTTCTCACAGTCCATAAAGACAGTCCTAATCGTTCATCACAGTAAAATATCAGTCATTTTCTCAAAGTCTGAGCAGTAAAAGAAAATGCACACGGAAGTAGTGGATTTCCATGCAGTATTGAAGAAGTATTGTTGTCCTTCCAACGAAAAGACAGTGCTGACTCTACATGCAGACAGGTAATGGGCCACAACAGAGTAAACCCACAGCGGAGTCAGTCGAAATTTTGAAGAGTATTTATGGGTAGGTCATCACAGAGCAGACCCACTGTAGTCCTGGTAGAGATTACGGTATTGGTGGGCCACCAGAGGTGCAGACCCACTGCAGTCCTTGTAGAGATTGTGGTATTGGTCGGCCACCAGAGGTGCAGACCCACTGCAGTCCTTGTAGAAATAATGGTACTGGTGAGTCAGCAAAGGTGTAGACCCACGGCAGTCCTTGTAGAGATGGCCAGCAGCCATCTGCTGCGACTGTGCAGGTGCACAATCACCATTGAAGAGTCTTGCGGATAATATAGCAAGTCCATAGCCACCACTTGTGCACTCACAAAGTTTTTGGAATTGTCCTTAGAACCAGCAATGCTGTTATCCAGTCCCTTGCTGAGTTATTAACACACGTGCAAACACTATCAGTCCCTACTTCTCACATATTGTCCATATACTATGACCAACAAAAACGTGTGCAGTGAAATGTAACTTACAAGTTAATAATATGATGAACTGGTGACAATTACAATTTTATAACAGAAGAATACAATTACAAAGGTACAAAATACATCATTAAAGAACATAACAATACAGATAACATTTGTAGTACAGGTTTTACAATAGAATAGAAATAAACATATACATCAGTGTTACAAAAATAATGACATAAGTACATACATAAAGATCAGAATAAATTTTGAAACATCAACTTCACACATGAGCATTAAAACAAAACAGAATAAATAATGTCTAAGCATATTTACAAGTTAAATAACATATTATTAAAACCAATTATATTTGAGGATAACAGTATTCCTCATCATAGTGAATAGTATTAGAAAAAAAATTCTATGAAACTACACAGAGACAGGAAGAAAACAAATACACAAGGGTACACAAACACATAGTGGGAAAACACAAGGAAAGGACAGGGTTTCTTTTACTGCAGTATTTGGCAAACAAAACTTTCTTTACTTCTCGGAGATCTCCCTTCGTTCCTCATTATTTCCAAAAAGTTTTATCAATATCTCCCTTCTCTACTCTGTTCATATTTCTTTCAAAATAATTACGGATCATTGTACAATACTCATTTTGGCCCAAAACGTTTTCATATACCTTCAATGCATTTCTTTCCATTCATCACAACTCGTTACTTATATAGTCTACCCCCTCTTAAGCTAACTTAAATCTACTGAGCTCAGATGCTAAACTAAGGGACGAGGCAATGCAGCAGCACATAAAACAATTAATGCAAACAGCAATGACAAAAAAGTGCAGATTTGTAAAGGAAGCAGCATTTTAGAAATTAGCGAAGCAATTGCAATATTACGACTAATATAAGGCAATGTGCAGCAAACAAGAAATATAAATCTGGCTTAGCAGAGTAACACAAATTAAAATTCAGTAGCACTATGCCTGGCAAACAGCATAACTTATACCTAAACATGACAAAGTTCAAGCAGAAAAAGTATTACACTAAAAATGGCCATGTCTAATACCTATGTCACATCTTAACACTAGAGTGATGCATCACGAGAACTTACACTAGCAGATAAGTTACCAAATCGTAAAAAAAATTATTTATGCAATTCCTGTGAAGGGAAATGTCTATTTATGTGCCCTCGTTTTCTTGGAAGTAGATCATACATTTCTTATTGACTGGATCTGTAGGCATAAAATAACTACATTAGTACAATTATTAAATTTTATTTTAACCAATGCTGCAGTGCAGCTAGAAACTAGATATCAAATGAAATAAGCAATTACGCAAACCAAAGCATAAAAATATCATTCAATAGTCATGTGACATTTCATAAGTTAGTAGACATT
The DNA here is from genome assembly GCF_023898315.1 of Schistocerca nitens. Classification (NCBI taxonomy): domain Eukaryota; kingdom Metazoa; phylum Arthropoda; class Insecta; order Orthoptera; family Acrididae; genus Schistocerca; species Schistocerca nitens. Next base: position 104,857,782 of record NC_064619.1, read on the forward strand.
CTCTCAACTCTCGTAGAAAGACGCTTGTCATAATCAGGTGTGCAGATGTAAAAATATTTCTCGTCATTTCATTAGGCATTTCTGTAAATATCATAAATTAAGAGCTCCACAGTGTCAACATATGTTTTCAAGTTCGACCGTGTCGTTTTTGCGATGCTTTCTACAAAGAAACGTCAATAGCGAGGATAATGGCCTCTCTCTTTTTTTTCTACCTGTGCCGCTGGAAGGCACACGCTAATGGCGCTTTTTTCTCGGGCGGCTGTCGCCCATCTGGGTGCCCACGACGTATTACGTGCAGGTGGTCACTTAACTTTCTTACGGAAATATTCACGACAGCAGTTTCCGCTACAGTGGCAGTCTCATATAAAAATATCTCACAAGTCAAAAATTAGCGTTGCAAATCTGTAGAAACAAAATCCTATAAATATAACAGTGTCCAAGAAATTTTCGTCGTCATTGTGATACATTCACGCATTTACACACATTTCATAACTCTTAAAGTACGATTCTTGGTTTCCAACATCCTTTTTCACAAGTCAAGAGTCCCTAACCGCTACTCATTACTCCTTATCTTATTACACATATATATATTCGTCGACGCTTCTTTAATAATTCATCATAAGATACATAGCATAATCAAATTCCTCATATAGCATCAGCTTCTTGACCATAAACATACCTCAGCAGCATAATACACATTGTCGCCATAATAATAACATCATAAAACCTCAGTCAAATCTCAAAAACGTCGTAGCTTCCTCCAATAATTTCAAAACCTAAAAAAATTCTCTGCTCATGTCAAAAGTGTCATCTGCCTCAAACGTACTTTAAAATCATGATCCCATACCAAATACATCATTCAAAGTTCTCATAGTATCACAACGGTTCCAAAAAAATATGAACATTTCACAAAGTACTGACAAAATGCAATTTCATACGTGTGAAGTTATTCAACTGTGTGATTACGTAAACATCTGTCACTAATGTAGTAAAAAAGAAATGTTTATCTCTCAGTTACATGATCAGATAGCTGTGTAATTTGTGTGTTAGAGAAATATGGTACCGATGTGTAAAGTTGTATAAGCAAATACCATATTAGCTAGGGTTCCTTGTGGTTGCCACACACATGGTACACAAAGTAAGCGTGTACCCCCCTGAGGATAAATGAATAATACCCTCAGGTGTTACAGATTACAGCAATGGAATGAAATGTATCACGGAAAACCTTCTTTGCAATTCAAAAATCTTGAAAAATAAATGGCTTAAGTACAAAATTAATCTCTCAAATGTGTGTCCTGTAGCGCTAAATGTGCGTCTTGCTGTAAGATAATTCTGTGGAAGTGTCGTAGTTATCGTCCTCCGAAAGCTAAGTTCTGCAGAAGTCAATGTACTTACCTCACGATACACAAAAATGAAATGCTTTGCGAATAGATATCTTAGTTATTACGCTTATTGTTGTGATGAAGAAAGTACTGTACTGTAACGTATTGTTGTGCTACGAAAAAGGCTGTCTCATTGTTGCTATACCACAAAAGTTACTACTAAAACATGTTTTTCTTTCCAAAAGAATTCAGAAAACTGTGCAGATATAAAACAGATACACCGCAAAAGCAACATTGTAAATTGTCACTCATTAGTAGCGCCGTGATAAAATCGTGTAGCTGTCACACAAACTCCAGAATGTATTTTCAAGTAAACCAAAATGTTGCATTAGAATCTCATTAGCAGTACTGGTAAATGTTCTAAGTATGTACGCCTTATAGTCGTTACGTAATCCTGCAACTAACAAGCAAGAAGGTACAAATACAACACTGTGTCGTCTGTTCACTATAACAATGCATTCGTAACTTCAGTTTAAATATGTTCCCTAGGTTCTAGACTGGATACTTAACTTCAAACATTGTTGCATGTTAACAATTTCTTAAGTCTGACAAAGCATACTAGAAATGTGAAGTGAAAAGTTTTATGGCAAAGACAAAGTTAAAAAACAGATTATCTTTCAATAAACGGTTTTACATGCGAAGTGTGGTGCTATCCTTTACTCTTCATAGTACTCACAGTTTGATTTGAATGCAATTATCGTGTAGTATACGTCGGTAAGGAATGCTACAATTTTTCTCAAGGCTAGCGTCTTATGTTATTTTTCTCGGAGCCAGCGGGCGCACGCGGCTGCCTGCTGTGCGAGTCATTGTCTGTCTCTTTGTTGGCGCGCGCCGTTATTGGCATTAGGAGACCTAACTTCTACAAATTCACTCTGACGAGAAGGCCCTGCCCCGTTTAAATCCCGCCAGTTCTGATGCAGTTCAGGTCTGTCGTTACGAATATATCGTCTGTCGTCATGTCGGTAGGTTCCGTAGTTTCTTCCTTGTCCGTCACGTAGTGGAGAATTTCTCCCTGAATCGTAACTGTGCGCCGAACTGTTGCGTCTGAAGTTATTCTGTCTCCCTTGATAATAACTGTTTTGGTTCTCATATTGTCTGTTTCTATGGTAATCTCTATCATGTTCATTACTATGGAAGTGCGATCTTTCGCTGTACCTATTATTCTGCCAACGGTTGTCATATGGGTGGTGTCTTTTGTGGTTACGATTTGTGTTGTGAGAATAGCCTTGTCGCATCCAGTTATTATTTCTTTCATCGTGGAATTGCGACGGATATGACCTGTAATTTTTGTGTTCCTGTTTCCGCATTCCGCGATTGTCAGTGTCAATTTCTAATTCTTGTAAGAGTCCCTGAAACGCTTCAATGTCGTCTTTGCAACGTCCTGCCAAAATAATGTGTCGTAAATGTTCAGGTAATTTGATTAAGCAAATGCGGATGAGTTCTGAGGGGCTGTATGGGTTTGACAGGTACTGATTCTTGTGCAACATGTCTTCAAAATATTTCACAAGACTGGAGAATTCAGATTGTTCGAAATGATTCATCATTATGATGCTATGTTTTACTAGGTCTTGTGTGGCTTGAGACCAATATGCTGAGAGGAAGGCATGGTAAAACTCTCCTTCACTGTGGCAATCGTGAATGACCGATCGCATTCTTTCAGCTGGTTCATTCTCTAAGTAGCCACACATAAATTCTAATCTGTGCTCTAACGACCAGTTGGGAGGAAAACAATGAGAGAATTGATGGAGCCATGCTTGTGGATGAATGTAATTGCCAGAATTCTTAAATGTTTTGAATTTACGTGTAGTAATGAACAGCTTATAGTCAAAATCATCATGTCGGCGAGTCGCATATCGGTCATTGTTAGGTCGTGTCGGCCGTTCCATCTCAAAATTCGGTGCACATTGCCAATTTCTTTCATAACTTCCGAAATGCCCTGTGTTATTATTTTGCGGCTTTTCCGTATTTCTAAGTCCCTCTTCCCGTGTTGGAGCGCGAGTGTCCTCTGAAATACGTAATTCTTGTATTACCTGTGTCAGCTGATCTTGTACTTCCCGGATTTCTCTTTAGTGTTGATTCAGATTTTGTTTCAGTTTCCTAATTTGTTCGCTCTCTTCTGTGTCATTAAAGACTACCGGTTTTGTGTCATTCAGATTATCATCTACCTTCGTAGATAAATTAGTGAACTGATCCGAAAGTTCGGCTACTTTCTCCGATAGTGTACTTATTTCCTCAGTGTGTTTTTCTGAACCAAGTTTCAGAGTATCTACTGTGTCCTTTAAGTTTTCCTGAGATTTTGCAAGTTGCGTAACCGAATCGGTAGATGCAACTGAGTCAAATTTAGCAAGCAAGGTCTCATGATTTTCATGAACAATAGTTTGCAGTTCTTTTATGGCTGCTTCGTGATTCTGTAATGCATTTTCGTGCCGCGAAAAAATAGGTTGAAAATGCTCACAAATTTGTGTTTTTACGTCGTTACAGACTGTTTGACATTTCGATTCGATTTTATGTAACTCAGTAGTCAAATCTTAACGTGTTTGTTCAAGCGTGGTGTGAAGATTTTGTTCCATTGCGTCTAATTGTTGCTGTGTTTGTCTCTGGTGTTGTTCCATTGTGTCTAACTTTTGAAGCTTTTGCTGTGTTTGTCCCATTTGTTGTATTAATTGTAATAACAATGCAATGGTGTCTGAAACATGTTCCTCAGTGCTTTTCGACAGTGAATTTGCACCGGCAACATTCATATATTGACAAGCGGAAAATGTGTCTTGACTCATTTGAGAAAACGGTGAGAACCCAAAACCTGAGTCTACAGTATTTGCGAGATCGTGTCGTGTCATTTCGGCTTCCTGAGGCGAGCTATTGCCGACCGATCGATCGATAATGATTCCCTGTTCACTACCTGTTTCACTGTCTACGCCACTGTTTGCAGCCCGCTCCATTTCCCTATGCACAGTTACCAAATTACTACTTTGAATGTCTGTTAATTCATTACACAGTGGTGCTGATAAGCTACGCTCGTCGTCACTATTATTTCTCAGTTTACTTTGTAGCCTAGTGTTACGTTTTTCACACGCCATTATTGTCACAATATTTCACACGATAACACAGAAAAGCACAATTTGAAGAGCAAAAACAAGAGAACACATTAACATAGCACTGAAAATAATATCTAGTTAATTGCAGGTGCGAAATACTTGGTGTAAATCTACATGCATCCCACAACTGTTTTACTGTACAACAATGAAAGACTGCAACTACAAAGGAAATTCTCTCTATAATTACGCGCTAGCAATAAACAAAATCTACACTAATTACACAAACTACAAGAAAAAATCAGAAGATTCCAGTGAGGTATCCTAGGCTAAGGGTCGACATATGAAACGTCCCCTTTGAAAAATTTTACACGACTGTGCTTAAACTGACACAATATTTTTAGCGCAACGCAATCTGACTTTCAAAAATCTCTACAAAAGAATGGCCCTGACTAACATTAACCTATACCTTTCACAAATCACTTACCTCACAAAAATCTTCGTTACTGGAACTACTGCAATACAGCGAGCGCCACTACTGCCAGCTAAATAAAAGATTCAAACTACGGAAGGCACTAACTACTGATAGGCATAGTTAGCAAATGAAAGATTCTAATAGAGAACAAACAATGTATTTACCTTAATAATGTTGAAAACTCATAATATGCATAGCAGTTCATGACATACAGTTTTAAAAATTTCACAACTCCGCCATCCCTCTCCCCACATCCACCACTGCTGGCGGCTCACCTCCAACTGCGCAACGCTACGCGCTGTTCGCAGCCAGCTGCCTAACACTACAATGGCGAGTATTACAACAATGCAAAGCAGCCACAGACTGCACACGGCACAGCCAGTGATTTTCATACTGAGGTGGCGTTACCAATAAAAAAACCTAAACAGCCTACTTACATAGCCCCCATGCTCCCCACAAAAAATTTTACAAATTGGTTTGGGCAGTGCCCAATACAGATTTGAAAAAAACTTTTCATAATTACAATAACAAAGAAATCAATGCACACACTTATTGATACAATGTTGGTCAAAAGCAAAAATTTTCTCACAGTCCATAAAGACAGTCCTAATCGTTCATCACAGTAAAATATCAGTCATTTTCTCAAAGTCTGAGCAGTAAAAGAAAATGCACACGGAAGTAGTGGATTTCCATGCAGTATTGAAGAAGTATTGTTGTCCTTCCAACGAAAAGACAGTGCTGACTCTACATGCAGACAGGTAATGGGCCACAACAGAGTAAACCCACAGCGGAGTCAGTCGAAATTTTGAAGAGTATTTATGGGTAGGTCATCACAGAGCAGACCCACTGTAGTCCTGGTAGAGATTACGGTATTGGTGGGCCACCAGAGGTGCAGACCCACTGCAGTCCTTGTAGAGATTGTGGTATTGGTCGGCCACCAGAGGTGCAGACCCACTGCAGTCCTTGTAGAAATAATGGTACTGGTGAGTCAGCAAAGGTGTAGACCCACGGCAGTCCTTGTAGAGATGGCCAGCAGCCATCTGCTGCGACTGTGCAGGTGCACAATCACCATTGAAGAGTCTTGCGGATAATATAGCAAGTCCATAGCCACCACTTGTGCACTCACAAAGTTTTTGGAATTGTCCTTGGAACCAGCAATGCTGTTATCCAGTCCCTTGCTGAGTTATTAACACACGTGCAAACACTATCAGTCCCTACTTCTCACATATTGTCCATATACTATGACCAACAAAAACGTGTGCAGTGAAATGTAACTTACAAGTTAATAATATGATGAACTGGTGACAATTACAATTTTATAACAGAAGAATACAATTACAAAGGTACAAAATACATCATTAAAGAACATAACAATACAGATAACATTTGTAGTACAGGTTTTACAATAGAATAGAAATAAACATATACATCAGTGTTACAAAAATAATGACATAAGTACATACATAAAGATCAGAATAAATTTTGAAACATCAACTTCACACATGAGCATTAAAACAAAACAGAATAAATAATGTCTAAGCATATTTACAAGTTAAATAACATATTATTAAAACCAATTATATTTGAGGATAACAGTATTCCTCATCATAGTGAATAGTATTAGAAAAAAAAATTCTATGAAACTACACAGAGACAGGAAGAAAACAAATACACAAGGGTACACAAACACATAGTGGGAAAACACAAGGAAAGGACAGGGTTTCTTTTACTGCAGTATTTGGCAAACAAAACTTTCTTTACTTCTCGGAGATCTCCCTTCGTTCCTCATTATTTCCAAAAAGTTTTATCAATATCTCCCTTCTCTACTCTGTTCATATTTCTTTCAAAATAATTACGGATCATTGTACAATACTCAGTTTGACCCAAAACGTTTTCATATACCTTCAATGCATTTCTTTCCATTCATCACAACTCGTTACTTATATAGTCTACCCCCTCTTAAGCTAACTTAAATCTACTGAGCTCAGATGCTAAACTAAGGGACGAGGCAATGCAGCAGCACATAAAACAATTAATGCAAACAGCAATGACAAAAAAGTGCAGATTTGTAAAGGAAGCAGCATTTTAGAAATTAGCGAAGCAATTGCAATATTACGACTAATATAAGGCAATGTGCAGCAAACAAGAAATATAAATCTGGCTTAGCAGAGTAACACAAATTAAAATTCAGTAGCACTATGCCAGGCAAACAGCATAACTTATACCTAAACATGACAAAGTTCAAGCAGAAAAAGTATTACACTAAAAATGGCCATGTCTAATACCTATGTCACATCTTAACACTAGAGTGATGCATCACGAGAACTTACACTAGCAGATAAGTTACCAAATCGTAAAAAAATTATTTATGCAATTCCTGTGAAGGGAAATGTCTATTTATGTGCCCTCGTTTTCTTGGAAGTAGATCATACATTTCTTATTGACTGGATCTGTAGGCATAAAATAACTACATTAGTACAATTATTAAATTTTATTTTAACCAATGCTGCAGTGCAGCTAGAAACTAGATATCAAATGAAATAAGCAATTACGCAGACCAAAGCATAAATATATCATTCAATAGTCATGTGACATTTCATAAGTTAGTAGACATTCTCTCAACTCTCGTAGAAAGACGCTTGTCATAATCAGGTGTGCAGATGTAAAAATATTTCTCGTCATTTCATTAGGCATTTCTGTAAATATCATAAATTAAGAGCTCCACAGTGTCAACATATGTTTTCAAGTTCGACCGTGTCGTTTTTGCGATGCTTTCTACAAAGAAACGTCAATAGCGAGGATAATGGCCTCTCTCTTTTTTTTCTACCTGTGCCGCTGGAAGGCACACGCTAATGGCGCTTTTTTCTCGGGCGGCTGTCGCCCATCTGGGTGCCCACGACGTATTACGTGCAGGTGGTCACTTAACTTTCTTACGGAAATATTCACGACAGCAGTTTCCGCTACAGTGGCAGTCTCATATAAAAATATCTCACAAGTCAAAAATTAGCGTTGCAAATCTGTAGAAACAAAATCCTATAAATATAACAGTGTCCAAGAAATTTTCGTCGTCATTGTGATACATTCACGCATTTACACACATTTCATAACTCTTAAAGTACGATTCTTGGTTTCCAACATCCTTTTTCACAAGTCAAGAGTCCCTAACCGCTACTCATTACTCCTTATCTTATTACACATATATATATTCGTCGACGCTTCTTTAATAATTCATCATAAGATACATAGCATAATCAAATTCCTCATATAGCATCAGCTTCTTGACCATAAACATACCTCAGCAGCATAATACACATTGTCGCCATAATAATAACATCATAAAACCTCAGTCAAATCTCAAAAACGTCGTAGCTTCCTCCAATAATTTCAAAACCTAAAAAAATTCTCTGCTCATGTCAAAAGTGTCATCTGCCTCAAACGTACTTTAAAATCATGATCCCATACCAAATACATCATTCAAAGTTCTCATAGTATCACAACGGTTCCAAAAAAATATGAACATTTCACAAAGTACTGACAAAATGCAATTTCATACGTGTGAAGTTATTCAACTGTGTGATTACGTAAACATCTGTCACTAATGTAGTAAAAAAGAAATGTTTATCTCTCAGTTACATGATCAGATAGCTGTGTAATTTGTGTGTTAGAGAAATATGGTACCGATGTGTAAAGTTGTATAAGCAAATACCATATTAGCTAGGGTTCCTTGTGGTTGCCACACACATGGTACACAAAGTAAGCGTGTACCCCCCTGAGGATAAATGAATAATACCCTCAGGTGTTACAGATTACAGCAATGGAATGAAATGTATCACGGAAAACCTTCTTTGCAATTCAAAAATCTTGAAAAATAAATGGCTTAAGTACAAAATTAATCTCTCAAATGTGTGTCCTGTAGCGCTAAATGTGCGTCTTGCTGTAAGATAATTCTGTGGAAGTGTCGTAGTTATCGTCCTCCGAAAGCTAAGTTCTGCAGAAGTCAATGTACTTACCTCACGATACACAAAAATGAAATGCTTTGCGAATAGATATCTTAGTTATTACGCTTATTGTTGTGATGAAGAAAGTACTGTACTGTAACGTATTGTTGTGCTACGAAAAAGGCTGTCTCATTGTTGCTATACCACAAAAGTTACTACTAAAACATGTTTTTCTTTCCAAAAGAATTCAGAAAACTGTGCAGATATAAAACAGATACACCGCAAAAGCAACATTGTAAATTGTCACTCATTAGTAGCGCCGTGATAAAATCGTGTAGCTGTCACACAAACTCCAGAATGTATTTTCAAGTAAACCAAAATGTTGCATTAGAATCTCATTAGCAGTACTGGTAAATGTTCTAAGTATGTACGCCTTATAGTCGTTACGTAATCCTGCAACTAACAAGCAAGAAGGTACAAATACAACACTGTGTCGTCTGTTCACTATAACAATGCATTCGTAACTTCAGTTTAAATATGTTCCCTAGGTTCTAGACTGGATACTTAACTTCAAACATTGTTGCATGTTAACAATTTCTTAAGTCTGACAAAGCATACTAGAAATGTGAAGTGAAAAGTTTTATGGCAAAGACAAAGTTAAAAAACAGATTATCTTTCAATAAACGGTTTTACATGCGAAGTGTGGTGCTATCCTTTACTCTTCATAGTACTCACAGTTTGATTTGAATGCAATTATCGTGTAGTATACGTCGGTAAGGAATGCTACAATTTTTCTCAAGGCTAGCGTCTTATGTTATTTTTCTCGGAGCCAGCGGGCGCACGCGGCTGCCTGCTGTGCGAGTCATTGTCTGTCTCTTTGTTGGCGCGCGCCGTTATTGGCATTAGGAGACCTAACTTCTACAAATTCACTCTGACGAGTAGGCCCTGCCCCGTTTAAATCCCGCCAGTTCTGATGCAGTTCAGGTCTGTCGTTACGAATATATCGTCTGTCGTCATGTCGGTAGGTTCCGTAGTTTCTTCCTTGTCCGTCACGTAGTGGAGAATTTCTCCCTGAATCGTAACTGTGCGCCGAACTGTTGCGTCTGAAGTTATTCTGTCTCCCTTGATAATAACTGTTTTGGTTCTCATATTGTCTGTTTCTATGGTAATCTCTATCATGTTCATTACTATGGAAGTGCGATCTTTCGCTGTACCTATTATTCTGCCAACGGTTGTCATATGGGTGGTGTCTTTTGTGGTTACGATTTGTGTTGTGAGAATAGCCTTGTCGCATCCAGTTATTATTTCTTTCATCGTGGAATTGCGACGGATATGACCTGTAATTTTTGTGTTCCTGTTTCCGCATTCCGCGATTGTCAGTGTCAATTTCTAATTCTTGTAAGAGTCCCTGAAACGCTTCAATGTCGTCTTTGCAACGTCCTGCCAAAATAATGTGTCGTAAATGTTCAGGTAATTTGATTAAGCAAATGCGGATGAGTTCTGAGGGGCTGTATGGGTTTGACAGGTACTGATTCTTGTGCAACATGTCTTCAAAATATTTCACAAGACTGGAGAATTCAGATTGTTCGAAATGATTCATCATTATGATGCTATGTTTTACTAGGTCTTGTGTGGCTTGAGACCAATATGCTGAGAGGAAGGCATGGTAAAACTCTCCTTCACTGTGGCAATCGTGAATGACCGATCGCATTCTTTCAGCTGGTTCATTCTCTAAGTAGCCACACATAAATTCTAATCTGTGCTCTAACGACCAGTTGGGAGGAAAACAATGAGAGAATTGATGGAGCCATGCTTGTGGATGAATGTAATTGCCAGAATTCTTAAATGTTTTGAATTTACGTGTAGTAATGAACAGCTTATAGTCAAAATCATCATGTCGGCGAGTCGCATATCGGTCATTGTTAGGTCGTGTCGGCCGTTCCATCTCAAAATTCGGTGCACATTGCCAATTTCTTTCATAACTTCCGAAATGCCCTGTGTTATTATTTTGCGGCTTTTCCGTATTTCTAAGTCCCTCTTCCCGTGTTGGAGCGCGAGTGTCCTCTGAAATACGTAATTCTTGTATTACCTGTGTCAGCTGATCTTGTACTTCCCGGATTTCTCTTTAGTGTTGATTCAGATTTTGTTTCAGTTTCCTAATTTGTTCGCTCTCTTCTGTGTCATTAAAGACTACCGGTTTTGTGTCATTCAGATTATCATCTACCTTCGTAGATAAATTAGTGAACTGATCCGAAAGTTCGGCTACTTTCTCCGATAGTGTACTTATTTCCTCAGTGTGTTTTTCTGAACCAAGTTTCAGAGTATCTACTGTGTCCTTTAAGTTTTCCTGAGATTTTGCAAGTTGCGTAACCGAATCGGTAGATGCAACTGAGTCAAATTTAGCAAGCAAGGTCTCATGATTTTCATGAACAATAGTTTGCAGTTCTTTTATGGCTGCTTCGTGATTCTGTAATGCATTTTCGTGCCGCGAAAAAATAGGTTGAAAATGCTCACAAATTTGTGTTTTTACGTCGTCCCCCATGAACCATGGACCTTGCCGTTGGTGGGGAGGCTTGCGTGCCTCAGCGATACAGATGGCCGTACCGTAGGTGCAACCACAACGGAGGGGTATCTGTTGAGAGGCCAGACAAACATGTGGTTCCTGAAGAGGGGCAGCAGCCTTTTCAGTAGTTGCAGGGGCAACAGTCTGGATGATTGACTGATCTGGCCTTGTAACATTAACCAAAACGGCCTTGCTGTGCTGGTACTGCAAACGGCTGAAAGCAAGGGGAAACTACAGCCGTAATTTTTCCCGAGGACATGCAGCTTTACATGCAGCTTTACTGTATGATTAAATGATGATGGCGTCCTCTTGGGTAAAATATTCCGGAGGTAAAATAGTCCCCCATTCGGATCTCCGGGCGGGGACTACTCAAGAGGACGTCGTTATCAGGAGAAAGAAAACTGGCAATCTACGGATCGGAGCGTGGAATGTCAGATCCCTTAATCGGGCAGGTAGGTTAGAAAATTTAAAAAGGGAAATGGATAGGTTAAAGTTAGATATAGTGGGAATTAGTGAAGTTCGGTGGCAGGAGGAACAAGACTTTTGGTCAGGTGATTACAGGGTTATAAATACAAAATCAAATAGAGGTAATGCAGGAGTAGGTTTAATAATGAATAGGAAAATAGGAGTGCGGGTTAGCTACTACAAACAGCATAGTGAACGCATTATTGTGGCCAAGATAGACACAAAGCCCATGCCTACTACAGTAGTACAAGTTTATATGCCAACTAGCTCTGCAGATGATGAAGAAATTGATGAAATGTATGACGAGATAAAAGAAATTATTCAGGTAGTGAAGGGAGACGAAAATTTAATAGTTATGGGTGACTGAAATTCGTCAGTAGGAAAAGGGAGAGAAGGAAACGTAGTAGGTGAATATGGATTGGGGGGAAGAAATGAAAGAGGAAGCCGCCTTGTAGAATTTTGCACAGAGCATAACTTAATCATAGCTAACACTTGGTTCAAGAATCATAAAAGAAGGTTGTATACCTGGAAGAATCCTGGAGATACTAATAGGTATCAGATAGATTATATAATGGTAAGACAGAGATTTAGGAACCAGGTTTTAAATTGTAAGACATTTCCAGGGGCAGATGTGGATTCTGACCACAATCTATTGGTTATGAACTGCAGATTGAAAGTGAAGAAACTGCATAAAGGTGGGAATTTAAGGAGATGGGACCTGGATAAACTGAAAGAACCAGAGGTTGTAGAGAGTTTCAGGGAGAGCATAAGGGAACAATTGACAGGAATGGGGGAAAGAAATGCAGTAGAAGAAGAATGGGTAGCTCTGAGGGATGAAGTAGTGAAGGCAGCAGAGGATCAAGTAGGTAAAAAGACGAGGGCTAATAGAAATCCTTGGGTAACAGAAGAAATATTGAATTTAATTGATGAAAGGAGAAAATACAAAAATGGTGTAAATGAAGCAGGCAAAAGGGAATACAAACGTCTCAAAAATGAGATCGACAGAAAGTGCAAAATGGCTAAGCAGGGATGGCTAGAGGACAATTGTAAGGATGTAGAGGCTTGTCTCACTAGGGGTAAGATAGATACTGCCTACAGGAAAATTAAAGAGACCTTTGGAGAGAAGAGAACCACTTATATGAATATCAAGAGCTCAGATGGCAACCCAGTTCTAAGCAAAGAAGGGAAGGCAGAAAGGTGGAAGGAGTATATAGAAGGTTTATACAAGGGTGATGTACTTGAGGACAATATTATGTAAATGGAAGAGGATGTAGATGAAGATGAAATGGGAGATAAGATACTGCGTGAAGAGTTTGACAGAGCACTGAAAGACCTGAGTCGAAACAAGGCCCCGGGAGTAGACAACATTCCATTAGAACTACTGATGGCCTTGGGAGAGCCAGTCATGACAAAACTCTACCATCTGGTGAGCAAGATGTATGAGACAGGCGAAATACCCACAGACTTCAAGAAGAATATAATAATTCCAATCCCAAAGAAGGCAGGTGTTGACAGATGTGAAAATTACCGAACTATCAGTTTAATAAGTCACAGCTGCAAAATACTAACGTGAATTCTTTACAGACGAATGGAAAAACTGGTAGAAGCGGACCTCGGGGAAGATCAGTTTGGATTCCGTAGAAATGTTGGAACACGAGAGGCAATACTAACCTTACGACTTATCTTAGAAGAAAGATTAAGAAAAGGCAAACCTACATTTCTAGCATTTGTAGACTTAGAGAAAGCTTTTGACAACGTTAACTGGAATACTCTCTTTCAAATTCTGAAGGTGGCAGGGGTAAAATACAGGGAGCGAAAGGCTATTTACAATTTGTACAGAAACCAGATGGCAGTTATAAGAGTCGAGGGGCATGAAAGGGAAGCAGTGGTTGGGAAAGGAGTGAGACAGGGTTGTAGCCTCTCCCCGATGTTATTCAATCTGTATATTGAGCAAGCAGTAAAGGAAACAAAAGAAAAATTCGGAGTAGGTATTAAAATTCATGGAGAAGAAGTAAAAACTTTGAGGTTCGCCGATGACATTGTAATTCTGTCAGAGACAGCAAAGGACTTGGAAGAGCAGTTGAACGGAATGGACAGTGTCTTGAAAGGAGGATATAAGATGAATATCAACAAAAGCAAAACGAGGATAATGGAATGTAGTCAAATTAAATCGGGTGATGCTGAGGGGATTAGATTAGGAAATGAGACACTTAAAGTAGTAAAGGAGTTTTGCTATTTAGGGAGTAAAATAACTGATGATGGTCGAAGTAGAGAGGATATAAAATGTAGACTGGCAATGGCAAGGAAATCGTTTCTGAAGAAGAGAAATTTGTTAACATCGAGTATTGATTTAAGTGTCAGGAAGTCGTTTCTAAAAATATTTGTATGGAGTGTAGCCATGTATGGAAGTGAAACATGGACGATAACCAGTTTGGACAAGAAGAGAATAGAAGCTTTCGAAATGTGGTGCTACAGAAGAATGCTGAAGATAAGGTGGGTAGATCACGTAACTAATGAGGAGGTATTGAATAGGATTGGGGAGAAGAGAAGTTTGTGGCACAACTTGACTAGAAGAAGGGATCGGTTGGTAGGACATGTTTTAAGGCATCAAGGGATCACAAATTTAGCATTGGAGGGCAGCGTGGAGGGTAAAAATCGTAGAGGGAGACCAAGAGATCAATACACTAAGCAGATTCAGAAGGATGTAGGTTGCAGTAGGTACTGGGAGATGAAGAAGCTTGCACAGGATAGAGTAACATGGAGAGCTGCATCAAACCAGTCTCAGGACTGAAGACCACAACAACAACAACGTCGTTACAGACTGTTTGACATTTCGATTCGATTTTATGTAACTCAGTAGTCAAATCTTCACGTGTTTGTTCAAGCGTGGTGTGAAGATTTTGTTCCATTGCGTCTAATTGTTGCTGTGTTTGTCTCTGGTGTTGTTCCATTGTGTCTAACTTTTGAAGCTTTTGCTGTGTTTGTCCCATTTGTTGTATTAATTGTAATAACAATGCAATGGTGTCTGAAACATGTTCCTCAGTGCTTTTCGGCAGTGAATTTGCACCGGCAACATTCATATATTGACAAGCGGAAAATGTGTCTTGACTCATTTGAGAAAACGGTGAGAACCCAAAACCTGAGTCTACAGTATTTGCGAGATCGTGTCGTGTCATTTCGGCTTCCTGAGGCGAGCTATTGCCGACCGATCGATCGATAATGATTCCCTGTTCACTACCTGTTTCACTGTCTACGCCACTGTTTGCAGCCCGCTCCATTTCCCTATGCACAGTTACCAAATTACTACTTTGAATGTCTGTTAATTCATTACACAGTGGTGCTGATAAGCTACGCTCGTCGTCACTATTATTTCTCAGTTTACTTTGTAGCCTAGTGTTACGTTTTTCACACGCCATTATTGTCACAATATTTCACACGATAACACAGAAAAGCACAATTTGAAGAGCAAAAACAAGAGAACACATTAACATAGCACTGAAAATAATATCTAGTTAATTGCAGGTGCGAAATACTTGGTGTAAATCTACATGCATCCCACAACTGTTTTACTGTACAACAATGAAAGACTGCAACTACAAAGGAAATTCTCTCTATAATTACGCGCTAGCAATAAACAAAATCTACACTAATTACACAAACTACAAGAAAAAATCAGAAGATTCCAGTGAGGTATCCTAGGCTAAGGGTCGACATATGAAACGTCCCCTTTGAAAAATTTTACACGACTGTGCTTAAACTGACACAATATTTTTAGCGCAACGCAATCTGACTTTCAAAAATCTCTACAAAAGAATGGCCCTGACTAATATTAACCTATACCTTTCACAAATCACTTACCTCACAAAAATCTTCGTTACTGGAACTACTGCAATACAGCGAGCGCCACTACTGCCAGCTAAATAAAAGATTCAAACTACGGAAGGCACTAACTACTGATAGGCATAGTTAGCAAATGAAAGATTTTAATAGAGAACAAACAATGTATTTACCTTAATAATGTTAAAAACTCATAATATGCATAGCAGTTCATGACATACAGTTTTAAAAATTTCACAACTCCGCCATCTCTCTCCCCACATCCACAACTGCTGGCGGCTCACCTCCAACTGCGCAACGCTACGCGCTGTTCGCAGCCAGCTGCCTAACACTACAATGGCGAGTATTACAACAATGCAAAGCAGCCACAGCCTGCACACGGCACAGCCAGTGATTTTCATACTGAGGTGGCGTTACCAATAAAAAAACCTAAACAGCCTACTTACAATACTACTTCTCTACCTTTCCATTTTCGAATGGCGCGTGAGAAAAAGGAACACCTAAATCTTCCCGTTCGAGCTCTGATTTCTCTTATTTTATTGTGATGATGATTTTTCCCTACGTAGGTGGGTGTCAACAAAATATTTACGCATTCGGAAGAGAAAGTTGGTGATTGAAATTTCCTAAATATATCTCGCCACAAAGAAAACCGTCTTGGTTTCAGTAACACGAAACGAGCTGCCCTTTTTCGATGTCCTCCGTCAATCCTACCTGGTAATATTCCAGGAGGGGACGGAGAAGTGTAATGTAGGCTGTCACTTTAGTGGGTTTGTCGCATCTTCTAAGTATTCTGCCAACAAAGCGCAGTCTTTGTTACGGCTTCCCCAGAATATTACATATGTGGTCTTGCCCATTTAAGTTGCTCGTAATTGTAATTCCTAGGTATTTAGTCAAATTGGCAGTCCTTAGATTTGTGTGATTTATCGTATACACAACACGTATCGGATTTCTTTTAGCACCCATATGGATCACCTCGCACTTTTCTTTGTTTAGTGCTAATTACCACTTTTCGCACCATACAGAAATTCTCTGTAGATCATTTTGTAATTGGAATAGATATTCTGAGATTTTACTAGACGGTAAATTACAGCGTCATCTGCAAACAATCAATCATTTATATAAATCAGGAACAGCAGAGGGCGTATGAGACTACCTTGGGGAACGCCAAATATCGCTTCTGTTCTACTCGATGATCTACCCTCTATCACTACGTTCTGTGACCTCTATGAGAGGAAATCACGAATCCAGTCACTCAACTGAGGCGATACCCCATATGCACGCAATTTGATTAATAGTCGCTTGTGAGGAACGGTATCAAAAGCGTACTGGAAATCTAGGAATATGGAATCGATCTGAGATCCCATGTCGACTGTACTCGTTACGTCATGGGAATAAAGAGCTAGCTGTGTTGGACAAGACCGATATTTATTGAATCCGTGTTGGTTATGTATCAATAAGTCATTTTCTTCAAGGTGGTTCACAATATTCGAGTAGAGTATATGCTCCAAAATGCTACTGCAAATTGAGATCAGTGATATGGGTCTGTAATTCGATGGGTTACACCTATTTCCTATCTTGAATGTTTTTGTGACCTGTGCTACTTTCCAGTCCCTAGGAACAGACCTTTCGTCAGTTCCAGTATACATCTCGGCATCGCAAGCAGAAGGTGAGAAGGAAGAAAAATGTATGAGGATACTGAACGGGTAACTCAGTACGTAAAGGGCGATGAAAATCTAATAGTCGTGTGGGACTGGAATGCAGTTGTAGGGAAAGGAGTAAATGCAGGCCTACAGAACTTGATGCGACAGGCTTCACGGAGGTCAGTTCCACTGAGCAGCTGCGTAACTCAGCGCGGAGGGCATACAGGCAGGCAGAATTGAACCACGGATCCCCACGACGGTGACAGCGAGTGTGCTTGCAGTCGCAAGCCTGCTGTAGTAGAGAGGGCCAGTACAGGCAGGTGGCAGGGTCAGGTGTGAAGCCTGGACCTCCAGCATACCGTCCCCTAGGTGGAAGGCACCAGTTATACATCTCGTTGGATCATGCCTATGTGCAGCCCATAATTCCGCAGGTATGAAAAGTGCAGCAGGTGAGCGGCGAACTTGCAATTTTGTATCTCTTAAAGGGTCGCCATGCAACTGACTCGATACGTGCACTAACATCAGCACTGAAACAACAGAAGTGTGCGCACCCATCCTAAAAGCAAACATGTACAATGGCAACATCTGTTGTTTCTTCAGTACAGAAGGCAGCAGTGGTCGTTGCAAAAAGTTATTCGTATGTGACATCGACTTCCAAGTTAGTACCTAATATACAAAATACGCTACGTGTTCTGAAAAATCACATTTTCAGTAAAATCAGACTCAAATGGTCACAATAAAAAGGTAATAAATCGCTTGGATTCAGCTGGTCGAAAAAATTACTTGCTTCAAGCCGGGCGTATCTCATTTTACGTAAACGACAGTGGACGCATACAGACACTGAAATCAGTGATCAATAGTACACACTTCTCGATACTTCTTTGTATAGCTAGCAACAGTGAGAGCCGTGATGGCGTATCGGGCGATAACGACTTTGTGGTAGTCGCCTCTCATCTTTGACTGCAGGGCTTTGAAGCGAGTGTGGCTCCACGTGGGGTGACTGTTGCGAATCGGTCGTTTGGTTGTCTGTCGTTCTGGGAATATGGGAAGTGGAGCGGAATGAAAAAGAAGTTTTCAATGGGCGTCTGGTCTGCCGGTGCTGAAGGGGGAAAGGACTCTCAACATCTCTGCCTCAAGGAACCTTGTATTCATTGTTTGGCATGTTAGAGGAGCGTGGAGTTGATTGCGAGTGAGGTGTGCTCACCATGACGGAAGGATGTTTCCCACAGTGTTCGACCAGTGGCCGTTCTCGCCTCCAAGTTGGTGAATGGAAATGCAAGTGCCGTGTGGCTAGTGCCTCCCGTCGGGTAACCACACGCCTGGTGCAAATTTTTCGAGTTGACGCCACTTCGGCGATTTGCGTGTAGATGGCGATGAAATGATGGTGATAAGGACAACACAACACCTAGTCCTCGACCGCAGAAAATTTACAACCCAGCCGGATCTCGAATCCTAGCCGTTAGGTATGACATTCCGTCGCTTTGACCACTCAGCTACCAGGGGCGGACATTCCAGTTGGTAGATTGCAATGGCTTCCCTCTGATTAAGAGAGCTTGTTGACATTAAGGTCTCTTGAATTTGGTTTATATCGACTTTAAAGCTGTGTACAGGAACTTTTGTTCTGATATTCTGTCCGTATGAATTGTTATATGTCAATTGTTCCTGAAAGTAGGTGGCTTCTATGCTATTCTGCCCTGGTTCTTATTGTGTTCTCACATGTACCATCATTTTTCCTCGTGGCATTTTGGTAACTGAGTTTGATTTTTATAGGAACTTCAGATCGTAATTTCCGTGGATGATGGAAACAGGATTAACGAATAAAAGTCGTAGATTATAGCTTGTGCCCAAGAATTTTAGTGGGGTAAGTTTTCATATTTGGGTAGTCTTTGGTTCGCCATGTCGGCACAAAAATTTTTAATCCGACTAATGTGGTTTATTTTTTGATGCATGTTTAGTGGCTGATTTATTACGGTAGACTATGTCTATTAATTATCAGCCTTAAATTAAAATTAGCTAAGTGATACGTGATTCCTGTAATACAGTGGTTGACATAGTAACCAGACTGTTTACCACAAACTTTACACCAATATCTCAAGGTCTTTCCGCAGAGTTGACTTCATTATGAGGTGCTGAGTCGATTGTAGAAGCCTCTATCAACTACACTGTAAAAACAAAAGTCCACTGTTGGCAATTTTCTTTTAAGGCTTCAAGGTAGAAAAATAAAAAGATTGTGTTTTCATGCCTCTCTGAGGCTATTACATGGTAATTTTCTATTTAATTGAGGCCATTCTCGATCTGCTGGAGCGCCGGGGCGTTAGAATACATATTAGAAAAAGCGTCACTTGGTAGTGTCTTTATAGACACTTAGCACTTTACTTCGGTGATCTGACAGGAGCAGGTGTTACCACTACGGCAAGGCCGTTGGAAAACCAGTGAATGAAACATTAGAGACTCCTTAGGCACAGTCCTCCCCGTGAAGTATTGTGGCCATTTAAGAGGACGTAATTTCGAATTCCACAGTGCCTCCAATCTAACTCAAATTGTAATTCCAGAGAAAGAAACAAGTAATACATTTTAAATAAAATATTATATTGTAATAGAGACAGGAACACAGTGAAAAATTGATTACTCTATTTACCGCAAGAAACATCGGTCTGCATCGAGCGGAATAATTCATAACCGAAACATACAATACTCTGTGTATCTACGTATACGACAGCGTTCGCATCTCAGCGATCACTAGTACACACTTTCCCGGTACTTCTTCGTAATGTTAGCAAAAGTGTTTACACTCTCACTCGGGATGTAATTCTAGAGGTACAAATATGTAATACATTTTAAATAAAAGTATTATATTGTAATAGAGGCACGAACATACTGAAAAGTAGGCAACGTTGTAGTAACGCTAGGTATGTGACTCTGGATCCAGGGCAGTATTTGATAACCAAATCCTGCAATACCACGCGTGCAGGGGTGCCCATATTTCCATATTTGGTGGAAAGGAACGCAGGGGGGGGGGGTCTTTTGTGCTACGAACCCTATCCCCCTATACTCTAGCACTCAGTAAAAGATATAATAATATAGTGAGGTGTTACTATTTCAGGAAAATGAATTAAAAAGCAGTATTACGCACGTCTTTAACAGTGTTGCAACTACAATTTTTCGTGGCTACTACTGTTATTAACATTATTATCGTATGCATCAACTACAGTAATACACATTTAGCAAAACAAAAAGTATGCATCAACTACAGTAATACACATTTAGCAAAACAAATACGATAATAATAATAATAACAGTAGTAGCCACGAAAAATTGTAGTTCCAACACTGTTTATATATGTTGTTGTTGTTGTGGTCTTCAGTACTGAGACTGGTTTGATGCAGCTCTCCATCCTGTGCAAGCTTCTTCATCTGCCAGTACCTACTGCAACCTTCATCCATCTGAATCTGTTTTGTGTATTCATCTCTTGGTCTCCCTCTACGATTTTTATCCTCCACGCTGCCCTCCAATGCTAAATTTGTGATCCCTTGATGCCTCAAAACATGTCCTACTAACCGATCCCTTCTTCTAGTCAAGTTGTGCCACGAACTTCTCTTCTCCAAATCCTATTTAATACCTCCTCATTAGTTACGTGATCTACCCACCTTATCTTCAGCATTCTTCTGTAGCACCACATTTCGAAAGCTTCTATTCTCTTCTTGTCCAAACTGGTTATCGTCCATGTTTCACTTCCATACATGGCTACACTCCATACAAATACTTTAAGAAAAGACTTCCTGACACTTAAATCTATACTCGATGTTAACAAATTTCTCTTCTTCAGAAACGATTTCCTTGCCATTGCCAGTCTACATTTTATATCCTCTCTACTTCGACCATCATCAGTTATTTTACTCCCTAAATAGCAAAACTCCTTTACTACTTTAAGTGTCTCATTTCCTAATCTAATCCCCTCAGCATCACCCGATTTAATTTGACTACATTCCATTATCCTCGTTTTGCTTTTGTTGATATTCATCTTATATCCTCCTTTCAAGACACTGTCCATTCCGTTCAACTGCTCTTCCAAGTCCTTTTGCTGTCTCTGACAGAATTACAATGTCATCGGCGAACCTCAAAGTTTTTACTTCTTCTCCATGAATTTTTCTTTTGTTTCCTTTACTGCTTGCTCAATATACAGATTGAATAACATCGGGGAGAGGCTACAACCCTGTCTCACTCCTTTCCCAACCACTGCTTCCCTTCTCGACTCTTATAACTGCCATCTGGTTTCTGTACAAATTGTAAATAGCCTTTCGCTACCTGTATTTTACCCCTGCTACCTTCAGAATTTGAAAGAGAGTATCCCAGTTAAAGTTGTCAAAAGCTCTCTCTAAGTCTACAAATGCTAGAAACGTAGGTTTGCCTTTTATTAATCTTTCTTCTAAGATAAGTCGTAAGGTTAGTATTGCCTCACGTGTTCCAACATTTATACGGAATCCAAACTGATCTTCCCCGAGGTCCGCTTCTACCAGTTTTTCCATTCGTCTGTAAAGAATTCGCGTTAGTATTTTGCAGCTGTGACTTATTAAACTGATAGTTCGGTAATTTTCACTTCTGTCAACATCTGCTTTCTTTGGTATTGGAATTATTATATTCTTCTTGAAGTCTGTGGGTATTTCGCCTGTCTCATACATGTTGCTCACCAGATGGTAGAGTTTTGTCATGACTGGCTCTCCCAAGGCCATCAGTAGTTCTAATGGAATCTTGTCTACTCCCGTGGCCTTGTTTCGACTCAGGTCTTTGAGTGCTCTGTCAAACTCTTCACGCAGTATCTAATCTCCCATTTCATCTTCATCTACATCCTCTTCCATTTCCATAATATTGTCCTCAAGTACATCGCCCTTGTATAAACCCTCTATATACTCCTTCTACCTTTCTGCCTTCCCTTCTTTGCTTAGAACTGGGTTGCCATCTGAGCTCTTGATATTCATACAAGTGGTTTTCTTCTCTCCAAAGGTCTCTTTAATTTTCCTGTAGGCAGTATCTATCTTACCCCTAGTGAGACAAGCCTCTACATCCTTACAATTGTCCTCTAGCCATCCCTGCTTAGCCATTTTGCACTTTCTGTCGATCTCATTTTTGAGACGTTTGTATTCCCTCTTGCCTGCTTCATTTACTGCATTTTTATATTTTCTCCTTTCATCAATTAAATTCATTATTTCTTCTTTTACCCAAGGATTTCTATTAGCCCTCGTCATTTTACCTACTTGATCCTCTGCTGCCTTCACTACTTCATCCCTCAGAGATACCCATTCTTCTTCTACTGTATTTCTTTCCCCCATTCCTGTCAATTGTTTATATATATATATATATATATATATATATATATATATATATATGAACATGTGAAATATTATACAGTACACAAGTTTTAAAACGGCTCAGACTACACTCGGATGTTGATGCACTCGATCCAGCGGAGTGCCTCGGGGAATGCTTCAGGGAGCTTCTCAATGCCACCAGGGAAGCGTCTGGTTGGACATTCATTCACAATGTGGGTCATTGTTTGGGTGTCACCACAGTCACATACACTTTCACTTGAAAAGCCCCACTTGTTCATGTTGTATTTGCACCTACCCTCTTCAAAAAATGGTTCAAATGGCTCTGAGCACAATGGGACTTAACATCTGTGGTCATCAGTCCCCTAGATATTAGAACTACTTAAACCTAACTAACCTAAGGACATCACACACATACATGCCCGAGGCAGGATTCGGACCTGCGACCGTAGCAGTCGCGCGGTTCCGGACTGAGCGCCTAGAACAGCTAGACCACCGCGGCTGGCTACCCTCTTCAGTCCGATATCTGTTTAACTGCACCCACACCTCTCTTGGTTGGTGGAAGCCTAGAACTGGAACTGTTTGGACTGTCTACAAGTTCGTGGTTTCGGGTTCTTGTAGCTTGCCACTCACGTTTCCACTCTGCGTCCAGGTCGAATCCTGTGGGTAACATTTGGACTCCCATTTCATATGCTGGTCTTCTAGATTTGAGGCGTTTCCTGGGCAGTGATAGCAAATCGTCATGAAGATGGATCGAGTTGTTTTCAGAAACTTGCTGACAGAGGTCGTAAAGAGCAGCCTTTCGACGGAGGTCTGGTGGACAGATGTTTGAAAGCACTGGCAGCCAGCAAGTAGGTGTAGACCGGTCTGTACCAGTAATTACTCTCATAACTGAGTTCAGTTGGACGTCTGCTTTCACTAAGTGGGTGCTTCGGAGCCAAACTGGTGCCAAATATTCTGCTGCAGAGTATACCAGTGCAAGGGATGCTCCCCATGTACTGCCTGCCAGCGTTCTCACAAGGTATACTAGTGTTTGTACCTTCTTGCCCAAGTTGGAAAAGTGTTTTTTATATGTTGAATTTCTGTCCAGAGTGACTCCCAGGTATTTTGAGCTTTCGTTGTATCTGACTGTGCCAAGAGGGCCGAACTGTGTACTGACCTTTGCTGATGAAAAGCGATTAGAGAAGTGGAACATTATTACCTCGTTCTTAGAAACATTTGGTCTCAGTCGCCATGTCTCAAAATACTCATAAAGTTTATTAAGGCTGTTCGTTAGGTGTGGCTACTTAGAAGTCACTATTCGTCTTTCAAAATATTAAAATTACTCCGTACCCCAAGGCTAGTACTTTCTTCCCCAACTAACTACCGTAAGGGCGCCCTCGAACATGTATCTCAATATAGTATAAGAAAAGTGGATGCATATAGACATTGACATCAGCGAATAATAGTACACACATCTTCGGTGCTTCTTTGAATTTTTGGCAAGAGTGTTTTCGCTCTCACTCGCAAAGTAATTCCAGCCGTACAAATATTTAATACAATGTCAATACAAGCATCATTTTGTGGTGAAGGCACGAACATACTGAAAAACAGCGAATCATACAGTGATTCAAATGACGTCGCTCTGCATATAGCGGAGAATTGAAAAAAAAAAAATACAGAAATCGAAGATTTCAACTGAATTTCAAGTTATAATAACGCAAACATACACAGAATTAAATGATAGTGGTGTTGCGTTCTCGAGGTACACCTGAAATATATGTGTACCTTATATCTTTCTTGTAGATGAGTGCTTAATGTAAATATTTTGTGATTGTGGAGGACGGAACCCATTACGTTCTTATGATTATTCTCTGCTTTCGATTTGGAACGCAGCTACACAGTCGTACAGCAGCAGACGAATATTTCTGACCAAAATTTGCTTGATACCCGAATTGAATGAAGTTGCTTCCTCAGCCATTGCTGATTGCAGAGACGTGGCACTTGTGATGGCGGGTGGGTGAGGGGCAGGGGTTGCGGAATCACTCAGCCGCCTCGGCCGGTTCCTCGAGTGCTGGAGGCGTTGCTACGCGTGGCGATCTATATTTCAGGAGCCTGCCGCCGGTATTCCCAGGAGCAAGCAGACCCCTCTCTCCCTGTGCTCTCACGTACACCGCGTATTCAGGCCCTCAGCTTCCGCCCGCTATAAGCAGAGAAATACGGCTTTGGATAATCCAATTAGCATACTGTGAGAGTAAATTTTTGGATTCGGCGCAGTTGCAGGGTTTCGCACTTAAACTGGTGCCTCAACAGGGCTGCTCAAAATGGTTCATGAATGAGATCGCCATTCATTAAGATTATATGTTCCTCTTTCTTTTACCGGAGTTTTTTGTTATACATTCCATTACGACAGTTACAGAACGCTTAGTCCAAGGAAAGGATAAAACAAATTAGATCAACGATCAACGTCACGTTGACGATACCCCCTACTGCAGATGGAGGACGGGCTCGTGGTTTAAGCGGCTGGGAAGGAACTCGCTGATGACAAGGTGTTCGTTTGGAGACACGACAGCAATACCTTTATGGCCTGTACTGAAATCATTTACAGGACGAATGTGATTAGAAGTAGTAAAGTAGCAAAATCTCAAAAGTTGTTTGCATATCAAAATAACGTAAAAACCATAAACGTACAAAATCACACACCAAAACACTCACACAAACAGTCAATTTTAAATCTCATAAAAAGAGAAATACAGTGGAATCACTTAAAACACAACGAAATATGAAATTGGCTGCCTGATTGCTGGACTAAAAGAAGATGAGCCTACCGCTATTGTTACACTCTGAACCCTACACCATGAAAACTTAGGTTCCAGTCCGCACTGTAAGCAAAATCTTAAAAGATTTCCAACACTTGTTTTACATCAGAGCGATACATTTTTAAACTGCAGTGTGACGGTCTCATAGGCAACGATACGGGAAGACTGTTGAACGTAGAGGATAGTGTACCTGGGAACACTTTTTTGTCCTTATTTCAACTTTTAGAACCATATGAAGCAAAACGTACTAAAGATCTAAATAAGCAGTTTCCGCATTTTTTACAGACATCAGGTTGAATTTTATGCAACACCTTTCAACATTTCAAGTTCCACACTTTTAAGCGCTGTATAATATTTTAAAGCTATGCGGCGTGTATATTAAATTCTTTAGTTACATAATTTTACAGCAAGTAAGATTCTATATTTTTAAAACTAGTTATATAGCGTGTGGACATTTGTTCATCCACCGTCTTATGCTTTGGAACAGAGGAAAGTATTTTACCATGAAACATGGGATATCTGCATATTAACTGAGTTCCGCTAATATCTTAAAATTTTTATCTCTCTTGAAAATGTAAATGTGGGTTAATTTCCAATATCTTCGGCTTCAGAATGGATTGAATCTGTGACTGTTTTTTGATAATACTTCTGCTTGAGTTTATTTCTGTAGTAGAGTAACAGTGTAACAGATAAAAGCCCAAGTAGGATATTGATGAGATGTTCTCAGGTGCAATTTCAATAGAATATTTGGTCATAGGTAATTAAAGTCCAGGGAGGAGAAATAAAAAATTCGAGGTTTGTCGATGACACTGCAATTGTTTCAGAGACACCAAAGGACTTGGAAGAACAGTTGAAGGGAATGGACGGTGTCTGAAAAGCATGATACCACATGAACGTTAACGAAAGAAAAACGAGGATAATGGAACGTAGTCGAACTAGATCAGGAGATGCTGAGGGAATTAGATTAGGAAATGAGACACTTAAAGCAGTGAATCAGTTTTGCTATTGATGCAGCAAAATTGCTGATGAAGGCCGAATAGAGGGGAAATGGGAAGAAAAGCGTTTATGATAATGAGAAATTTGTTAAAGTAGAGGACAGATTTAAGTTTGACGATGCCTTTTCTGTAAGTATTTGTATTGAATGTAGTCATCTATGGAAGTGAAACATGGGCGATGAACAGTTTATATTAGAAAAGAATAGAAGCTTTTGAAATGTGGACCTACATATGAATGCTGAAGATTACTAGGATAGATCACGTAACTAATGAGGAGGTACTGAATAGAGGCGGTACTGAACGAGGCGGAGGGTAAATGTGGAGGCTGGCCGTGTGGCATCGCCCGCTCTGCCTGTGGGTGGACCTGTGGCCGCTCCTTCAGCAAGGTCCGAGCAGGCACACGGGGGGAGGTGTTTATTAGTTGTTGGGAGCTCCAACATTAGGCGGGTGATGGAGCCCCTTATGGAAATAGCAGAAAGGTCGGGGAAGAAGGCCAGCGTTCACTCTGTCTGCTTGCCGGGGGGTCTCATCCGAGATGTGGAGGAGGCCCTGCCGGCGGCGATAGAGAGCACTGGGTGCACCGGACTGCAAATTGTTGCTCATGTCGGCACCAATGACTCCTGCCGTCTGGGGTCAGAGGTCATCCTCAGTTCGTACAGGCGGTTGGCGGAATTGGTGAAGGTGGAAAGCCTCGCTCGCGGGTTGGAATCAGAGCTAACTATATGTAGTATCGTTCCCAGAACCGATCGCGGTCCTTTGGTTTGGAGCCGAGTGGATGGCCTAAACCAGAGGCTCAGACGATTCTGCGGAGGTCTGGGGCGCAAATTTCTCGACCTCTACTATCGGGTGGAGAAATGTAGGGTCCCCATGAATAGGTCAGGCGTGCACTACACGCCGGAAGCGGCTACAAGGGTGGCGGAGTACGTGTGGAGTGCACGTGGGGGTTTTTTAGGTTAGAGAATTCCCTCCCTAGACCAGACAAGACGCCTCCTGAGACGCGGCAAGGTAGGAGTAGGCAAAATGCAACAGGGAATAACAATATTAATGTGCTAATAGTAAACTGCAGGAGCGTCTATAGAAAGGTCCCAGAACTGCTCTCATTAATAAACGGTCACAATGCCCATATAGTACTAGGGACAGAAAGTTGGCTGAAACCAGACGTAAACAGTAGTGAAATCCTAAACTCAGATTGGAATGTATAACGCAGAGACAGGCTGGACAGTGAAGGGGGAGGCGTGTTTATAGCGATAAGAAGTGCAATAGTATCGAAGGAAATTGACGGAGATACGAAATGTGAAATAATTTGGGTGAAGGTCACGTTTAAAGCCGGCTCAGACATAGTAATTGGATGTCTCTATAGGCCCCCTGGGTCAGCAGCTTATGTGGCTGAGCACCTGTAGGATAATTTTGAAAATATTTAGTATAGGTTTCCCCACCATGTTATAGTTGTGGGTGGAGCTTTTAATTTGCGGATATAGACTGAGAGACTCAAACGTTCATAACGGGTGGCAGGAACAAAGAATCCAGTGAATTTTTTTTAAGTGCTTTATCTGAAAACTACCTTGAGCAGTTAAACAGAGAACCGACTCGTGGCGATAACATATTAGACCTTCTGGTGAGAAACAGACCCGAACTATTTGGAACAGTTAACGCAGATCAGGGAATCAGCGATCATAAAGCGATTACTGCATCGATGATTTCAGCCGTAAATAGAAATATTAAAAAAGGTAGGAAGATTTTTCTCTTTAGCAAAAGTGACAAAAAGCAGATTACAGAGTACCTGACGGCTCAACCCAAAAGTTTTGTCTCAAGTACAAATAGTGTTGAGGATCAGTGGACAAAGTTCAAAACCATCGTACAATATGCGTTAGACGAGTATGTGCCAAACAAGATCGTAAGAGATGGAAAAGAGTCACCGTGGTACAACAACCGAGTTAGAAAACTGCTGCGCAAGCAAAGGGAACTTCACAGCAAACATAAACATTGCCAAAGCCTTGCAGACAAACAAAAATTACGCGAAGCGAAATGTAGTGTGAGGAGGGCTATGCGAGAGGCGTTCAATGAATTCGAAAGTAAAGTTCTATGTACTGACTTGGCAGAAAATCCTAAGATATTTTGGTCTCATGTCAAAGCGGTAGATGGATCAAAACAAAATGTCCGGACACTCTGTGACCAAAATGGTACTGAAACAGAGGATGACAGTCTAAAGGCCGAAATACTAAATGTCTTTTTCCAAAGCTGTTTCACAGAGGAAGACTGCACTGTAGTTAATTCCCTAGATTGTTGCACAGATGACAAAATGGTAGATATCGAAATAGACGAAAAGATAGAGAAACAATTAAAATCGCTCAAAAGAGGAAAGGCCGCTGGACCTGATTGGATACCAGTTAGATTTTACACAAAGTACGCGAAGGAATTTGCCCCCCTTCTTGCAGCGGTGTACCGTACATCTCTAGAAGAGCGTAACGTTCCAAAGGATTGGAAAATGACACAGGTCATCCCCGTTTTCAAGAAGGGACGTCGAACAGATGTTCAGAACTATAGATCTATATCTCTAACGTCGGTCAGCTGTAGAATTTAGGAACACGTATTATGTTCGAGTATAATGACTTTTCTGGAGACTAGAAATCTACTCTGTAGGAATCAGCATGGGTTTCGAAAAAGACGGTCGTGTGAAACCCAGCTCGCGCTATTCGTCCAGGAGACTCAGAGAGCCATAGACACGGGTTCACAGGTAGATGCCGTGTTTCTTGACTTCCGCAATGCGTTCGATACATTTCCCCACAGTCGTTTAATGAACAAAGTAAGTGCAGATGGAATATCAGACTAATTGTGTGATTGGATTGAAGAGTTCCTAGATAACAGAACGCAGCATGTCATTCTGAATGGAGATAAGTCTTCCGAAGTAAGAGTGATTTCAGGTGTGCCGCAGGGGAGTGTCATAGGGCCGCTGCTATTCACAGTATACATAAATGGCCTTGTGGATGACATCGGAAGTTCACTGAGGCTTTTTGCAGATGATGCTGTGGTGTATCGAGAGGTTGTAACAATGGAAAATTGTACTGAAATGCAGGAGGATCTGCAGCGAATTGACGCATGGTGCAGGGAATGGCAATACAATCTCAATGTAGACAAGTGTAATGTGCTGCGAATACATAGAAAGATAGATCCCTTATCATTTAGCTACAAAATAGCAGCTCAGTAAATTGAAGCAGTACATTCCATAAATTATCTGGGAGTACGCATTAGGAGTGATTTAAAATGGAATGATCATATGAAGTTGATCGTCGGTAAAGCAGATGCCAGACTGAGATTCATTGGAAGAATTCTAAGGAAATGCAATTCGAAAACAAACGAAGTAGGTTACAGAACGCTTGTTCGCCCACTGCTTGAATACTGCTCAGCAGTGTGGGATCCGTACCAGATAGGGTTGATAAAAGAGATAGAGAAGATCCAACGGAGAGCAACGCGCTTCGTTACAGGATCATTTAGTAATCGCGAAAGCGTTACGGAGATGATAGATAAACTCCAGTGGAAGACTCTGCAGGAGAGACGCTCAGTAGCTCGGTACGGACTTTTGTTAAAGTTTCGAGAACATACCTTCACCGAAGAGTCAAGCAGTATATTGCTCCATCCTACGTATATCTCGCGAAGAGACCATGACGATAAAATCAGAGAGATTAGAGCCCACACAGAAGCATACCGACAATCCTTCTTTTCACGAACAATACGAGACTGGAATAATAGGGAGAACCGTTAGAGGTACTCAGGGTACCCTCCGCCACACAACGTCAGGTGGCTTGTGGAGTATGGATGCAGATGTAGAATTTGGGAGAAAAGCAATTTGTGGTAAACCTGACTAGAAGAAGACATCAGCTGGTATGACTCATTCTGAGACATGTTGGGATCATTTTAGTGCTGGAGGGAAGCAGATAGCGACCAAGAGATGGTTAAAGCAAGCAGATTTAGAAGGATGTTGGTTGTAGGTACTTAAAGATAAAGAGGTTTGCACAGGGTAGAGTAGCAAGGAGAGATGCATCAAACCAGTCTTCGTACTGAAAGCGCAACAACAACCACATATGACCATGTTGTACCGTGGAACATATTTTTTTTCATTTGATAGAATTTTAATGTTCTAGAGTAATTTTGTAATTTCAGGAAACGACTGCAGCACATAAAAATTTAATCTCATCATTTAAAAATGGAATAAGAAAATATACCAACCTTCTATTACGAGCTGGCTGGAGATGCAAGTCTGAAAAGTGTCTCAAGCTACACCAATTCCCCCTGCTATTAGAATGAAAAAGTGGCCGACGTACAATTGAGGATAACATATAATGAAACACTTTACTACATTCTATTACATTACATTCTGGGTAAACAATAAGCGAAAAAGTAAGCCATGAACAGCTGTGACGTAACACACTTCCTGAAAGTTTCAGTGTACTGGCTAAGTACAGTGACACCTTAGCTCTATAGTACCATGTTAAACATCCTTTGGCTTGCAGTTCACAGTGGTTTTTGGATGATGCATATAGACGTAAATGCCAACGGCCTTGCCGTAGTGCAAACACCGGTTCCTGTCAGATCTCCGAAGTTAAGCGCTGTTGGGCTGCGCTAGCACATGGACGGGTGACCATCCGGTGTGACGAGCGCTGTTGGCAAGCGGAGTGCACTCAGCCCTTGTGAGGCAAACTGAGGAGCTGCTTGATTGAAAAGTAGCGGCTCTGGTCTCGTAAACTGACATACGGCCGGGAGAGCGGTGTGCTGACCACATGCCCCTCCATATCCACATCCAGTGATGTCTGTGGGCTGAGGAAGACGCGGCGGCCAGTAGGTACCTTTCGGCCGTCCAAGGCCTGTTCGGACGGAGTTTATTTTTTAGTTTTTATATATATATATATATATATATGTACATGCAGAACACTGTTGCACTAAAAAGTCGTATTTACGTCACATCTATTCAAGAAATACCGGATGCCTTATTGTACAGTTCTATGTCCAGCAATGTAGTAAAATATTTTACTGTATAATATTATTCACTATTGTACTCTGACCACTTTCTATCTCTACCCTTCAATCTGATACAGTCTAGGCCACCCCAACTACATTTTAACAGTCAATGATTAAAGCTATATTTTGCTCTAAAACTAAAAGGCTCGTTTGATGGTTTATACTCTGTCAGAAATCTTCACTTTCAGTTTTATTTAAATGTCATTCTGTCCACGGGACAAAATAAGATATTACAAAATGGGAGCCAGTGTGGTGGATTATTGACATAGTGTTTGGCTTGTTCCCCATGCAGCTATAATTCGGAAAGCTACGAGGTAATCAAACTGAGCCTCAAAAGGAAAAACAAAGCAAATCATTCATTGGGAGAGTACATGCCAACGAAAGAGGTCGGGTAATGAGAAAAGTAGGGGAATGGATGTACGTAGTTTTAGAGTATCACTTCGTTATCCAGAGGAGAGCAACGTTTGATTTCGCTAAAACGGAAGAGAAATCCAAATCTGAGTCTGTGATCTTAAAATTAAAAGAATGTTTTTTTTTTGTCTTTTTGTCATGTGACCATGGCAGGAATACGTAATGCATACAGCATCAATGTCGAATATGTTTCTTTAGTAGCCCCCTTGTTACGATGTGGAGAGGATTAATGATGCGTGATGCACTGACCACCAAACCTTTGAAAGCGGTGCACCCCTGCTCAACGTTATTGGGACACTGTATTCCTTTCCCACGTGCGTCTTCTCTGGGGACCATTCAGCCCTGATTTCATCTGTGTGGATGATAAAGCGAGACCGCACCGAACTGCACAGATGGAGGGGCTCATGAGAAGAGAGGATATTCAGAGAAAAGACTCTCTGCCCGTTTCCCAGTCTGAAATCCTATACAACAAGTGTAGGACGCATTGGAAAGATGTATTGCAGTACGTCCACACACACCAATGACCTTCTAGCAGCTATCAACCGTACTGGTGAAGA
Source organism: Schistocerca nitens (assembly GCF_023898315.1). Lineage (NCBI taxonomy): Eukaryota > Metazoa > Arthropoda > Insecta > Orthoptera > Acrididae > Schistocerca > Schistocerca nitens. The sequence continues at coordinate 104,890,212 of NC_064619.1, forward strand.
AATGGAGCGCCGTGCTACAAGAACAACACTACTGGACTTTAAAATTGCTACACCAAGAAGAAATGCAGATCATAAACGGGTATTCATTGGACAAATATATTATACTAGAACATTTTCACGCAATTTGGGTGCATAGATCCTGAGAAATCAGTACCCAGAACAACCACCTCTGGCCGTAATAACGGCCTTGATACGCCTGGGCATTGTGTCAAACAGAGCTTGGATGACGTGTACAGGTACAGATGCCTGTGCAGCGTCAACACGATACCACAGTTCATCAAGAGTAGTGACTGGCGTATTGTGACGAGCCAGTTGCTCGGCCACCATTGACCAGACGTTTTCAGTTGGCGAGAGATCTGAAGAATGTGCTGGCCAGGGCGGCAGTCGAACATTTTCTGTATCTAGAAAGGCCCGTACAGGACCTGCAACATGCCGTCGTGCATTATACTGCTGAAATGTAGGGTTTCGCAGGGATCGAATGAAGGATAGAGCCACGGGTCGTAACACATCTGAAATGTAACGTGCACTGTTCAAAGTGCCGTCAATGCGAATAAGAGGTGACCGAGATGTGTAACCAATGGCACCCCGTAACATCAGGCCGAGTGATACGCCAGTATGGCGACGACGAATACGCACTTCCAATGTGCATTCACACCGATGTAGCAAAACACGGATGCGACCGTCTTATGCTGTAAACAGAACCTGGATTCATCAGAAAAAATGACGTTTTGCCATTCATGCACCCAGGTTTGTCGTTGAGTACACCATCGTGGGCGCTCCTGTCTGTGATGCAGCGTCAAGAGTAACCGCAGCGATGGTCACCGGGTTGATAGTCCATGCTAATGCAAAACGACGTTGAATTCGTGCAGATGGTTGTCTTGCAAATGTCCCCATCTGTTGACTCAGGGATCGAGACGTAGCTGCACGATCCGTTACAACCATGCAGATAAGATGCCTGTCATCTCGACTGCTAGTAATACGAGTTAAAAGAAATTATTTAAGTACTGAAGGGAGATGATAATTTAATAGTGACTGGAATTCGACAGTAGGAAAAGCAAGAGAAGGAAACGTAGTAGGTGAATATGGATTGGGGCTAAGAAATGAAAGCCACCTGGTAGAATTTTGCACAGAGCATAACGTAATCATAGCTAACACTTGGTTCAAGAATCATGAAAGAAGGTTGTATACATGGAAGAATCCTGGAGATACTAAAAGGTTTCAGATAGATAATATAATGGTAAGACAGAGATTTAGGAACCAGGTTTTAAATTGTAAGACATTTCCAGGGGCAGATGTGGACTCTGACCACAGTCTATTGGTTATGAACTGTAGATTAAAACTGAAGAAACTGCAAAAATGTGGGAATTTAAGGAGATGGGACCTGGATAAACTAAAAGAACCAGAGGTTATACAGAGTTTCAAGGAGAGCATAAGGGCACAATTGACAGGAATGCGGGAAAGAATTACAGTAGAAGAAGAATGGGTAGCTTGAGGAATGAAATAGTGAAGGCAGCAGAGGATCAAGTAGGTAAAAAGACGAGGGCTAGTAGAAATCCTTGGGTAGCAGAAGAGATAATGAATTTAACTGATGAAAGGAGAAAATATAAAAATGCAGTAAATGAAGCAGGAAAAAGGAATGCAAATGCCTCAAAAATGAGATCGACAGGAAGTGCAAAATGGCTAAACATGGATGGCTAGAGAACAAATGTAAGGATATAGAGGCGCATATCACTAGGGGTAAAATAGATACTGAGTACAGCAAAATTAGAGAGACCTTTGGAGAAAAGAGAACCACTTACATGAATATCAAGAGGTTAGATGGAAACCCAGTTTTAAGCAAAGTAGAGAAAGCAGAAAGGTGGAAGGAGTATATACAGGGTCTATACAGAGGCGATGTTATTGAGGACAATATTATGGAAATGGAAGAGGAGGTAGATGAAGATGAAATGGGAAATACGATACTGCGTGAAGGGTTTGACAGAGCACTGAAAGACATAAGTCGCAACAAGGCCCCAGGAGTAGACAAGATTCCAGTAGAACTACTGACAGGCTTGGAAGATCCAGTTCTGACAAAACTCTACCATCTGGTGAGCAAGCTGTATGAGACAGGAGAAATTACCTCAGACTTCAAGAACAATATAATAACTCCAATCCCAAAGATAGCAGGTGTTTACAGATGTGAAAATTATCGAACTATCAGTTTCATGTCACAGCTGCAAAATACTAACACGAATTCTTTACAGACGAATGGAAAAACTGGTAGAAGCCGACATCGGGGAAGATCAGTTTGGATTCCGTAGAAATGTAGGAACACGTGGGGCAATACTGACTCTACGACCTATCTTAGAAGAAAGATTAAGGAAAGGCAAACCTACATTTCTAGCAATTGTAGACATGGAGAAAGCTTCTGATAATGTTGACTGGAATACTCTCTTCCAAATTCTGAAGGTGGCAGGGGTAAAATACAGGGAGCGAAGGGTTATTTACATTTTGTAAAGAAAGCTGATAGCAGTTATAAGAGTCGAGGGACATGAAAGGGATGCAGTGGTTGGGAAGGGAGTGAGACAGGGTTGTAGCCTCTCCCCGATGCTATTCAATCTGTATATTGAGCAAGCAGTAAAGGAAACAAAAGAAAAGTTCGGAGTAGGTATCAAAATCCATGGAGAAGAAATAAAAACTTTGAGGTTCGCCGATGACATTGTAATTCTGTAAGAGACAGCAAAGGACTTACAAGAGCAGTTGAACGGAATGTACAGTGTATTGAAAGGAGGGTATAAGATGAACATCAACAAAAACAAAACGAGGATAATGGAGTGTAGTCGAATTAAGTCGGGTGATGCTGAGGGAATTGGAATAGGAAATGAGACACTTAAAGTAGTAATGGAGTTTTGCTATTTGGGGAGCAAAATAACTGATAATGGTCGAAGTAGAGAGGATATAAAATATAGACTGGCAATGGCAAGGAAAGCGTTTCTGAAGAAGAGAAATTTGTTAACATCGAGTATTGATTTAAGTGTCAGGAAGTCGTTTCTGAAAGTATTTGTATGGAGTGCAGCCATGTATGGAAGTGAAACATGGACGATAAATAGTTTTGACAAGAGGAGAATAGAAGCTTTCGAATTGTGGTGCTACAGAAGAATGCTGAAGATGAGATGGGTAGATCACATAACTAATGATGAGGTATTGAATGGAATTGGGGAGAAGAAGAGTTTGTTGCACAACTTGATTAGAAGAAGGGATCGGTTGGTAGGACATGTTCGGAGGCATCAAGGGATCACCAATTTAGTACTGGAGGGCAGCATGGAGGGTTAAACTCGTAGAGGGAGACCAACAGATGAATACACCAAGCTGATTCAGAAGGATGAAGGCTGCAGTACGTACTGGGAGATGAAGAAGCTTGTACAGGATAGAGTAGCATGGAGAGCTGCATCAAACCAGTCTCAGGACTGAAGACCAGAACAACAAACAGTGATACGAGGCCGTTGGGATCCAGCACGGCGTTCGGTATTACCCTCCTGAACCCACCGCTTCCATATTCTGCTACAATCACTGGATCTCGACCAACGCGAGCAGCAATGTAGGGATACGATAAACCACAATCCCAATAGGCTACAGTCATATCTTTATCAAAGTTGGAAACGTGATGGTACGCATCTCTCCTGCTTACACGAGGCATCACAACAACTTTTCACCAGGCATCGCTTGTCAACTGCTGTTTATGTATGAGAAATACGTTGGAAACATTCCTCATGTCAGCACGTTGTAGGTATCGCCACCGGCGCCAAACTTGTGCGAATGCTCTGAAAAGCTAATCATTTGCATATCACGGCATCTTCTTCCTGCAGGTTAAATTTCGCGTGTGCAGTACCTCATCTTCATGGTGTAGCAATTTTAATGGCCAGTAGTGTATTTACCTACCTTGTAGCAAGCGTGCGAGCGAGCTTCAGAGCGTGCGTTGCCATATGTGGTGATCACACTCCCTATTAACAACCACGTTCCGCCTTTTCTAACGTCTAGGAGTCCATCGTAAATCGGGATGACATCACTGTAATTATTGTCTTCGAGTAATTGCGTCATTTCTGTTTTTTTTTTTTTCGTTGATTGATTTTCAATTCCCTCCGAAGGGATCGGGCTGGCAGCAGCTTAGTACGCTGCTCTACAGCCTACAGACTTTCATTTTTAAAACGGAAGAAAACAAGAAAAAATACGCGAGAAAATGGTGACGTCAAGTGTAAAATGGCGGAAAGATGCGGGAAGTTAAAACAGAAAGCAAAAGGGGTTGGCAACGTGAATAAAAGACACAGGAATCAGACAGGTAACATAGTACACACACAATTAAAAGACAGGGCGACAGTCTGGTTTCTGTTCGCAAGAGATAAAAGGCACACGCAGCGACAGTATGATGGCCGTTCGCAACACTTCCCAAAAAAACACAACACGGAACACTCACTGTAAAACACGCACTGTAGAACACTCACTCTAGTAGAACACTGCACGAATCATTTCTGTTCATTTCATAACATATTTCTTATAGTTACCTTCCGTAGTACATTGTAGCAGTGCTTTCTGGGCATGGGCCAGTTTCATGGAGCTATGTTATTTGTCAGTGACAATGCTGCGAAAGTTAGCTTCGTCCGTAAGTTTTACACATCAGTATACAGGGTGGTCCATTGATAGTGACCGGACCAAATATGTCACGAACTAAGCATCAAACGAAAAAACTACAAAGAACAAAACTTGTCTAGCTTTAAGGGGGAAACCAGATGGCGCTATGGTTGGCCCGCTAGATGGCGCTGCCATAGGTGTAACGAATATCAACTGCGTTTTTTTATATAGGAACCCCCATTTTTTATTATATATTCGTGGAGTACGTAAAGAAATATGAATGTTTTAGTTGGACCTCTTTTTTCGCTTTGTGACAGATGGCGCAGTAATAGCCACAAACGTATAAATACGTGGTATCACGTAAGATTCCATCAGTGTGCACGGTATTTGCTTCGTTATACATTACCCTTGTTAAGATGGACCGTTTACCAATTGCGGTAAAGGTCGATATCATGTTGATGTATGGCTATTGTGATCAAAATGCTCATCGGGCGTGTGCTATGTATCCTGCTCGGAATCCTGGACGATATCATCCAACAGTCCGGACCTTTCGCAGGATTGGTACATTATTTAAGGAAACAGGAAGTGTTCAGCCACATGCGAAACGTCAACCACCACCTGCAACAAATGATGATGCCCAAGTATTTGTTATAGCTGCTGTCGCGGCGAATCCGCACATCAGAAGCACACAAACTGCGCGAGAATCGGTAATCTCAAAAACGTCGCTGTCGAGAATGCTACATCAATATCGATTGCACCCGTACCATATTTGTATTCACCACAAACTGCATGGCGACGACTTTGAACGTCGTGTACAGTTCTGCCACTGGGCACAAGAGAAATTACGGGACGATGACAGACTTTTTGCACCCGTTCTATTTAGCGACGAAGCGTCATTCACCAACAGCGGTAACCTAAACCGGCATAATATGTACTATTGGGCAACTGAAAACCCACTGTGGCTGCGACAAGTGGAACATCAGCGACCTTGGCGGGTTAATGTACGGTGCAGAATTATGGGAGGAAGGATAATTGGGCCCTATTTTATCGATGGCAATCTAAATGGTGCAATATATGCTGATTTCCTACGTAAAGTTCTACCAATGTTACTACGAGATGTTTCACTGGATGTCAGAATGGCGATGTACGAGGGCAGTTCAATAAGTAATGCAACACATTTTTTTTCTCGGCCAATTTTGGTTGAAAAAACCGGAAATTTCTTGTGGAATATTTTCAAACATTCCCGCTTCATCTCGTATAGTTTCATTGACTTCCGACAGGTGGCAGCGCTGTACGGAGCTGTTAGAATGGCGTCTGTAACGGATGTGCGTTGTAAACAACGGGCAGTGATCAAGTTTCTTTTGGCGGAAAACCAGGGCATCTCAGATATTCATAGGCGCTTGCAGAATGTCTACGGTGATCTGGCAGTGGACAAAAGCACGGTGAGTCGTTGGGCAAAGCGTGTGTCATCATCGCCGCAAGGTCAAGCAAGACTGTCTGATCTCCCGCGTGCGGGCCGGCCGTGCACAGCTCTGACTCCTGCAATGGCGGAGCGTGCGAACACACTCGTTCGAGATGATCGACGGATCACCTTCAAACAACTCAGTGCTCAACTTGACATCTCTGTTGGTAGTGCTGTCACAATTGTTCACCAGTTGGGATATTCAAAGGTTTGTTCCCGCTAGGTCCATCGTTGTCTAACCGAACACCATAAAGAGCAAAGGGGAACCATGCTTGCTCGTCATGTAGCTGAGGGTGACAATTTCTTGTCAAAGATTGTTACAGGCGATGAAACATGGGTTCATCACTTCGAACCTGAAACAAAACGGCAATCAATGGAGTGGCGCCACACCCACTCCCCTACCAAGAAAAAGTTTAAAGCCATACCCTCAGCCGGTAAAGTCATGGTTACAGTCTTCTGGGACGCTGAAGGGGTTATTCTGTTCGATGTCCTTCCCCATGGTCAAACGATCAACTCTGAAGTGTATTGTGCTACTCTTCAGAAATTGAAGAAACGACTTCAGCGTGTTCGTAGGCACAAAAATCTGAACGAACTTCTCCTTCTTCATGACAACGCAAGACCTCAGACAAGTCTTCGCACCCGAGAGGAGCTCACAAAACTTCAGTGGACTGTTCTTCCTCATGCACCCTACAGCCCCGATCTCGCACTGTCGGATTTCCATATGTTTGCCCCAATGAAGGACGCAATCCATGGGAGGCACTACGCGGATGATGAAGTTATTGATGCAGTACGACGTTGGCTCCGACATCGACCAGTGGAATGGTACCGTGCAGGCATACAGGCCCTCATTTCAAGGTGGCGTAAGGCCGTAGCATTGAGTGGAGATTACGTTGAAAAATAGTGTTGTGTAGCTAAAAGATTGGGGAATAACCTGGTGTATTTCAATGCTGAATAAAACAACCCCTGTTTCAGAAAAAAAAATGTGTTGCATTACTTATTGAACTGCCCTAGTACTTACAACATGATTGATGTCCGGCACATAGCTCGCGAGCGGTTGGAGCGGTATTGAATAGCGTATTTCATGACAGGTGAATTTGTCGTCGATGCACCATACCATGCCCCGCACGTTCACCGGATCTGACGTCCCCGGATTTCTTTCTGTGGGGAAAGTTGAAGGATATTTGCTATCGTTATGCATCGAAACGCCTGACAACATGCGTCAGCGCATTGTCAATGCATGTGCGAACATTATGGAAGGCGAACTACTCACTGTTGAGAGGAATGTCGTTACACGTATTGCCAAATGCATTGAGATTGACGGACATTATTTTGAGCATTTAGTGCATTAATGTTGTATTTACAGGTAATCACGCTGTAACAGCATGCGTTCTCAGAAACGATAAGTTAACAATGCTACATGTATCACATTGGAACAACCGAAATAAAATGTTCAAACGTACGTACGTTCTATATTTTAATTTAAAAAACCTACCTGTTACCAATTGTTTGTCTAAAATTGTGAGCCATGTTTGTGACTAATACAGCGCCATCTATGAAAAATCAAAAAAAAAGTGGTACAATTAAAACATTCATATTTCTTTACATACTACATAAATATGTAATAAAAATGGGGATTCCTACATAAAAAGCGCAGTTGATATCCGTTTCACCTATGGCAGCGCCATCTAGTGGGCCAACCATAGCGCCATCTGGTTTCCCCCTTCAAGCTGGACAAGTTTCGTTCTTGGTAGTTTTTTCGTTTGACGCTTATTTCGTGAGATATTTGACCCGGTCACGATCAATGGACCACCCTGTATACACTGATATTTGACTTCCGTCTTTCTCGACAAGTAAGAAATTTTGTTGTTGGGCAAAAGGGCACGAATGGAGACTCCATAGCAACGGTTGATCGTTATTTTGTATCCCTTCCTTAACCATTCTCCTGTGGTGTGCTACACTCAGAAAAAAACTGTTTAGGTACAGTGTACTGAACTAAAGCACACTTCTACTGTAAAAAAATATATAGTTTTCGCTGTCAGGCCGACTACTGTCCTACTTCACGTCCTGTCTGCTGCAGGCACAACTAGTGGACTCTCGGCCTGGAAGGCAGGGACGCTCCGGGCTGGAGATTTAGTGCTCCGGACGGCGGACGTCGTGTAATGAGCTGTCGCCCCGATAGCCCTGGTATGAGTTACGGTGGTCGGAATCGTTCAACAAATGAACGACTGCATCCGAATACTCCAAACCAGTCTGTAACGTGTCCATAAATCTCGGCCCTTCGCAGGAGTCCTGCTATGCAGGCATAATGAGTGGCTTCTCTGTGCTTTCCACGTTTGCTTTTCAGTGACAACAACGATTTAGAAACGAATGGAACAGTCCACGTAGGATGAAGCAAATGGCTGCAACGCCTGTAGGCGTATAGTCACAGCAGCACATATGTTAGTGTACGGAGAAAGGAGTAAAATCACAGTTGAAAAGAGGGTAGGATATTCTTAGCTACAAACTCAGACACGAATAGCGAATTCTGTGTACTCGCTGAGCAAGAAATGGCTGATGGGGAGGTTCCAGGAAATCTTTACACGACGAACACAAATAGCCGTAGACGTAGACACACACACACACACACACACACACACACACACACACACACACACACGGAGTAGGATATTTTTGGCACAGTATGAAACCAAATGAGACGGTTGCAGTACTGTTTGGACGTACGACGTCGTGATCTGTAGCGTGTCTACTAAAATATGACGAGACAATTGAGGTTAAGGGGCTCCGGAACGCCCTATACTTGCAATGTTAAAATAACGCTTATAAATTACATCTTTCCTCACAAAGTATTTGAGGTAGGAAGTTGAACTTTTTACGGATTATTTATTGGACTATGGGCTACAACTTAACACAGGGATTTTACAAAATTTTAGTTCAGTTATTAAAGATGATTTTTTTTCAATTGTAATGAAAATTCACAACATTTTTTTGCAATTTTTTATTTATATATTCAAAAATATACAGTTTTTTGGGAAAAGGCTGTGTTAAATTATGCAGAAGGTACTGTGTAACATTTACTGAAAGTTTGAAACAAATATGTTCGGAAGATCCTTAGAAAACATGTAATTAGTATGAGAAAATAAAAGTTTTGGGAATCGAGCGACAAAGATTGGATTAACTTTTTAGTGCATTCCAGGTCCATAGGATGGATTATCTTCATCCTCTGCAAACTCCTCCTCCAGCTTCCTCTTGTTCCTCCTCCTGTTTACTCTTGCTTGTATTTCTAGACTCTTTACAGCCCTGCCTGCAGCCCGAAGGCGTTCCTTGTCTAAAGCAAGCATCGCTCGTACCATGTTAGAACCTATCTTCATTCCCATATTTCTAAATACCTTTGGCTTTCCAACATTTCTCCTTTTCTTAAAAGCCTTCAGAGGATTTCTAATAACTTTACTTTTACTCATTATTATACTTCAACAAAACAGAGACTCAAGAAACAGAATTAATTACGAATATTTTCGAGATAACGACAGAGTAAATAAACATGAAACAATCGACAATCACACCAGCGATATATATTGAACCATCACAGGTTAGCCACAACACATACTTTATCTCACATCACTAAAATGTATCTGATGAACACGGACGTTAATAATAACTCCATTTGACAGCAGTTTAACAGCGCCACAGTGGGTCACGCCCATGTAGAACACATTTCAAAAAAAAGTTAAAAATAGTTGTAGTCTTCGGAATTGAATAAATTATTATCTATTAAAAGGTAATAGTCTGCAGATTCAGAAAACGCAAAAAAGTAAAAATTGAACTTTTCATGATTTTGAGCCTTTCCGGAGCCCCTTAAAATGAACTGAAGGAAAAAAAAGTAAACTGAAATAAGAAACTGAAAAGGTATCGTAAAATTATTATGTTTACTTTTATACCCACATCCACACACCTGCCCACCTAAACACACACAAACACAATTTAAGAATAGTTGCTATATCAGTTATTAAAACTTTAATATAGAGATAGATCGAACAAAGATTCGAATACCACTCTACGTGAGATATATGTGTCTGGCTCTCACTAGACAGAAATGGGCGAGTGAACAACTCTTCAACACAGAGTAACCTCAGTCCTAAGAACTTAGGCTCGAGTTTAGGCAATGCATGATATTTAAATGGTTTTGCAACACTCGGTTCGTTGACATTTCCCCCGATTTCCCACCAGATACAAGCCACTGCCATCTAGTCTACATTAAAATGAGTCTCTATTGAAATGAGACGTATGATGAGCCGTACGCCAAAGTATCACAAAGACAGGAGCATTATCTCACCCTGCGAAACAAAATTAATTCGAACCAAGGTATTGCGAAGGTTTACCTTAATTGTAGGATCAGTGTTGGTGTAGCCACATTTTGGCGCTCCCTTCAGAGAGATTGCCTTACCATTTCGCAGGGTAGAACCAGTTCATACATACTCTGGCGAAACCAGATGTTAAATGTGAGTAAATAGCCTGTGTTTGAAGTTCGGAACATTACACACATCTGTCTTCTACTTTTTCTGTAAATCGAATGACGAAATGTAGGTACGTCAGAGCTCTGTACGTGACTATATTTCTATTGAAATTGAAGGTATTTTATAACCTGTAGTAACTACGTATCTACCTAATTATCTCCTTCCACTTCACCTCAATGAACACATTTTAGTTTGCAATATATTCCTTGTTACTCCAGTTAACGGTTTTTCTTCTAATATCATAGTAACTGTTTTAATTTGACGTAATACGCTGATAAACGTGTTAGCTTCTCGAAAAATAAGTCAATCCAGATACAGACTCGGCTATATAGAACAACCATTATACTACATGAGGGCAGTAGTTGACCGAGATTAGCCGGTCTCAGAAGACATTTTACCAGTCGACTCATAATTAAACCTTGAGGTTCACTTTTGTGTGATAGACTTTTGCAGGTTCGAGATCCTGTCCGTTAAGCTAAGATCTTTACTCTCATCGACACACATTATTCCACGTCGTGTCGTGGAGCAAGTCCAGACCTTCCAACATAGAAGACTGATAGCTGTCATGAGTGTCATGTGTGAAACCAATGGTTGATCTTGTGAAGTACAGGCCACATGTCCAGAAACCATATGTAGGAAGCCAGGGTACAGGCGAGCAGGCAAGTATTATCATGATAGATTTTGAAACGTGCCCTGCTTAATGCCAGACTGTCGATCTATGCAAAAATTTTTATCAAGTGATGATCTTCGAGACTGTTCCATTGATTTGCCGAAATATTGATTGAAGACATGCTAACTAGTAATTCTAGAAGGATGGTGTCCATCGGTAAATATGGAACCTAAAGTGTCCCATAAGATGTCGTGACTGATATTTCACTTCCAAAGCATGCAGGGTGATCCATCGCCTAGAATGCCTAGTTCTTGAATTTCCGGTGTCGATGATGTGTTAGAATCGTTCATTGCACAAAAGCGTGTAATCAGAATAATTGCTGGAGCTCCTCGAAGATCTTACTGCAGACACTTATTTAAAGAGCTAGAGATCTTCACTGTAGCCTCACAATATAAATATTCAGTTATGAAATTTGTTATCAACAATCCGAACGAATTGAAAAGTAATAGCAGTGTACACGGCTACAACACTAGGAGAAAGGATGATCTTCACTAGTCAAGGTTAAATCTAACTTTGCCTCAGAAGGGGGTAAATTATGCTGCCACAAAAGTCTTTGGTCACTTACCTAATAGCATCAAAAGTCTGACAGAGAGCCGTATATCATTTAAAAGGAAATTAAAAGAATTTCTTAATGGCAACTCCTTCTACTCATTAGATGAATTTTTGGATATAGTAAGTGGGTAATTTCCCCAACCCCAACAAAAAAATTTAAAATATTAAGTGTCATGTTATATTTTGTGTAATGTTATATCTTGTATAGACACCTTTTATTAACCTGACACGTTCCAACCATTCATGATATATGGGACAAGTATTAATCGAATATAATCTAGTCTCTACAGATATCGACGAGAAATAAGGAAAGAGTTCTGTTTAGTGTGATTTGAAAAATTTTCTTGTAGTAAATTTGATGCATATAGATGGGCACGATGACTTTTCAGTAAACTGAGTTGTCAATTAAATCCCCTTAACTCAGCCCGCTGAATATATTTTTAATAAAAACACCAGCTTTTAGCTACTGGTGGAGTATCAGCAGATAATTTTTGAAACAGGAATGTCCTAGGGGCGCACGTCAGTCGCCTTAGACTACGGAATACGGCTGGAAGGAGCATAGGAAGGCACTACACGAATCCACTATCAGCAATTGTGTTGAGAGCGTACATGGAGATGGTACCGTCGGTTTTGCTGAGTTATTCGAATATTCTACGGCGAGAACCGACTGTAAGCACGAATATTATTCTGCCAGCATCAGCGACGTAAGAAACTAAAACTTGCCGTACCTACCTCCACGAGAAGGAGGTGTGATATAGTATGGAAAAACTTGATAAGTAGCGTCCCCGGATCATCCATTTTCTGAGTGCTCGTACATATCTTATGAGACGCCGAGACGGCAGAGCTGCACTGAATATCACCAAGATGGCACGTTATGTCAACTCGGTGTTTGGGGGAACAGACGGGCGGCAGCCTGGTCTTGGTCCGGAAGAAAATGCGCTTCCGTTCCCACGAACTTGATGCAAATGTCTACTTCATACTGTTGAGACTTTGTCAGGTGAAAGGTTTCGTGGTGTACAGCAAACTTACAAAACAAGTCCACCGAAAATCAGACGTCCATCTTACCGTCTCGCTGTTCAGCTACCATGAGATCCTGTAGCACAATTATCAATCTCACAAACAACAGTCACAGGCGATATAATTTCTGTGGGAAGGATTAAACTTTGTGATCACTCCAAAATATACACCTGTTACGGATTTAATGGGTGGCAATGATTGAACTACATGAAAAAAAACTTTAATTAGCTACAAACTATGGCGTGTACTCAGTTCATTCAACATGTTAACGACGCAACAGATATTGAAGTTCAGGATTATCATGTTCGATACGCCTGCCATCGTTGGCGTTGATGTGGCGCAGACGAATAGCGAAATTCTGCACTGAGCGAGGTGGCGCTGTGGTCAGCACGCTGGACACGTATTCTGGAGGATGACGGTTCAAACCCGCGTCCGGCCATGCTGATTTAGGTTTTTCATGATTTTCCTACATCATTTCAGGTATACACCTGGATGGTTCCTTTGAAAGGGCATGGCCAATTGCTTTCCCCATCTTTCCCTAAAGCCGATGGGACCGATGACCTAGCTGTTTGGTCCCCTCCTTCAAATCAACCAACCAGCCAAGCAACCGAAATTGTGCGTGACCTGCAGAAGCGTCGGAATATCATTGCTGTCGATGACCGCCTGAATGGCTACTTTCAGCTCAGCAACGGTTTTGGGTTTATTGCTGTACACTATGTCTTTAATATAGCATCCCAAAAAGGAGTCGCACGTGTTCAAATCCGGAGAATATGGGGGCCAATCGAGACCTATGCCAGTGGCCACTGGGTACCTCAGAGCCAGAATGCGGTCTGAAAGGAGCTCCTCCAGGACATCAAACAATCTCCTGCTTGCATGGGATTGAGCTCCCTCTTGTAAGAAGCAAATCTTATCGAAATGAGGGTTACTTTGAGTAATCATCTTTCAAAACCTTCACGTACTGTTTGGTAGTCACCGTGCCATCAAGGAATATCGCACCGATTATTCCTCTACTGGAAACTGCACACCACACAATCACTCATTGAAGGTGACGAACTTCTCGTTTGCGAAATGAGGATTTCCAGTCCCCGAAATGCTCCAATTTTGTTTATTGACGAACCCATCCAAATGAAAGTAGGCTTCGTCGCTAAACCAGAAGCGCAAGCGCACAGTAATTCCCATCATGCTCCGCAGTCAATCGTAGAGTTTCAAAGTCCTAACGTAAACCGGTCATAAGATATGTCGATTTTATTTCATATAGTACAATAAATGTCAGCCTACATGCAGTGCACTTGAAGTCAAATCTCCACGACATCTTTGAGCAGTAACTCTAAGCGTATGTCTAGCACCTCGTGAACGGATCAAAACGATTTTGATGAGGACAGACAATGTGACAGTAGCGATACCATGAGAGGATCCTTCAAGCAAGTGGTACACGTGTAAAACGACAACTTTTCCGTCAAGGAAGTAGAGGGGAAGACCACTACGACTTTATACAACTCAGGCCAGTCAGGCACGATTGCTGTGACGGTACGACCACGAACAACAGTTCCACCGTCATTATAAAATTACCAAGGATTCTTCCTTGCATTACTACTCCTATATATCCATTCACTAGGATTAAGGCATCGTCTGTAGCTTCTAATGTCTCTCTCCCTCTCTTCTTTTTGTCCGTAAAAGAGTTGCTCTATGAGAATCCTAGGAAGTCATTACTGAAAACCTCGACTCATTCCTTAGAATCATCCTAGTGGAGGCCAACGTAGAATGTCCTTGTGTTGACGACAATTTAGTAACGTGGACATGTGAGGTGGATCTTGGAAGCTGCAGCAGATGAAGGTCTCCCCTTTCTAGGTAACCTCGCAAAAAGCGCAGTAGCTAGGGTGCTAGGCCAGAGCGAGTACCAAAATAGCACCTATGTATTTGTGTCTCCACGATGACAGCTACTACCATCCGACGCAGAGGAACTGAGTCGAAAGATCACTGGTTGCAGAATCATAAACAATGATTACACGTTACGGAGGGTCTGATAGGACTACGCTCTACAACGTCAACAACATCATAGGAAAGACACAGCTACACCATTTACTTCGTATAGTGCCTATTAAGAAGGAAGATAATACAAATTCCAGAGAGAAAACTAAGACTTGCTGTCTACATAAAAATCATGTTGGTATCGAAAACGACGACACTCAAGCAAGTTGAGGTTATGACGTCTTGGGTCATTAGTCCTCTGACTGGTTTGATGTGACCCTTCCGCGCCACAGTACCGCTTACATCTACCATCCTAGGTGGAGTTTCCGCCCTCCACAGCAGTTATACCTTCATTTCTTAACGAATATCTCGTCCTATATCTTCATCTTGTGTTCTACACAAATTCCTTGTCTCGCAGATTCCGCGATGAATTTACGCATATCACTTCACCTAATTTCCAACCTCCTCCTTAGGTAACACGTCTCAAACGCTTCGATTTTCTTCTTTTTCGGTTTCCCCACTGTCCGTCATTCAATGATATGCTCCACATTTACATTCGCAGAATTTATTTTCTATGATTATGGCCGATGTGTGAAATTATTACAATTGTTGTAGCTACGGATTGACCTATTTGCCTGCGGCAGCCTACATTTGTTTCCACCTTGCTTCGCATGTCATCCTTTATTTTGGTTCCTTGGTAGCAAAGTTCCTTCGAATGCCCTAATTGGCTGCGATAGTGTGATTTGTACCCATGCTGCTTCGCTCCTCAGTTTTATTTTGCATCCTTGGTAGCAGAGTTGCTTCATGTCGCTGACATCTTTTAGTTATGGAATGCCCTATTTGCCTGCAACAGTATGCCTTTGTATTCACTTCCTTCGCATGTCATAAATTGTTGTCCTTCTTTGGTAGCAGAATTCCTTCACTTCGTCTAGTTCGTGATTCCCAAATTTTATAAAAAATTTCTCACTAACCTTACTTTTGCTACTGATCAGTACTTTTTCGGTTTGCTCAGTTGATTTGCAATTCACATATTTTTATATTTTGCTCAGAAGTGAATCTTGTCATTGATAGTCCCCCCCACTGGGTGAATTTAAATCGCTCTACTGATCCTCTATCTAACTTTCGTCATTGCTTCTTTGGTACTATGGTAGAGAAACAAAGGAGAAAGACTGCATCCATTTCTTACACTCATCTATATCCAAGTATTGTGTTCGTGGTCATCTATTCATATTCTTGTTTTGGTCCTTACACATATTGTACATTATCTCTTCTGACAGTCGGCCTAGATCGGTTGTACATGCATCTTTTTCCTTTCTAAAAGCTATCTGAAAAAAGAAAAGATTACTGAGCGGCGGAATCTACCTGTGTGGGACAGACTCTGTATTTATATGTTTGAAAGTTGTTGTAGTAAAGCGTTACCGCAAATTAATTCTACTCGTTGGTAACATAGCACCTGACTATAGCAGTGGTGTCCAAGACCAAGACGAATCGCTTCTCGGCTTTTGGCAAGATCAATGAGCACCACGTTTCTTTAAAAAAAAATCTCACAGGTGATAAGGAGAGGAAAAGTACTTTATTTCACTTTAGGTAACACAAGGTAGCACCCCTAGAAACTTCAATTTTTTACAAACTCCATCTCATTTAAATCACATAGCGTCATACTCTGACTCATTTATTTTACTATGATCCCTGGCACTAACAACAAAAAGCATGATAAAATATGAATGACCAATGTCCAGGTTGTTAGGTTCTTGTTGGGGATATTTGTTATGAAACTGTGTCGTTTCAGAGACCTTCTCATGGTTCCAACATCTATGATATATATGCAGACTGAAGTGACAAAAGAAATTTTGTACAAATGCCAGGTTTCGAACCTAGGTCTCCTGCTGCCTTGGCAAATGCGCTAACCACTATGTCACCCTGGTAATTGGTTTTGCACAACTGCATTTACAACCATAACGTATCTCCCTACTCATTCCAAATTCCCATTTGTATACGAGACTTGACAAGGTCTCTGGCACCATGGAGTTTCATTTGTTCAGAGCACCTTAGTATTAGGCCGGAATTCTCATTTCCTCTGACGCTGAAGTGCTGTTCCAATAGAAGTGGAGAGCCGCTGCCAAGCTGATCGAGTTTAGGGGGCATACGAAGTGAGCTGAGGCATAAATGGGGATTTGGAATGGGGAGGGTGGTGTGCAGGAGTGATCAGGGCAGTTAGACAAAGACACTGTGGCAGGATGGTGTAGTGGTTGGCTCATCTATGTAGTTAGCAGGAGAACCGGACTCGAATCTCGGCCTTGGTAAGAAACTGTCATACACTACCTCAGTCTGCATGTACATGTTCCTCATTATCACCCAGATCATGCAGCAGTTTGTATGGCCTTGTTGTCAGCTGCACACCTTCACAACGGTAACTGGAACACCACGTCCCAAATCCTCTTGAAGTCACACTTCCTGCACAGACTGCATGCATGTAAACTAGTTTTTACTGCCAACAAGCTTCAGAAACTATGGCCGTGAGCTCTGGTCTGGTGGCATCTGGCGTCGGCCCACAGCATGGCTGTTCTGTGGGCATGGTGAGGAGTCCATCACGCAGCCCATGGCGACGCGACACTGCTCTGTGGCGCGTTGTGTTGTCAGCAGCGTGATTACTCAGCCGTTTGCACATCAGGCGCTGAGTCTGCAGCTGGCAACCGAGACCTGACTCAGCGGTGACTGGCGCTGAATCCCACAGCCCCAAACTTTGGCCCGTGACGAGTCTTCAGGACGCTAATAGGAACACTATGTCCCAAAGTCCCTTGTCATCACAGTGTGCTGCCACATTATACTATGCTTACATGAAGGTACGAGGATGAAGAATATATTACATAAATTGTAAAAAGCGAATTTATTTACAGCTGTGACATGCACCGACATAAACTAAAGCAACACAACAGAGTGAATAATACTGAGACACCTTCTATGAGAGGTATTGCATCCCGTATCAGCAAATTTCGAACTGTTTTAATGATACTACTACCATAGTCAGGAAATATTAGTATGCTCGATATTCTGAAACAGAATTACTTAGGGTTCCACAAGGCCTATGTAGTGCAAGATTTCTCTCTCTGTATTCGACAGCCATGTAACACCAATTTTATATGACGCTGCCCCGCCATCCGAGAAATAGTCAACTTTTCTTTTATCTTTGTTTTTTTTTTTTTTTTTTTTTGGTATTACTGTAAAAGGAAATTGGGCTCTTGCTACCTGCATCACACTTTGCATGGAATGATCTCCTCACAGCCGACTATAGCAGAACTCCACACTGTTCTACCTCCATTCCTTTTTCATATTGATAGGTATCAACTTATTCTTTTCAGGAAGTGGTGGTAATTCCAGGAAAAGTTAATTCAATCACTCGAAGGTAAGAAATTTTAGTTCAGATTGGAAGATCAAAACAGATAATATGATTTCACAAATACTAGTGTCTCCTCTGGTTGATATCATAAAAATGTATGCATAATGTGGTGAAAGACTATAAGCACAACTCAGTGTACATTATTTATGATAGAAATTTTGTGTTTTTTAAATTGAAAAACTCCACCTAAAGGTATGTCTGAAAATTTTAGCTAATGCTGCATTGTAGCTGTGAATATTGCTGAAATAGTTCTTTGATTTTCCTTTAACTGTTCGATCAATTAAAGTGAATCTTCAATACAGAGAGCTGAGAAATAAATTTTGTGTTAACGGAAATACCTTTCGCTTATGAAATTAACGATCCCTCATGACAACAGTTAGCATTATCAATATCTACACTGTTCCTATTACTTAACCTATACAAAATTTGTCTCTATTTAGCTCGTTGTCTTTTATCGCACCTCGTCCGTGTTCTTTCCAAAGCATAGCCTAAAACAAATATTGTTTTCTTATAATAAGAGAAGTTGTAGCTATTCAGGATGAAAAAACTGAAAATGACTCACTTCAAAGTTTATGGTAACAGCAGCAAACAGTTTCTTTCACTCTTATACAAAAGTAGGTGAACGATGTTTCTTTTCCACTGCCGGCAGCGTCATCGACTAGCATTTGTGGTACTGCTGCTGTCCAGTGTCCGTGTGTTAGTGTGAATCAACCACAGAATGCGATTTAATGACACGTTTTTACTTTACTGTGTCATTCCTACAATGGCACCTGATCTGTATGCGGGGTGGAAGTTTGTAACAGTGCGAGAGACAGAGGAAAACTTTTCACGTGTGTATGTCTACTTCCATTTACCTCTATTAACTACTACGTTCATAGATTTTTTTTGTGCACGTCTACGTCAAAGAACGTTTGGAATATGTAAGTTTCATTGGCCTACTTGTATACTTAATAATTCAAATCGGTGCTCCAATTTTGTTTGTTCTCAATACAATTTTTTTGGTTTCCCACGATACAGTGGACATACGAGAAGTGAGTTCGAGTAAAAGGTAACAGCGAGTATATGAAAGTTGAAAATAAACAGAGACCAGTGTCATAACGAAATCTACTATAAACTAGTTTGAAAATTTATTAAATAAAGTTAAGGTTTTCAACTCTACAACTGTAAGTTAGTCCACAAAAAAGATTTCGTATTATGACTGACATTGCACCGTTTCCAAAGATTGCGTTTTTGTACTTTCACTTGCAGTTCCGTAAATAAAGTGGGAAGTATCAAAATATATTATGAAATAATACACTCCTGGAAATTGAAATAAGAACACCGTGAATTCATTGTCCCAGGAAGGGGACACTTTATTGACACATTCCTGGGGTCAGATACATCACATGATCACACTGACAGAACCGCAGGCACATAGACACAGGCAACAGAGCATGCACAATGTCGGCACTAGTACAGTGTATATCCACCTTTCGCAGCAATGCAGGCTGCTATTCTCCCATGGAGACGATCGTAGAGATGCTGGATGTAGTCCTGTGGAACGGCTTGCCATGCCATTTCCACCTGGCGCCTCAGTTGGACCAGCGTTCGTGCTGGACGTGCAGACCGCGTGAGACGACGCTTCATCCAGTCCCAAACATGCTCAATGGGGGACAGATCCGGAGATCTTGCTGGCCAGGGTAGTTGACTTACACCTTCTAGAGCACGTTGGGTGGCACGGGATACATGCGGACGTGCATTGTCCTGTTGGAACAGCAAATTCCCTTGCCGGTCTAGGAATGGTAGAACGATGGGTTCGATGACGGTTTGGATGTACCGTGCACTATTCAGTGTCCCCTCGACGATCACCAGTGGTGTACGGCCAGTGTAGGAGATCGCTCCCCACACCATGATGCCGGGTGTTGGCCCTGTGTGCCTCGGTCGTATGCAGTCCTGATTGTGGCGCTCACCTGCACGGCGCCAAACACGCATACGACCATCATTGGCACCAAGGCAGAAGCGACTCTCATCGCTGAAGACGACACGTCTCCATTCGTCCCTCCATTCACTCCTGTCGCGACACCACTGGAGGCGGGCTGCACGATGTTGGGGCGTGAGCGGAAGACGGCCTAACGGTGTGCGGGACCGTAGCCCAGCTTCATGGAGACGGTTGCGAATGGTCCTCGCCGATACCCCAGGAGCAACAGTGTCCCTAATTTGCTGGGAAGTGGCGGTGCGGTCCCCTACGGCACTGCGTAGGATCCTACGGCCTTGGCGTGCATCCGTGCGTCGCTGCGGTCCGGTCGCAGGTCGACGGGCACGTGCACCTTCCGCCGACCACTGGCGACAACATCGATGTACTGTGGAGACCTCACGCCCCACGTGTTGAGCAATTCGGCGGTACGTCCACCCGGCCTCCCGCATGCCCACTATACGCCCTCGCTCAAAGTCCGTCAACTGCACATACGGTTCACGTCCACGCTGTCGCGGCATGCTACCAGTGTTAAAGACTGCGATGGAGCTCCGTATGCCACGGCAAACTGGCTGACACTGACGGCGGCGGTGCACAAATGCTGCGCAGCTAGCGCCATTCGACGGCCAACACCGCGGTTCCTGGTGTGTCCGCTGTGCCGTGCGTGTGATCATTGCTTGTACAGCCCTCTCGCAGTGTCCGGAGCAAGTATGGTGGGTCTGACACACCGGTGTCAATGTGTTCTTTTTTCCATTTCCAGGAGTGTAGTTCTATATCCCTCAGTGCTGTTGTAGGCTTTAGTTTATTCAGCAGAAGAACTAGTTTGATTAAAAGAGAATCTATCTGGTGTTCACAGCAAGCAGCTATTGAAAAATGTCCGACAGTAGTAAGTTACCAAAACAATTTTCCATTTACAGGGTGTTTCAAAAATGACCGGTATATTTGAAACGGCAATAAAAACTAAACGAGCAGCGATAGAAATACACCGTTTGTTGCAATATGCTTGGGACAACAGTACATTTTCAGGCAGACAAACTTTCGAAATTACAGTAGTTACAATTTTCAACAACAGATGGCGCTGCGGTCTGGGAAACTCTATAGTACGATATTTTCCACATATCCACCATGCGTAGCAATAATATGGCGTAGTCTCTGAATGAAATTACCCGAAACCTTTGACAACGTGTCTGGCGGAATGGCTTCACATGCAGATGAGATGTACTGCCTCAGCTGTTCATTTGTTTCTGGATTCTGGCGGTACACCTGGTCTTTCAAGTGTCCCCACAGAAAGAAGTCACAGGGGTTCATGTCTGGCGAATAGGGAGGCCAATCCACGCCGCCTCCTGTATGTTTCGGATAGCCCAAAGCAATCGCACGATCATCGAAATATTCATTCAGGAAATTAAAGACGTCGGCCGTGCGATGTGGCCGGGTACCATCTTGCATAAACCACGCGGTGTTCGCCGTGTCGTCTAAGGCAGTTTGTACCGCCACAAATTCACGAAAAATGTCCAGATAGCGTGATGCAGTAATCGTTTCGGATCTGAAAAATGGGCCAACGATTCCTTTGGAAGAAATGGCGGCCCAGACCAGTACTTTTTGAGGATGCAGGGACGATGGGACTGCTACATGGGGCTTTTCGGTTCCCCATATGTGCCAGTTCTGTTTATTGACGAAGCCGTCCAGGTAAAAATAAGCTTCGTCAGTAAACCAAATGCTGCCCACATGCATATCGCCGTCATCAATCCTGTGCACTATATCGTTAGCGAATGTCTCTCGTGCAGCAATGGTAGCGGCGCTGAGGGGTTGCCGCGTTTGAATTTTGTATGGATAGAGGTGTAAACTCTGGCGCATGAGACAATACGTGGACGTTGGCGTCATTTGGACCGCAGCTGCAACACGGCGAACGGAAACCCGAGGCCGCTGTTGGATCACCTGCTGCACTAGCTGCCCGTTGCCCTCTGTGGTTGCCGTACGCGGTCGCCCTACCTTTCCAGCACGTTCATCCGTCACGTTCCCAGTCCGTTGAAATTTTTCAAACAGATCCTTTATTGTATCGCTTTTCGGTCCTTTGGTTACATTAAACCTCCGTTGAAAACTTCGTCTTGTTGCAACAACACTGTGTTCTAGGCGGTGGAATTCCAACACCAGAAAAATCCTCTGTTCTAAGGAATAAACCATGTTGTCTACAGCACACTTGCACGTTGTGAACAGCACACGCTTACAGCAGAAAGACGACGTACAGAATGGCGCACCCACAGACTGCGTTGTCTTCTATATCTTTCACATCTCTTGCAGCGCCATCTGTTGTTGAAAATTGTATCTACTGTAATTTCGAAAGTTTGTCCGCCTGAAAATGTACTGTTGTCCGAAGCATATTGCAACAAACGGTGTAGTTCTATCGCTGCACGTTTAGTTTTTATTGCCGTTTCCAATATACCGGTCATTTTTGAAACACCCTGTACCTGTGCATCTACTTCATATACAGACGCAGATTTTGGAAATTACTTGGAAATGAAAAATGAGGCGTAAGTGTAAAAACATGTAAATTTTATAACCAGAGTTGGTTTATTTACAAAACACAATCATTATAGAAGCAACATTGAAGCCGTTGCTGTTGGATGACGCAACCAGCCTCAAATACTTTTTAAATATCTTAATTTAGTGTCACAACCGTTTTCAGGCTGTCATGCCCATCGTCAGATGGCTAATATTTTTCTTTACATAGATCACGCCATTAAAATAAAACATTACAAAAGTATTTGCGGCTGGTGGCGTGGTTCACCCACTATTATTAACGGCCGCGGATTTCACAGTCCAATATGATTTCACAAATACTAGTATCGCCTCTGGTCGATATTTTTTCTCTTAGCGTAAATGGTGTGAGTATGCAAATAGCCCATAAAGTGAAGGCTCAGTTCCAAATTAGCAGTGAAGACTTGAATATTTCGGTTTCTTATACAAGTTGTTAAAAAAAGCGTCGAATACTTTAATAGATGGTAGTACTCACTGAAACAAGAAAAATAAGTCCAATAAACATGGGTCTGGAGACGCATACTTCCTGAGGTAAACACTTGGTTGTAGGAAGGGCTATGCGATACTTGGTTGTGGATGATAACACAGTCGTTGTATTGGCGTCCCGTAAAATGTGACGGCGGGGGATTATGATGTCTCACTCACATTATTCTGCCCACCGTTAGGTGGTCTGCAGTCAGTTGTGTGGTTCGACTCACGTTGTAATCTACGTTAGTTTTCGTCGTATTTGTGTGCCTTATTGCACAGTACTGTCAACCTTTGGTACGTATCCAAACGTGGATTCACTTCTTTGATTACTGTTATTGGGCTGCTTGTACGTGCAACTGGTGTGCACCACTTACGTATTCTCTCTTCCAGCAGTTGTTAGCAATGGAAGGTTACCATTCGACAAATGAATTGGCGGATATTCTGCTATAGTCTGGCAAATGGACGTAGCCCGCGAGCCCGTGGTCTCCACGCTGAAAAATTTCTACAGGGCATAGCGTCCATTCAGACGCTGTTCGGCAGACTTTTGCAGCGTCTGAGTCACACAGGTCCTCCTATATCTCGGGAGACTGACAGTGGAAGGCCACGCACAGTCCTCACGCCTGACATGGTGGAGC
Organism: Schistocerca nitens; assembly: GCF_023898315.1. NCBI lineage: Eukaryota > Metazoa > Arthropoda > Insecta > Orthoptera > Acrididae > Schistocerca > Schistocerca nitens. The sequence goes on from NC_064619.1 coordinate 104,913,983, forward strand.
GTGTGCTACGTTCTTTCAGTGTGCGACAATTAGCAGCAGCAGAAGGCCTGTCTCACTCTCTTACGTTGGGGTTACTTCATGAACAACTGCTGCATCAGTACCATCTACAGCGCTTCTAGTCCCTAAGGTTACAGGATCATAATGGCTGACGGTGGTTCTATCAATGACTGTTGCAGAAGTGTGCCCCAGATCCATTGTTCACATCCAGGAGGCTTGGTTTACAAGAGATGGTGTTGCGAATTTGCACAACCAGCATGTATGGGACAATGGAAATCCCCAAGCAATTCAGGAAATAGGCCATCAACGCCGAATCGCAATCAACGCGTGGGCAGGTGTACTTGAAGATAGATTAATAGGGCCATACGTGCTACAGTAAAGGTTAAATGGAGTGCATTATCGGGACTTTCTCATTAATTCACTGCCTATCTTACTGAAGACTATGCCGTTGCAGTAACGAATAAAAATATTGTTCATAAACGATGGTGCACCAGCACGCTTTCGTCACAGAGATGTCATGGTTGCTGGATTGGTCGGCAGGCCGCCACCCCTTGGCCTGCTCGCTCTGCAGACCTTAATCCACTAGAGATTTGGTTGTGGATGTACTCGTAGAAACTGGTCTTGGTCACGCCAATCAACGATGTACGGACACTACAGGGTCGCGTCTTCAGTGCGTGCTAGCGGGTACAACAGCAACTGGGTATACTTACACTAATGGCCATTAAAATTGCCACACCAAGAAGAAATGCAGATGATAAACGGGTACTCATTGGACAAATATATTATACTAGAACTGACATGTGATTACATTTTCACGCAATTTGGGTGCATAGATCCTGAGAAATGAGTACCCAGAACAACAACCTCAGGCAGTAATAACGGCCTTCATACGCCTGGGCATTGAGTCAAATAGAGCTTGCATCGCATGTACAGGTCAGGTACAGCTGCCCATGCAGCTTCGACACGATACCACAGTTCACCAAGAGTAGTGACTGACGTATTGTGAAGAGCCAGTTGCTCGGCTACCATTGACCAGACGTTTTCAAATGGTGAGAGATCTAGGGAATGTTATGGCCAGAGCAGCAGTCGAACATTTTCTGTATCCAGCAAGGCCCGTACAGGACCTGCAACATGCGTTGTGAATTTCCCTGCTGAAATGTAAGGTTTCGCAGGGATCGAATGAAGGGTACAGCCACGGGTCGTAACACATCTGAAATGTAATGTCCGCTGTTCAAAGTGAAGTCAGTGCGAACAAGAGGTGACCGAAACGTGTAACCAATGGCACCCCATACCATCACGCCGGTTGATACGCCAGTATGGCGATGACGAATACACTCTTACAATGTGCGTTCACGGCGATGTCGCCAAATACGGATGCGACCATCATGATACTGTAAACAGAACTTGGATTCATCCGAAAAAATGACGTTTTGCCATTCGTGCACCCAGGTTCGTCGTTGAGTACAACATCGCTGGCGCTCCTGTCTGTGATGCAGCGTCAAGGGCAACCGTAGCCATGGTCTCGGAGCTGATAGTCCTTGCTGCTACAAACGTCGTCGAACTGTTCGTGCAGATGGTTGTTGTGTTGCAAACGTCCCCATCTGTTGACTCAGGGATTGAGACGTGGCTGCACGGTCCATTACAGCCATGCGGATAAGGTGGCTGTCATGTCGACTGCTAGTGATACGAGGCCGTTGGGATCCAGCACGGCGTTCCGTATTACCCTCCTGAACCCACCGATTCCATATTCTGCTAACAGTCATTGGATCTCGACCACCGCGAGCAGCAATGTCGCGATACGATAAACCGCAATCGCGATACGCTACAATCCGACCTTTATCAAAGACGGAAACGTGATGGTACGCATTTCTCTTCCTTACACGAGGCATTACAACAACGATTCACCAGGCAACGCCGGTCAACTGCTGTTTGTGTATGAGAAATTGGTTGGAAACTTTCGTCATGTTAGCACGTTGTAGGTGTTGCCACCGGCGCCAACCATTTGCGAATGCTCTGGAAAGCTAATCGTATGCTTATTACAGCATCTTCTTCCTGTCGGTTAAATTTCACGTCTGTAGCACGTCATCTTCGTGGTGTAGCAATTTTAATGGGCAGTGGTGTAAAAGGGTGCGTCATTCGTTATGCCGGAGGTCAGAGGGGTGTACTGCAATGAGTGGACGCCTTGTTGAACGGTTCGTGTAAACACGTGTTTATCGCAGAAAGTACACATCTCCGGACCCATGTTTGTAGGACTTATTTTTCTAATTTCGATGAATACTACAACCTCTCAAAGTATTCGACACTTTCTTTTGACCACCCTGTATACCGTTCTAGTTGACAGAAATTCCCCTCTGAAATGTGTAACCAAAGAATCGCAAAAGACTCTCCGAGAGCCAAATGACAAGAAATGCTTGCAAATTCCACAATACTTAATGCTAAAACACTGTCGTTAATGTTCCTCGGCATCGAGTGTTAAAACACAAGGAGCTAAGCAGCTTCACTGTTCACTCTGTATGGTGAAATGTTCACATTTCGAAAGAATAAAATTTACCAAATTTACCGCACTGTGGCCATAATCCCTTAAAAAATTTGCAGCTGAAAACAACATGACGCGTTCTGTTTGCGAATGTCCGGTGGCCAGAAGTTATACCACACTCCAGCTGAAATAATGCCACGATATTTCCATGCTCACGGAGACAGTGCACACAGATACAGCTCATTTTTAAAGCTAATCTGCGAAAATAAGGGGCGGAAACATTAATCTCGTCAGCCGTGTGCTGCGGTGGGTCTCGCCGCTCGCCTGTTCTCGCGGAAGATATGAAGAGCGGCGCTTACATTTCTTGTCTGTGCCGTATATCTTACTCTTCTTTCCATTGCACTCTACAAACAAAGTTTTAAAACCGTCAGAGACGACACGAGAGCGGAATTACAAAGTTTTGTAAGCAGGAATTTAAATCTCCACAGGAACTTAATTGTATTTTCTACGAAAGTGACGGTGGAATGAAGTAATTAATTGAGTTAATGTTACTAGCCCGTTTCAGGGAGTAAAATTGTGTATTGTCCTAATCTCATAGTGATCTCAATGAATGTCCAGATTGAGTTCTCTGATTTTACAAATGAAAGAGCCAGAGTACATTTTAATCATTTGTTTTGAAAGGGCCCTTTCGGTTTTCTGCTAGTGCCAGCTGTAGTCAACAGAAAACAAGAACAAAATTAAGCTTGGTTGATATTTATTCTTCGTATTAATGCTTAATTGTATTTAACTTTCTGCAGCATAAGGGACTGTACCAGTCACCGACATGCATCTGATATGACATCTTTGGGTCCATCATCATCATCATCATCATCATCATCAGTCAATTCAATCATTAAATGATGTGGCCTCTTCGAGTCGTGGATTCAGGTAAGCTTTCAGCAGTCTTCTCCAAGTGGGACGGTCTTGGGCAGTTCTCTGCCAGGTGTTACCAGCGATCTCCTTGATGTCATTGTCCCATATGTCTGGTGGTCTTCCTCTAGGCCTCCGGTGCTCTCTCGGACTCCACTCCAGTACTATCTTCGTCCATCTGTTGTCTTTTCTTCTTGCGGCGTGGCCAGCCGACTGCCATTTCAAGGAACCTACTGTCTCTAAGATGTCATTAACCTTCGTCACATACCGGATGTCATCTGCCCTTTTCCTGTCCTTTCTTGTATAGCCCAGCATTGATCTCTCCATGGCTCTCTGTGCTGTCCTAAGTTTCGCTTTTGTAAATGAGTTCAGTGTCCATGTCTCGCAGCCATACGTCATCACAGGAAGAATGCTTTGATCAAATACTGCTTTCTTCAGATTTACTGGCAGTTTTGATCTGAATACTTTTGAATTCTTCCCAAATGCTTGCCAGCCAAGCTTCATGCGTCGATAGATTTCTGGTCTTATATCTCCCTTCATATTTATAATCTGGCCAAGGTATATTCACTGACCTCTTCTAGTAGACTGTCCTTGACTTTCACATCTCCAGCTGGGACCCATTTGTTGGACAGTACTTTTGTTTTGGAAAGGTTCGTTTTCAAGCCAAACAATTAACATTCCGATGCAAGGTCTGTAACTATGTTTTGGAGCTCTGCCAAGTCTTTGGCCAGTAAGGCAATATCATCAGCAAATCTCAAGTTGGTAAGCCTTCTTCCATTAATTCTAATTCCCTTACCTTCCCAGCTCAGCTTTGACATAGCCATTTCCAATGCAACAGAGAACAGTTTTGGGGAGATGGGATCGCCTTGCTTGACACCCCTCATGATTCGTAATTCTTGAGTTGATTTGCCGATGTTAACATAAGCTGAAGAATTCTCGTACATTTTTCTGAGCACTTCAATGTATGCTGCTCCCACTCCTCGCTCACTCAAAGCTTGGAGGACAGCTACGTGGCTAACGGAGTCAAATGTCTTTTCAAAGCCAGCAAAGGCAATGCAGAGAGGCAGTTGGTATTCACTCGATCTGCTTATTACTTCACTAACGGTCAGAATGTGGTAAATAGTGCTAAAATTGCTTCGGAATCCTGCTTGTTCTATAGTTTGGGCTGAGTAGGGTGAAACTAAGTCCGTTTAACAAGATGTTTGTGAAAATTTTGTACAAAATTTAGAGCAAGTTGATAGGACGGTTGTTTTTAATATTGTGGATACTTCCTTTCTTGTCTATCAAAATAATCTCAGCCTTGTTCCACGATAGTGAGATTGAAGCATAGTGCAGGCAGGAAGTAAATACTTTTGCCAAGTGATTTATTGTTACCTCTCCTGCCAGTTTGAGGATGTCAACGCTGAGCTCATCATCACCCGGCACTGTTCCCTTCTTCATGGTATCTAGAGCACACTTGACTTCCGATGGGAGTATATCTGGAACACTAGGTACATCATTTAATTTAGATAAAATTTTCCATTGGATTACTATACAAATGCTATAAAAGTCTATGATGAACTTCAAAACCTCCTCCTTTTCAGTGATTCGACTGTCATTTCCATCGAGTACGATAATCTGCTTTTTACCTATTGTGAGTTTGCGTTTGGCTGCCTTTAAACTTGTTCTCCAAGCTTGCTCGTAAGGTGTCTTCAGTGAATTTCTGTATGTCTGTTTTCATTTCTCTTCGCACTGCCTTACATAGTTCGGAATACACTACCATGTCACGATCAGTTTGGATTTTCATTTCTCTCCTCTGTTCTAAAAGGGTTTCACTTCTTTGGGTCCATACAGTGATAATTAGGGCCAAATTCCCTGATGCGGTGTGCAGCAATTTCGCCCGGCTGCGCTCTCCAAATAGTAATGTATCCCTCTGAGAAAATAACGATTCTGCTCTTTAAAAATGAACCGTATGTATATACGCAGGAATTTCTAGCGTTACTGTAAAGGAAGATATCTCTGATAAACTGCTTATTTAACTTAACTAGGAGTCGTCTCTTATCTATTTTCCATAATTGGAGCATGTTCAGAGAGAAACTGCCTTTTAATGGTACTGCGATAGAGTACAGTTAGCGTCAACGGATTTCTTCCCCAAGCTGCGTGGATCACATTTGAGTTAGCAATTTATATAGTTAAGTTGCGTTGCTTTGTGATGAGAATGGAGTAGCATGTTGCTCGTGAAACGAATCTCATTTAGTATGACGAAATTGGTGTCTTCGAATAAAAAGTAATTTCACTAGATTGTCTAGCAAACATTTTAGAAAATGTGTACGTAACGATAAAATTGTCAGAGACAGAGCTTTACATATTTCTAAATGTCTTTCATCAGGCTAGAAATAATTACAATTTCTGATGGTAAAATTTCAAATATTTCTCAGATTCTTTGGTGGAGAGTTTCAAGCAGTACACTAACTAGCACTATATCACCGTCTTCGTCTTTTCAAGCGCTTTCGGATGTCATCAAAGAAATGTATCATTTTATTTAAAAAATTATACCTTCTTCAACGTCTCGAACGATCCAAGAGTTAAGACTGTTTACCACATACCAAAGTTAATATCCCTTAGCGTACTATTATTTATCGAGAACATGGTTTCGATATCTGGGACCGTTCAAAAAATAAAAGGGATATTGCGTCTTACGTGGCTCACCCCGTATATAATTCGTCACAAGTAGTGTTGAGTCATTGCCACGTTTCATATACTGTGCTGTATGTTTTACCAGAAACATTTATTCTCAGTACTCTTGTAAACATAGGAAACGCAAAGTGCAATGGAAGTAAAAGTAAACTGATGTTCCCAGCGCAACTCAGTAGCGATCACTGTGTCTCTACAGTGAAAGGACAAAGCTGCTTGTGGACATTTCTCAGTCTAACATGACTCAGATCCGTGCGCTCTGGTCAACTGCAAGATGTGTCAACATCAGGGAAAGTTGCACTAAGAGATGATGTACACATGTACACATGTAATAATTTAAGATCCGTCTCGCAGTGTTGGAACCCCGTCAACGACACCAGGTGAGGAAGGTTGGCTACAAATAACGGCTCTAAATCACTCTCTGCCTTACTGGAGGCAATTGGGAGAACTGTAATAAACGGGGCAGTACCACCTCCATCAGATGAATGTGGCATCTAAAGGTCCATTACGAAAAGCAGGGCAAACAATGTGCAAAAGAAGAGACCGAAATAGCTGGCGACTAGCAGTAGTTGGATCACTAACGTAGGTTCTCTTCAACTATCACTGCAGGATTTGTGAGACGTCTAATGATCTATGATGACCATCTCAGTCAAGTCTCACATAAAGAGTTTAACTGCATACCTTTTTCGGAGAACAATTCATTATTGATGGTACGTATACAAAATTTTGAGTGTTTATACGAGCTGAAGTGAAATATTTTTTTGTGTGACCTAAACGCTACAGATGCACTATTTCCTTGTTAGGGGTTCATAGAGCTTTTGATGATGCTAACGTTCAGAGATGGTGTTCAAACCCCTTGTTATGGTTATTGGTTTACAGACGCTACTAAAAATGTTGTTTACATTAACGTGTGTATTGTATCTACTCGCAATTAAAAGCTATAGTAGTTACGTCTGGGAGCTAGAAAATTCGAAGGCATCTCGTGTTATCCAACACCAAGATAGATTTACCATAAATGTGTGAGCTGGTATTGATCAGAACCATCTGACTGCGCTGTGGAATCTGCTTGGCACGTTCGCTGGAAGAAATTATCGCATCTTTCTCAGTGAGGTACTAACCGAAATAGTGTAGAAAACGCCACTAGCAGTCAGACAACCATCATCGTTCCAGTACGGTGTAAACCCCCTCCCTCTTCCAGAATGAGATTTTCACTCAGCAGCAGAGTGTGCGTTGATATGAAACTTCCTGGCAGGTTAAAACTGTGTGCCGGACCGAGACTCGAACTCGGGACCTTTGCCTTTCGCGGGCAAGTGCTCTACCAACTGAGCTACCCAAGCACGACTCACGCCTCGTCCTCACAGCTTTACTTCCACCAATACCTCTTCACCCACATACTTTCTAAGTATTTTGGTATAAAGAACCTATAGTCTGCCGTAACTAGTTACATAATAAAAACACCAGACCGAGCGAGGTGGTATAGTGATTAGAACATTGAACTCGCATACGGGAGGACAACCATTCGAACCCCTGTCCGTCCATCCTTATTTTGGTTTTTCATGATTTCCCTAAACTGCTTCAGGGAAATGCCGGGATGTTTCTTTTGAAAGGGCTTGGCCGACTTCCTCACCAATCCTTTTCTAATATGATGGGACTGATGTATTCGCTGCTCCCCCATGTCAATCAATCAACCAACCTAACAACATGAGGTTAGGTTTATTACCCCCCATTTACCTTTGTATCACTACTATACTGAAAATATCTGAAAAACAGTGCAAATATCGACAGTGCATGCTGCATGACTTGTTTGAAATCAGCCGCGCGGCTACTTGTTATTGATTACAGTTATATCGACATTATTTTTAGCGCTCAATCTTGCAATTCAGTGCTGCTCAGTTCTGTTTCACGTTTGTATATCTGGCAGACCGCAATGCATGTCAGCAGTCACTGTCCACGCTGCCGTGAGCTTGGTCGGCTATATTACGAACAATACCCATAAGCGAAAAGTTCTGCGTTTATTACATACTGTGCCGTAAACTGAAGGGTCTAACTGAACATACTGTGATAATAGTGTGCGTGTTTCGTCTGATGGCTGACGCATTAGTCTCTACTATTTTGCTGTATGCGTCGGTGTGTGCATATTACTACAGTTTTCACCCTTTTGTGGGTATTTTAATGTAAATAAATGAAACTGCGGTAACAAGACAAAAAAAATGTGACTTGTATACTTCGTAACGAGCCACCGAGGATCACTGCCCATATAACCAAAGTATTGAGGATATATCCTCGACAAGCTCCGAAATTTGGTCGGTGGAGCTGGGTTTATCCAGCATGGGCTGCGTAGTGAGGGAAGATGGGCACAGTTGCTTGACGGAAACTAAATTGTTTAATGTGCGGTTTGGAAACATGAAGACATGTTCCCTACTTTGTACTGATTACCTTGGAACAGCGGAATCCTCGCAGTTGCAGTGTTACAGGGTTAAAGTTAGAAGCAGCTTTCACGCAGAGCAGTACCTCACAGGCACGGGACGGGAATGGACCGCAGAACGCCATCCGTAGTGCCTGCGTCGCTGCAGTCAGTGAGGCAAGACGGCAGCCAAGTGCCGAGCACCGCAGCTGACAGGACGGGGCCGAAGGGGGGCGGGGGGGGGGGGGGGGACGCAGAATTCACTTGACGGAGGAAGTTGGGAGCAGCCGGCGGCGGAGTTCCCCTTCCCTCAGCCAGGGGCGGCTCGAGTGGCCGCAAATTGGGGTCGCTGCGGAGGCGGCGCAATGGCGGTCAGCCGCTCCTATTGTTAGCTGGGGACGCGCATGGCGTTACGTCTGCGCACGAGGCACGTTCACTGGGCGCCAAGTGTCGCTCCCGCACAAATGTTAGAACAAGGGCTATACAAAGGCTACTTTGTTCTTGCGTTCTCACGTTCATTATAGCATGCCGCCTCAATCTCATAACGTCCTTAAAGACGACGTTTCTGTCGTTGCAGTCTCATTTTCTTGGTGAAAGAGCAAAAGGCAAGTGAACGAGATCATTCCTTGAGTCTTCCAGAGCATGACTGTTGGAACTGTCAGAAAGTAGGTCCATATTTTTAAGGGTACCACAGAAGCTTGTGCTCCTTCAAAATTATTACAGCATTTTGTGATGGAAATACATGGGACCTGAACATATGAGATCATAGGTTTGAGATCGTAGGCTTTCCAGGTCATTGTTCATCACTTTAAAATGGAACTGAAACTGCGTCATTCCTGTAGAATCGCCTGTTCTGACGCTTGGGGGGTTATGCAAGGGTCTTGTATGTTGAATGAAGTCTGAACTATGGAATGGGCACTGATCTCGAATTGTCTTGTGGCGTATTATAGCTGCAAGTGGTGTGCTTACTTTGTATCATTGTTAGCAATACTTTCCACAGATCCACTGGGCAATGGAACTCGCAATTCCAATAAAGAAATACAATAACTGCAAAATACATTCAGCCCCTTAGGCACTGAATCACCTGGCCCTGTTCAAAACTGATAATGTTGGTCCCTGTGCACATAACGAATAAATTAAATTATCTTACCTCCAGAGCAGGAATGGAGTAAAGCGTTATGGCTTAAGTGCCTCTAAGCACTATAGGACTTAACATCTGAGGTCATCAGTCCCCCAGAACTTAGAAATACTTAAACCTAACTAACCTAAGAACATCACACACATCCATTCCCGAGGCAGGATTCGAACCTGCGACCGTACCGGTCGCGCGGATCCTGACTGTAGCGCCTAGAACCGCTCGGCCATCTCGGCCGGCAGTAAAGCGTTATATTCTGGTCCCTAATAATTAATATAATACATATAATAATATTATCTGCTGGCCATAATAGTAGAAATGCACATGAAATTCATTTGGCTGATAAACGAGAACATTTGAGGAAACTCAACTTCTTTAAAAAATATATGACCTGGACTGGGAGACGGTACTGATTATGATGAATTACTAACACTCAGTTCTTTTAGCAAAATTATATTACAGGTTATGTTTGTCATTTCAAAACTTCTGACAGTTGAAGTTGCATTACTCACAATTGATTCACAAACAATGAGATTTAAACATCAAGTATTAACTGACCTCATTTTTCCCACATAAATGCAAATCATCAAATTACACATAGCTCCGCTAACAAATTTGAAAAGCATTACAAAAATGACATATCTAACTAACCTTTTACCCAAAACAGTTTACGTACATTCCGGGGTTATTCAAAAATTATAAGTTATTAGCCAACTCATCTATGTTAACATCCTGGCAAAAACAGAAAACATACAGTAATTACTTATATCTTTACTTTATTTGCCTGAAGACTTCTGCTTCCATGGTCAACAATACTGACATACATGCATTAATCTACCTCTTGGTGGCTTCACGTAGCACACGACAGAAGCTGCATACTCCATCGTCTTTCCCTCACAGACAGCTACCTACAACAGAACGCCCAGCGTTCTCATACTCCAGCAAAACAGTAGCATATCTTTAGCTCGGTGGTCGCGCACAGTCAGCGACCAAAATTATCGGGCCTGTCAGAGACATTCATTGTTTATAGTACAGTAGCTTCATTTTAATTTATTAATATTCTTATCTTATTCTCATGCTACAATGAAGTGTGCCCCAGTATGCTCCATTTCAAGTAGTACCTGGCGTTTTCTCCCACACACGAGATATTTGATTTGGCGCATCTCAGCTTTGCACTAATTTAAAGATCGTGTATCCACCTTTTATGTCCATACATGGTAGTAATTGGCTACTGAAAGACGCCACCGTTAATGATGGAAGCGCTGAACGCAGTTCAAGCGGCTGGGTGAGGGGGAGGGGGGTGGAGGCAGGTACGAGTGGCGGCTTGTTTTTGTTTACTTTCACATACACTAGTACCTGCCTTGTAGCCGTCTTCACGATTAAAATTTTTTGGTCTCTGATTTTTCGTTTACACTTACATGGCGATGTTGCTGAAAATAAACCTTAGCAAAGTCTATGTTCTCTTACCGTTTGACGTCGTTTTTGTCTTTTAACATCTTGAAAGGGTTTATTCAACCCTTCATTATTGTTGGATTAATGAGACTTCTACAGATATTGCATAGCACCTCACGTTACTAAGACTTTTTATATGGTTTTTATGTTGTGGTCATGTGGTTGTAGTGCGGTCATATACACATGGTGATTCAGATAAAGAGTTTCTCTTGGTAACTTACTTAATAACAACTCAAAGCGCGCTTATTTATTAGTTATTTTACACAGATTTACAGCAGTAAGATTTTGATTTTAAATAGAAAATTTTTACACGTATTTCAACAATTCTGTACAAATATACTAAAATAAATTTACTGTCAATTAAAGATAAGAAATGTAAACGTCCAGTGTTTTAGACATGGATGCCACATGTTATTCATAAATTACCTGGTGTCACATAGTTATAAGCTTCCTTGATCCTATAGGAGGAGGAGGTTAGTGTTTTAACGTTCCACCGACAGCGAGGTCATTAGAGGCGGAGTGCAACCTTGGATTAAGAAAGGATGGGGAAGGAAACCTGTCGTGCTCTTTCAAAGGAACCATCATGGCATTTGCCTGAAGTGATTGGTGAAATCACATAAAACCTAAATCAGGATGGCTGGAGACAGGTTTGAACCATCGTCCTCCAGAATGCGAGTCCAGTGGGCTAACCACTGTGCCACCACCTAGCTCTGTCTTTATCCTATCTTTGAAGTCATATGGAGTTATATAATCAGCGATAGAAATACAGCTCCTCAGAAATCTCCACAAAATGAAATGCACGGGTCTTAAATCGGGGAAAATGCCAGACATTGCAGGGGAATACAGCGACCTAAGTATCTTCCAGGAAATTTATTGCCAATAATTCATAAACAGTCTTAATCGAATTTACTATTGTTATTATACCGCCAACCAGTTTCAACCCATCGTAGGGGTCATCTTCTGGGCATTTACGCAATTGGTCGATTGCTAGAGGTGTCACTCCTTATAAGATGTCAGACAAATCCAACACCTTCCACGAAAACCCTGACATGATAGCAAATCCGGCAGTATGTCACGTATCTCTGAATAAATCCTGACATTAAATTAACCAAAGTAATACGATCAACAAGTGAGCAAATGGAATACCACAGACTAACACAAGAACGGCTAAATGCCTGTCATACCTTCCCACCGTGAAACAGACGCAGTTCCGAGGGGAGCAACGAAAACAGTAGCCGAGAGCAGAGCAGTGTAGGCTAGAAGGCCCTACGATAAGGGACACCCACATCGCCGGCCAACTGCCGGGAGGTACATCACGCAGCCCGTGTTAAAAGATAGAGCCCTCCAGAAGAACAGTATAGATCATACGATAACACAAAAAGGGCCACACCAGCTGCAAGTTTTAGCATGAGACTACCACGAAAAGTATAACGTTTCTCATTGGATACTCAGAATTTTTGTAGGCGGAGCTTAAGGTTAACATTGAGACGCTGATTGGTCAGTTGAAAACACAGCCAGATACCTTTTTCTTAAACCAACTTCGGTAAATGGTAGTAAGGAGATGTTCGAGAGAGTTGCTACCGTGACGGTGAGGTGCATGGAGCTGCGCCACCAGCCACCCCTGACGCTGCCTAAACACCGACAAGGTAATGAACGCACGCGATGCCGCATAACAGCGGATAAAGCTTCACTCAGAACTGCAGAAGTCTCATCTGTTACATCCCCTTTTTACGTAATACTAGTATCGATCGTCAATTAAACTTCGTGGTATTCACATTTGCTACTTGAAGTTAAAATCTGAAACGTGATGATTTTTCTGTCATATAATTATTGGGATGCCACATCAGCCACTGTAGTTTACGACAAGTTAAATAAATAATTAAAGGTAATTGAGGGTCACTGTAGACCATTTTTTACAGTTTTCTCTTTTATGAAACTTAATTTAAACCTAGATTATAGATGTGATATGGCATAGGTCACCCTTTGATCCATTATAGAACTTGGAAACCCATTCAGGAAATATTAGTTCACCTTTTTGTTGAACGCAATTGGTTTTTATCATCCTGTATTAAAATATTTTCTTTTATCAATAGTGCAATTTATAAACAATGTTTTGTGAGTAGAATAAAAATTCCAATGGTAAACTTAACTGCTTTTTCGACGTTATTTTACCAGCTAACTAAAAATAGGTAAGCCTTGAACTCCTTACACTGAATTTACTTTGTATTAAGATTCTTTTACAGGGAATGCAGTGGAGCTAAAGCTGAAACCATTAAGTATTTGATTATATCATCGCTAGTCTCACTGAACTCCTCTGAACTCTACATTTCATGTGTGGTCTGGCGTCTCCTTACCAGCAGCACTCTCAGAGCGTCGTGGTGCGAAAGTGGTAGGAAGAGACGACTTAGAACAAACAGACACCACGCAGAATATTAGATCCTGTCTACATAACGGCAGCAAACGCCCAGAAGATGACCCCTACGTCGGGTTGAAACCGGTTGGCGGTATAATAATAATAATAATAATAATAAATGCGCTTAAGACAGTGAAACGTCCCCTTTTGAACAATTATATTAGACCTCACAAAAATCGTGGTTACTCGAACTACTGCAATACAGCAGGCGCCACTACTGCCAGCTAAATAAAAGATTCAAACTACGAAAGGCACTAACTACTGACAGGCATAGTTAGTAAATGAAAGATTTTGATAGAGAACAATGTATTTACCTTAATAGTCATCAAAAGTCATAATATGTATAGGAGTTCATAACATCCATTCTTACAAATATCAGAACTCCGCCATTTCTCTCCCCACATCCACCACTGCTGGCGGCTCACCTCCAACTGCGCAACGCTACGCGCTGTTCACATCCAGCTGCCCAACACTACAATGGCAGACAACAATGCAAAGTAGCCACAGACTGCACACAGCACAGCCAGTGATTTTCATACAGAGTGCTACGTAACGTTGCCAATAAGAAAACATAAACAACGTACTTACAACTGTTTATGAATTATTGATAATCATAATAATCGCTGCCTCTCTCCACAACCATGTTGTCCAAAAATCTATTGTTCATTTCTTGCACAACGTCCGCCGCTGAATAATCTGGTGGCGAATATCGTACTGTATCCACACAAGGTCTCTAATGTCTGTGGTCTGTGCTGAGATTTTCAACTAGAGCATAGTCATGATTCTGTAGACGACTACAAACATTTCTCCATGAAGACACAGACCGAACTGTGTGACAGTGGGATGTATGAATTAACAGTTATGCAGTAAATAGTGACTTAATGAACACTTTACTTACTATTTCTCCATTGCCCCGTTTTCATTTGGCTGTGTTACACAACTGTACTGGTAATACTGTATGTATTAAGAGGCATGAAACACATCCGTCATGTAGGAAATGTGTTTCTACTAATAATGAAGAAGTCCTGGATCCCAGACTCGGTACCAGCCAGTGCTTAACTTTAAAGTCACCGGTGAGGTGTCGCCAGCAGTGTGACAACAGCCTTATCAAAGAGGGCGGAGGACTGGACTCAGTTTTAGGACAGGTTCTTGCCTTGGAGATGGCAAAATGTTACTAAAAGGCAGAAGAGTCAATAATTACCAATGGCATGAAAATGCAGATGATAATGGAACATACAGTATTAAAGACACGTTATATTTATTTGCAGCACATGTGGCCTGTGGAAAAAATTCCATGGTGATGTGTCCATTAGCAAAAGATTTCCGAGTAGTCCCCCTGATAGAGGACTACCAAGATGGCTTTCGCCATTTGAAAGAAAATGAATATCAAACGCTATGGTAAAATTCCTCGTGTCAGAGCGTGAATGGCAGACGTTCTAACGTGATAGGAAATTAGAAAAAATTTAAAGGGAGCCTCAGTGCAGATAACAGTCAACCAGTTGCATAATACAGGAAATCCTCAATCTAGAGATATCAGAGGTCAATATAGTGAAAGGGAAAGAATGTAAGGATTTATTGTCAGACGAATATTCAGTAACTTCAGCAGCAGAAAATGATATAACGGGAGTAGGTTCGTCATGAATAATACAATAGGGCTAAGAGAGTGCTGCTGTGAAGGGTTCCGTGATAAAGTTCTTCTTATTAGAATCGTCTGCAGTGGTTAAGGCATACATGCTGACTACACAAGCAAAAGATGCAAGGATAGATAAAGTACCCGAGGATATCGACAGGGAGATGATAATGTAATAATCATGGGGGAATTTAAATGTGTAGTAGTGGAAGCAAGACAGAATTGAGGGAAATGCGGACTGTGATTTAGGAATGTAAGCAGAAAAACCTAACTGCGTTCTGCAATAAATTTCAGCTCTTGATAGCCAATACACAGTTCTAAAATCACAAGTGAAGACGCTGTTCAAGCGAAAGGCTCGGAAATACTGTAATATTCCAGGAGGATTATTTCGTGGTAAGAGAAGGATTCCAAATTCTGATACTAGATAGTAACTCGTACCCAGGGGCATTTACAGATTAATGTCACAGTTTAGTAATGCTGTAGGGAGACAAGCTTAAGGGAGTCTTCCGGAAGTATTCATGTCCAAAAATGATTGATACTGAAGCACTGAAGAATGATAGGTTTCGGTTGAAGGAGAGTAATAGTATAAATACTGCGATAGCAAATTATACTGTAGGCACTTCAGGCTAAGACAAATAGATATCTCTAAAGAAAGGTAACTAAGGAAGTTGGATTAGGAAATATTTGTTCGAAGAAGATAGATGCGAAGAAACCATGAAAACACAGGAAATATTCTAATTAATGATCAAAAGAATCGAGTTGTACAAAACTTTTCACGAAATGACACGATTACTGCAATGTAAGTCACTCACAATAAAAGAAATAGGAAGTGCAGGGAAGTCAAGATGAAACTACTGCTGAAAGGAAGATAATGAAAATTGAAACAGATCACCGACAGGACCAAATTCCAAATAATCGTTGGTGACATTACAACTAGGCATATGAACATTAAGGGTGTAACGAGAATTCCACTGATAAACAAAGAGGAGAGAGCGAGTGTATGGAAAAGGTACATCGAAGGTCTGTGCGACGGGGAGGAACTGTCTCTTGACGAGCTAGAAGAAGAAATGCTGGTCTGTATGGAAATCTTAAAGAAGCCAGTTTTTTAGAGTTTAACAGAGCTTTGGAAGACTTGCGATAAAATAACGAGCAAGGCACAAATAATATTCGTTTGGTATCTCTGTAATCGCTGGGGCAAGTGGTAACCAAAAGACTAATCAATTTGGTTTGTAGAGTCTATGAGTGTAGAGAATACGATATCATCCACACAGTTCTATAGTCAGCAAGGGCGAGAACTATCGCACACTCGTCTTGACTTCTCATTCATTTAATTCAGTGGCAAGAATAATATACATATAAATAGAAGTGAAAACCGAAGGATCTGTTACATATCAGTTTGGCTTTGCGTAAGTAAGACACCAGTGAAGCACTTCTGACGTTGTCCTTCTTAATGGAAGAAGCATTTAAGAAAAATCAAGACACATTGAATGAAGCAGTAGGCCTGGGGAAAGCTTTCGACAAAGTAGAAAAAGGGAAGTAAGCTATAGGGAAAGACGCGTAATATACAACAATCATAGTTAAAAACAATAAGAATGGGAGTCTAAGATTGAAGATCTCAAATGGAAAAGAGCGTAAGAGAAGCAGTGAGCGTCGCCTCCCTCCGTTCCCCACCCCTCCCACTCTTTTCTTAGCCTGCTCCCCCTCTGCTTTTCAGACTGTACATCAAAGAAACAGTGAAGGAAATATAATTTCAGAGTGGATGGACTTGTTGATTGTAATTGTCTAAAGATAACAAAATATGGATTGAGTTTAAACCGAAGTAAGACGAAAGAAATGATGAAGTGCAGAAATGAGAGTAGCGATAACCAAACAAAAAGTTGGGAACCACGAAGTAGACATTGTGAAGAAATTCTGCTCCCTTGGAAGCAAAATAACCCATAACGGACAAAGCAATGAGGACATAAAAAACAGACTAGCGCAGACAAAAAGCACTCCTGATCAAGAGAAGTCTACTGGTGTAAGACATTGGCCTTAATTTGAGGAATATGTTTGTGACAATGTATGTCGGGAGACTGCATTGGGTGGTAGTGAATAATGTAATATGTCAGCACCGGAAAAGAAGAATATCGAAGCGTTTGAGGCAACGTGCTACAGGAGGGTGTTGAAAATTAGGTGAACTAACAGGATAAGAAACGAGAATGTTCTCCATACAATCAGCGTGGAAAGAAAATAAGGCAAACATTAATAAGGAAATGTAACAAGATGGTAGGCCATCTGCCAATACTTTGAGAAATAACTTCCGTGGTTCAAGAGGGAGCTGTACAGGATAAAAAAAGGCAAAGAAAGAGATTGGAATATATCAAACAAATAATGAAGGGTGTAGGGGCATGTGCTACTCTGACATGAAGAGGCTGAAACAATAGAGTAATTCGTGGTGCGCTGCGTCAAACCGTTAGAAAACTAGTGATCCGAAAAAAGAATTATTTGTTTAGACTTGTGGCCTGACACAAGGTATTTTATCGTAATAACTATTAGAAAACGGTAAGCTGTTGAGGGATAAAAGGGGAGATATACATTGACATTTACAGCGAAAGGCAGAAATAAAAGAATACAAAAATGAGTCAGGAAATTGACTGGATAAGACTGAAAATGAAACGGATATGATTGGGATGAGTAGGCAGCCAAAAAGAATTCTCGTTTGTGTAGTAACATTGTCCGTAGTTGCTGTACAATTTATGAGGGTAGTTTTGTTCCGTTGTTATACCTACTAGGTAATGCATGTTTTTCCCACGAGACGTTCAAATGGTTGAAATGGCTCTCAGAACTATGGGACTTAATATCTGTGGTCATCAGTCCCCTAGAACTGAGAAGTACTTAATCCTAACTAACCTCAGGACATCACACACATCCATGCCCGAGGCAGGATTCGAGCCTGCGACCGTAGCGGTCACGTGGTTCCAGATTGAAGCGCCTAGAACCGCACGGCCACACGGGCCGGCCCCACGAGACGTGTTTCACTTTATTGAGGTTAAGAATTATCATTGTTTTGGTTCCTTTCTTCAATAGGCGTTGATAATTTTGGTCTAATTTAAGGCTGCTTTGAAGAGCAGTGCATTTTTGACATTAACACAGTACAGTTTCTACGCCGCTGTTCACTGTTAAATTCTATACCTCTAAGTGTTTATCATGTATTGTACTGACACCAACATTGCCACTAGTGTTTCTATCTCTCTGTAGTTTATTCTATGTGCGTTATTCTATTTAATTACGTTACTGGGTATTTATATACTATGTAAGAGAAATGAAGGAGTAGTGACGATGTCTAAATGTTGTATGTTATGTAGATAGGGGATGGGGGTGAGAGGAAGAAGTAAAAATGAGTGGACAGTAAGTGCATAGTAGTGTGATGGGGAGTAGGATTGAGCAAAAAGGAAGCGTCAAGTTGCGAAATGAAATTGTGTGGTGAAGGGGTGAGGGGTGGGGGGTGAGGAGGGCAGGAGGACGGAGGGAGCGTGGTGGGTGGTGAGTGAGAGAGGCCTTTATTTTTATTTTTGTGTGATTTCTTCAGATACTTTGCAAACGAAGAAAAGGACCTACAGGAAAACTAGTGTGTGATATGGAATACAGAAGAAACACTGGTACAAATACCTGAAGAATGTACTGAGTACAAAAAGGAAGAGGAGATATTTTTTAAGCAGTGGATGTCAAATGGCTGATGATGCCGTAACGTAAGAGTCATTCACCTGGATTTTAGATTCCTACTTGCTGACTCCACACAATTTATCGTTACTAGAAAGCTTATAAATTTTAGCAAATGCTGGAATTCTTGGGGAATTTCACGGCTAAAACCTAATTTGATTTTTAGCAAAATGTCAGCGTCGTCTTGGAGTAACATCTTAATGAATATTCTGCCACTTATTTTCAGCCGAAGTGACGTATATGATCACTTTATGTGGGCTAAGGTTTTTATGTTCACTTTCTCTATCGCTGTGAAGTACAATCTTCGATACTCATTTATTTAAACAGCTTTCTTAATGCACCAAGATTATTAGTTGTACTTCCTAGTTGAATAAAGAGTACCTGAAACTTCGGCCTGTATGTTTCCTAGAGCACTTGCCTGAAAAGACATATCAGCGCACACACCGCTTCAGAGTGAAAACTTCATTCTGAAAGAGTGCCTGTTTTAAGACCATCTGAATTTGTACTAAGTGTCAGTCTCTCACTTTTACATAGAGCAGTTATTGCTGGTGAGAACAGATATTAGGATCCACAGAAAATACTGTCGACTTTCACGATACGATATAAATGTAAATGTGAAAATACAGGATTAAGAGGATTTCTACATACTGGATACCCCGGACAGAAATATCAGCTAGGGACACCCTCGGAGGGTCGACTACTACGAGACGTGATGTCTAGTAGACAGTTATCCTTGAAGCAGAATTATTTCTTATCCAGAATCGCTTAGCTCCATTATTAGCATCTTAGAAGAATGCTCCAGAAAATGAGTCCTGGTGAAAGTTGGAGTCTAATGGTAGAAATGTTCTGACATCGAGCGCACATGATACTCTTGGAGTTTTGTGCGGGGTGTCTAACATTAGTGACTCAGAGCGCTTTGCACTGTGACTTACAAAGTGTGCTACCGGCCTCATCCATCTCAAGGACAGTTTGTATATTAGTCGTCATATTGTTTATCTTCTTTCTCTTCCACTAGCAGCACTCCGAGAAGTGAATTAATACACTGCCGCGATAGAACGAAGAAGAGTGTAGTCACACATCTGACTCGTTCGCGTTTCCGATTTACCGAATTGTCTGGCTTTTTTAGTGAAGTGGATATAGAATCTGACTCTTTCGTCGATTTTACATGTTGAAAACCATTATTTTTTTATTCTATTTATAATGATCTCAAACAATCGATTAGCTTGTAGTTTGTTAGAAATCTCCTCGTAGTAATGGCCGATTTTGGACACTTAGAAGGATTCTGGTACTTTTTCATCATAGCGTAAAGTTTTACCAACTACCTTTTTCTTACTGCTATACGAGGTGTGGCTAGAAAAAAACCGGACTAGTACTGGTGAAACAATAAAACGAATGCAATAAGGCTGAAAGTCGCGTGGCCTGTCACGTGACTCTCGCTCCGCCTACTGCTCGAGTTTCATCTGTCTCCTGCACTCAGTCTGCCCGTGGCGTCTGTTTTAAGTAGTTGACGTTTTGTCTGTGCGTCGGAAAATGTTGAGTGTACAGAAAGAACAGCGTGTTAACATCAAATTTTGGAAAATCTGCAAGTGAAACGTTTGTAATGTTACAACAAGTGTACGGCGATGATTGTTTATCGCGAACACAAGTGTTTGAGTGGTTTAAACGATTTAAAGATGGCCGCGAAGACACCAGTGATGACACTCGCACTGGCAGACCATTGTCAGCAAAAACTGATGCAAACATTGGAAAAATCGGTAAACTTGTTCGACACTTTCCTTGTCAACTCCTGTTAACTCAGACACTGCTCAGATTGTTAAACGGCGATCTTGTCGAACAAGTTTACCGATTTTTTCAATGTTTGCATCAGTTTGGTGACAATGGTCTGCCAGTGCGAGTGTCATCACTGGTGTCTTCGCGGTCATCTTTAAATCGTTTAAACCGCTCAAACACTTGTGTTCGCGATAAACAATCATCGCCGTACACTTGTTGTAACATTACAAACGTTTCACTTGCAGATTTTCCTAGTTTGAAACAAAATTTGATGCTAACACGCTGTTCTTTCTGTACACTCAACATTTTCCGACGCACAGACAAAACGTCAACTACTTAAAACAGACGCCACGGGCAGACTGAGTGCAGGAGGCAGATGAAACTCGAGCAGTAGGCGGAGCGAGAGTCACGTGACAGGCCACGCGACTTTGGTTGGTTGGTTGGTTTGGGGAAGGAGACCAGACAGCGTGGTCATCGGTCTCATCGGATTAGGGAAGGATGGGGAAGGAAGTCGGCCGTGCCCTTTCAGAGGAACCATCCCGGCATTTGCCTGGAGTGATTTAGGGAAATCACCACGCGACTTTCAGCCTTATTGCATTCGTTTTATTGTTTCACCAGTACTAGTCCGGTTTTTTTCTAGCCACACCTCGTATTATAATCATATTTTCTGTGAGCATCCACTAACATTAATTTCAGAAATGTTTTCCGCATTCCTACAAAAAATATATGGAACATAAAAATAAGAGATTTGGAAAGGAAAGCCTGGAGAACACTCACAGTGTCACCGAGATACTGCTTCGCTACGTAGCTCCTTTTTATGAACCGCTTAGTAATTTAGGAAACTTTCTCATTTTGCAAAGTAATTCTACATATGCAACGGAAATAACTGTCATCTGTAGTGTTTTGATTTGTGCAAAGTTTCAAGTTTGCTTAAGAGTAAGTATACAGTGAGGAGCTAGCGTATTTACGGTTGCCATTGTGATTGCTGCGTTTGCTCTGATGAGTGTAAGTGTTTCTGATTGAAATAATTACTACTGAAAAGATTCTTTCGGCCTTCTTTACCTCATTTCCGATCCTTTACTATTCCGGGAGGTTTAAGTTAAATATTGGCCCAGTAATTGTACTAGTGGAAGCTAGTGAGGTTTGCGTAACGCCATTAACTTATTTTTATTTTAATAGCAACTACTTGTATCTACCTACCAACAGATCCTACGCATAGTTTATTAGCTTTTGAAGCACAGTAGTTTAGTGTGTTACTCGGTGTACGTAATTTTTCGGTTGATATATTTTTGAAACGTAACCATACAAGCCGAAACTACTCAGTAGCTTTGGCTTGAGAAGAAATCAACGTTTTTTTTTTTCCCTTGAGGAAGAAAATATTTGGATCCAGAATATTACATTCAGTCTTTGCTAACAATTGAAGGTTAAACTGAGAGATATTGTTTAACTTACATAAGCACTTCTCTCAATTGCGACGAGAATATAGTTGATCTACTTGAATAACTACTGCGAACTATGAAAGAAAGGTTTTATAGAATTCATGCTGCGAGATAAATTCAAGTAATAACAGAGTACACTGATAGCTGTCGGACAGAGGAAGACTGCTGCTGTTCGCTATTCCAGCGATAACAAGTTAAGCGTTTGTTTGGCTACGAAGATTTTCGCGGCGGAGGCCTTGCTTAAAAGTTCTCGGTTTACTTACAGCGTCCGAATATGATGCGGCAAGTAAATCGGGAAGCTTTTATTCAACCTTTTTTTTTTGTTCTTGGAATAAGCTGGATTTGGATTAGGCGATAGTTATTTTGTTTGACTGACTTGTGACTACGGTGCAGAAGAAGATGGCGAAAGATTTAGATTTATCTCAGAATATAAACAGCCCTGCTTGCGAAATTGATTAATGTTAGTGATTCGTTTCGCCATATTGGGCATTATCAGACAGTGTAGAAGTAGCTGGATATGTAACCCATTCGTGATAAACCCTTATAAAATGGAAAACAGAGGTAACAGTAACTCGATATTTCATATGGCTTCATGGCGGATGGATTACACATCCAGTTATATTTACGTAATCTGATGATGCCCCTACAGGGCGAAACGCATCACTGATGTAATTTCTCAAACTAAGACTGTTTTTATTTTGATATAATTCGGAACTGATTTCAGTAGTACCCTGCCACAATGGAGCGGAATGATTTAGACTCGACCATTGATATTGCTAAGCTGCTGCACGCATTGGATTACAATGCATCTATGGAATGATGATTGGCATCATATATGTGGTGAGTGTTAGTAAGAAATACAGTACTAAGAAATCAATAATGAAATAAGAGCGTGTAAAATCTTATTACTCACCCTGTCGCAGACGCAACTACTGAGCACAGTATCTAGAAAATGATAAAGAAAACCAATTTTACACATATTTCTTAAGCAAATATTCGTTATTACCTCATTACATATGGCAGTACTAATGATTGGTATAGTTTTTTAACTTTATAGCTGAATTGCGTATAGGTAAGTAAATTTCCCTCCACCATGCGGGACCTGTTCTACCCAATTTGCGTTATCACCCAGGGTTATACTGATATCTTTTACAAAGCTTTGACAAGGCAACGATGCTGGATCAGTGAGATTGAGAGGGACACCCCAAGAAAATGTTTATTAATCGAGTTTTAATATGATATAAGGAAAACTATGATATATTATGCCTAGTTTGATACCCAGCTTCTGAGATCATCTTGACCGTAAAGAAAAGCTATGATTTATGCCTGACATAACATCATAGGTGTCTTCAACACTGGTAGTTAGATACAGCTTCACGTTCTTAGCTTACGGTAGTTTTAGAATGTGACAATGTTGATATCGCTTGATATACAGCAGGTTGGTTCAAATGGCTCTGAGCACTATGGGACTCAACTGCTGAGGTCATTAGTCCCCTAGAACTTAGAACTAGTTAAACCTAACTAACCTAAGGACATCACAAACATCCATTCCCGAGGCAGGATTCGAACCTGCGACCGTAGCGGTCTTGCGGTTCCAGACTGCAGCGCCTTTAACCGCACGGCCACTTCGGCCGGCGATATACAGCAGGAAAGATACATTATTTAATTGTGATATTTTCGATTCACAGATTACACCTCAGGAACCTTTTGAACGTTACGAGTCCAGAACGTCAACTGTTTCGCTCTTATTAGTAAGATGTTTATCTTACAGAAATAAAGCAAATTGTTCGCTTGGCGTCTTTGACATCGTCAGTCACTGAATTAATATAGCTGCTGAGCTCCTGTCTTTCTCGAAGCTGGCCAGTTTAACTTAGACTGACCAAGGCTCATTGACAGTATAGTCTAAGGCTATTTTAGGCGTTGTGAGGACGCCTGTACTATTATGTGTGAATTGGCTGATGATAAACATGGATGGAGTGCCGTCCCCCAAACTGGATGTTGGTTTAGGGAGTGGTGGTGACTGGAATCGTATCACGAACCGTCGGCAACATCATCCTCGGATGTGGTAGCTATTTAACCATGTCATTTACAAGCATGGAACCGTAGCCGGAGAGAAGATTGTTGGTGTCAGTGATGTAGGGGACTGCGAGCGCACAGCCTCTCCGCGCGACCGTTTTCCCTCCCTGGCGAGCAACATGAGCGGGGAACCGCAGCTTCTGATATCGGAGCGGTCGTTGAAGTCTGATACAAGTGCCCCACTATTGGATGACCGTGGTCACTGCTCCTAGGTCAGCCGACGCTGACTGCAGCGGCAACACACGAAGACTGAAGATGTTTACACCGCGATTCCCAGCTTATCTGAAGATGACGGCTTGTGCCCACTCTGGGTAATGGTCAACAACTATAGGGGCACTTACTGCTAGGATGACAGCGGCAGTGTAGCCGTGTAGCAAAGCAGCACATGCTCGAACTCGCTGCCCACCCGTGAGATAGCCGGTTCAAATGTTTCAAATGGCTCTGAGCACTATGGGACTTAACTTCTGAGATCATCAGTGCCCTAGAACTTAGAACTCCGTAAACATAACTAACTTAAGGACATCACACACATCCACGCCCAAGGCAGGATTCGAACCTGCGACCGTAGCGGTAATGCGGTTCCAGACTATAGCGCCTAGAACCGCTGGGCCACACCAGCCGGCAGGTAGCCGGTAACAGAGCGTACTCAGCTGGTGGCCCAGCGGAGCACAGACACCAATTTGGCCACAAGCGTACCTAATCTCAGGCGGGACCCTGTAGCCTTTGGAAGCAGAGTCTGTGGATAGCTGCATCATCATGTGCAGCAAGTGCTCTCCGTCTCCCAGTCGACAGGAGGCACGAATTGCATCGCATGGCGTACTGTATGCTGTATGCACGTAGGAACTGGAAGCAAGAGGGTCTGACTTGGGGTGGTATACAAGCAGGCTGAAGTGGCAGAGCGTGTTCGCAATTGGGCGGAGATGACTTCGTTCGCTCTGGTTGTCTTGTTTGGTCAAGCCGTCCAGATCGGACCCCCACCCCAAGAGCCGCCTGGCATATTCCTTTCTGTCGGCGTCCTGATTCAGTTCTCTTTCTTCCTGATACGCCTTTTTGTTTAGAGTTGCCTGGACTTGAGGCTGACGACCGCTTTCCTCTCTATGATATAATTCTGAAGTCTGCTACAGGACAGTTCACTGCCTTGGAGGAGTCATGCAGCCACACTTTTAATAGTGGCAAGTATGTTGAAAGTTTGTAATTGCGTGGTGGATTAAACTTTGCTTTCCCTCGGTGTATATGCCTGAGGGATACACACAATATATACACAAATACAATATATTTAAATGACCTAGTAGATAGTATCGGAAGTTCCATGCGGCTTTTCGCTGATGATGCTGTAGTATACAGAGAAGTTGCAGCATTAGTTGCAGCGAAATGCAGGAAGATCTGCAACCGTTAGGCACTTGGTGCAGCTAGTGGCAACTGACCCTTAACATAGACAAATGTAATGTATTGCGAATACATAGAAAGAAGGATCCTTTATTGTATGATTATATGATATGATTTTACTTCCGTAAAATATCTGGGAGTACGCGTACGGAACGACTTGAAGTGGAATGATCATATAAAGTTAATTGTTGGTAAGGCAGGTGCCAGGTTGAGATTCATTGGGAGAGTCCTTAGAAAATGTAGTCCATCAACAAAGGAGGTGGCTTCCAAACCACTCGTTCGACCTATACTTGAGTATTGCTCATCAGTGTGCGATCTGTACCAGGTCGGGTTGACAGAGGAGATAGAGAAGATCCAAAGAAGATCGGCGCGTTTCGTCACAGGGTTATTTGGTAAGCGTGATAGAGTTACGGAGATGTTTAGCAAACTCAACTGGCAGACTCTGCAAGAGAGGCGCTCTGCATCGCGGAGTAGCTTGCGTCCAGGTTTCGAGAGGGTGCGTTTCTGGATGAGGTATC
This sequence comes from Schistocerca nitens, assembly GCF_023898315.1. Classification (NCBI taxonomy): domain Eukaryota; kingdom Metazoa; phylum Arthropoda; class Insecta; order Orthoptera; family Acrididae; genus Schistocerca; species Schistocerca nitens. Next base: position 104,939,960 of record NC_064619.1, read on the forward strand.
GAATATATTGCTTCCCCCTACTTACACCTTCCGAGGAGATCACGAATGTAAAATTAGAGGGATTCGAGCGCGCACGGAGGCTTTCCGGCAATCGTTCTTCCCGCGAACCATACGCGACTGGAACAGGAAAGGGAGGTAATGACAGTGTCACGTAAAGTGCCCTCCACCACACACCGTTGGTAGGCTTCTGGAATATAAATGCAGATGTAGATGAAGGGGAGAGATTCCGAAGAAACTTGTAATAGCGAGAGTAATAACATCGTCACAGGTTTGAAGCATGCTAGTGCTCCCTACATCATAAAGAACCATAGAACCGCCAAAAAAGATATTCTCATTTCGTGACTAGATCGTGGCAATACTTCCGAATTGTTTCTAGGATTACAAGGAATCAAACTGTGGTGATGAAGTGAATGATCTAAATTGGAATCTACCACTAAAGCGAACTGAGGCAGTTTATTTTTCATATTCTTCAGTTCATCAATATTAAGAAAGTGAAACATTAATGGTTTTTCCATACCTGTGGTGATGAATAACGGAATATGCTGGAACGAACCTGCGGAGTCTTTAGGTATCTGTGATTGTGAGTAACAATGTAAGGCAGAGGAACAATCAGAGAAGAGAAAGTGACGTAAGCAAAAGGCTTTCTGCCCAGGGACTGGCAGGCGCCCTTTCTGAATTCCGGGGCTTGCTGCTGGCTGCTGCACAGTGTGCCGGCGGCAGATAGGCCCACCTGCTCAGAATTCAGCAGGCCTGCCAACCTGGCAAGAGGGAGTGAGCCGTGTATATCGGCCAGACGGATCCCCATGAATAAATTGCCGCTGACGCAGCGCCCCAGCCGAGGCGAGCTCTCTCCCGGCGCGTTGCCTCGCGCCTCTCCGCTCGTGTCGATCTCAAGGCAATTGCCTCTGACTGCTGGAATCTGGCGCACTTCGCCAATCCAAAAAGTGATTTTCGACTGTTTAGAGTGCGTTTTACAACATAAAACTCGCTGTCAGTGTCTGTGCGTGAAGCTACTCTAACATCTACTGAAAAAAAAGAAAAATTCCTTGTGTACGATAAATTTGAATGATAAGCGCCTAAGGGGCAGACTTGTATTGAGAAACATAGATGTTTACGAAAATTATTTTTGTAGGCAAACCGCCGGTCTTATAGGTCTGCATTTTTTTTAAGCATGTCTCAATTTCCTACATTTCCTAAAAAATGAAAATAATAAATTACTCACTTTATGTATAAAATTTTCAAGTAATATTTAGAATTATTATGATTAATGTTAAGTCGGGTGATGCTGAGAGAACTAGATTAGGAAATAGGACGCTTGAAGTAGTAAATGAGTTTTGCTATTTGAGGAGCAAAATAACTGATGATGGTCAAAGTAGAGAGCATATAAAAAGTAGACTGGCAATGGCAAGGAAAGCGTTTCTAAAGAAGAGAAATTTGTTAACACCGAGTATAGATTTCAGTGTCTGGAGGTCGTTTCTCAAAGTATTTGTATGGATTGTAGCCATGTATGGAAGTGAAACATGGACGATAAATAGTTTGGACAAGAAGAGAATAGAAGCTTTCGAAATGTCATGCTAAAGAAGAATGCAGAAGATTTGTCGGGTAGATCACATAACTAATGTGAAGGTACTGAATAGAATTGGGGAGAAGAGGAGTTTGTGGCACAACTTGACTAGAAGAAAGTACCGGTTGGTAGGACATGTTCTGAGACATCAAGGCATCACCAGCTTCGTATTGGAGGGCAGCGTGTAGGGTAAAAGTCGTAGAGGGAGACCAAGAGATGAACACACTAAACAGATTCAGAAGGATGTAGGTTGCAGTAGGTACTGGGAGATGAAGAAGCTTGCACATGATAGAGTAGCATGGAGAGCTGCATCATACCAGTCTCAGGACTGAAGACCACAACAACAACATTCAACAACAACATGATTGATGTTGATTGACAAAATTTTCAGATACATTATAGCGAGAATAGTGTCATCTTGATAATTGTGAAGTTCGTGATTAATGTAAAACTAGAATCAGAACATAAGTAACATATACACGCAATTCTGAAGTATACCAAAGCTTCAAGGTTCTCTTTATCATCATTTTCATTAAACACTTTCTGAAGCTTGAGATTCAGGCACGAAATCTAATAGTTTTGTAAAGTCTTTACGTCTCAAGCTTGGTAATTACGTTCCACCAAAGTCTTTGGGTACCAGATTTTGCAAGGTGTCTATAAATTGTGGGGAAATGGCAAACTGTGTTTTCCCTCCACTTAACTTCCACAAAATTGTGGCCTCCTAAGTCTCCAATGAAGATTGTTACTTTAAATAGAAGTGCCCGGGAAAATTTCTAAGTCATTCACATGCTCATCACCACTCCTCCTTTCTTGCTTCCTAAGATTTTTTTCCAAAATTTTTCATAACTTACATACTTTTTTACCTTTGTACTGCACAGTTTCGTTATACAAGCTATAACCTCCATCTTTATCAGTTATCCAACGCCAAGAGTATTGGCAATCTACCTACATCTACCAAATACTAAAGCAAGTGTGATGTAACCACTAAATTAGATTTGCAACCGTACATAACAGTTGAGAAGCGCAAAGCAACTAAATTAGCTTTGTGCTTAGGGCCCGTATGGAAGTGAATAGCAGAGATATCGATGAGACTGCTTTTCGTAAATGTTCACATACTGCAATCTAGCCTTACAGCATACGTAAGGCCGATTTACGAGAAGACCAACAGATGTCGACTCTAGGACTTATTTTTCTATTCATAGTTGGAGGGATAACAGGACCAGTAATAGCAAATTAATCTCTTGGTATTGTATGACATGACAATTATCATGTAGTAGCACACTTCCGAGGTGCGTGCATACACACTAAAATCTTAAATCTGGCGACGGTATGCTTTTGGCTCTTATGGTTTTCAGTGCCTCATTTAAATGTAGGGTTACCCCTCCTAGAAATTTTAATATAAATTTATTTTTACTTTACAAGGTGTAATATAATTTGGAAGTCGGTTGGGATACTGCGATTTGTTACCATGTGTAACTACAAAATATCAAACAGTAAAAATGAGTGAGATTTAACAGTAGTTAACACATCAACTTTTCCAGTTTGACTCTGGCTTATGATAGGTAGTTCATCATATTCGTTGAGCGTTCTTGTATAAATGATAACTGAAAATAATTGTACTGGGAGTGGCGACAGATATATGTTTAATAGAATCGCTTTAGTTTCATTCGCGACTGATGCGGAATAATTAAGACTGCTTGAATATCTCTGGATCAATCAGTTTCATTAATTGCGAAAAATTGCCTGGTACTTCCGAGTTTGTTGACGGCAATAGCTTGAGTATAACTATTGCATTTAACACACACACACACACACACACACACACACACACAAACAGCGCGAAGTGCCTGTGAAGAGAATCGCCTGAAGCTATCACTATTATAATCTGAAAATACGATGAGCTTGACTTTATTCTCCGTTCAACAGCACCTATACTGTTTAAGCACCTTGGTTGCACACGACAGTAATATGTATACAAAAGGGAAACGTAGTTAGAAAAAAATCATAATGAAAAGTACCTGACCGATTTAATTCAAACCCTTACCCCATACTGTAAAATGTAACTCGGAACCGCATAAGCTACATAATTTGCTAAGTAGCAACGTCCCGATTTCTTGTTATAAACGACTGCGAGAGAAACGTTCTGTGCTGTGACAATGTACTGTTTCTCGCAATCGCTTTCACAGCGATAGTAGGATATTAAAACCATGAGACGAATTCCTTCTTCCTGTGCTTACGTCACAAAGTGTTGTTTCGTCCGGATAATAGGTTTTAATACGAAACCTAAGTATTAGGGAAGTTGTATTAAGGGCTTATCTTCTAGTGATAACAATACTAGTACACAATCTGAACCGTCACATACTTCATAAAGCCACCCGCTAGCTGATTAAAAGTACTCTTTACTATACGACATGGAAACTACTATCTTCATAGATCCAGAAACGCGATAAACCTATCACATGCCCCATACATCAATGACGGCAACCGATTTACACAGTCTGTTTTGGAGTTACAATAAAGATCGACTGTAAATTCAAGGATGTTGGTAGTGATTTAGGATGAGAGCGTTTTCACCACGGTCTGTTGGCAACCACTGTATACGCAACAATATATACGCAGAAGAGTTATGAAAATATGCAGCCTTCTTTTCTGCCTCGCAGCTGATTTTAGCTACGTTTGCAAGGCATTTAGACAATACTTAGAAATGTTATTTTTTCGGATGATCAGTAATAAGAGAACACAAACTGGTAGTTCAGTAAACTTCACACTCAAACCGTAAGGTACCAGAGAGACAGCAAACTTGTAATTGCGTTGCGCACTGAAAAAATTCAGAAGCTTTTTAAACAACAAAAACCAAAACGGAAAACAAAGAAATCTTTCCTACTCGTATTCTATATATTTATGATTTAAAACCTTTCCGATTTTCATTCCTTCAAAGTGGACGAAGTCGCAATAAGGAGCCTTAGTTTGCATCCTGATACAATTCTCACGGATCCGCCATATTACGATGCATATCCAACTCCCATACATATTTAGAAATGGTTGGGTTCGCTGTCATTGTAGATATCTGTGCTTAAAATTACTGAGTACTACATTCACGTTTTACAACGTCTAAACGCTGTCTTCATTCATCTAAGAAAATAATGCTAAGGCGAAAATATAATGTGCTGGCGCCCACCTGATTTATCTCGGCTACGTTTCTATTTTCTTCACTTTTATTGGATTTTTACTGTATGTAGCGTATTCGATCGTAAGCTGAAAATTAGTCTCTATTGGCGTTTCTCTTCACACGTGAAATAATTGTAACTACTTTCATTTGAACGTGCACATCGCATAGCACAGCTGCTTAATCAGTAAATACACGGATAGAATTTCGCTGTTGCTACTTTCGCATTATTGCTTACTGTGATGAGTTCGAGCGAAGAGTAGTGGTTGTCTTGCATTGCTGGTATGGAGGTGAAGACAGAAGTGTAAACACGGTACAAGCACACAGCCTCCTATTATAAAAAATACGCGGCGCGTGGTAGGCGTGCTTTTCAGTGCGCCTTGCACGTTTCGCGGGGCCCGCCCGTCGGAGGTTCGAGTCCTCCCTCGGGCATGGGTATGTGTTGTCCTTAGCGTAAGTTAGTTGAAGTTAGATTAAATAGTGTGTTAGCCTAGAGACCGAAGACCTCAGGAGTTTGGTTCCATAGGAACTTACCACAAATTTCCCATTTCAGAAAAAGACAAGGGCATTACCACTGAACGTTATGATGTGAGAAATGGATCCCATCAGCATTGCCACAAGTTCACCTGTATCTACATCTGCACGTCACTAGCCAAATTTCGGTATGTGGCGGAGGCTACTTTTTTGGTACCACTTCCTGTTCCATTTGCTAGTGATTCGTTGTAAGAATGGCTGTTGGCAAGTTACCACAGGGTCCCTCTTAATTTATCTTTGTGCTAGATTCGCGAATTGAAAATGGGAGGAAGGAATATAATGTGTGAGTCTTCCTGGAGAGTACGTATTCAGAATTCTGAGATTAAACTTCCCCATGATGGTTAATTCCTCCCTTATAGCGTCTTACCCAGTTCCCCCCCCCCCCCCCCCCACACACACACACGGGATCAATGGACACTTCTGGAATACATTCCTGCTTATTAAACGAAGCTGTGAATAAACGCGACGCCCTTCTTTCAATCTTTTCTATCTCCCCTATTAATGCAAATATTCCCAGATAAAATATAAAACATCGGGGGTTACTATAACAAGTGCTTATCCTACCTCTTCCTGCATGAATAACATTAACTTATGGTTCTTCAAACTAATTTCCTTTAGGCCCTACTTTCCTTACAGCTAGTTATAGTGACTAAAGTGATTTATCGACAATAATGTATTTGTTCAGTAATATACAAGAATGAGTTGCCTGTCAGTGTAGCAAAGGTCGATTCTCCCTGTGTCTCCTTGAGATTCACTGCTGTTAACTTTCTATACAAAATATAATCTTACAGAGTTTTGGAAGTATCTAGCAGATTACGTATGTACATCGTGAGCAGTAACGGAAACAAACACTGCCTTGGAACAGTCCTAATGTCATTTTTACGACCGACGATTTTGTCCGTATAAGAACGACGGGCTATCTCTTACTAAGAAGTGAAGCGTCACAAACTTCGTTGCTCAAGTGACCTACGGTGTACTGCTTCTTGACGAGCCATTTTCCTTACACATAAACTGTGAACAATTATATCGGTATCCCAACGGGCCCCGATCTTTGTCCTCTACTGAACGACTTTAGTGAATTTTCTCAGTCGCGCTATATATCTTCAGCACTACATCAACAATGTAATTTTTTCTTATTTCATGAAGCTGCTGACCTACTTCTTCTACTACAGTAATACTGAGGTAAGGCAATGCATACGAAATAGTTTGTTGAAAGTACCTGCGAAAATCTATATGACCTCGCTAAAGCGTAGTCCTCATTTGCCACCAGATACGTCCACCAGGGAACGTAACTGTCATCATCTTCACACTTTCAGGCACACAAATATGAGACATATTTGGACCCTTATTGCACAAGACTTTTATTTGTTGAACAACTTTATAAGCAGTTGGTGAAACTTGGTACATATACGTTAGAGTAAGAACATTAGCAGGTATATACGATATTTTTCATAACAGTTTTTTGAAAACACTGATGATAAATTATGTGTGACACCACTCTTCAAGTAGCGTGGCAGTACTGGATTCAAGATTTATCTTTGCAGAATTTAGGGACCTGCCACATGTAACACTTCAAGCAACGTGATACTCTTGGAAGCAAACTTTTTTTTCTTTCTTGGACGGAGATATATCTGGTACGTGGAACATCCACCATGGACAAAAATTGTCTTTCTAGTACAGCTTATCATAACTGTTCTCACTTGGTATGCAGCTGTCACGCAATGTAGGTCGTCATTAAAATCTGAATCTTCGTCTAGAGAACACTGAGCTTTAGATATTAATCAATGGAGTATTGCCATTTTCTCATCTTTTAACACATCCCTACAGCGATTCATTACAAACTGAAATTGAAAATAGTGTCTCGAATGAAATATGTGAAGTACAACGAGTTTCTCAGTCATTTTTTTGCACGAACAACGCACCAGATGTGTAATATTCGTTATGCGACGCAGTATCTGACGTAGTGGATGAACGTGGTTATAGGGTGGTAGGAAAATATTTTGAACTTTGAGTTATTCATCAAACAGGCGTCTTGTGCAAAATATATCTAAGAACTGTGAGTCCGACGGTGATTCTGAATGTGTATGAATCAATATCTTGCCTGTAATAAAAATCTGATTCAGCAATATATCACACACAGGAAGAGACAATTACGCAGTCGGTATCAGTAGTCGGATCCGGCAACACTGTGCACAATGTGAGAAACAACAATCGGTACAGATGGACTACTTCTGACCTCTCTCGGTCGTAGTGGGGAACTACCACAAGCCTACATGCTGGATGAATCAGGGTTCACCAATATAGTGGTATGCTTTTTGTGCCGCTATGCAAATAAACAACATGTTGTACCATATACCCTAAAAGAATTGAGGGAGCACCCTGGCCGCTGTGGCGTAGCAATGGTGACAGGACGCAAAGCGACCCTCCACATCAGACGTGAGCTACTACAGTGAAATAGTAAGTAGCGGTCACATATGTAGATTCAGCCCAGATGGACTGGTTGTAGTGAAGATTTACCAGTAAGGCAGTAAGTGATTACTGTGTTTGCACGTGACAAAATCGTGAATGAACTTGTCCGATTCGTTTTGATACAAATGATGACTGTCCAACATGTTTACAAGAAAATGGAGAGCCACTCGCCCTTATTTAACACCACCTAACAAGACTAGTCGTAAAAAGATAGCAATCGACAGGCCCCGGAATTGAGTGATATGCCTTGTCAGTGACTTCCGGTCTCAACCCCACATGAGCTGCTGGTATCGGTGGGGTGTGTTTTTGACGGAACACTTGGAGGAGAACCGCATAAGCTAGATACCTGGGCACGAGTACCTGGCCAGAGGCCATTGCTTTGGGGGTAAATAAATCTTTATCTCATGGGCAAAATAACAGAGAACAGAGGAAAAGCGGACTGAAGATGAGTATTGGGGTCTGGCTGGATGCGATCTTAAATCTTTCTAATCTATGAAGCCGATTTGACAAAGGCAAAATTAGACCTTTAACCTGCAATGGTGGTAAGGTGTGGTTCGGGTTGGATGCTGTAGAGCGATATTTCCCGGTTCCTTTCGTACCGTGACTTGGGCAACATCATATAGGTTATGGTGAATATAAACCACGAGGTTTATTTCAGCGTTGTGTTAACCAAGTATTGCCCCGTCTACCGTATCCTCGAGAAGAGTATGCTGTGGACTCTGCCGCCTACCTAGACGACAACTCTCTTTTAGACAACCATTCTTCAATTGACAAGCACTGGGGCTTCCTGTCCTAACTCGACTGTCCCTTTAACTTAAACAACCTCAATCCACCAGAAGTATTTCTGGCTTCGGAACAGCAACATGTAGCAATGAACAAGGCTACAGCTTTGTAGCTTTATGAGACGTAATGATCGATGTGTGGTTTCAACTTTATACGGAATATCTAAAGAAACTTGTTTACTCTATGCATCCCCTAATTGAGCTCATTATCAACGTTAAAATGATAATGCACGTCTGCTGTGGCTGTGCAGTGTGCTTTTAATAATATCTCTATCTGAAATAAATTTTGGTAGTGATCCGTTACATTAAATTTGCCGATTATGGTGATAGGGTCAATATTGTCTGCGTGACTCCCAGAGGAGGGAAGTCGATTGGTGATAGCAGGTGACCCGAGGCGGAGCCTGTGCTCCCCGGGGCGCAGGGCTGGCGCAGCTGGAACGCCTTTCCGATGGCGCGGCGCCGCTACGGACCACCAGATGCGGCGATCGTTCCAGCGAGTCCTACCATCTGGGCGCGGCACGGGCCAGTTATCAGGAATGAGCACGCGGCCTCCGCATGCAAACGGCCGTATTGTCTCGTATCAGTCAAATGGTAGCGCCTCTTTCCTCCCTGGAGGCTGCAGCAGTAAATTCCTTCCAATTCTGCCGGAACAGTTTCCTTCCGAGTTTCTATTGGGTCATTCTGCCAATAGAAAGCACAGGTTCTGCACTCCAAAATTATGGGCGGTTGATCAAATGCAGAAATCTGTGGAATTACTCACTAATGTGTACCATCAGGCAAAATGCGCACCTGTATAGCTGAGATGATTATGACACCTGTGCTGTGACCCCGGACTCAGTAGGTTCGAATCCTGCCTTTCTCTATTCTCCTTATTTTATCTCAAGGAGCGTATGTTGACTCCTTTCAATACCAAAGGAATTTAACAAAACTGCTGCGATCGTCTCTCCATCCGCCGTTGTATATCGAGCCTTCCAGTCCGGTAGAAATGCAATGCTTGTTATGGAAGATACTCAAGTGACATCCCTTTGAACTGGTCATGGTGGTTTTTTTCTTTTGCATTTTCTAATCTCTTCTGTCATTATTCTTTCTACGTCTAGTTTTTGTTTTAGATCTTGAGGCTGCCCTCTTTCTGTTAGCGTTAGACCTAGAAATAACCTCAGAAACCTCATCTGCTCCAGTTCTTTCTTCATCTCCATCTCCCCGGATCCCGTTTTCACTGTCAGCCGTAAGAGCAGACTGTCACGTCGTGCAGCCTTTGTGTTCTCTCTTTCCTCGTAGATCTACATATACACTTCCTTATATAATCATTTCCAGCATTGTATGTCTGGTTACCGCGAACCACATCTGAATTAGTTTTGTACATTCTAAGAAAAAAATAAAATCTATGGAATGAATTTAGAAAAATGAAGCACCACCATGGAATTATCAGGAAGGGTGATGCACGTGTATAGACAAACGAATGATCATAATTTCTGAAAAAATTGATGATTTATTCAAGAGAAAGAGCTTCAGAAATTCAGTAAGTCAATAACGACTTGGTCCACCTCTCCATTATTCGATGCAGGTTGGTATTGATAGACAGAGCTGTTGGATGTTATCCTCAGGGATATCGGGCCACATTTTGTCCAACTGCCATGTTAGATCGTCAAAATCTCAAGCTGCTGGAGTAAATGAAATGGAACGAATACGCTGGTTTGGTATTAACGAAAACGGATAGTGGACTCCGGTTTATTGGGAGATTTATAGAAAAGTGTAGCTCTTCTATAAAGGCGACAGTGTATAGAACGTTAGTACAACCCATTCTTCAGTGTTGCTCCCAAGGATCCGCACCAAGTCGGACTAATAAGGAAACAGAAACAACTGAAAGACGGGCTGCAAGATACGTTACCATCAAGCTCTGCCAGGACTCGAGTATTAAGGAGATGCTTCGTTAACTCAAACGGGAATTCCTGGAGGGATGACGAAGTTATTATTGCGATGCAGTATTGAGAAAATTTATGGAACCGGTAATGAAGGACTGCGAAGGCAAAATATGAAAAATCAAGGCTTGAACTTAGGTATTACTATTATTATTTGCTTTTACGACCTCAATGGACCACTCTGGTCAAGCATTTTCTGGTCGTCTTATTCAATAAGCGCATGTTTCTTTCTTTCTTAATTGCCCAGTGTCTTTTCATTTGTTCTGATCTTTCCTGTCTTTCCTCGTCTGTAAATACTCTTTTCATTGTGTGTCGTTTGTCTACTTTTGCTTTCTTTGTCTTCCAGTTTCTTCAGATTTTCTGTCTTGTTTTGCAGATCATCCAAGGTTATATCCAGTTCTCCTATATCTTCTTTCATTTTCTTGATGCATCCCACTTGTTGCTTCAGATTCCACAGTTTCTGCCTGATTTTTATTGCTAATTTGGTTTCTGGTGTCTTCATTATGTGGCCAAAGAAAGAATGGTATCTGTGATGGGCTCTGGTTCCCTGTACACGGTTTCATTCGGCACCATCCGTCATTGTCCTTCCTTCTCGTATTTTTTATTTATGCATGTTCCAGCTATTCTTCTCTCTACTTTTTTTGTCGACTCATTTTCTCTGAGGGCCTTTAAAAACAGTCTTCTTTGTGTATGTTATCTCTGGCTGAACCACCGTATTGTAGTGTTTTAATTTTGTTTGAATTGATAGTCATTTCTTATTGTATGTAGACCATGTTAGTTTCTGAGCTTTTATTATTTTATTAGTTCTTTCCTGACGAAGCAGGTTTTTCATCTAAGTTCTGTGTTAAAATCTCTCCATGATATTTAAATTGCTTCAATATTTTAATTTTTCTGCTGTCTACTGTTACGTGGTCTATTACTACCAGGTATGTTACCATGATCTCGCTCTTTTAGAAAGATATCTGGAGTCCAACTTTTTGCGCTGTATTTGCAGGCTCATAATTTGATTCCTAGCTTCTTGTACATTATTAGTTAGTAATGCCAAGTTACCTGCGAATCCCAAACAATTTACGTTTATACCATATTTCTTGGTTCCAACTGTTATGTTTTTTGGATTCTCTTTGTTCCATTCTCTCATCAAGCATTCAAGAGCACAGTTGAAGAGCAGTGGGGATTGACCATCTCCTTTTCTTAACCCTGTTTTAATCGTAAATTGCTCAGATAGTTCTCCTCTGAATTTTACTTTGGACTTGGTATTTGTAAGGGTTAATTTTATCATTTTTATTAATTTCGGATGAATTCCAAAATATCTTAATATGTCCATCATCGAAGATCTGTGGATGCAATCATAAGCTTTCTTGGAGTCTACAAAGGTTATGACTAGTAGCTTCTTTCTCCATTATTAATTTTAATGTGATGATCTGTTCTGGAGAGCTTCTCCAGGGTCTAAATCGTGAGTTTTATAGATAGTTGTTTTTCCCTTTTCCATTTGCAAGTGGAATAGGAAATGGAATGGCTAGCAGTGGTAATACGTATATATGTAGGTGCAGATCGTAAATAAAGAAGATTGGATAAATTTGATCAAATGTAAAATAACAAAAATTTCAAATACTTTCTATAAACTTTTTTAAACTTTCAATCCTTTTAACATTAAATATTTTGTTTAGAAAGTGTTGACCAATTTCGACAGCTTAACTACCACTTTCACATATGAGAACAGACAAACCAAAGGAAGAATTGCTTTCAGTATCAAAGTTATGTAAAACTGCTGTTCGCTTACTTAAAAAAAGGACAGGGAATTAATACAGAACATGCAGTATTGTAAATGTGCTAGCAGTCTACAACACTGTTGCATCATCTATAACGTTCTTATAAGAGGAAAAACCTGTCCATTGATCACACTACCTGTGACAGAAATTGAACCTAGAAACCTGTACAGCTTCGTAAAAATTTGTATCCATTGAAAAATCCATACAATTATTTTCGTTACAGTTAGTAACTGCAAGCATAGACTGGCTTACGAAAAGGAAGAGGCAAGTTATAAATGCTCCCTGTTAGTTAACAGGGCATAAAAATAATATGGGTAATCAGATAGTAAAATATACTCAGTGAGACAAACCATGTATGTTGTACTTGAAGTAAAAGGTAAAACAGGAAATATATGTACAATATCGTCAAGCTAGATAACTTGTTCAGACAGTAAAGATATGTGTTCATCGAGTGATACATGACGTCCATCTACTTATAGATACAGCAGTACTGACGGTTCTGTTTACATGCAAATGAAAAGTTAACAGTTACAGAAAGCGCTGGTAGTTAGAGTTTTAGTATATAAGAGATAAATGTGGGAAAAGGTTTTTCTTGCCCTTCCTGCTTAAAACATAAAGTAACTACAATTATGTGAATGCATTGCGAAGGATAAAGAGTATGAAACTACATAGCAAAGTTTGCGATCTAACGAGAATATAATTGTCGTGTGACTAAAACAGACGAATGAAACAAATACTGTAATTTACTGCGCTACATAATTCATCATCATCCATTAGAAAAACTGTATAAACAAATTAATTTATTCGTCAGTACGTAACGTGTAACAAGTAATAACGTATATTTAATATTAAATGCAACTAATGAGGACGACACACCATCTTGTTCGACGTAATAGCAGGAAGAGCCGTTGATGAGTTTGCAGAGGCCGCTAGATAGATAGAAAATTTTTAAAAATTCTAAAAAGTTTTATAGAAAATATTTTAAAATTTTTTAATCTTTCATTTGATTGTCTCCTTACAGTCCCTTCCTATTCCGATAATATCAGATATATTCATTGTATAATTTATTTTAAAAAACAAGAAATAAGATAATTTTTTCTGAGAACATTAATCACAGACGTGAATTTCGTAAAGGCGAGAAGACCATTGTGAAAACATACCAGTCACAACGTTCTTCGCTTGAGCTGCAGAGGTGGAACTGAGGCTGCGGTGATGCTGAAACCACTGAGACCACATGCAACAGGACATTGGAGCGCATACTTCTTCTTCGAGACTCCAACTAAAAGTGCGAGTTGTTCCACGTAGTTGTAAATTTTTTAGACATCATAGTTGTGTGGAGGCAACAGCGATTAGTTTACTTATAATCAATTATTCAAAATGACAGTCACAATCGGATTATTATAAAAATATTAATATAATGGAGAAACAACTTGGTGTATGAGTATCCGTAATACAACAACTTATGTAGTTCGACAGTAGGAAGATGAAGGGAGGATTGTGTGGCACACCGATGCTACGACATCGAATGCCGAGCTACAGAAGACGACAGGTACGAGGAGGTTACTATGACGACGGAATAGTAGACAAATAGCTAAGCGGCACTTGATATACTTCTTTTTTTAATATGTTAATTTTATAACGGAAGATACACTGATTTTGAAGTGTTTTACTAAATACTAGGAACAACTTTTATGGTTAGCAGCCAGAACACACCACGACAACGCATGCTGTGCAAAGATAACGCCGAAACAGAAGACCACATGGATTGACAACAACATGGCAGAAGAATGGTTATGGTACGCCGTTACCATAACAACGAATGCCATTCAAAGATGGTATTACAGCAGACGACATATACGAAGAGGCTACGATGACGACAGCGTCCCAACCACACAGCCTAGAGGACGCTTGTTATATACTATCGACCATGCCAACAGCCTCCCTATCACAAAAGATTGAGGGCTCTGCTCTATCCACAAATGACGTGAAAAATGAATGGAACAACAGTTACCTCAATTTTAATTAATTCTAAATTTCTCGAGGTTTCATTAGTTATTTAGTATTTACTGTGTTTTACATTACAACTGGAACGAACTTTAAAATTTACGATTTCTTGCTTAAGCGTGTAACTACCGTTGCTCACCGTGGAGGGCGTTACCGTCTGCCCACGTGTTGTTGGTCGTTATTTAATAAGCTCATGCAGAGAGCCAACCATGCATAGTTACCAACTGTGCACAGGCAGGGTGACGACTCCAGCGAGCGACCAAATGGGTATAAATATCTATTTATTTATGTAACTTTGACTAATTGCTTGTAGATTACATAGATGATTACTTACTAATATTATAACTTTACAGTGTAAATTGCCCTGAAGATGACCCCATCGCGGTTTGAAACAGGTTGGCGGCAAAATAAATAATGCTACTGTGATGGTCATTTTGAATAATCGACCACCTTGTAGTCCCTGGGGATACAACAGTTAGATACTTGTAAACCTTGGTGCTTTCTGCTAATTTCATTTCTGAGAATCCTAAAATTGTTCGACTTTCTTTGGGTTACTCTCAATTTATATTCTGTGATCAATACATTGTTCACTCCTTTCAACAGTTACTGTAATTGATTAACTTCTATTGGTCGGGATTCACAGTCACTTTAATTTTTTTTAAGAACATCATATTCGCCGATGACTGTCGAAGTTATTTGTTCCACTGTTGGAATTTCGGTCTTTCGGCAGTTTATAAGAGATACTGTACAAGAGTTTGCTTCAGTACATGTCAGACTTTAAATTCTTCTGACATGTATACATGTCTTCGTCAAAAATAGGACCTTCTGCTGTAGAAATACAGTAACATCAGACGTGTGTGAAGCTTCTCGTTCTTCTGATGTTACTGTATTTCTGCAGTGAAAACACCTATTTTTGGAGATGACTCTTATACAGGGTGTTACAAAAAGGTACGTCCAAACTTTCAGGAAACATTCCTCACACACAAATAAAGAAAAGATGTTATGTCCACATGTTTTCGGAAACGCTTAATTTCCATGTTAGAGCTCATTTTAGTTTCGTCAGTATGTACTGTACTTCCTCGATTCACTGCCAGTTGGCCCAATTGAAGGAAGGTAATGTTGAATTCGGTGCTTGTGTTGACATGCGACTCATTACTCTACAGTACTAGCATCAAGCACATCAGTACGTAGCATCAACAGGTTAGTGTTCATCACGGACGTGATTTTGCAGTCAGTGCAATGTTTACAAATTCGGAGTTGGCAGATGCCCATTTGATGTATACATTAGCACGGGGCAATAGCCGTGGCGCGGTGCGTTTGTATCGAGACAGATTTCCT